>NC_134574.1:73104468-73774468 GCF_050947875.1 Dermacentor variabilis | reverse complement strand
TATAGGGTAGGCTAAGGTGCATTAGGGGCGATGTAGGCTGATTAGGTTGCATTAAGGTGGATTGGGAGTATTAAGCTGGATTAAGGTGGATGAAGGAGCATCAAAGTGGATTAGGGTGGACTAAGGTGAATTACGGTTCATTGAGTATTAAGACGGTTTAGTCTACCATAATCCTCCTAATGCACATTAATCCACCGAACACACATTCATCGACCTTAATCCTCCTTCATTCACTTTAATCCACCATAATCCAGAAAGGCCTTCTTAATGCACCCTAATCCACCATTCATCGACCTTAATCTACTCTAACCGTCCTTAATGCACTTTAATCCTCCCTAATCAATTATAATGCTTCCTCATTCACTTTACTCCACCCTAATCCACTATCATCGTCCTTAATTCACCTTAATCCACTGAAATTCACGTTCATCTACCTTAGTCACCCCTAATCCTCCTTTATTCACTCTAACCCACCTTCATTCACTTTAATTCACCCTAGCCCACCATAATCCTCTCTAGTGCAACATAATCCTTCTTAATCCACCCTTATCCTTCTTCATGCACTTTAGTCCACCCTAATCCACTATAATCGTCCGTAATGCACCTCAACGCACATTCATCCACCCTAATCTACCATCATCGGCCTTAATCCAATCTAGTCCTCCTTTACGCACCTTAATCCACCTTCATTCGCCCTAATGCACCTTCATCGACTTTAATCCACTTCAATCCTCCTTAATACATCCGAATTCATCTTAATCCAAATACTAATCAATCATTACTTTGCTAATCATTAATCATCTCTTATACGCGGCTGCACATTCGCTTCCCGCCTTCCTTCGGTCTCGTGATATTTTCCGTAGCTCACAACGGGACCTTGAAACAGAGGTATAAGGCTTTGTGTGTGGCTTAATAAGCCACACACAAAGGGACGTGTCACAAGCAATACTAGATCAGACGCACGAAGTAAAGCATCTGATCTTGTGGCAGAAAAATTGTCTGGAGTATAGAACTCGCCTCAAAGCTCCCTTTACATCGTATACCCCGTTCATACGGCTTTAAGAAAAAAAAAAACCTCCTCATAAGCGTTGCATCCTGCATTATCGATGCTGTTATTAGCATTTCTCAACATTTTCAACCCCACTCGGGCGCGCAACTGGCCCAAAATAACACGCCTCCATAGAATCCTGCGGCCCGTCCGCGGGAGCCCAGGAGGAAAAGCGTGCCGTGCGCAGCCGGCGAGCGAGGAGAATTGAGGAGGAAAGCGCCGTGAGGAGGAGAGTGTCGCTACTTTCAAATTATCAAGGGGTTTTAAGTTCAAGGTGCCTGTAGCGCCACGAGACGGCACTTCCGTGCGCAATGCCTAGAGCGCATGCGCGAGCAACCACGTGATTTTTCTTCGTGAGCTTCGGAGCGAATAAACGTTCAGTTGTTTGGGACGCGTGGTTGCTTATACTAGCTTAACTCAGCCTAGCAGCGCGTTCTAACATTGGTGACCCGGACTTGATCAGCAGCCACCGGGGTTGAGCATCAATGTCGCTATGACGTCGACGACGGACTCCATGACTATGACTTCGATGTCCACGACGGACGCTACGCCGACAGTCTCTTCAGTCGACGGTGAGCTAGCCCCCTTTTGGACCGCGGACCCCGCACTCTGGTTTATTCAAGTAGAAGCGCTGTTCGCAGCACGACGCATTACAGCAGACCTTCCCAAATACCACTATGTCGTAAACAGTCTCGCACCGCCCATAGCCAGTGAAATACGCGATCTTTTACTCGACCCACCTGCTGAAAAAGCATATGCGGTGCTAAAAGAAACCCTCATCCGCCATGTCACGCCCCCGAGTCGCAGCGACTACAGCAATTGCTTCGCGACAATGACCTCGGCGACCGTACTCCCAGTGAGCTGTTCCGGCACATGCAACTATTGCGCGGCGAAACAGCAAACACTGTAGACGGAGCATTATTCCGAGAACTCTTTTTGCAAAAGCTGCCGTCAAGTAGGCGCTTGGTTGTCGCTGCGTCCGAGCAGAAAGACCTACCTGCGGTCGCCGAGCTTGCCGATCGGCTCCGGGCCATCACCACGCCCACATCACTGGCTGCCGTGCGAGCACCACAGGCTCAGGACGTATTTCAGCAAATGCGTGAATATATTTCTCGACTCACCGAAACGTTATCAGCTTTGCGCACAAGCAGGAAAGCACATAATTTAAGCGAGCCAAACACGTTGCTATCACAACCTTAGCGGGAGAATATATGCAGGTATCATCGGCGGTTCGGAAATGCTGCGCGTAACTGTGTTCCACCCTGAGCGCGCTCAGGAAGCGACCGCGGCAAGCACTGAGGGCGACCAGTGCTTCTACGTTGCCTTCAAGTTGTCCCTTGGTATTTTTTGTAACCGACCGCAGCAACGGGGCTCGTTTCTTAGTCAACACAGGCGCCGAGGTGAGCGTGATACCCGCGTCACAAACCGGTAGGAAGAACCCTAGTACATTGCCAATCTAAGCCGTTAATGACACGGTGATACGAACATACGGACATCGTTCGCTCACGCTGAACTTCAGTTTCAACAGAACGTTCAAATGGGTGTTCGTAGCCGCTGATGTCAAGTTGGCCATATTGGGCGCCGACTTTCTGCAATACTTCGGTCTGTTGGCTGATGTTCGGAAGAAGCGCCTTCATGATCTTGTATGTTGTGCAGTGGTGCAAGGCAAGCCGTGTTTGCGTCCTCCTCTGAGCCCGACATTACTGCGTCCATGCGGAGAATCGCGCTTCACCACCATAGCACAAGACTTTCCAGAGCTGACGCGACAGCAACAGGCATTCGCCACAGTGAAACACGATGTTCAGCATCACATAGAAACCACAGGACCACCAGTCTACGCGCGGCCACGCCGTCTTTCACCCGAAAAGCTACGGCTAGCCCGACAGGTGTTTTCGCATATGATGGAACTCGGCAGAGTACACCCTTCGTCCAGCCCATATGCGTCGCCTCTGCACATGGTCCCCAAAACAACAGGCAGCGATTGGCGTCCTTGTGGGAATTATAGGGCACTAAACCGTATGACTGTATTGAATCATTACCCAGTGCCGCCCGTCCACGACCTCACCTCTTGCCTGCATGGCGCTAACATCTTCTCAAAGATAGATTTGGTGAGAGCATATCATCAGATACCAGTAGCACCAGAAGATGTTCCCAAGACAGCAATAGCAAGGTCATTTAGAATATTTGAATTTCTACGGATGCCTTTTGGCTTAAGTAGCACAGGCCAAACTTTTCAACGGTTCATGGATGGCCTTGTCCGGGACCTCGACTTCTGCAAGGTTTACGTGGATGACCTGCTGATTGCTAGCCGCACGCCCGAAGAGCACGAGAGTCATCTACGCTGTGTGCTAAAGTGACTGGCAGAGCACGGCTTCGTTATCAATACGGCCAAGTGCGTGTTCGGGGTACCGTCGCTACCATTTTTGGGCCACAGCATTTCAAGCGTGGAAGTGCAACCACATCAGGACAAGGTCGAAGCAGCACGATGGTTTCCACAGCCAAAACCATCCGCCAGCTCCGAGAGTTTCTGGGACTCGTAAACTTTTGCCGTAGGTTCGTTCCGAAGTGCGCCCACATCCTCTACCCGCTACAGAGCCTACTAGCAGCATCAGGAACTAACGCAAGCGCCATTCAGAGGAACGACCAAGCCGTACAAGCGTTCCTGCATATAAAGGAGGCTCTCGCAAATGCTGCTCTGCTAGCGTGCCCGCAGCCCGCTGTTCCGCAATGCGTAATGGTAGACGCCTCCGACACAGCTATTGGAGCCGTATTGCAGCAGAAGTCGAGTGGAAGGTGGCGACCGATTTCCTTCTTCTCCAGAAAATTAAGTCCGTCCGAACGACGGTACATCACCTTTGGTAAGGAGCTCCTCGCCATATACGCTGCTTTACGACATCTCCGCCAATATGTAGAATGGCGAGAATTCTTTGTACTCACGGATAACAAGCCGCTGACCTACGCATTGTGCGCGATCAACTCTGGTATGGGTGCACACGTGGCACGAGAGCTCCGCCAAGTGTCGCACATCGCAGAATTGACGACGGATATATGCCATGTCAGCGGGAAGGACAATGCAGCGGCAGATGCTCTTTCGCGCAGCCTAGTGAACGACATCAGCCTACCAAGCGGCATCGACTTCACTGTACTAACGATGACTCAGCGCAGCGACAGGGAGTTGAAACACCTACTGAAGTCCACGACCAGCGCCTTGAAGCTGCGATGTGTGGATGGACCGACAGGATCTGTGT
Source organism: Dermacentor variabilis (assembly GCF_050947875.1). Classification (NCBI taxonomy): domain Eukaryota; kingdom Metazoa; phylum Arthropoda; class Arachnida; order Ixodida; family Ixodidae; genus Dermacentor; species Dermacentor variabilis. The sequence goes on along the minus strand of NC_134574.1, from coordinate 73,770,172 downwards.
GCTGTGACCTGTCCACAGGTAGGGCCAGACTGTTCGGGCGCCCCGATCTTCGCCGCAACATTTATGAATTGATGCACGGCCTCTCGCATCCGGGGATTCGAGCCACTCAACGGCTTTGCACAGCTAGGTTCGTGTGGCACGGAATAAACCGGGACGTCCGACGTTGGACACGGGAGTGCCTTTCCTGTTAGCGCTCCAAAGTGCAGCGCCATACTGTGACCCTCTTAGGATCCTTTCCCGAGCCGGACACTCGATTTTCCCATTGCATTTGGACCTTTTTGGACCATTGCCTTATTGCCAAGGGCAAAGCTACTTACTAACTTGCGTGGAACGCTTCACGTAGTTGCCGGAGGCCATCCCCATCCCAGATATGACTGCCGATACTGTGGCCCGCGCTTTCATCTACCATTGGGTAGCGCGATTCGGAGTTCCATCAACAGTGTCAATGGAGCGCAGAACGCAATCGAGTCTGTCCGATTCGGGAACATCACGCGGCTCCTAGGAATCATGCGCATCAGAACCACGGCCTACCATCCCATAAGCAACGGTATGGTGAAAAGGTTCCATCGCCAGCTAAAGGCTAGCCTGACGCAAATTCAAGTCACAGTTGGATAGAGACGCTACCCCTGGTTTTATTGGGAATTAAGACGACTCTGAGAGGGGACATTGGCTGCTGCTCGACTGAACTCGTATGCAGCACAACACTTCATCTTCAGGGGGAGTTTGTCGCTGACAGTATAAACGCAAACTCCCAGGCCACCAACGATTACGCCATGCGACAGCAGGACATTATGAGCAAGCTACGTGCTGTCCCTCCATGTCTGCCGGCACCACGGCTGCTCCACGTCCACAGTGATCTCTCCTCCTGCTCTCACGTGTTTGTAAGGCACGAGGTCGTACAACGTCCAGTCCAGCCCCCGTATGATGGGCCGATCAAGATGGTGAAACGAGGAGAAAAGCACATCATGATCGACCGAGGTGGCCGTCACGACGTGGTTTCTCTTGACCACGTAAAACCAGCACACGTGGACAGCAACAGTGAAGTACCTCCATCATCTCTAGTTCTAGAGCAACAACGACCACCAGCAGACCAGAATGAACCGGCCCAACGAGTCGTCGAAAGGTTCACACGGAGTGTACGGCACACAACACCTCCGTTGCGAATGAACTTATGTACCGCAGCTCCTTGTAGCCCGAACCTTACGAGGCTATGAGCCATTGCACTTCTTGCTTGCTTACGGGGGTAAAATTCATTTTTAGGGGAACATAATGCATTCAGAAAGCCATGTGTTTTTTTCTAGTACCACTCCGCTAGACGTGGCGTTTCTCTACGTTGTATGCGTGATTTCAATGAATGTATGCACCGTACGCTTCTCTTTGCTGACTGCTTGTAGCGTCTCCATTACGAGAGGAATAAGCCATTTCATTTTTTTCTTGCCTAGGGAGGTATGAGCTATTGCAGATGTTGATAACCTTTGTACCACTGGACCGGACGACATGCTTTTTCAAGGCTTTATAGAGTATGAACCACTTGAGACCTTCGCCTTAATATATGGGACTAAGCGATTACGGGCCTCTTGGCGAAACGTTGCTGGAGCGGTGGTTGGCGACTGATGTCTCCCTGCTTTTGATTCAGAAGACGTTCAATAAGGCGCGCATGTGGCGACCTCTTGTATACGGCGTGTAGATTGCTTGCTGTACAAGGCTTATAGCCGACTGGACACTTCGAGGGAGAAAGTCTTCATGCCAGGACATGTCAAAACATGCGCACACACCACTCTGGGTGAGATGCATCGGCAAGTGAGACAGCACAGCCCAGATGCTACGTTTTCCCACATGCCTGTAGTTCGGAAGGGAAGCACTTCCTCAGGATCATACTCGGTGTCCGGCAGGGAAGCGAAACCTAGGGAAGCCTTTCATCTTGTGAGGCGCAGAGGGCGTTTAGAACACTACATTAAAGGCACAATAAACCCGCGGCAGTAGCTCAATGGCTATGGGTTTGGGGTAGAGGGCATCAGGCATCTGGATGGAATGTCCCCAGCAGCGCCCGCAATAATGAAGGGCGAAATATAAGGACAGTCTTGAAATTAGTGAACCCAAGATGTTCCAAATTATACTGTAGCCCTGCGCTACAGTCTCTTTAAACCACTTAGCAGTTTCGAGATGTTATTGCCCTCTATTGAATTTTTAATATTAAAGAGCAGATTAGGTCGACCTTGAATCAACAGGTCATTTATTTATGTGGCTTCTACCAGTATAGGTTAAGCTTTAAAAGTGTCATATTCATAGCGTTTCTTCTTTGCAAGATGGACGCCATGCAGTTGATTTTTATCAAATGTCATTGGTTATATTCTTTGCCGCTCTTAAGGTGAACACTGTGGGTCTCGGACACGACAGCTCTTCAGGTCAATGCCATGTGTCGCTACAGTGTGACCTTTACAATGTGAAAGTGCAGCGTAAGTGCACCAGTGCGCACGGGAAAACGCATGTGATTGAAAGAAGTGAACCGAGGCTGTTCATGCGACACTATACGCTGGACTGGCTTTTGCTAGCTCTGACAGGGTGCAGCTCCGCACTCCCTTTACTTCTTGCGCTTTATTTTTTGGAAGAGCTATAAGCTGCGATTTTATGTTGAACAAATCGTAAAAGAATTTGTTTAGGCATGATGGGAATATGACAACTACTCTTCATTTTACGGTGATATCAGTTATCTTCCAATCGGCTTATGGCATCATTATTGGCAGGTAAACTCCTCATTCTGAGAATTACCCATTATCCATGGTGAAAGATATTCCCTCAGAAAACGCCTCACGACTAATGGCAACTGTAATGCGATTAACGTTGAAGTAATGTAGCAACACATCGTATCGTCACCGCTTAAACGGTTCATGTATAAGGGCTGTAAGTTCACGCTTACCATTGCTTGTGAGCGAGAAAATTCCGCATTTATTATCATTATCCCAGTGTTCAAGCACTTTCCTCACGTTGTTGTTACCTGCACTATCTGCAAAAAAGTTGTTAAGATCAGTCAGTTGTTTTTCAGTGCGCTTAACTAACGTTCTAGTCAAACCCAAATGTAGTGCTCGGCTTGGGAAATGTTGATGACATCCAAATAATATTAATAATGAGAGACGGGTGCTGCTGTAGGCGTATGTCAGGCCTCTTTATAAGAAGCTTGCGAAACTGTGAGATGAGACTGTGGGGCATGACGGTCGGTAATATTCAAGGTTAAAGAGGTTGAGTTGGTCAGGTCAATTTGGAAATAGAGCAGCAAAGAACCAATGAATACAAAACAGCATAGGCGCTGGACTTCTTTGTTGTTTCAGTATGTTGCATATATTCTGTAGAAAAGTCCAGTGATATACCGAAAACTTGGTTCTGTGTGGTTCAAATGCAAGTTATTCGTGACATCCTTATGCATTCGTATTTGTACATTAGGACCAAAAAAGAGAGCGCGTTCATGTGTGCCCGTTGATGAGCTCAGTCACATTCTGTGTGGAAATCAGCTGTGTGTCATTGTCCGCAAAGCTTGGAAGGCTTCCTAATTCATTAAATTTGTTTAAAAGTGTAATTCCGAAACTAACAGAGGTGCTCAATGTCTCATCTTTGTAGAAATGACAGCTGTGATTCATTGTACGGTAGTCTCGCGCTAAACTGACTGAATCAGCTTCTCATTATAACACACACAAAAGTAAACATAAGTAATTCCTGTCATTGATCAGTCAGTTGATTACACACAAAGCTGTGTTGTTAAACGACGAAAATATTCGCAGTGAAAGTAATTTGCCTCACACATGTGCCGTTGCGATCGAAACTCTTGAGGTTGGCTTCTTGGGGAGCTCGTTTGATGCGCAGTTTCATTTTTTACAGTGGCGAAAGCAGGCATAGATGAACCTCTACAGCGTCATGCGTCTTTGTGTCACGCGTATGTATGGACATGTGCGTTGTTAAGATACATTTTATATAGGTACCCTGAAAAATGTAACGCACCATTAACTCAACCATTGGGATTTGCGAACTATATTGTTACGGAAGGATGAAAAAAGAGAGAGAGGAAAAAGTAGATCGCGAGACGCTGGCTGCTGCGTGTTGTGGCTGGTCAGCCATCTTGACCACATTGACTTTCCTTGTATATATATACTGTAAATATATTCAGTCTATATTCCCAATATCCCCGTAACATATTGGTGTGCGGTGCAGGGTACCACAGATGGAAACGGAGCTCTGCAGTGGACTTCGCGTCACCATCCTCACCGTGAATGATCGTGAGGAGTCGGGATCAACGTCGTTGCCGCCTCCAACGTCACCATCACTCGCTACGAAGCTATCCCCTTCGGTTGTGGTTGCGCAACCCAAAGATCCCGGAACTTTCTCGGGGACTGATGGCGCCGACGTTGAAGAGTGGGTGTACGAACGTGTGAGTGGAATCAACGAAGGGTCCCTACGCTTATGCTAGCTAACCTGTTGTTCTACCTAAGAGCCACGGCAAAGGTGTGGTTCCACAACCATGAAGAGGAGCTGACCAGCTGGGAACAATGCAAAGAGAAGTTAACAGAGCTGTTTGGCAAACCAGCCGGCCGTAAAATTGCCTCAAAGCAGGAACTGGCCTCTCGTGCCCAATCCCCCGCAGAGTCCTATGTTTCGTATATCCAGGACGTGCTGGCCCTTTGTCGTAAGGCCGATCACGACATGACAGAACCTGAGAAGGTAGGGCATGTGCTCAAGCGAATTGCTGACGACGTTTTTAGTCTGCTCAAGAGCAAAAGCTGCTGTACAGTTGATGCTATCATCAAAGAGTGCCGACAGTTCGAGCAGGCCAAACAAAAGCCGACGCGGCCTGCACCCATTCACCAGAATTCCCAATACTGCCGCAATGTCGACCTGAGAAGATCAACCCGCACAGCAGCATGCGTCGCCATCACAGGACGTGGTGCGAATCGTTCCACATGAACTGGACGCGATGTCGCGCAGCTTTCTGTTCGCGTAGCCCTGATGCTACCCCTATTTCAGTTCCCCTCGTGCAAGCCATCGTTCGACAGGAACTTGAAAACTTTGGCCTACATTCTATCTGTGCTGCCGCCAACCCCAGAGCCAACGAACGCCCTCCCACTATTTTCGCGCCACCACGACGCTTCGCTCCGCGTTATCGCCACCCGAATGAGTGGACAACCGCGGACGACAGCCGATATGTTTCACTTGTCGCCGCATCGGTCATGCGACAGTATCTGGCGACAACTCGTGGCCCTCAACACCTTGCAAGCCGACCAACCTGAGCCGTTTTAATGGAAATGCTCAGAATGTTTCGTCCGCCGCCGAGTCTAAAAGCGCCGACAACTCTGCCAGGAACACGTGGTACAGTCGCTCACCATCGCCGAAAGCGGACACCAGTCTCGTTCACCGCAAACACGTCGCCCATCTTCCCATTCGCCGCAGCCACGTCGCCTTTCGTCCCCTGTGGCTTTTGGCGGCACCCTTTCGGAAAACTAAGAAATACAGCCCTCGAAGGTGGGGCTGCATCGCCCACTACATCGCCCACTACGATTGCATTGCAGAAGCCGGATGCAGCGAGAAAATCTGACAATCGTCTACTACAGCCTAAGAACTGTTTTCCACCGAAAAGACGATGGGTAGCCGCGCATAAGCTAGGAAAAGCAAGTAAGCAATACTAAGCAAAAACGAAGTCAAAGCCTAGTCAAACAATGATTATGCATTAGTAGAGAATTCTCAGAATTTCCGTAGCTGTTTTCGTTATGTCGCCGCGGCTGCGAATTCTGTGAGTGTCTCGTTTCTTAATGCACAGGATGTTTTTACAGCGGAGCTGTTTATGTCTAGTTACTGGTAGATCTAGTCTCCGTGGATATAGAAGGAGAAGACGAAGTAACATTATTAAAGAGAATGGTGCGGCAGTTTTTGTTGTGATGGCCGTTCCTAATGACGGTGCAATACCGGGACAATGCACGGTGGAAGTGAAGCAGCCATTAAGCACTCCCCATACGTGGGCCGATCCCAAAGATTGTCCAATGCCGCACCGACCTGCGGCGGAGGTGAAGCAGGCGCTAATCGCTCTCCGTACGTGTGCCGCTCCCGAAGATAGTGCAATATCAGGCCGATCCGCGTAGGAGGCGAAGCAGGCGTTAAGTACTCCACATACGTGGGCCGATCCTGAAGATAGTCGAATGCTGGGCCGACCCGCGGCGGAGGTGGCGCAGGCGTGAAGTACTCCTCATACGTTGGCCGATGCCCAAGATAGTTCAATGCCGCGCCGACCAGCGGCGGAGATGAAGCAGGCGCTAAGCACTCTCCGCACATGCGCCGTTCCCGAAGATAGTGCAATATCAGGCCGATCCGCGGCAGAGGCGAAGCAGGCGTTAAGTACTCAATATACGTGGGCCGATCCTGAAGATAGTCCAATGCCGCGCCAACCAGTGGCGGAGGTGAAGCAGGCGCTAAGCACTCTCCGCACATGCGCCATTCCTGAAGATAGTGCAATATCAGACCTATCCGCGGCAGAGGCGAAGCAGGCATTAAGTACTCCACATGCGTGGGCAAATCCTGAAGATAGTCCAATGCCGGGCCGACCGGCGGCGGAGGCGAAGCAGGTGTTAAGTACTCCACATGCATGGGCTGGTCATGAAGATAGTCCAATGCCGTCTTTGTTATGAGACTGATGGACATTACTTGCGCGAGAAATATAAACACACATTCAGCTACTTACCAAACATTCACTGATTAATTTCATAATTATTTACTCTCCTGCACTGATTGCAATTGACTAATTGTAGCCGGTTGTAAGAGAAAGAACACAAAATGACGTGCACAATATGCGTTATGCTACCAGTACCGATGAGTTCCATGACTTCCTTTTCATTTTCTTTTTTAATCTTTCCAGAACATGCCTCTTGATATCTGAAAAAAGTTTAGAAGCAGTCTCCTCAAGTGTGGCCCGCTCATGTAAACATTCCTTATGACTACCAGTGACTAATTCGCGTTCAAAATTATGAAATTGTCATTTAGCGTTATTCAAGCATACGCTGAAGTCATGCTTGCTTATGTCATTCAGCAAGTTGGCCTATCAATAGAGTAAGGTAGCAATGCTACACTTATGCGACACATTGAGCAATCAATGCATGAACTGGAAATGAATTTACCTCAATATTCACTAGTTCCCGAATTTAGATCACAAAAGTAAAGAAAATATTTATGCATGTGTTGTATATAGATAACATTTCTTTAGGCATATTGCTTGCTTACACCATTTTAACGTGGAAGCATAAAACAGAAGAGCAATGGCGCTTCAAATTCTTATCACCATCTTATCAAACCCTACTCGCGCATCAGCTAGAACTGGCGTGGGCTGGTTTCCCCTGAATCTGGAACAGCGCAGGCGCTGGAGCTTGATGGCTGCAGCGGAGCGGCGTTATCGCGAGCGCCCAGTGATGCTTCACTGTAGAGGATGCGTTCCAGGGGGTTCGAGTCCATACCGTGCCTCAGTAGTGCTTCGTTATTTGTCGAAATAGGATGGTGCTCTCTCCAAAGGTACAGTAGGAAAAGAATAATATCTGATTGACTATTCTTGTGAAGAACTTCTGGAAGTTGGCACCATGCCAACCAGACAGAGCTGAAAATAAAGGTCAAAGCCGACAGAAACTACGCAGCTAGGGCTCTAGACAATACCGGCTTCAGCAGCAGCCGAACCAAATCTTGGTTTGTCTGCTGCTGAAGGGCTGATTGGCTGGGCAGGGGTACGAGTCACACCCGAGGCATGCGCCCCCAGCCTGCCTCTTTCTCGCTGGTGCTCCAGCCCAGGCAATGGGCAGTGGTTGAAAGTGACTGGTCACTATGTGGGCACTTAAAGATTACCCCCCAAGTTCGCGGTTGGCTTCAACGATAGCTCACCCCTGGGGCACATCTTTCTCTTGCCAATTAATTACCATTGGCTGGTAACAACTTTATAGCCCTGCAGAGCTTTCGCCGACGGGGCATTATGTTTCCCACGTGGAGACGTCAAGGTGTTGCCTCGCTGCCGCCTCGCGGGCCTGCTGGACGGCCCAGAGTTGGTCGCCCAGGCTGGGGCTGCGCAAGGCAGCGGCCCACTGCGGCGGAAAGGTTCCGTGCGGGTTTTTGTTACAGTCCCAGAGAATGTGAGTTAACGTGGCTACATCAGTGTGGCAGACCTTGCATATATTTGTCGGGTATGCTCTGGGGTAGAGCCTGTGGTATTGTGCCAGGTTAAGGTAAGTGAGCGTCTGCAGTTGTCTGAGGGCCACCGCTTGCGCCCTGCCAGCTTGTCGCTGGGTGGAGGGAAGGTTCGGCGGACCAGGCAGAGGGCCTTGGTAATTTCGTTGCAGCTTGTCAAGCAGTCTTTGGTCCTGTCCCATGGACGACGGTCGCAGGCGCGGTTCGCGAGCTCACGCGCCTTAGCGTGCGCCGTCTCGTTTCGTTGCGATGTGTCTCCGATACTTCTCCCATATGCGTCGAGAACCACTGGATTCTGCTTTGAAAATCTACCTCGCGCTGGACTTGTAGATTGCTCAGGGCTCGGGCCGCTCTTTGTGAGATCCATACTTTGGCTTAGTTTCTGACCGCTTGTCGCGAGTCGCAGAGAACCGTCGTGCACGTCTGATCCGTGAGGGCGAATACAACCGCCGCTTCCTCCCATTCTTCTGCGCGCTCGCACGCTACACTTGCCGATATGCGCGATTTACCCTTCGAATCGACGACCGCAATCACGAATCGCGAGCGCTCTGCGTATTGCGCGGTGCCAACGAACCGTGTACCGCTTTCGTCGCCGTGAGTGTGTATGAGAGCTCTGGCCCTGGCCACTCTTCTTCCGCGGTTGTGTTCCGGGTAGACGTCCCGTGGAATTACCATCTCCGAAAAAAATATAACATGTTTGGAAAACTGCACCGTCTGTTCTTTCACATAGTCGACCACAACTTGTTATATATATGGGGCATTCACGCTATCAAAATAAGTTGTGTAAATGGCCCCAACTAGACTAAGTCAGGCAACTTCATCAGGGTAAGTGCCTTCATCCCTGAGACAGCCTCATCACTCCCCTTCCAAGGTGGCGCAACCCATATTCAACGAATATTTGGCTGTCCCCAAAGGCACGATAATCATTGCACTTGTTGACCTCCCTGCCTTTCCTCTCTTTGCTAAATTTCTCTCTCTCTGAAAGCTCTACTGCGAAAGTTCTACTTGTCATTGCTGTTTCGTGCGGCTAGAAACCGTTTGTCCCTCTAAGAAGGTTGCAAGGTGCTGGGAACCCCGCACCTTTTTAATAGGCTAGAGTGCCGTTTATTATCAGAATTAACAAGACAAATCGCTCCACCAAGTAAGAACGGTCATGCACCACCATGCACCGAAACAAAAAAGAGCTCTCAATTTGTCAATCCTCCCAGAGAGCAAGCCGGAAGCTCGTCTGGTTGACCTCCCTGCCGTTCCTCTTTTTGATTTCTCTCTGAAAGCTCTACTGATTATCTTCAGGGTGCATAATTCAATTGGACATGATTTGCTGCCATCGGTAGCAAAGAAACTTCCGTTGGCACCAAGAAGGCCGCCTATAGCACATCTCGGCCCAGCACTACGGAGCAACGCAACACAGTTTACAACGGCGTGGGATTTTTCTACTATTCTTCACTGCCCAGCTTATAAAGACAATCTGTAAAAATGCAAACATACAAGCTTGGATGCATAATCTTATAGTTGCCCAGCTACGCTGTGAGCGATCGTTTCTGGAAAGAGGCGCATGACTCCACACGAACTGGTAAAGTACGTTCCTTGGACTTCTCGGAATATCCTCAGAAGATGCCAATAAGGAGGAACTGCCAAACGCGTTTCGAGGACCGCACAGTTGAACGAAACCCAGGCGTTCGGTCGGAAGAGCGGAGTGCACCTATACTTTACAAAACCCAGAAACTGCTTCTCCGCATGGCACGAGCGATGAAGCAGTTTCTGGTCTGTTTCTTTTACAGCGAAGCTTTCTATGGCTAGGTTCTGGCGGATATCGACGCCATTGACGTAGACCAACAATATTTCGTACGTGGGCCGATACCGAAGTTAGTGCGATGCCGGCCCGCCACGCGGCGGAGGTGAAGCAGGCGTTAAGCAATCCTCATACGTGGGCCGATCCGGAAGATAGTGCAATACCGGGCCGACCCACGGCGGAGGTGAAAGCCGTGAAGCACCCCTCATACGTGGGCCGATCCCGAAGACAGTGCAATACCGGGCCGACCTGCTGCGGAGGTGACGCAAGCGTTAAACACTGTACCCTGTACGTGCGCCGATCCCGAATATCTTGCAATAGCTTTCCGACCCGCGACGGAGGTGCAGTTCGCCATTAACGGGTCCACATGCACAGCTTCGCTGCTCATCCTTCTTTACAGAGTGGAAGGGCTTTGAATTTTTCGTAAGCGAAGAACGGCGGTATACCAAGCATTTATTTTTCAGACACTATTCCTGGGATATTTACCCTTGAAATGTATATTATGAATTTCCTTCTGATGTTAATGTTTATTAGATATCTAGTTTTTAATGTTGCTTTTTCAACTTCCAGTAAAGATGGCGCTTTCTAGAATTTTTATGTGTTACCTATTAATGTGTTTTTGGTTTTGCAACGTATCTTTTTGGAAAAAGCATTTCATTATGTACAATATGGGATGCTGCAATGTCTGCTGAAATGATGTTTGTAGTGGCAAAAATTTTTTTGAGACCTCTCAAAAAAGCCCCATTTTCTCACGATAAAGTAAAAGTTAAAGCCCCTCAATGAAAAAAAAAAAAACCAAAGTAGCGCCATCCTTTGAATATTGCCACCATCCTCCTCCCTTGTGTCTTCTCTCGACGCTCGACCCTCCCATTGGCCGAACGCCGTCGCGCGCTTCTTTCTTGCGCGTCTTGGCTTCCGCCGCCACCGCGGTGCCAACCATTGCGAGCGGCGTATAAACTCTGACTATATATGAATTCTACAACATTTATGTTTAACCCGCTAAAACAAGTTTGCTCACAAGGAATAGTTCACAGTATAATATCGAAATTTTCTATTTATTCACAGAAACCTTCGGCAGTAACACGAGGACTTAACTATCACTGCAGTTTAGATTCGGCCAGCACCACTTGCGTTTTTAACTGGTTCTCAAAATTAGGCCGTTCTTCACCGGTTAAATTTAAGTGGCGGTAACTGGAAGCAAAACTGATTGAGGTTTACAGTTGTTTGCAGCACACAGAAAGGAATGTACCAACATTTATTCCCTTTCCATGCTACATGTTCAACTCACTTGATCAATTTACTGGTACTTCTTGCTTGAGAAACAGACATGATGAATCGGTTGGAAGAACTGACACGGGCTGCTGTGGTCAAATATCTGAGTGAAATATGCCTTTTGGACCGGTTCGCTGCAGCCAGCAAGAAGCCTAAGGCCCATTCATTAGTAGTGTTGCACATATTCAAGATATGATTGTTCCCCAGTGGAACTCCAGTGTTCATGTGAGACTTGTGGTGTCTTCTTTAAGAGGCGGGTACGCGAGGTTTTCTTTTATGCACTGACGAAGCAAATAGTTTTCAGTCTGTGTAATTAAACAACGCAGGATTGAGACATGTTGAGGCAGGATGTGTTTGCATTTTCCATTTCAACGCAGCCTAAGCTGCGCTGTAGTGCCTCGAGTGTGCTATAGGCATTGCAATTAGAGCTGTAAAGAGCAATTTCATGGTTTCAGTTCGAAGTTGTGGTGAAATGCAGGGTTTCGCGAACAAAGCGCGCCTCTCTATAACGACAGCCGGTTGCTTCCGTTGCGGGAGGGGCGTGCCATATCGTCGATAAAAGCTAGTGAGGGTCACTATGACACATTTCATCGCTTGCAGGTTATTGCATGGTTCTCGATCTTAACCATGAAATTTGCTGTCATGTGGTTGCTCTTATGGTGTTCGTGACGTGTATATATATATATATATATATATATATATATATATATACTATAGGCGATGCGCCTTCGTGTTAACAGCCAATGCGTCTCTGGGTGCCTATTTCAGAGAACGGTGAACGTAGTACCAAACCTTTTCACATAAAATTCGCGCCTATCTCTTCCATTTAGGCCTTAATACAGTTGCCACGTTTGACTAAAACAACTCACCAGAGGGATAAGAATTCTGATGAAAGCTTCGCTGGGCAGTGTCCATCTAACACGGATATATAATGTTGACTCCAAATATCAAGGTATTTCATCCATGTAAAATGCTATGTCTCTCATACTTAAGTAATAAGGGAATGTTATGTGTTTAGAAGAGCATCATAAATAACTTCGTGTGTTGAACTTGGAGACGTTCTTTTTAAGCAAAATTTATGAACAGACAGGGTGCATATATGCATTGCAAGAGCAGTAGACCGCTTCAGCGCTACAGTACATAAAAAAACGGCACATAAAAAACGGTACGGTACATAAAAAACAATATGAACTCACGTTTTGTCCTCAACAATAAACTCGTAGAAAAGTTCAACATCGTATTCTTCATAAGTATTATGTTTAATTGGCCGTAGATTAAAAGGTTTGTAGTTATCGCATGTCACAACTTTACCATCCCTGGTGGTTTGGGAAGTGGATAAATATATCCAAATTCTCCCACTAGTGTCCAACAGCTGAAAAACAATGCGTTCACAGGGTCATTTGAAATCTATGTAATCTGATTTGTTGTGTGAAAGTTACTTAAGTAAACAAGGGAAGTTGAAATTAAAATTATGATGTATAGTGTAGCGTACGGATGCTAGTGATATACAATAAGCTGTTTTTTATTGTTCATGCAAGTATTTTAAAACAATGTGTAACATGTTGAATTGGTCGCAATTCGTTAGGTTTATGGTGATCACATGTGACAGCTTTGTCGTCGATGGTGGGATGGGAAGTGCAAAAAATTTCCACGAATACTCCAGGTAGTGTGCAACACCTGAAGAACAATGTTCTTATAATTTCGAATAAAAAGGTTAATTATCAAGATTTTTCTTATAAAGTTGCATAAGTAAACGCAGGTGAACTTGAAATTAATGTTATCAAACACATTATGGACGGAGGGATGCTAAAGTGGCATACAATGACGCGCTTTATATTGTTCATTCAAGTGTTTCAAAAACTTAACAATGTCTATATTGTGATAGCACGGCAGGTCGCATGACTTGGGTTGCTATTTGCTAACAGTGTTCACTAATAGAACAAGACATTTCTGAGTGGCGGTTATGCATCTACCCAACGATGAAACAACAAATGAGCAGAAAGTCTAAGCTTTTAAGATTATTGAACGAATAAATGCTAAGCACTTAATCGCCAGGAATATAAGAAGCTAAGAACGAAAACGGTCATACCTTGGTTTCATGATCATTATAATCAAAAGTTAGTAATGAAACTGACCGTACGGTCAAAAAAATGAAGCTATGCTGCTTCTATGGAGGTATCCCATGCTTTGAACCTTACTAACTGAAGACCTTGTTGCAATTACTGCGTCACTGGCAGGCTCACGTCGAACAGAAAAACGCGGCCCGTCAGCAGATAGTTGTTGATGAAGCTGTTGTGAGAGCCCCACTTAGTCTACGCTAAAGGAAAGAGTATCAATAAGTTCAGTTCAGTTTATTTCCAAGACAATGTTGGGGGTCCTATAGGCAAAAAAGTTGGCATAGACAACTTGAGGGCACCTGGTGACAATACAGATAGCAGGCAAAGTGATACATACATGAAACGACAATTTGAGTCTTTACATCACAGGGTATATTGAAATAGTGAAAATAATGTACAATGCAAGATAAAAACAAATACAGATATGGAAACCACGAACATCTTTTCATGTACATTGAAAACAGAAACGTGAAAAATAAATATGCACTTGTGTTAAAGGGTTCTTCACTCATTCAACAACAAAAAATCTTATTTGGGACTTTAATTTAGAGTCGCATGCTGAAATTTATTTGTGAATTTACACGCTTTATTAGTGCAGGTTTTGATAGGCGAAGACAGCCCTCCCATAATTTGTACGTGTTCGTGGTGTTCTTATCCGTTCGTTACGCAGCGCATAACAAGCTGACGTTGTGTGTGCTGAATGTAACAGGTTATGTTTATGTATGTGCACAGAGTTTGTAGTCATATATTTTACTCGCTTCGAGCCAATTGTGTTTAATAAACAAATTATTAGTTTGTAGATCTTTGGTTTCACCATGACAATTCTCAAGAATCCCCAGCACTTAGTCGTATGCGAGATCACGATTATGTAACAGATACCCGCAAATCTAGGCGTTTAGAAAATTTATGAAGATGTTTAGGGGAATGCTGTTCAACTGAAACATGCTATCAGTAGTCCATTCCTATATCTTTTTAAATATTGGAGCCACCTGCCAGGCCAGTCCTTTATGAAGACGAATGTCAGGTTTTGTACTGTTTTAGAAAATATTGTTACCAAGGCAAGAAAAGCTTGCTCACTTTGGGAGGCCTAGAGGCAAGCAATAACTACATGTAGACCGCACAACGAAACATTGTAATCTTCTTTTTAGAGATAAACTCATACTTTATTTTTTTTATCGGGGGCGCAGGCACACCTGAAGTATTTAGCTCCTCCAAGACGGAGGCCGCCGACCCAATTGGCTAAGTTCTGTTTTACTTCAAAGATAGCGACGTGTGACAAGGTGCCTCGTCAATCATGGCGGTACGTCTTGTTATACTGCGGTATGCTGTTCGATAGTCTATGTCACCGAGACGCCCGACGACAGCGTGCATGTCCATGTAGTTGGCGAGCCGGTTCTCATACACGCCATGTTATTGCACTAGAGATCATAGGTATAGGAGATCCTCAGAGGAATTTCCTATGGTACATGCCGTTGGACGCTACGGACCACACAAGACAGCTAAGTATACAGGGTGATCACTTCTTTTTAGGGTATTTTAATGATCGCTTGTCGTGTATAACCTAAATGTAGTCAGTCAGTTGGATTATGGAAAGAGGCAGACATAACTCGCATGAGAAATCCAAACACATATTCAACTAAATAAAAAAGTCACGTCTTAATTAATTACTTTACGGCACATATTGCAATTCAGGAATTGTA
The DNA here is from genome assembly GCF_050947875.1 of Dermacentor variabilis. Classification (NCBI taxonomy): domain Eukaryota; kingdom Metazoa; phylum Arthropoda; class Arachnida; order Ixodida; family Ixodidae; genus Dermacentor; species Dermacentor variabilis. The sequence continues at coordinate 73,755,095 of NC_134574.1, read as the reverse complement.
AGCGCTGAGTTTGCAAGGCATAAGAACTTGCTTTGAATTTAGGGAATGACAACAGTGTGAAGATATGTGCCTTCGAACTCGCTGTAAGAAGGCACTATTCTTTCACATACTTACCTAACAAGACATTCGTATGCACCGAAGCAAAAAATTAAGTGGAGCGCCCCGGTATTTCGTCTCACACTTTGGGAAATATTATCTCGAAACTGGTGTTATCTTGGAGATTATTTTCGGGATAGTTCGCGCAAACAAACCGACTACAATTTGTAATGTGCAGTATGAGCCGTAAAGTAGCTAAGAAGTTCATTAGTGATCATCTGCTAATTAGTTCAATATGTGTTTCTACTTCTCGTGCTAGTAATGTCCGGTTTTTTTAATAATCCAGCTCAAGGGCAAGGATTATGCTGTCTGTCACAGGTGGCTTTTGAAAACTTCAGAAACCTTAAAAATTAACATACCGTATTGCGCATGTGTTACTTAACTTGATCCAAGGATTTTAAGAAGCAGTAAGCTGCACCTGGGTAAAGCCTACGAAATAATGTTCACCATTATGTAATGCTTCTCAGAGTATTTCGAAGGACAGCCCAATTACCGAAATAAATAAAATGAAATATGAAAAAGGAAGATATTCACATTAGGAACGGAGTGTGTTTCTTCGCGCTGTATAGCTGATTCAGTAACAACCCACCCATTCCATTATTATTATTTTCTGGCAATGTACCTCATGCATGTGTTCTTCTGGCATTTAGAAATAACCTCGGCGAAGATTAAAAAATGATGAAACAAATATGTAAAAACTGATTCGCCTCCCCGGCCCTGCAAAATAGGATGTACAGCGAAGCTGTTGAAAACCACCACTACAACTGCTGAGGGTGTATACAATGCTTTATTACTTTAGAGTAATGGTAGTAATGGCCGTAATGATAATTTAGCAGCACGGCGCCGTTGCTCGTATTGCCGTTTCTTTTTCCCTTTGCCGGTCCTCGTATTCATGTTGCTACTTGGGGTCCTGACTATGCCTAACCTACCCATCAGTGGCGTAGCCAGAAATTTCGTTTTGGGGGAGGGGGGGGAGGCTCACGTTGAGCTAGGCGTTCTCCTTATAGCATTTGTCGAGGACTCAAATACCAGAATAATAACTGCATTGCCGTTGTCAAAGATGCTGCAAACGAATTCTGTAATGCTAGGCACTGTGAAATGTAATATGTATTTTTTTCAGAAAAGAATATATTCGTATGTACCAAAAGTTGTGGCAGAAATAACTGACATCAATGCTTCCATGTTTTTTGTCTATTTATTAGGTAAAGAAAGTATCACACCAACTTCAGAACTATATCAGTTCGAGACCAGCAAAACAGTGCCGCTGATATGATAAATGTAAAGGCCATGAAATGAACATGTTTAGGACAAATATTTGAATAAAACTTTGTCATTCAAGAACGTTGCTTATATTTTTGTACATATGCAATAACCAGAAAAAAATCTCAATGACGCTGTCCTTCGCTTCAATGTATTACACAGGAGCAGCTGTCACTGGTCCTGCGGGTAATTACGCCGAAATTATAGCCACAACAGAGAGCACGCATAAAAAGCAGGAGTTCTACAAAATACACATTAAGAATGCGAAGATAGAATGGAATATATAAATACAAAGATGCAGCTTGATAAAAGGCAAAAAAGTGTGACTGGAAACAAAGTTCACTGCATGTGTACTCAAAACCTCGCCAGAAGGTATTTAAATATGCGTATAAGTATCCATAAATGTACGTATCTGAGCAAAAGTCACTGTATATAATGCGTCAAACAAGGCAAATATGCATGTTGCGCAATCAGAGATGCACAGATCACAAAATCCTAAGGCCCGCCCACCCTCCCTCCACTTCCCTCTATGCATTGCGCGCAACGGAAAGTGCGGAGCTTCTTTCCCGCTTTTCACCCTTGCGCACGCAAGACTGAGCCACCACCGCCGGCTCAGGCCATCCCCCCCTCCCCCCCCCCCCCCCGCGTTCTCACTCGTACATGCATAAAGCACGCGGGGCGCGGTAACGGTTATCGCCCTTGCACTTCACACGACTGCGACGGCAGGAATGCGCCTGGAGAGTCCACATTTATTTATTTATTTATTTATTTATTTATTTATTTATTTATTCTTGTCACCCTAAAGGCCCTCACGGAGAGAATGTTAATAGGCGGGGAATTCTTGCTCTTTACAGGTTGCTGCAATTGCTATTGACATAATATAATAAGAGTGTCCGCAAACTGAAGAGCCCCGCGACCCATTACTTTATGCAATAGAAGAAGAAAATCGAACTTTCACCATGCGACAATTCGCTGACTCGCAACAATGTCTTTTTTCTTTATATTGTGGGGCGGGACCACCGCAATGAAAACAAAAAAAAAAAAGCAAAGGAAACCATGTTGGCCGCAATCGAATGCCTACATTGGGCATCTAATGTGGCTACCGAAGATATATCGAAGAAAACGTGGGACGCTTGCTCCACAGAGAACTATGCGCATACTGCTCGGTATCGTGCGCCGGCTAGACAAAATACTTTCCAGAGTGGTTGCATGCATTGAAGTGAAGGTGATGCCCTCAAGCGAACGCGTTGCAATCCGTCGAGTCCCCGCAGTGATGGCGGCGAGCGACCAGTGTTTCTTTATACGGTTTGCTAGCCAGGAAACATCGAAAACTCTGCCAGGCCAAAGTCCACTCAGCCCGAGAAAAACGAACGCTCACCGAAGTGCGCGTGGTCGGGGCAACTGAAGAAAACCGCATACTGGCTGGCTCTGGCAGCCTGCGGGTAGCGAGAACAAGAAAATAAAGAGGCTCAATCTGTCCTCGCCAATAAAAGTCTAAGTAGAAAAAATATATAACAACGTTGTTATCTGTGCTGGCTTAAGTGTTTATACTTGGATTCTTTGGCGCAGGTGACAGAAATGTTGATATCCTTTTCTGTGACATGACGGCAAAATGAACCACCTCCGCGCTTCGTCTATTCGGACCTCGCTGCATTCTTTGTCAACTTCACTGATAGTTGTTGATTTGCTTTGTCTTGTCGTACGGTCTGATGTAAGACTTTGGAAAAGTCAATGCGCCTTTGGCGTCTAACGTTTATCATAACACTAAACCCACAAATTTCCGGAATTGAAAATCGAAAGCGCGATTTTGGAAATGTAAATGCCCTTTTCGCATCAAATGTTTGAGAACGTTATTCCGATAAAGTTTCGGAATTGAAATCCATGCGCTCCGTAGATTTCGTGGCTTACGCGAGATGCCGGGTTTCAAGCACGGTTCAAGCGCGAGCACACTCGCGCTTCAAACTTTGTGCTCTGGATTGGGCTCCTTGCGTTATGGGACTCCAGGTGCATAGACGTGGCCGCGGAACTAAACCTGAGTTAACAATGTTCGCACCGAAATGTTTTTTTCGACCGGGAAAAAAGACATTCTGCACGAAATGCGGAATGACTTCTGGCGCCGTGAGTTATTTTGGTCGGCGGTGCATGACAGCACGAAATACTTTTGTCCATGTCTTTGTCCATGTATGTTGCACACCTCATCGCTTCCGCTGATGAAAAGTCTCTTCCGCCGATGAAAAGTCTCAAGTACGATGCCATTTTGAAATTGTCGCATGATGACGATTTTATTTGCTTCTGTGATTGGCTGGTGCAGTAACAGCTCCGCGCCTTCCTTTCGCCTTAGTTGAAAACTGTATTTTTTTTTTAAAAGTTGTATCCTGCTATAGTCGCATAGGGGACTATGCGACTGCGTACCAGGGAGTGAACTGAAGTCATAGTGACATAGAATTCTTGTAATCATCTGTGCAAGGACGGCGTGCAGCGAGTTTACTGTGCTGATAGTGGCGATACCACTTCGGCTATGAGAAAACACGCAAGTGTGCTGCATAAATTATCAAAAAAATATCAGCAGGCCATCATGGTAAATTATGGTACATTATTACGTGATAATTACTGTTTTGTTCCGTTATTATTGTTTGTCATCAGCGCAGCAGGAAACTACGAGCCTTTGTTGCCTTTCCTTTATTATTTTCGCTTTAAAAATGGGAACACGTTCGTTTGTAGCACTGTGGTTACATATTTGGCTTCCAATTCAATCTTTTACCGCAGCTGGCGACTTTCTTGGCTACTTATCGGAATTGTTCAGCTACTTTTTCATCGGTAGACCTGGAAACCCTGGCTCTATGTGCGAGTGAAAGCGTGCTAGGAGGGCCGGTGCACGCGGCTGAATCTGGATTCTGCGAACAAAGAAGGCGGGCCTAGGCGGGCCAGATCGCGGCCTCTCCAGTCGCGCGCAAGGCACGAGGCTGAGACGAAGGAGGGGGGCCGTCCTTTCCGGCGGCTGCTGCTTACGGCGCCGCCATACGGGTGCCGTTTCTCGAAAGCGATCTGCGACGTGGCCCAAGTGCGCGCCCGCGCGGGCCCCAACTTCAAAGCGATTTGCGATGTTTGCAGAGTGCGTGTAGTGCCGATAGCTTCGTAGGCGCTGTTCTTTCGACGTTTCATTCGCGTTGAAGAGGGATGCCCGAACGTGAATTTTATCGCTGCTGCTGCCTCGATTACTCACTACAGAGTTTTGACAGCGAGTTTCGGTCTTCATCTAGCGACGTGTGTCCATGTTTACCTGGGCGCACGTGACACCGTCTGCCCAGAGACACACAGAGACAACGCTGTCTCTGTGTCTGTTGCTTTCTACATCCTCGTTCAAACGCGCTTACATATTATATCATTGTTAATTAAGTTAGGAAGCGAATCTACTAATTTCCTCTCGCAATCGGTGTTTCCCCTTTCGGACGCAACTGTTACTTTCTTTTAAAGGGAGAAACTTTGGCTCTTTCGGCCGTCTTCGTAGTAGGTCGGATGTACGACGGTGAACTAACTTGGGTGAATGAAAGCAAGGAAACACACCGACTGTAGAAGGAGAAATGTTCATGTGCAAGAGTTCTCAAGAGAAGGTGAGGCGAGGAGAGCGGGGAGGAGGTTGAGATCGTCAGCCGTGAGCTTGCGCGCAAGTGAGTGGCGAGGCGGAATAGGAAGAACACAGGGTGGGGACGTGCTGTCATCTTGTTCGCTCGCTATCCTCGCGGAAACGGAGGAAAGGGCCTGTGTTTTAAGGCAAGCGAGTTGTGGGGAGGCGCGCTCGTTCATCGAACGTCTCGATTGGGCACCCGATGGTGCCAAGCCCATCGCGGACGATACGACGGACGAAAATCTCTGGTGCATTCTCGGACGCAGGTGAGAGTTCTGTCGCACGCTGAAGGAGCTCACGGCAATGCACCAGATAGAACAAGAACTGTACGTGTCAGGTCTGCGCAGCTGCCACGAACGAGCTCGGCCAAGCGCCGAGAAAGGGAACGTGCTTTCGGACAACTGAATTTTGTTGTAAGAATTGTCCCCTTAAGCCTGTTTCACATGATACGATTTTCGTCGCACCGGAAGTGCGATTTCTGTCGGTTGCGACGAAAAGCGCATTCGCAGTGCCGACCCCCCGATTTTCGGCTGCGACCAACCGGCTGGTCGCACAGTCGCACCGTCGCAGCGATCGCTGCGATTTTCCGTCGAAATTGCGGAGAGAGCTATCATGGAGCTATTTCGCCGGTTTGTTTTGGAAGATGGCGTCTTACACAAGTGCAATGCGCGGGGACGTGGATTGCCGAATTCGGTATTTACGCGAAGGGAGAATAAAAAACTTGTACCGCAGATTCCATTCTCCCCTTTCTATGCGTTTGTTGACACGCTAGGCAGCAAATAAAGTGCATTTTCACGTTTGCTTCGTACGCCTTTGCGAGTTGCCAGTACCAGGAGGTGTTCGATCGCCTCCAGACGACGAGGTCGTCACAATTTTCTTTTGTTGAGTAGCATGTAAAAATTGCGCTTACGGAGCACCTTGAATTATTTCAACCTCGGCAAGGGCAAATGACAAGACAACAAAGTACCCGAAGTTTCATCGTTGTGCTGAACGCGGTACCGTTCAGTTGCATATTCTTGTCGGTTTTGAAGCGTGTATTTCCCGACGCATCTTGAAAGGTTATTTTAGCTCACTTATTAAATTTTACAGAGAAAAAAGTTTAGGCTATTGTAATTAATTTTCTACGATAGCGTTAAATCCGTGGCATGAATAAACAGTGCCGTTAATTTGTTTTCGAATATTACAAGCACGTTAAGTTGCACCTCTTCTCTGGATAATTTATTTTTCTTGCAGAGAAACCAATAAACATTGAATATGTTGCGGACTTTGTATCCTTACTGCACCTGTAATAACATTTCTCTACAGCTAGTAAATTCAGTGAATTATTCGCTTCCTATAGTGGCACAGTGACAACGTACCCTCCTGCACCGTCATGTAAAACTCGTGCAAGAATGCAAAAAGCATGCAAACAGCCTGTTGTTGTGGAGATAAAACCGTAGAACACGACACGTTAAAGAAAAGTAAATCAAAACTGTGCGGTGTACTCATCCAGTTGCATCCCTTCCTGTGAAACATTGAATCTGTTGAGTACACGCAGTTCTTGCACGTTCACAGCTGATAAGGTGTGGAGAAACACTCTTGTCTTACATGTTTATAATAAGTTTGTGATCACATATATTAGTGTGTAAACCCATATAATTACATACACTCTGATTAATATCTTTATAAGTAATGAAATACCATGCTACTTGCAATAACATATCACCCGACTATGTTAGAACAAATTTCTGCATTTCAACTATGCACAATATGTGGTTTATTCAATAAGGGATCACAAACTGCTTGCTTTCGCAATGACAAACTTATTCCACTTGTTACTTACATACAGGCAAGAAAAGAAATCGATAGACAAAAATATTGTTTTTCCCTTTCTTCACCTGCCACTGTGGCTATAGCATTCTACTGCTAACACAAGGCGAAGGTTTTATTTGCCAGCCACGGAAGTCGCATTTGGATGGGAGTCATACGTAAAAAAGAACTCTTGTACTTAAATTTAGTTCATCACCTTTTATTGAACCATTAAACTTCTAAATACTATTGCATAGGGGGACATGCTTATGCAAAATCTTACACCAATCGAAAGGAAAGGACGCAATTGTAAAACAACCATTTTTCGTGATAATTCGAGTGTAAACATTCATTGCATCCATATGTGTTGTTCAACAGCACTGCACAAATAAGCTTAATGAGGCATAGCAAGTACTCTGTCTGGAAGCTGGTTCTACAGACGTATAAATGTCAAGACATGAATGCACATACTACGTCGCACACATAGCACAAAGAAAACTTTTTTCAAGAGTTGTCCTTTCTGACAGATATGAGTGGGCCATAAGCAGCAGAAACTTTATTGCAGGGCATTGTGTAATACCACTTATGAAAGAATGAAGAGAGTGAAGAGGCTTTTAACAGCAGTACCTCATGCTACTCTAATAAGAGGAACGATGAGCAAAAAGATTTCTGGTAGAGCACTTAAGCTAAGCAGTACCTTTTTGAAAGACAGAAAATTCCAGGTGAGAGTTCGAGGTACTACATTCGGCCCACCCACACCAACCACACAGGCATACTACAAGAAGTACTACAACCTATGGTATACTACAGTCTATGGCAAAGCTATCTTATACAGAAATCAAGAATGATGCAACACGCTCTCGACAACACTGCAGACCTTCTTGGCCAGTCTGTCTTCTCACTTTCTGATAAGTCAGCTTACATCGACGTTGGAAAATGACTGGAATCAAGAACTGCCCCAGATTGCACATTGTGCTCTACATAGATGGAGAAATATACCCGCAGGTGAACTTCCACAAATCCTCAGCTAATGTAAGACCACGACGGTAGAGCCAGCACGTGGGTGAAACAATTATGTCATGCCTGGACGCAAATTGTATACCTGGTGAAAAGAATAATCTTGAAATCATGGAGGGTTGACGAGCGGATACTATGGAAAATCGCAGATGCTGTGCTTGTGTCCAAGGTATTGCACGGTATGAATTGCCAGCAGTACACAAAAAACACAATTCATCGAATACAGGCATCGGGTAATAACGGGTCTTTCCGACTTTACCATGCTGGAAGACCTCTATGAGAAAGCAAACGAACAAGCACCTTGACAGAGTAGAGTTGCAGCCTGTAGCACAAACTCTTTGCCTCAAGCACTCAGAACCTGGTCCCAAGATACCATGCCAGCTAGCATATGAGATGGAAAGACGACTACCCTTCCCTTCAGAAACAACCTTGGGAGCACCTGAACTTGAAACACAATGAGCCCATACCATGCAAGATGGGGGCAAATAATTAGGCCCAGGAGACTATATGCAACTGCCAAACACACTGAGGAGGTTGCTAATGATGAAGATGCAAGGATGCATCAGGCACGTATAGTACACTAATGTGGCAATAGCAGTGTAACGGTAGTATGACACTACATAAAATTAAACCCCATATAAATGAGTACAATTCCAGGTCATCCTACCCCTAGAAAAGCTGAACGCTGAACTGAAAGCAGTCAAAGCAGCACTTGTAGTGCAAATTACATCCTGCACACCTGCATGGATTCACCAGAAACTGTCTGGGCCTGCACATCATATGAGAGTGTCAGGAAAATCAGGAGATTGACACACGCCTTGCAAGCACATGGCCAAGAATTATATTACCGGATTCATAGCCATGCAGATATTCCAGGACACAAGCGGACATAAGAACTGAAAACTGGACGAGTTCGTGTGTATTCATTATCATCTAAAGCGCAACAGATAGACAACTGACAAGCACGAAGCGCTCTGTGTGTTTACTTCGTTCTTGTCCCATCGTATAGCTGTTGCACTATAGTTAATGAATTCCCGAGGGTGTACAGGAGAAGAATGATACCTCCGCCCAAGGGCCCGATTTCAAATGCAAACCCACGCACGCACACGCACGCACGCACGCACACGTACACGCACGCACACGCACGCACACGCACGCACGCACGCACACGCACACGCACGCACGCACACACACGCACACACACAGACACACACGCACGCACGCGCACGCGCGCGCACACACGCACGCACACACACGCACACACACACGCGCACACACACACGCACACGCGCACACGCACGCACACACGCACACGCGCACACGCACACGCGCACACACACGCGCACACGCGCACACGCACACACACGCGCACACGCACACACGCACACACACGCGCACACGTGCACACGCACACGCGCACACGCACACGCACACACACACCCGCACACACAAATGTTGCATAGCATGAAGCAGTATCAATAGGATGACACTAGAGATGGGTGAGGACTAGCTTTCAACTAAGGTTCATTGTAAAAATGTGGCGAGTTATACAAACTACTAGAAAAAAAGACATCTTTGAAGGCTAGATAAAGATTGATGCTTGATGCAGCCAAACGTAACTGAATATCCTACTGAAAAACATACAGAAAAATTGAAAGTGCAGGAAGAAAATCTTTACAATTGCCAATCCTGCATGCCAGCACCTTTCAAGAAACACTGTTCTTATTCCAATAGACAGACTGACAGTTTGCATATGCAAGCAAACTCTTCCAGTTCCATGCCATTGGGAAAATGAGTTTCTTGGAAGGTAGCCACATGCCCACTTGGTGATCACAATGTTTGTTTTCCCTGAACTAGTATATCTTTACGTATTTCGTCCCTTGCCCGTTGTTATGTTTGGTTTCATCAAGCACTAGTGCTGATCAGGTTTTATTGCTGTACTACCTTCCTGTAGCCTTTATAAATCACTGCATTTTGACAATAAACCTTTCAATTAGAAGTTAGCGTACCCTGTTCTTACCGTTTCACACTATACATTCTTGCTGTGACGGAGCCCACTCTCCGACTAGCGTGAGCTCTTTGCTACTGCAGCGATAGCAACGTGTCCCCACCTGCAACCTAATTTGTCATGGGACATCCCGTTACACTGCAGTATTCAGTTAGATAGTCCCTTTTACTAAAACGGTTGACGACAACGTGCACGCCTATGTAGTTGAACTCTTTGTCAGACGGTCCATGTTTGCGTACTAGAGGTCAGAACTATACCAAGTCGTTAGGAGCATAAATATCTTTTCTATGGCACCTATCTTAAGGCGTTTTGGACCGCTTCGATAGGGCGAAGTATATAACGGATGTTTCGCGTAACTTCAGCCGAGGATTAAAAACAAGTGGTAAATTGCAGCTGAGCTAAACCAACGACATATTATTACGAAGAGGATGTCTGATGCACAAAAGTAGGTACAGCTATTTACAGGGGAGAAATTTAGTGGTAATCGCGCAGGCTGGTGCGGAGGCTGTTGTTGTTGTTGTTGTCTCTAGTGGCTGTGGCGCATACCCGCAGTGTGGTATTGGCCATGAATCGGGTGGTTAAATTAGGTGTATAAAAGATAAAAGATACAAGGGAGTTAACAATTTGAACGTTGGAGCTTAAAAAGCAAACTTTTTGTGTGTGGAAAAAAATAAGGAGAAAAGCAGGTCTACAAATAATTAAAGAATATAATAATCAATAATAACTAAAAGAAAGCTATGGTGGGGAGGGAGGACGATCAGTCTAACGTGGTGCTCAATTGGTTCCAATGAGGTAATTTTGGATTGCCAAGCAAACATTCCTGTTACTGAACCCAATAATGGAGGCTTCAAAAGATAGGATCACAGGCACTGATAAATTTAGGGCAGTATTGCGAAGCGTGATTTCGAGTAGTCATTTTCTTATAGCACAAAAACGCCTACAAGACAACAAGAAATGGTCTATTGTCACCACTTCGCCACAGAATGAGCATAATGATGAGGGGACCAGACCAGACCTGTGTAGACGGAAGTTCAACGTAGGTATAAGGCCGCGCATCCACGCGATGGATACTTCAGTTTTTCGCGTTTGGCAATAATCTCTGTGCCAAGGGCATAGAAGGTGATGGTAAACCACAGAGTTGGTAATTGCGGAACCTGATATTGCCTGAATAATGACAATCCTGCGAAATCTAGCAGCAGTAACATGAGCAGTAAAGAGCAATAAGGGAGAATGGGGCCATTTATCGATGTATTGGCTAGAGAATCTGCAATTTCATTTATAATTATTCCTTTATTGGCAGGCACCCAAATCAAACGCACGGTTCTCAAGTACCCAGGTACCAATGAATGAAGCGTCCTCATTACGCCAGAATCACGACAAGCAGTAAGGAATGAGCACAGTAATAACGAATCAGTGACATAATTGATGGCTCTAATTTGCGTAATTCTAGCACCACTGCCATGAATTTGGCCAAAAAGATCTGTATGAACTCTGGCAGCAGAAGAGAAACTTTCCAATCAAGAATTGGGGAAAAAATTCCTACACCTGACACTTCTTCGCATTGTGAAGCATCTGTCCCAAATACCTTTGTTTGAAGGTTCTTGAGATGATCTTGTAATATGCCGTCTAGAATACGATGTGGAAGTAATTTTGCGTTATTAGGAAATATTTCATCCAATTGAATATCCCTGATAACAGCTCTGTCGGGAATAGGAAGTACATCGCATATGCACACGTCCAAAGAATCAAGTAGTTTTTGCGCGAATGTAATTAGCGGAGTATGTAATCGCGCTCATTTCACACCAGAAAACAACGCAGGCTGTAAAACAAATATTGTTTGGGGTCATCGCAGCGGTGATTCATAAATCCTCAAGAACGTCTGAAATGCCAAAAGCTGGAACCTGCACGAAAGAGCAGGAACGCGGGATTCTAGATAAAGAACAGAATTTGCAACAAAGGTAACAGCTCCAGGAGACAGTCTGCCACTTCTTCTTCGTCTCCTTCCTGTGCGCACGGTCCTGTTCAAATGCACCGTAACAATGTTGTTTGCCTTCATGTGACGATTCTCAGAGTACGTTTTCTATCACGCATGATTACTTAAACAAATGAGATGAATAATGAAGAAAACTGCATTCTCTTCAGGCACAATTGAGTTTCGTTACGTTGTACAGGGCGCTCCGAAACGACCTAGTTGCTTTGTGGCAAGGCACCTCCTGCATGGTGTGTTTTCCCAACATTTCAGGAAACTCCAGGTACATTACAAATAACAAATAAACAAAAAACTGAAAAAAAGTGACTGTGCTCATTCGTTTCTGTAAAGTATTCACTCAATGTCCAGCCGATGCTGGGAGCGGTGGTCGTTCTCTTTACCCAAGCCCTTAACCATACTTCGTTTGCTGTAAAGTGAGCGCAGTCACGGTGCTTTATTTTATTTTTCATATACAGATGTTTTATTGACGATGATGATATGTGGTGTTTTGTGGAGCAAGGGCCACTCATGGCCAAAGAGTGGCAAGCAATGGGTTTGTGTGCTCGATGCTGCTGATAATAAAGGGTAAGTTGGCTGACTATGGTGATATTACGTGGCTGCATAGAGGCCTAAGACCAGAAGCAAGCTATGAACATAATAAATAGTGACAATGGCTTGTGAGGTGTGCAATGAACCTATAAGACATACTATGAAGGAGTGAAATACTTAAACCTATATATATACAAGTCGCACTGCAGCCTTAACGAGGTTTTTAAGTGAAAGACACTGGAGGCAAGTCCTTTACAAAGCTATACTATCGCAGCAGGAGCCTCTGATGAGAAGCTGACTTGTGGTCCTAGAATTGCAAATGTATCAAAAGCCTGTGAAAAGTAAAAAAAAACTTGTTTTCTGTTAAAAAGCGGGTCAGTACCAAGGAAAACACGCGGATGAGAAGGAATATGCTGTCGGTAGGCTAAAGGGAAGTGTTTTTTTCCTTTCATATTCCGCTTCCCGACACTCTGAAGCCAGGTGGAGGAGGATCAGGGTCTCACCACATTTACAGCAGGTAGGAGGTTCGCTACCGGTCAACAGAGAAGAGTGTGTGACATAAGTATGGCCTATCCTAAGGTAGTGAAAAATGACCTCACTTCACCGTACTTTTGTTATTCGTGCGTAATTTCCTAAGTGTAGCTTCATTAAATGAAGTTTATTAGAGGTTTCAATGTCTCACATCTGCTGCCAATGCCCTCTAAGTTTCTTGCGCAAGAATGGCTTTACGTCAGAGGGTAGGATACCTATGGAAGAGTTGCCAGCGTTGGTTGAAATGGATGCGGTAATTTAGTCTGCAAGCATGTTGCCCTCGATGCTTTTGTGCCCAGGGACCTAACATACTATTATGGGCTAATTAGACATATATACATTGCACTGAAGTGAATATAGCTCAGTGAGTACAGGGTTATTGGGCTCCTTGTGTGACATCGTAGATTTTACGAAACATAGGGAGTCTGTTAATATATTGGTTTTATGTAGCTTTGTTGTCTTGAATTGGTGAACAGTAGACAGTTTCGCGTAAGCCCCTGTGGTGAAAATTCTTGTTTCCTGGTGAAGAGCGTTGACTTCCAAAAACGATGGGCCGACCGCTGCATACGAAGCGCCAGCGCGTGACTTCGAATCGTCAGCGTAAATTCCTGTGCATGGGTACTTGGACTGGAGTTCTAAGAAACCCGTTCTAATTCCTGCATCTGGAGCGTCTTTTGTCACCTTTACGAATAATGTATCGCATTCTGTGAGCTCCCACTGCCGCGTTGGCAATTGCTTCGCTGGGACCATGAGGTTTTGCTCAAGATTCAGAACTTTCACTTCCACAGAAACTTTTCCTAAGCACAGGGAAAATGCTTCTCTACCTGCAGGTCGACTATCAAACAGTTTTACAGAAGTCACGTCATTTATGGTTACGTAACAGGGATGGTTGCGGTTCGGGTTAACTTTCAAACAGTAAGCGAAACTGCAGTATAACCTCTCGTTAGCTTCAATGTAGAGACCCTCTACATGACTCGTCCTGAAGGTACCTGTCGTCAGGCGGATGCCTAGATGATGCATAGGGTCAAGGTATCGTGAAGCCGCTTGGAGTGTAAGGCTGGTAAAACACGACCCCGTAGTCTAGGCGTGTACGTATGAGGCTTCTGTACACGTTCATGAGGCATTTCCTGTCACGTCCCCATGTTGCATGTAACGAGATTTTCAGAATGTTCATGGTTTTAAGGGGTTTGTGCTTAAGATTTCTTGGTGCCAAATGAACGTTAGTTTTTTATCCAGAATAATGCCCAAAAGTTTATGCTCTGTGTTTTGTAATATTTCTGAGATACGTCAATATGACAAGGTAGCCATCCTTGTTTATTCTCATTTCTTCTTCCCCTATTCCCCCCACGTATCCTCTTCTTCTTCTCCCTCACACTCCCCCTCTTTTAAGCCTCACCCCTCCTGGGGTGATGCGGAAGTACGTTGCTTCCAGCTGCAACCTCTAATTTTCCACTGTTCATATACCCAACACTCTTGAGTACGCCTTGCTGCACACATGTTTTCACCACCTGGAACGGACCAAGAATTTTTACGTCGGTTCCTGGTAGTCCCTTTCGGACAAGAACAAAGTCGTTTAACTTTATATCAGGTATATGTCCCCGATGCCTCTTGTCAAACTTGCGTTTCATCACTTTGCGATACCTGCTGCGCTCCTCGGTGGTTTCGATTCGTTCCGTTAGCTGAAGTTTGTCGGAAATTCGAAGCTCCTGGCGGGCGGACAGTTCCGGAACTTCATCATACGCGGCAAAATGGGGGCTGCATCCAAGGCTTGTAGTATGTGCCCGTTTATGGTGTGCAACGGCTGCTTCTAGGCAGCACTTCCAGCCTCCTCGGAAATTTAGGTACATGATCATAAACTGCTTTATATCACGGATACCCCTTTCAGCCAATCCATTGGCAAGGGGGTGATACGGAGAGCAGCGCCACAGCACAACCCCGCGACTATCTGCCCACTGCTGAAACTTCTTGCTCATGAATTCGTGTCCGTTGACAGAGACGACGACTTTCAAATTCGAAAACATCGCTCGGTCAAGAAGCGCAATAACACTATTTGTATCTTCTTTTTCAGGGTGTGCAGCTACCACTCGTGTGCATTGGTCGATTGCCACTAGGAATGACCGTGTTTGGTGCACACCTTCGCCCTTCTTGTTCAACTCGGCAAAGTCCGCCTGCACTACTTCGAAAGGTGCGTCTGAGTGACGCGTTAATACGAGCTCGTCCGGCTGTGGCCGTTAGTTTGCCTTATTGACCTGACACAAGTGACATGACCAAACATATTTGTCTATGTCTCTCTTCATATTATTCCATGTGAACCTTCGTAGAAGTTTATTGTAGGTTTGCCAGAAACCATTATGACCGCCAGAGTCGGGAGTGTCAAGGTACATGTGGAGCACTTTTGGAACGAGAGTCTCCGGCACCATAAACCTTCCATTGGCAAACTGTAGACTTTCGGATCCTTCCCATAGTTTTTTCATGTTTAAGACTTCATGTGTAACTTCGGCCGCGAGTCTCGATAACGCATCTGCATCCGTGAACCCGCTTCCTGCCCGGTGGATGACCTCAATATCATACTTCTGCAGTTCGTTTATCCAGCGCGTTTATCCAGTCCAAGGTTATGTACTGGACCAAGTCGTCGGATGTAGGACTGTCTGGCTGAGCCGTAAACCACGGAGCCGTAGTCTAAAAGGCTACGCACAAGAGACCGGTAAACACGTAAAAGACACGTTCGGTTGGAACCCCAGTGCTTATGAGACAAAACTTTAAGGATATTTAGAGCTTTATTTGCTTTAATCTTTAGTGCTTTTATGTGAGTTAGGAAGTTAAGTTTGGTGTCAAAGGTTACTCCTAAAAACTTATGGTCTTGTTTCTTCGGCAATATGGTGTCGTTCAATTTTAGGACTGGATTGCTGTGTAGCCCTCCTTTCTGTGAGAACAAAACAGTAATTGTTTTCTGTGTGGAGAAACGGAAATTATTTTTGTTAGCCCATTGTGTAAGTTTATTTATTGTCATTTGAAGCTGCCTTTCACAGGTTTGCAAACTTGAGGCGTGGCAGGCCACTTGGAGATCGTCTACGTAAACAGAATGCATAAGACACGGCGGTATAATTTTATTAACTGAGTTTATTTTTACTATAAACAGTGTCGTGCTGAGAACACAGCCTTGTGGAACGCCATTTTCCTGCGTAAATGTATGAGAATATACTGAACCCAGACGTACCTGAAATGTTCTATTAGACATAAAATCAGCTAGGCAATTCAGCATTTTACCACGGATGCCGAGGTCAGCCAGGTCTCTTAAAATTCCATATCTCCATGTGGTATCATAGGCTTTTTCTAAATCGAAGAAAACTGCAAGACAATGTTGTTTGTGTAAAAATGCATGTCGAATTTCATGTTCAAGACCGACAAGATGGTCAGTGGTTGAACAACCCTTTCTATATCCACACTGGTGGGGGTCTATCAGGTTTCTTGATTCTAATATAAATGAGAGTCTTATATTGATAATACTTTCATATGATTTTGCCAAACAGCTTGTGAGGGCAATGGGCCTGTAGCTGCTTGCGGATGTAGGGGATTTACCAGCTTTTAGAAATGGAACTACTATTGCTTTTTCCACTCTTCGGGCATTGTACCAGATTCCCAGATTATGTTGAAAAAATTAAGGAGAGCGTCTACAGATGCCTGAGATAGATGAGCCAGCATGGCGTAGTGAATACGGTCGTGACCTGGTGCTGTTGTTTTCCCTGCAGAAAGGACTCAGTTTATTTCTTGTTGTGTCAGGGGGGAATTGTACGGTTCATTTGACGCGCCAGTAGTGGGCAGCTTCTGCTTTTCAGCAGACTGTTTGTATTGTAAAAAATCCATTGTATAATTCCCTGAACTGGATACATCACGGAAAGGTTCGCCAAGTATATCTGCCTGTTCTTGTATAGTTGTTTGTGTGCCTGGACATGTTAGTAGTGGAATTGTGTACGATGAGTACTCTGCTCTAAATTTCCTGACCTGGTCCCACATTCGTTTTGATGTTACTGTACTGTTGATTGAAGATATGTATTTGTGCCATGATAATTTTTCAGCCTGTCTTCTAATAAAACGTGCTTTGGCTTTGGCTTGTTTGAAGTTTAAGAGGTTGCAATAGGTGGGGTACCTCCGTAGGATTCCCCAAGCCTTATTTTGTTCTTTTTTAGCGTTGGTACACTCCTTCGTCCACCAGGGGTTTAGCCTTTTGCTCACAATAGCCGATGACTGGGGTATCGCCTTTTCTGCCGCTGAGATGATAACCTCAGTGAATTTTTTGTTAAGTTCATGAACGCTTAGGTCTGGCGAAAAGACATCTTCCAGTTTTGAATTTTCCGTAAAGAACGGCCAGTTAGCGAGCTTTAGTTTCCATCGGCATGGCCTAGTGGTTAAGGTTGGGGGTGATGATAGGAGTTTACAGTCTAAGAACAGTTTACACCCTTTGGCTTGCCCCTTCTGCCACACAAAAATAATCGTCATCTGCCTTGATGCGTTTCCTTTCTTTATCGCTGCGAGCCCGGAACTTTCCAGTAACGAATGGCACGCGCGTTATCAGCATAGAACAGTTTACACCCTTTGGAGTGCCCCTTCTGATAACGCGCGTGCCGTTCGTCACTGGAAAGTTCCGGGCTTGCAGCGATAAAGAAAGGAAACGCATCAAGGCAGATGACAATTATTTTTGTGTGGCAGAAGGGGCAAGCCAAAGGGTGTAAACTGTTCTTAGAGTGTAATGACTGCTGGTAAGAGATCACTACCATATGACGTGTCGAGGGCTTCCCACGTAAGGTAATTAAAGAGAGATGGTGAGCAAAAAGCTAAATCTAAACAGCTAAAACTGCGGGAAGTTGGTGAAAAGTACGTCGGGGCACCTGAATTTAAAAGGCAGATATCATTGGATAAGATAAACTCTTCAACCAGCTATCCTCTCTGGCAAGTTTTGAAGCTGACCCAGAGAGTACAATGAGCATTAAAATCCCCTACTAAAACAAATGGTTCCGGTAATTGATCTGTTAAATTTTCTAATTGTTTAGTAGTGAAGTGGGTGTGGGGTGGTATATACAGTGAGCAAAAAGTGATGGTTTTGTAAGATAGAATGGTGACAGCTACGGCTTCTAAAGATGTGTTCAATTGGACATTCCGGGTAGGAGTGCCGCCCTGCACGACTATAGCCACTCCGCCTGACAAACGGGTGGAACATTCGCGATCCCTTCGGACAACGGTGAAACCTTTGAGAATTTGATTATTTCTTGGACCGAGATTTGTTTCCTGAAGACATACAGCAACTGGTGAAAAGATGCTGATGATGTCTTTGATGTCATCTAGATTGTGTATGAGAACTCTACAATTCTAATGAATAATAAAAGCCATCTTTAAATTGAAAAGCAGGAATTGGCACTACGGAAAGAATAAGAGGTGAGGTGTTAGGTGACATGGATTTAAAAAGGCTTATACAAATGAGCGATAGCCTTTAGGTTATCGCTTTCTTATTCTGAGTGGGGATTGGGATTTTGTCCCTCTTACCGTGTTCGAGAGAGCGCTTGTCCTTTGGTGTCAGTGACACCGGGGTTTTTGCGTCGACCTCCATCGCTCTCTCTGAGGCGCTGCAGGATCGAGAGTTAGGCGCCGAGACACGTGTCTCAGGCCTTGGGGTTCACTTGATCTTAGGACCCTGCGGGACTGGTGTCTGCAGGGCGTTTGAAGAGGATGGAGCAGCGTCGGCTGCTTCCATCACGGGGGCGGGAGGGGTTACTGCGGGACTACTGTGCGTGGGCTCGGAGGACTCCTGAAACCTCTGTGACGCTGCCCCTATCTGCGTCACATCGGCGTAACTTCTTCGCGGAATGTACGATAGCCGCTTTCTGGCTTCATAGAACGAGATTTTTTCTTTGACTGTTAGAGCAATTACTTCTTTTTCTTTTTTCCAGCAAAGGAAGGACCGCGAATAAGCGGGATGATCTCCCTTGCAGTTAACACACAGTGGCGAAGAGGTGCAATTGTCAGTTTGGTGATCGTTCGAACTGCATTTAGCACAAGTTGTTCGTCCTCGACATGCATGCGAAGCATGTCCAAACCTTTGGCATTTGAAACATCGTCTGGGGTTCGGGATATATGGTCTAACATTTACCTTTACATAACCTGCAACCAGCGAGGTAGGCATTGCACTTGTTCCGAAGGTGAGTATAACATGTATTGTGGGGATTTCTTGGTCTTTCCTACGGATGACAATTCTTTGGACTTTAGTAACATTTTGTTCCTGGAAACCTTCCAGTAGTGCTTGGTCGCTCAAGCCAATGAAGTCTTCCTCTGATATCACACCCCTGCTTGTATTAAGTGTTCTGTGCGGTGAAATTGTCACTGTTGCGTTACCAATACTGGTAAGTTCTGTGAGCTTTTGCGCTTGTTCTTTGTCATTTAGTTCTAGGAGGAGGTCCCGGCTAGACATTTTGGAGGCTTTATATGAAGGTCCGATTTTTTCTTTTAGGCACTTGGCCACAAGGAATGGAGAGAGCTTTCTCACTGGTACGTTGTTTTCGCTGTGCAGTACATAGAACTTGGGAAAAGAAGGAGCATTGCTCCGAAAAGAGAACTGGAACGTTGCTTCGGTGCGGCATCTTTTCAGACGCCGATCATAGAGAATAGAGGCTTGCGCTGCCATGAGAAAAATGTGTATGTTCGGCAACAGCGCCGACAGCCTACCACGGAGCCCAACGCGGGGACGCGGCAGAGCTTGTGTAGAAGTCTGCACGACGCCAGTCGTACGCCGTCACTATAACCAAATATGTTATATCCAAGGTAGGATAGCCACACAAGGTTAACCCTTGCCGCCGTGGAGAAAGGAAGTAAATGGAACAGAAAGGAAGACAGGAAAGATAAAAAAGTGAGAGATAAAGACGAAGGTTTGAGGAGAGAGAGAGACAGGAAGAGGCGACTGCCGATTTCCCCCGGGTGGGTCAGTCCGGGGGTGCCATCTACGTGAAGCAGAGGCCAAAGAGGTGTGTTGCCTCCGCCGGGGGGCCTTAAAGGTCCGAACACCCGGCATCGGCTCAACCCCCAGGATCCCCCTTGCCCCGGACACGGCTAAGCCGTGCACGGCTACACGCGGGAGGGGCCAACCCTCGTGTGCTCGGGTACGTGGTGTCGCAACACACCAAACGCCTGCTTACGCAGACGCCCCTGCGGGGAGAGCCGGCGTCGTGACTCGCATTAGCGCGCCATCTAGGCGGACGTCACCGATGGCAGAGCAGGAGATGGCTGTATCTTGTCGAATGCAGCGGTGAACGGACCATGACTATCTTCCAGTGCGGAGATAGGGCAGTCAGCGCGCGCATGCGGGAACTTCAGGACGTGATGACATGTGGGCGGTGATGCGTCCAGGAAGGCCTTCGTAGTATGCTCCGGTAAAGCAGCCAACCCGGTGAAAAGTTGCATGAAGAAGAGACAACGTTTGAACATCTGGCCTGTATTGCTGCTGCCTTGCCCATGCCAGGTTTTTGCTATGCCTCCTAGGTACAAGCGCATATTCATAACCTTGTCAAGGTGATGTCGCCAGCCATTCGGTCGCACGCGTACTCATAAAAACTCAGCCAGGCTTGTGTGTTTGCAGGTGACGAACCGTCGTAAACATCCCGTTTTACCGGTTCCAACGACGGGCTCCGAGAATGCTGGAGGACGTTTTTTGTCACGAGTTCTAGTATTTGTTGCTGGTATTTCTGTTTCCCTGCTCGAGTTCCGTGATACGATGAAAAATGTCTTGCGCTCTGTCATATATTCGGGCTTGTACACTCACGCTGGTCGTACATGGTTATGCTGTACCGCCGATAGCAAAAGGTCATTCGTGAGCGTTTTGAACAAGGGATCAGTGCTCACCCGCAACAGCAAACCGTCCTCCGTGGAAAAGGCTTGCCACGCTCGTGTGTCTGTCACTGTCCGCGCAGATTTCTATAATGCGTAAGCACATGGTCCTCGGTGAACCAAAGCGGATGAGGTGCACAACACAGGTCCAAATCCTGTCCTTGACTGCTCCAAATTTCTAATAAAACTGAGATAGGCCATTATGACAAGGTAGCCAACCTTGATTATGATGCTGATGATGGCCTCATACTATAGCTCGTACCCACGCTGGGGGATTGGCCGAGAATTGTGTGCTGAACTGATTACCTATTCTTTTGAAGTGTTTCTTATTCGATGAAAAAAAAATACAGAAAGATAAGGAAACCTACAAGAACTAATAAATTACATTACAAGAGAACAATCAAAAAGTTATTCGTTTTGCTTATTGTATGTAACCGAAAACGGCATCAAACACGTCCCTGTGGCTGACCCCTATAATTGATTGATTTCTGATGATAAAATTAACCCTAATTTAGCAAGCGGAAGTTCTAGATGTATTTTTCTTAACAATTTGTATCGCCGACATACCAAAGAGTCCTGTGTAAATATAGGTTTAATGGAGGAACACGGCAGCGCAATCTCGCGACCACTACTTCTGATCGTCTTGATGGGCACCACTGGATTTTCCACGGAAATTTTAGGTGCTGGTATTCCGTCCATGTTGTTATTAATTCATTGACATCTCTATGAATTCAACATTTTCTCTATCTAATCGCTGTTATGCGCGCCACTACTGGAATAACGGGCATCATAGGTCCACTCAGGGATGCTCGCGCTAATGAGTCTGCCATTTCATTTGAACATCAGCCACAGTGGCCAGGTAGCCATAATGGTTTTAGAGAATTCAACTGTGGAGGAACTAATGTTAGAAACGTCTTTATAGTTGCAGAGTTAGATGAAGCTGTAAGCGAAGTACAGACCGAAAGGGAATCTGTTATAATAACCGCACTGATAGAGATTGAAGGGAGCTTCGGAAGCGCTAAAATCACTGCTAAAAATTTGGCTTCCAAAACGGGTGTGAAATCTGGCAGTCTCAAGGAGAATGGCCAGCCAAGAGGAAGCGACAAAATTCCTACGCCCGCCTATTCGTTGTTCACTGAAGCGTCTGTAGCTATTATGTTATTTGTTTGTACGTGTACTAGGTAATCTTGCAGCAGGTTATTTAAAGAAAGTGGCTGAGTGAAACTTAGAGTTTGGGGGGAAAAAGTCATCATAATATACCTTAACATTCTGATGTGATTCGGTTGATGGAATTACCTCTCGAATGTTCATATTCAGGCTGTCTAATTGTTTTTGTACAAATATAATCTGTGGAGTGTGAAAACGAGGCCAATGAGCAAGGAAGAAGGAATTTGGATCATTAATAAAGGCGTATTGATATCGTCTAAGCGGCAAGCTGTAAAATTTCAGAAATGCTTGAATTCTTAAGATGCGAAATCTGCAGGGCAATGTTGGATTGCGCGGTTCTTGATAGATAACATTATTAGCCACAAACCTGGGGAGTCCCAGACACAGGCGGATGGCCTCACGCTCCAAAAGAACCAGAGGCCTTATTTTATAAGGAGAGCCGCCTGAGAACATGACACACCCATATTCCAATATGGGGCGCATATACATTTATAAATCATCAACAGTGAATCCCTGCGCAGTCCGCATTGTCGGTTACTCATCATCATCATCATCATCATTTATTGGACCCTTTAGGACCCTTTACAGGGTATTACATAAGGGGGGGCAGTCATCATAGACATACATATGTCAGATGCCACAACAAGAATGAACTGAAATAATGCAGGTTAAGTAATGCAGCAAAACAAAATAGGAGTACAGGCGACTTCAAATGGAACAACACTTGGAATGAAAAGAGAAATCGTATAATTGCAATTTCCAAAATGTGAAAGCAACCGCTCTTTAAATTTTTCTGGATCATGCTCCATGGCAATTGCATCTGGGAATTCGTTCCATTCCTGGATTGCTGTGGGTAAAAATGATTTATTGAAGGCAGAAGTTGATATCATTCTGCGTAGAATACCTAAAGCACGTTGTGCCTTACCCGCTACACTTTCTATGTGTGGACTTCAGTTGAGTGTTCTATTATATGTGATTCCCAAATATTTTAGGGACTCGACCTGTGGAATGGGTTCTTGCTTATAAGCTATAGAAATTGAAACCAGATCCATGACCTGGAATGACCGATTCAGTAGGGATCCTGTTTTTCTCTACCACACGTCAACACCTGTAAACTGAAATTACACCCGCCGGCGAAAACATCTCTAATACTTCTGCCGGTGTCATGTTCACGTCGACGCCACGGACAAGCCGTTTCACACATGCCAAGTGAGGAGGAATAAATGCGCTCACCGGATTGGCGGCAAACAGCGAACACTTTAAAAGGTTTTGTACACAGAACTGGTCTGCAGAAAAGCAGAGGATACCACCTCTGCCAAACTGGCGGACCTCAGTGATGTTCTGGAAATGGGCCGTCGCTGATCGCAATTCCGTCTGAATCGCTTACGGATTCTTCATCCGTATGACTCCGTCATTCGTTGGAACAAGAGCCACAGGTACTGATGTGACGCCGTGGCGTAGAAACAGATCCACAGGTAACTCCTGCGGAGGAGTAGAAGCGGACCAGGTGGAGGCCCCTGGCCCTGGTGAGGAAAAGGGCATCTGCGTGGTCTGATTAGCTAAATAATAATGAGACTAGCAAAACAGGTGACAATCGATAAAGGAAAAAAAAACAGCTACTCAATCCTTGGCCAGAACCCTAGGAGGCAGGAACAGCTCCACTGGAAGCGGCACTCGGGTCCTTTCTTCTTCTGCCTTTTTTCTTCTGCAAATCGCCGCTACTTCTTCTTCGATTAGTCGTTTCCTTGTTTATTCTCACGTCTTCTTCCTCTCTTCCCCCACCTTTCCTCTTCTTCTTCTCCCTTACATTTCTGAAGGTATGCGCCGTCCATTTAACTCTATATTGGCATCTGCGGCCAGTCCTCTCTTTCGTGTGAATAGAACCCAGGAGCTTTCACTGGGAATCAGTTTAAAGAGATTTTCACTGGCCCTTTTAGGGACATTGTTTAGTCCAATTTGGATGTGTCGTTCGCCGATTGCGGGGTTACATGACTTAAACCTGATCTATACATCATCTACATATAGAGAATACAAGATGCCGTGCGGTATTTCTGAACCCAAGAAGTTCGTTTTTATGATAAAAAGCGTACAGCAGAGTACGTGTCCCTGCAGCACACCAGTTTCCAGTGTAAATGGTGTGGACAGAGCATTACCAACTCTAACGCGGAACGTGCGATTTTATAGCTAGCTTTCAATTATGTTAAGCATTTTCCCGTGAATACCAATTTCTGAAAGATCTTGTAATATTTCCTACCGCCACGTTGTATCATATACTATTTCCTTCTCGAGGAAGACAGACAGAAACAATTGTTTACGTATAAAAGCCTCCCGTATGTTTCCTTCTATTGCGAACAACACTGCCTGTTCTAGAACGGCCTTCTCTAAAATCGCACTGATACGGATCGAGCAGATTGTTTATTTCAAGGAGGTGTAAAAGGGTGCGGTTGATAATTTTTTCACAAAGTTTCCAAAGCCAACTTGTTAATGCAATGGGCGGTAACATTTCGTTGAGGATGGGTCTTTACCTCGTTTTAAAATTAGTGCTACGATGGCTTCTCTCCATACCAGTGGAATGTACCCACTTGCCGAAATAGTGTTAAAGAGGGACAGCAGTGCCATTTGAGCATCAGAGTGAAGATGCCTTATCGTCTTATAGATGTAACCCTCGGCTCCGCGAGCAGAGCTTTGACAAGCGTTTAAGGACGCTCTGAACTCCGCAAAACTAAAGACGGTTATAGGGTTCATTTTCACTACACTTTCTATTCAACAGCTTGCTTTCTACCAGTCGAGAGGGGAAGGGGAACATTTATCACATTTGCCTATCCGTGCGCCCTGTTGTCTGACTAATCGCCGCACGCAACAGCAGCGTTAAATCAGGGAGGAGCTCTGTACCAATGTTCACTCTCTTGCTTGCGTAATATTGCAAACGACAATTAAAATTTGGAGTCGGTTATCTCGGAGCATATACATGCCAGAAGAATTTTCCCAAGTGAAACTGTAGAATCACGACAGCCTCTAACTTTGGAGTACAAACATACACACTTGCTGCAGTCAATAAAAAGTAAATTATTCAGTTGTAGTTAACTCGGCTGCTGACAACAATAATTATCATATCATTTTGTGTCCCCCTGGCCACATAACTTATTTGTACAAGTGGTGTTCGCATGCCTCCCAGTGCCCAGCTTTAAGAAAACCCTAAACCCTAATTTTTAACACAAGGTATATAAAGCTGCAGTGTATTTCACAAAATATTATTGCACTTACTTGAAGAAGCTTCCGTTCTTCTTCTGCAAAGGGTAAAAACAAAATGTGAGAGAAATATCAGGTCTGTTCGTACTTTATACAGCGGAATATTCATAGGAGAAGCACACATACAGTATCATTAGTATGGATTAAATGACCGCACGTCAGAGCACAATTAAATAAAATGTGGCTACTCCTTCGCCCTCCACCAGAAAACTGTATAAGTGTAATGCTGGCTGATGAAATTATGCGCCCTATTATTCCAATTTTTCTCAATGCCCTCCGTGTAGGTAATATTATTCGCAAACAAAGTGTGTATTCATAGCTACATAAAGTATTTTATATATATATATATATATATATATATATATATATATATATATATATATATATATATATATAATTTGGGGAGCTCCAGGCAATCTTCACACTATGGACAAGGGGGAAGTAGATTGTTCGGGTATAATTTTAGCAACCTGCGGCTTTTTATTGGGTGCCATAAAGCCAATATATATTCCATTCTTCAAACCTGGTCCGGTCGAAATGCAACCTACGTGAATGGGAATTGAATTGGCCATCTCCTGCTCAGCATTATTGCACCACAGCTATGGAGCCACCGCTTTGGATTGTAATTACTTAGATGGAAAGAAAAATATTACAGTTTTTTTATCTCCATATTCAGCCCAAAAATCTTTCGCCGCCAACTAAGAGAAAGCTTAAACTGATAGTACATCAGTATTCTGTTTAGATAGGGAAACTTCATAAAAAATTATTTTTTTCTTAGGAGAGCTTGTCAAACACGGGACCGTTATATTGACCTGGTGCGCTATATTTACTTGTTCTGCAAGTAAATTTTCATTTCTCATAGATATACACAGAACCTCACAAAAGTCGATAAGTCACCGGACTTTTCCAGCCGCATCATGTTCACATATAAAGCCGATTTTCGCAGAAACGCCCAGGTAAGTGCGCATAATGGACGCTGTTAGAGTGACTCCAATCCACACTGGGTAAAGCGCAATCGGCACCAGTACCAGTGGTCGTTTAATGTGTGGTGCGCAATTTACGCCGGTGCTATAATCGATCCCATCTTCTTCGATCACTCAGTTCTTTCTGCTAAGTGCTGCCTTCGGCCATTTCAAACTGTTTCAAGCGTTTGTAAAATCGGCGCAACTCATCGCTAGAATATTTGGCCTACCTAGCTCATAGTTATTTATGGGTTCAAATAAATAAATAGGTAATAATTAAAGTAATAATTAGTTTAACAATACAGCAGGCCAGGTTGCTCAAGCAGGAGAAATTAAAGGTGGTTATTAGACACATACTTTGGTTTTTCCCTTGTTCTGTGTCTCTCCATGTAAATCCACTGAAAAAGAAGAAACAGATCGTTGACACTGTGTGAGATGACGACAAAATTACTAAAAAATAAACCGTAATAGACCTATATTCATGTCCCATATATCATGAACAATTGCTTGGGGATGGTGAATCAATGATTGTTGCAAGAGGTGCACTTCAAGACATACAGTCGAACACTTATCTAACAACGTAGTGTGTCCTTACCGAATTCGTACCTTTCATGTGTATTCTGAACGCCTCTGTAAAGTAAGGTACAATGATATTGCCTCTACAACTAAGGATGTTAGACATTCCTGTTGGCTGATTTTATACCCTTACCATTCTTGAGGTACTTTCCGGTCGCTATGTATGTATGTATGTATGTATGTATGTATGTATGTATGTATGTATGTATGTATGTATGTATGTATGTATGTATGTATGTATGTATGTATGTATGTATGTATGTATGTATGTATGTATGTATGTATGTATGTATGTATGTATGTATGTATGTATGTATGTATGTATGTATGTAACAATTTGGCCGCCTAAATAGATTACAGGGTAGTCCATGGTTTAATGGGTAGCGCGTCGTCATCCTGTGCTCAGGCAACAGAGCTTGATCTCAGGCGTCACCCCAAGTTGGATAACTGAGTATGTGGCAATGTGTACATATTGTGACAGGCTGACGAAGAACACATTTTATATACGTTCGGAGACGATGGCGCTCTTAACAATGCGCTCTGTCTACCATCTCTTCAGCTGGCACAGATATTGTAAAGATCCTGTAAAATACTTCTTACTCCTGTTACCCCATAACATTTACAGTAGAAAATTTATGTGCAGATGACCAGGACAACTCATAGAGCAGAAGCAGAACGCCAGTGCTTTTCTCGTCTCTTCTTTGTAGGTTGTGCTGGGCATTTGCGGTGAAATTTTTTCACCTTAAGTATACTGTTTTATTTTATGATTAGGTTGCGGGCTCAAGATCAAGACACACGCAGTTAGTGCACCTGGCTGCGTCTACAATGCCAGCTCAAATCGAGGATACTTCGGCTACGCCTGTACCGACGCCCACCGTCATTCTGGTACAACCGCGTTACCCAGGTGCCCATTATGGTACCGTCAACACTGATTTTGAATATCGGCTTCAACTGTATGAGCGGGTGAGCACTAGCAACCACTGGGACGAGACGATCATGCTAGCAAACTTGGTATGGTCACGTGGTAGTGGCGGTAAAGAACACTAGCAATACCGTGAAAGACGAAACTAGCTGTTATTGGAAGAACCTCGGCCCACAAGAAGAGGCTGAACTTTATTTCGAAGATCACCGCCGGTGATCTTCGAAGTATGATCTTCGGTCAAGCGCTTGAGCTCTTAGACATCAGTCATCAAAGGTTCCAGAGTGATCGCTGGTGCGCGCGCGTCTTCCAGAAAGTTCTACACCATTCGTGTCGCACGATGAAATCACATTACGCAAGATTCGGTGAGAACAGACCGCTGATAGAACCATCTCTGACTTTCGAGAAACTTCCGATACATGTAGGCTCGTCCTGCACTGTGCAACATTTCTTAGGCGGTGAAACGTGGTCACTTGATAAAGATAAACAAATACACTTGCCAATACCGCCTCTTAAAAAGCATCGCCCGATGCTACAAACAGGAGAGTGAAACACAAAATGACACTTATTAAACAGAAGTAACAAAAGAACAAACGAAGAAAGCTCACGGTAACACAGTCCAAAAAAAGTCCAACGTTCCCCCCCCCCCTGCTAACCAAAGTCCCAGATTTCAGTACCGCTGGCAGAAGGTCTTAATTCGCACAACATGGACTATTCAGATCGTGAGCAGCGCCGCTGTGATAGCGAAATGCCGTCTGGCACGACCTCATAGTCGAGTGCGCCAATGCGTCGAGTGATCTTGTAGGGCCCGAAATTCAGGCGTAAAAGTTTCTCGGTATGTCCTCATCGGCGTATAGGGATCCAAAGCAAATCTCGACTGGTACTCGACGTAGCGTCGTCGAAGGTTGTAGTGTCGGCTGTCGGTCCTCTGCTGGTTCTTAATCCGCAGGCGGGCAAGCTGTCGGGCTTCGGTGCGCTGGAGATAGGTGGCGACGTCAAGATTCTCTTCGCCGCAGACGTGCAGCAGAATGGAGTTGAGAGTGGTCGTCGGATTCCTGCCGCAAACCAGCTTGAACGGCGTGATCTGTTTTTTTTTAACCGCCGTGTTGTAAGCGAAGGTTACGTACGGCTGGACTGCGTCCTACGTCTTGTGCTCGTCGTCGACGTGCATTGTCGGCCAGGGTCTTGTTCAGGCGCTCCGTGAGACCATTCGTCTGCAGGTATTAGGCAGTTGTCTTCGGTCAGCTCTGCTGCAAAGGCCGTACCTCTATCGGTGATGAGGACATCTGGGGCGCTATGTCATAGCAGGATGTCCTCGACGAAGAATTTAGCCATTTCGGCTAAATTTCACCTTTCTTTTCAGCGAAGCGGGTGAGGTAGTTCTCCGCCACAACGATACACTGATTTCCTGTCGTTGACGTCGGGAAGGGTCTCAACAAGTCCATCCCGATCTGCGGAAATGGTCGGCAAGGAGGCGCAATCGGCTGTAGTAATCGCGCTGGCTTTTACTGCGGTGTCTTCTGTCCCTGACAGTCTCGGCGTGTCGTGACATAGCGGGCTACGTATGTGGTCAGGCGCGGCCAGTAATACTATTCCTGTATCCTCGATAGCGTCCGGGAGAATCCGAGGTGCCCAACGGTCGGAGCGTCATGTAGGGCGTGCAGTAGTTCTGGACGCAGCGCTGGGGGGACAACAATAATGTAGTTGGCGCGGACTGGTGAGAAGTTCTTTACGAATAGCTTGTTTGGAAGCGAGGACGAAGGCAACCCTCGCCTAAATGCCCTTGAGACAACGTCGGTGTACCCTTCCAAATACTCGACGAGGCTTTTTAACTCCGGGTCTACTCGTTGCTGCTCAGCGAAGTCTTCCGCGCTTATTATTCCGAGGCGTCGTTATCCTCATCATTTGGCGGCTGCGGGTCAGTGGGAGCGTGTGATAGGCGAGTGACGTAAAACATTTTGCATAAGCCAGCACAAGTTCGCTCTACTGATCGTCTCCGCCATAGTTAAAACCTTTTCTCAGAGAGGACGTTATATGTTTTACTCCGAATGACAAACCGTCTGACGATCTAGTAGCTTCAGATGAAGCATGACTGATAGCACACATAAAGTACACATAGTTAAAGACGAATAGTTCTTATGTCTGCGCTAAATTATAATTGACGGGAAGCATGCTCTGCAAAGAGTTACCAGACATTACTTACCCACAGTGCATTGCACACAGCGTGCTCGAAGGAAAAGCATTTGCGGTCAACTCTTGACCCAATGTTTTGTAAATTTGATACTTTGTACAAGTTTCTTTTGATAGGTCATAAGAAAATCGATCTATCGGAGGTACTCCACTTTTTCCTTCGGAAGCTTCTTGCGGTTGTGCGCAGACTCCCGCTTCTTCCTCTAAAACGATTAGAAAAAGAAATAAGTTTAGATGCCACAGCTACAGTTGTAGAGTTTTAAGAAAAGTTCAAGTGCAAATAGTATTAGCGCGATTCTATTTAGAATAAACCAACGTTCGTTCTTTCTGTACTCAATAAATTGTTAGAAAACTTGCAGTGTTTAAACTTCATGTACATTGCTTGACGAGGAAAGACTTCCTAACGAAACCATCTATATGCATAAAAGGTATTTTGTCAAAGTTGCGCAAAACTGCGAAATAATAATGCAAGCAGGGAGGTTCCGCAATCTAACTTTTACAATGTTCATTCTGGCTCTGAAAGAACGAGAGGGCCGCCCGCCATTCCAGCTAGTCAGGACTGCAGCAGTGTTAGAGGCCGTAGGTGCATTTCAGTGGGACCTGTTCACCGCCACAACGATGTAAAGAAAAGCTTTGAGTGGGTGATGGAATCGTCTGAAGCATTTTCTTTGAGATGCATGAACCTAGACTCGCACATCGTGTCCATGTCATGCAGTCGCACTTCGCAGTGCATTGTGTATCCCCCACCGATCCGTCGTGGGCCTGTGGGAACCGATCGGCGTCAAAGTACAGTGTTGCAATTTTACACGTTTTAGTATCCCTAATGTCTAGGCTGTCAATTACTCATTCCGTGCAATCTCTGAAAGCGATATTTGTAGCGTGCTGCGACGCTTTCTTGGGGAGGCTCTTCGCGCAGGTGTGAACTGCGCCACAAATTACAGAAGACTATAACCGTTTCCGATCTCGTGCAAGCAAGAAGCTCTTGGGTTGAATGGGCGGCAATTTCCCAGTGTCTTATCTAGGATATGTAGTGTAACGCTAAGGCTGGGTCATCAGCACTTCGGCCTCTTCATAGCTTTGCACATGCTAGCCAGGCCGCGCTAATGGCATGCCTCGTGCAGCTAACATATGCGTGCATTGCTGACATGATGGCATAGCGTGCTCGTTGAAGGTCGATAGCGGATTGACGAAGTGTTGCTTCCTATGCCACGGTGGAGCAGAGAACTTGACAGGGGGTAGGAAGCGCTGCGCACGAGTCATATCCGCTTGCTTTCTTGCGATGGCGCTCTGCGTGCTCTTGTACCGGGATGCATACCGTAAGGTAATAGTGATGATAGTCATGAAAAGATTAGAAATCATCAGATGTGGTGGAACACATGTCATGTTTTGTGAACATTTTCACGAAATGTTGATTATAACTACGAGCGCACTCAAGCATAGATTTCCTTTATTCAAAGATAAAAGTAAGCTTTTTTATCGATTTGGTGCTTGCAGCGGGTTCAACTGTTAAGCTGCTTTGCCAGCAGTTTTGTTTTCACGGTCGATGCATTTGAGGAAATGAAGCAGCCATAAATCGAGTGCAATTAAAAGCATTATAAAACACTCAACCTTGTTATACGTTTTTATCAATTTAGCCCCATGTATTTTAAGTGCTAAAACAATCTTGCAGCTCCTCATCGCGTGTGAAGGTATGGGCGTGTCGCTACAGCAGTTATACTGATGCATATAGCAAAACGGTTCACGAAGACACATACAAAGATATACGCAAGTGCTTACAAACAGTAAGACACACGTTGTATGTCCTACTTATTTTTCTGATGCACACACATCTTTAGAAGGCATCACTTAATTATTGCGTGTTAGAAAATTCTCCTGTACTGTGTGTTTATCATGGTACTGTACTCAAATGATTGATTATCTACGACAGTGGAAATGGTGTTGCAATGTCGAAACTCCAAGACATCCCAAGGCAGGACATGCGTTTCTTAGGCTAGTGGGGAACTTCACGCTGTATCCAATAATTTTCACTTTTGGCAGCGTTGAATATCCTTTGGACAGGAATTTATGCTATTGTAGGCAGGCGAATACGTTAAACCCATAAATTGTGCATATTGTACTGGAAGCCTTTGGGAATGTGGAGACTTCGGAAGGTCTTTTTGCTGTTTTTTAGGCGGTCTAAGCAGTCACAATATCACATCAATACATATTCTTGTTATGCTGAATGAAAATAAGTACAAAGAGGCGCCCACTTCAGTCGCATGCACTAAACTACTACAGCTTTGACGGAAATGCGAGAGCAGCCTGCTCATACAACTCCCAGTGAAGTTAGTATACTGAGGAGCGTGCGCCAGTGTAGTCTTTCAGAACCTCCTAGCACACCTGTACGCCATACCTGAATAGATGTATAATCTTATTGCAAGCCATTCCCGTACATTGAAGCAGGTTCTGAAAGAGCTGATGCCTTTCGAACACTCAGTAGTTTACTTATCACCCCATCGATCTTGGCCGAGTCTGACCCATTCGCGGCTACTGCAGTTCGTACCGACTCCAGCTGGCACGACATCGGCGCTGTCTTCGCGCAGAGGCAACGCGGACACGTCATCGCATGTGCTAGCCGACTCCTTTTCAGAGCGCAAGTTTTCCATCACTGAGTGGGCATGTCTCGCTGTAGTTTCAGCGGTCGCAAAATTTCGACCATGCTTATTAGGCCACACGTTTTCGGTCATGACAGACCAACATACAATATGCTATTTGTCTTTCCTTAAAGCCCCGACTAGATGACTTGGTCACAGGGCATTGGAGCTTCAGGAGTACACATTTGATGTCATTTACAAGTTAGCGCGAATGCACAAAATGTCAGCTGCCTCTCCCGACTCCGCTGCCCATGATTCCGACACGTGCGTCCTTGCCATCTCTGATTTTTTCAATATCCAGGAGGCCAAGCTCAGTGACGCACACTTACGCCTCATAAACCACTGTGTACGCTCTCACTACCCCGGCCCATTAATCTACCAGTTCGTGCTCCCTGATAGTATTCTCTACCGACGGGGTACTGATTCCAACGACTCAGACTTTCTGCTAGTACTTTCGACGACTCTCCTGTTCACTGCACTCCAGCAGCTGCAAGGTGCCCTAAGCGCTAGACATCTCGAAGTCTACCGCACATACTACCGAGTGTGGTGTCGGTTCTTCTGGCCACGCTTCTAGCATTGGGTACGCCAGCGCGCTGTTATTTGTGAATCCTGCCATAGCGGAAGCCCCGTGCCTTTTTACCCGCCGGTCCACTTCACCCTATCGATATTCCAACTGTCCCATTATACCGCGTGGGTCTCGATCTTGTCGCACAATTTTCCACGTCTTTCACGGGGAACAAGTGGGTTGCCGTGACTGCTAACAACAACAGACGGTATGCCGTCACCCGGCCACTGTCGCCAAGCTGTGCCACTGACGTCGCGGACTTTCTCCTTCAAAGTATTCTTGTCCTCTACGGCGCCACCGCATTGCTGACCTATCGTAGTCGTTCATTTCTTTCAAAAGTCGTTGATGACATTCTTCGTTCGTGTTCTTCACGTCAGATGGTAGCCACAGCCTACAATCCGAAAACAAGACAGCTTACCGAAAGCCTTAGTCGCACACTGATCACGACGCTCTCTATGTATGTTTCTGCAGCTAATTCTGATTTGGACAGCCCTTTGCCTTGTTTAACATTCGCGTGCAAATCGTCCCGCCACGAAGCCGCTCGCTTTTAGGTATTGTATCTGAGGTTAGGCTACCACTCAAAGCCCCGCCCCTTGAGACTCTCCTTTCATCAGCTTCCTACGCTCCTACAGAGTACGCCCGCGATGCTGTCGCTCAGTCACAAACAACCCGCTAGGTTGCACGGGTCGCATCTGCCTTGCACATATTTCAAAAAGCCTGCTATGACAGATACAGAACTGTTCAATTCTCTTTCGGCTCTTTGGTCTTTGGACTCCGTCTCGCAACGTGGGCCTGTCTTCAAAACTTCTGTCTCGCAAGTTGCTCCGCTAGCTGAATGAACTCCCGTACGAGATCACACCGATGGACGGCAGCTTGTCCTCGTCCGTACCACCTAGTGATATCGTGCATGTCGCTCGTCTCAGTCCCTACTTCGCCGACAACTCTTCCCTGTCCGAATGGCCGAGATAGCGCTCTCATCAGCGGGGGTCATATGTTACAAGTGATTCCCGTATATTGGAGAAGACGCCAACAAAGGGATGATGACGAAGATGAAAAAAGCGTTCATTTCGCTGTTCTTCCTACATCTCGGCTTTTCTTTCTATATACTGCGTAAATATATTTTGCCTTTTGCTTTGCCTACTTTTATCCCAGTCGCATATTTTAAGGCACTGTAGCAAGAACGAAAGCTTTCGGGGCTAAATATTTGTACAGAAACCCACCAAATTTCACAAGGATGCTGCAAGACGCTCACATGAATTAGTGTAGGACCGACTTCTCTGGGTAGTCTCCTCCAATACCTTAAACCTCAGGTTCCCCACTGGTTACAAGTGCACTTAACACCACGGATACTGCTGCATCGGTGACATCACAAACATCATATTGGCCTCAACAATTTCAACATTGACAACATAACCCACAGAATTTCTTAGCAGGCCAATCGATGATCACTAAAGTGCGATTGTTCCTTCGAACATGCTAATAAAAATCACTTCACGCAATGTAAAACTACGAGTCAAACATAATACTACAACATTAAGAAAACCAACGCATAAGATGAGCCAAGTAAGAGCCCGCACAGATCGCTGACTTTCAATGTAGTTTATTTACCAGGTGACCTGTTTCAAAGACGAAATTTATCTTAGCGGGAAGGCACAACTTTTAACCTCTTTCCTAAGCCGACTGCAGAGATAGGGCTGCCTGAAATTGTGGGCCTATATGCGTTCCGCGGGTACGACTGCTTGCCGTGATGTTCCGGATATATATTAATGTAATTAATTATACGTGCAGGTGTTTTTTGCGGAAGGAGTTATATAAACACCCGAAGCGAATTTTAGCTGTAGCCGTAACTTTCCGGATATATGTATAACATAATTTATTAGGTAAATAAAAATGTGTGAGCTGGAATTTGAAGTGCCTTGCAGATTTCTTAAGCGTTGAAAGCCAACAGTTTCAACGCCTGTGCAAGCATACAGGGCAATCTGTTAGATTTGCGATGCGACTTTTCTTTTTTTTATAGACCAGAATACGCTAGCCTCGCACCCAGACTAACCGAACGCATGCTCTCGCACCCGGATTGCCCGGCCGACCAGCGCCATATTGTACTGGGCTGCCAAAGTGTGTTCGCCGGCGACCAGTAGACACGGCAAGCGCCAGCTCTAGGACTCCAAAGTGCGGAAATGTGCCCGTTCACGCGGATCCAAAGTACAAGAAGTCATCTGGGCATTACTGCGTCGTGTTTGGACGCCAAAATAACCAGCGGAAAAGGAGCAGGTTGTTTAGCGCTGTTTGCGAAGAGCACAATACACGTAGGGAATCGTGCCGGTGCGGTGTTTTCAGCCTGCACCGATTTCTATCCGCAATGAAGAATGACAAACTGCGCTACCGGTGGATAGCTGCAGTGAATAGGAAGAACTGCCAACCCAGTGAGAATGCACGAGTGAGTATTCGATCTCTGTATATTTTGGTGCCACGTTCAACTTTGCGCCCTACGAACGTAATATGTGTAACACGCAGGTTTGCTCCGAGCACTTTCTGGACAAGTCTACAGAGCAGAATCCCGCGCCGTTGCTTCGCCTTGGCTCTAAGAAGAAGGCGAGTCTTTTCTTGTTTTCATTCAGGCAGAGCTCCCGACGGTTAAGCGGAACAGTTGAGTTTGTGGTTAGCGATACTTGTAGCTGGTTCACGGCATGACCATTAAGCGTGAACGACAAGTTGTAGGCAATAGTATGTTGCCCTGCTGGTGAGCGTTATTGCTAATGAAAGTAAACCGAAGTCTGCTCGTCACGTAGCATGCGTCCACAAAAACGTAAACGACGACTGCTCGTCGCCGAAGGCGTTCTTGCAGCGCGCCTGTCTTTACGAGCTGGTGTTGCAGGTATCATTCGTAACGAATTCATTTGAGCCTCCTCAGCTCTAAACTTCGTGCGGGCTGTTATACGGGGCAAAGCGCAAAATTTTCCCGTTCATATGGCGAGGAAAATAAGGTGCTTAATTATTGTTGTATATTCTAACAAAATTTTGCTCGTTCTCACCAGTTTTTTTTTTACTCTTTTCTTTTCTAAGGGAGCGCCAACAATCCGATATGGCCTCGCACAAGCGAAACAGATCTGATACCAGGTAGCTGCAGTTCGTGGGGCAAATTTTTTGGAATGCAGGTGCGGTTGTTGTCTTGTACCAAAGGGGTCCCTGATGATGCAGCTTTAAGTAGGGATGGTAATTTTATGTGCGCTGTCATGGTTTGTGCAACTGTACAACACCTGCATCTGTCATGCTCGCCCTGTTATACGGGCTTTGACTGCACAT
This sequence comes from Dermacentor variabilis, assembly GCF_050947875.1. NCBI lineage: Eukaryota > Metazoa > Arthropoda > Arachnida > Ixodida > Ixodidae > Dermacentor > Dermacentor variabilis. Next base: position 73,718,819 of record NC_134574.1, on the reverse strand, counting down.
GTAGTTGAATATTATAACTACTGTAGTTCCTCATTTTCCAATGAGTGTCGGTTTAGCATCATATGCTGCTTGTTCGAGTGCTGTAGGCTTGTATTCTGAATGTTGTACTCTTAAGTGGTTGCACGATACAATTGGTCTGGTGTATTTTCTATTGCATTTTGAGAGGACTTTATATCTTCGCAATAGTGATGGCATGGGAATGAACTACAGCCCTTCTTACTATAACATCTATTTTGTTTTCAATGTGCAGGTGGTCAAGGGCAGGCGTCTGCTAATCAGGCAGCAAACGACCTCGCCAGTTGGTTGACAAACGCGGCCAACCCAGTAGTGACCATGACAAACAACACCAAACTGAAAGTGCAGGGGACAATGTTCTGCGTGCTTTAATAATATATGGCACCAACACAGTTCTGTAAAATCCTTCACCGGTTACGTGCCAAAAAGCTCACACGTGTTCTAACATATAGCGCGTGGTTTGTACAAACGTAATAGCGTACTTATCCGATGTATTCGCTTCTGCAGTCTGCACAGCACTCAGTGTGGCCATTGCGGACTTGCATGAGGTATTGAAGTTTGATTGAATCGAGACAGCGAAAATGACAGGTTAGAAAAAGGGCGACACACGCCTTCCGCCCAGCTAAAAAGCCCAAGTTTTGCTTTCGCGCCGGGTCGCATCTCCCGGCGTGGCATCCCAGGCCTGCTACTTCGCGGCGCTTGGGATAGATGGCGCGACCGGCGCTCATCAATAAGGCGGCGCGCTTTCAATTCACGGTGTTCTGGTGTATATACCAGTGGACACGTCACTTGTCAAAAACTATTCCTTTCAAAAACAGTTCTACTTGCGCATTTTTATTCATAACAAGAAGGTCCTTGGAAAGAACCTCAGGTTGTCTATGTAACAGCGCCAACATGAACAAAACAAAAATCCGAGGACACCTAAGCACTCCTTATGAGGCACTGCAAGGCCTGCATGTGCAAACCACGGTTTTCTGAGATTAGGATTCTTGTCAGAAGTAAATTTCAAACAGCACGTGAGCTGATGGAAGCCTACTATATAAAAAAGAAAGGAACAAATTGCATTAGTGATACATCTATCGTGGTCTATAAATCAGAAACTAGATTGTTTGACCGCTGGGTAACGTAGATCTGTGAACAGCCAGCGCATGCGTGTATGTATATATATATTCTTGGGTCACAGCCCAAAATAAATCAGTTGGAAGTGCCGCCTGTGTTCTCCTTATGAGATGTGAATGCGAAATAAGTAATGTCCAGTTGAACGGCGCAATGCGGTCTTTGGAGTTTTGCTCTGTGAGTAATGCACCATAGCAGTACGTGGCAGCAAGGAGCAGCATCGTGCGGTGTCAACGCCGCATGCCACCGACGCGGCGATGCCGTCTTCCCTGACGCAACACCGAGCACGCTACTGCCTGGCGCAATAGTGCGGCAGAAGGTGTTTTTTTTCTCCCGTTCTGCTCCGTCGAGGTGTAGCTCGTGACGGGGGTGCCTTCACAGCCAGTATAAACTACACCTAGGCGCTCTCGTGGCGTGGCGTCGCAGCCTGTGCCAATGAGTGTTTAAGTGCCGCTTCGCTGCTACAGACGATCGACGCCGGCTTTCCTGCTCTATGGGACATTTGTCGCTTTCGCATCACTAATAGGCGGTTCAATAAAAGTGAAAGCGTAAGTTGTTCTCAGTATTTAAAAAAAATTGTTCCAAATAAACGAACACCGGAGTGAAAAACAATTAGGTAGTAAGAAGCTTAACCTCAAAATAAGGTTTTAAAGAGACAACTACGAAAAAAATTGACAGTCGCTTGAGTAGGCTTACGTGGTTTGAACGCGATAGTATTATGATTTCTATAAATTATTAGTTACGTCCATTATACGGGCCGTCATACCTTGTCACGTGTCCTTCACAACTCTACCCTAATCCACCTTCATCTACTTTAATCCACCTTATTCGACCTTGGTATTTGTACTAATATTAATTCACTTTAATTCACCTTAATTCACCTTCACTTCACTTTAATTCAGTTTACCCCACCTTAGGTCATATCACTAACTTGTTCTAACGTTAGTTTTTATTACTACTAATGGGACAGAATAAGCTGATTAAGTCATTGATGATAATGATCCTTGTTAACATTCGTTGGCCACGACGCCACTTTTCCTGCCTCTAGGGAGATATATTGATTTCGTGTTACAAACGAATAGCACCAAGGAATCAACAGCAACCGAGCATTGGCCGCAGGAATACAAACAACGAAATAAAATACTCATACCGCTGAGCTAATCAGCGTCGAAGATCATAAAAATGTATGCAGATCCCACGCACTCTGGGAATCGGTGTGAGCGAAGCTTTCTATGCTGTTTGCGTTCATTGACCGTATTTGATGGTGATGTGGACGCCATTCGACAGTTCTGATGTAATGTGAAATACTACCACGCGTGAAGAACTTGTGCTTGCCCACGTACTACAGAGAACAAAGACATATGTGTTTCCTGGAAGCATTGTTGTGAGCCATTGTTCGTAGCCACCCAGAAGGCTAGGACTGTCATTGGCTCATACGGCGCATCACATCGCGGCAGAAGTGTTCGTATGCTAAGCGGCCTCTTGTGTAGTGTCGTCCTGACACTGCGCCACCGGTAGAATGGCAAGGAAGAGCGCGTGAACGAAAAAGTACTAAACGGTGAGCTGGATTTTGACCGCATGAATTCGTCTTGCCAGAACATGATTGGTTGCACCCCTGTTTTCGAAACTGGTAATCGTGTGGTAGGTGCAGCGGTGGCGTAGAGGTAGAACACCCGCCTCGCGTGCAAGAGGTCCGTGGTTCGAATCCCGGTGCCGGCAATTTTCCACCAGATTAAAAAAAAATCCGCGTGTTGATAAAATTGCACAAACAGGCCTGGAGTGTGGCCTGATCCCGGTGACCAGAACCGGTAACGCACTCCCTCACCAGAGCAGGATTGGCCACCCTGGTGCAGTACTTGGCCACAACCTCCTATGAACACAACGATCAAACCCCGGCCCTCAGTCCCCAGCAGCTGCGAAGCAACTGACCACGGCGGCGGTCAGACCTGCGACGCAGCAGAGGGTGCTAAGAATCACTGGCTCCGGACAGGCCGCCATTGGAATATGAACCTGGCAACGTTTAACGCTAGAACGTTATCTAGTGAGGCGAGTCTAGCAGTGCTATTGGAGGAATTAGAGGGCAGTAAATGGGATATAATAGGGCTCAGTGAGGTTAGGAGGCCAAAAGAAGCATATACAGTGCTAAATAGCGGGCACGTCCTGTGCTACCGCGGCTTAGCGGAGAGAAGAGAACTAGGAGTCGGATTCCTGGTTAATAAGAATATAGCTGGTAACATACAGGAATTCTATAGCATTAACGAGAGGGTGGCAGGTCTTGTTGTGAAACTTAATAAGAGGTACAAAATGAAGATTGTACAGGTCTACGCCCCTACATCCAGTCATGATGACCAGGAAGTCGAAAGCTTCTATGAAGACGTGGAATCGGCGATGGGCAGAGTGAAAACTAAATACACTATACTAATGGGCGACTTTAATGCCAAGGTAGGCAAGAAGCAGGCTGGAGACAAGGCAGTGGGTGAATATGGCATAGGCACTAGGAATAGCAGGGGAGAGTTATTAGTAGAGTTTGCGGAACAGAATAATATGAGGATAATGAATACCTTCTTCCGCAAGCGGGATAGCCGAAAGTGGACGTGGAGGAGCCCGAACGGCGAGACTAGAAATGAAATAGACTTCATACTCTGCGCTAACCCTGGCATCATACAAGATGTGGACGTGCTCGGCAAGGTGCGCTGCAGTGACCACAGGATGGTAAGAACTCGAATTAGCCTAGACCTGAGGAGGGAACGGAAGAAAATGGTACATAAGAAGTCGATCAATGAGTTAGCGGTAAGAGGGAAAATAGAGGAATTCCAGATCAAGCTACAGATCAGGTATTCAGCTTTAACTCAGGAAGAGGACCTTAGTGTTGAAGCAATAAACGACAATCTTGTGGGCATCATTAAGGAGTGCGCAATGGAAGTCGGTGGTAACTCCGTTAGGCAGGATACCAGCAAACTATCGCAGGAGACGAAAGATCTGATCAAGAAACGCCAATGTATGAAAGCATCTAACCCTACAGCTAGAATAGAACTTGCAGAACTTTCGAAGTTAATCAACAAGCGTAAGACAGCTGACATAAGGAAGTATAATATGGATAGAATTGAACATGCTCTCAGGAACGGAGGAAGCCTAAAAACAGTGAAGAAGAAACTAGGAATTGGCAAGAATCAGATGTATGCGTTAAGAGACAAAGCCGGCAATATCATTTCTAATATGGATGAGATAGTTCAAGTGGCTGAGGAGTTCTATAGAGATTTATACAGTACCAGTGGCATCCACGACGATAATGGAAGAGAAAATAGTCTAGAGGAATTCGAAATCCCGAAGGTAACGCCGGAAGAAGTAAAGAAAGCCTTAGGAGATATGCAAAGGGGGAAGGCAGCTGGGGAGGATCAGGTAACAGAAGATTTGTTGAAGGATGGTGGAGAGATTGTTCTAGAGAAACTGGCCACCCTGTATACGCAATGCCTCATGACCTCGAGCGTACCGGAATCTTGGAAGAACGCTAACATAATCCTAATCCATAAGAAAGGGGACGCCAAAGACTTGAAAAATTATAGACCGATCAGCTTACTGTCCGTTGCTTACAAAGTATTTACTAAGGTAATTGCAAATAGAATCAGGAACACCTTAGACTTCTGTCAACCAAAGGACCAGGCAGGATTCCGTAAAGGCTACTCAACAATAGACCATATTCACACTATCAATCAAGTGATAGAGAAATGTGCAGAATATAACCAACCCTTATATATAGCTTTCATTGATTACGAGAAAGCGTTTGATTCAGTCGAAACCTCAGCAGTCATGGAGGCATTACGGAATCAGGGTGTAGATGAGCCATATGTAAAAATACTGGAAGATATCTATAGCGGCTCCACAGCCACCGTAGTCCTCCATAAAGCAAGCAACAAAATCCCAATAAAGAAAGGCGTCAGGCAGGGAGATACGATATCTCCAATGGTATTCACAGCGTGTTTACAGGAGGTATTCAGAGACCTGGATTGGGAAGAATTGGGCATAAAAGTTAATGGAGAATACCTTAGTAACTTGCGATTCGCTGATGATATTGCCTTGCTTAGTAACTCAGGGGACCAATTGCAATGCATGCTCCCTGACCTGGAGAGGCAAAGCAGAAGAGTGGGTCTAAAAATTAATCTGCAGAAAACTAAAGTAATGCTTAACAGTCTCGGGAGAGAACAGCAATTTACAATAGGCAGCGAGGCACTGGAAGTCGTAAGGGAATACATCTACTTAGGGCAGGTAGTGACGGCGGATCCGGATCATGAGACGGAAATAATCAGAAGAATAAGAATGGGCTGGGGTGCGTTTGGCAGGCATTCCCAAATCATGAACAGCAGGTTGCCATTATCCCTCAACAGAAAAGTATATAATAGCTGTGTCTTACCAGTACTCACCTACGGGGCAGAAACCTGGAGGCTTACTAAAAGGGTTCTACTCAAATTGAGGACGACACAACGAGCTATGGAAAGAAGAATGATAGGTGTAACGTTAAGGGATAAGAAAAGAGCAGATTGGGTGAGGGAACAAACGCGAGTTAATGACATCTTAGTTGAAATCAAGAAAAAGAAATGGGCATGGGCAGGACATGTAATGAGGAGGGAAGATAACCGATGGTCATTAAGGGTTACGGACTGGATCCCAAGGGAAGGGAAGCGTAGCAGGGGGCGGCAGAAAGTTAGGTGGGCGGATGAGATTAAGAAGTTTGCAGGGACGGCATGGCCACAATTAGTACATGGCCGGGGTTGTTGGAGAAGTATGGGAGAGGCCTTTGCCCTGCAGTGGGCGTAACCAGGCTGATGATGATGATGATGATGATGATGAATCGTGTGTTGGGGTCGCCGCTTACGAGGCGCACAACAAAGACCTCTTGCGTCAACGTTGTCAGCCTGCGTTGCTTTGGATTCCTCAAACGCTAACGGCATCGTATTTACACTGGTGCTGTCACAATCAGGGATCAATGCTCCGGGTGAGAGTGGACATAAGAGCAAAGAAGTGTTTGATTTCTTTTTGCGTCGCCGAGAAGCTAATGTACACAACTGCCAGTGGAACGTCGATGTCCGCGTACTTCAGTTGTACTAAGCATGTGTCAGCAATGCCGTCAAACAGTACATACCTGGTTTCGCAGTATCCGGGTAAAGACAACCTTGCCAGTCTAAGGGATAGATGGGCGGCCAAACAGTTCTCGTAAATGGCCACTTCAGCGCACCGACAAGACTGTCTCTTCCAGTAGCACTGTCGTTTGGAAACCGGCAATAGGTTGTAGGTCGGCACTCCACGTCTCGGAAAAGATGATCATGTCTGCTTTCGGCATTACGCAATCCCCTTCAATGTCCTGGGCGTGTGGACTTTGAACATTGAACGACATGTCTGAGACGTTTCAATTTCTTGTGGTTAGTTGCACCCTGTGGTTCGTGTAATGAAAACAACTGCGCAATTTGGCCTTATTTCACAGAGCGATCTCATCACTCAGTTCGATCCGTGGTACCAATGCGATGCTTAATTGTGAAGTCGTCTTTTCTCTTTGTTAGCTACAAGCCTTCAACAGTGGTCGCATTCGATAGTTCAACGCACACAAGCCGCAGATGGTGCCTCTTGTCGTAAACCACGTGTGCATATCTGCCAACCATTTGATTGGTGTATTGTGATTGCATTGGCTTGTACAAGACGAAACTCGACACTCTTTCAAGGAACGCTACCGCGCTTGTACAAAGCTAAGGTGACACTGCGTTTTTATATAGGCACCCACTGCGGTTGTGTCGCAGCCTTTGCACCCTGTCGTGTTTTGCCTTGCTCTGCGCCTATTAGAAAACTCGAGCCACAGACGCTGTTCATCGTCGGTCTCGTTACTTTCTATGTACCTTTGCCAGCCAACATTGTCGCTGAGTAAGCGGTCGGAGATGTCTATGTTGGCTGTAATTTTACAGAGTTTTGCAATGCTAAATTTGAGTTCACTAAGCACACAAGACAAACAGACATGTCATTCATTCAATATTTCATTTAATGAAAAAAGCCCAAATGAGCAACGCTTTCTGACAAAGCATTTTCTTACTCCCGTGTCAGGTTAGGTGTACTGCCACGAGGGCAGATTTTAGGCGTCGAAGGTGATCATGCGTCCCCCAGGCCGCGTGAGATGGAATTATGGGCCCGCTGTGCCTCGTATCACAAATCCCGCACCTCTGCTGTGCGCTCTCAACCACCCCCCGACGCAGCAGTGGAAAAGGGGAACGAAGAGACAAAGAAAAATTCCCTTAAAAAAGAAAATCGCCTGAACAAGTATGAGAGTGCATTGATTCCGGTAACTCCTAAGCACAGCTCTCCAGAATTTTAATAATCTCTCGCGAGTGTGATCCGATACTGCAGTGGGCGCCTTCTCAAGTAGCGCATCTGCGAAAGCACTGGGAGTAGGCGGACGCGCGCGGCATGTCCTGTTCGAAAACCATCTTCAATGTTATTCCATTCAGCACGGCATGGTCACTGCTGCTTATCACCTTTGTCTATCTCTTGCAATCGCTTATTCTACCCGCTGCCTGCACAGAGCAGTTACCAGATACGACGCTCAAATAGAGCAAATGGCAATTAGGTGGCGTTTCCCTAAAACGTTCTCGTGGGTTATTTAGTTTGCTTTGGAAGGAAACTAGCGGACCCTACAATGAGCCCAGTGAAATGGCCTAGCCGAGGACGCTGGGAGAGGAGGATGCTCTGCGCCGCATGTTCTCACTACATTCGCATGTGGATCCTTCACACAGCGCTAACGGTCGACGCTCCTGAGAGATCATTAAAAACTTGGAGGGCTGCATATGCTTCTGGACAAGAAAGGGCGTTCATCCACACGTTGCATGCGTACATACACAAGTGCTGCACGTACATTCACACCTGAGATTTTGTAGGTATTTTCGTTTAAGCTTATGGCCCACGTTGAGTTGGTGTTTTGTCCATTTTAATGTGAGTGGGGTTCATTACGTACTTCAGGCTTTACACAATTTAAGTCACTAAAAATGGTCCAATGAAGAAAGACAACAAACTTGTAGACTGGTTGAAGGCATAGAAGAATTGGAAAATACTCAGTAGAATTTTGTTAGCCTAGATATTCGCTTAGGAACTGGTGCCCCTTCACAGAAACCACGTCTTCGGCCGCAGCATTGCTTGAAAAGGTCACCTCCTTCATCTGGTTTTTTCTATGTAGACTCAAGTCACAATGGTTTTAGCTTATGTTCAACAACTGTTCGGCAGATTGAAAGACTGATACATCTACTCAAATAATAACGGAGTAGCAAAAAAGCGTCATGTTCATGTTTGAACTTAAGTATAACCGCATACCTTTACCGATTTCTTTCAAATCTGCTAACCATTGAAACCAGACTCTCGTCTGGTTGATCTCTTTGCCTTTCCTCTCCTTGTTTTCTCTCTCTGCTAAACATAGGTTGTCCTAGTCAGATCTTTCAGGCAAATAAGATTTTGGATTTTGCCCGCTACGCAACTATTGAGTTCTCTAAACAAGGAACAGTATTCCGTATTCGGAGATACTAGAAGAAACTGTTTGCTTCACCCGTTATGTTAATGGGCCTGAAATTAAATGTAATGCGCGTCCTTATCATGTAGAGTGCGAATTGGTAAATAAAATATAAAATCTGAGGTTTTAAACGACAACACCACAGTAGGATTATGAATCACGCCGCAGTGGGGGACTCTGGAATAATTTTGACCATGTGGCGTTCTTTACCGTCAAACAAATGCGCAGTAGACATGTGTTGCTGCATTCCGCCCCAATAGAAATACGGCCGCCGCGGCCCAGATTTGATCGCGCGCCGTCGCGCTTACCAGCGCAGTGCCAAAACAACTACGTCACCAGGATGGGTAGCAGATTGGTTCATGTCAGAGGAGTGCCGTTATGCAGGTAACAACGTCGACACACGCGATACTAGTAAGCACATACGAACTTACCCATGTGGCAATTGACAGCGCACTTTACGCGCATATCATAGACGCCATCATACATACAACCATTCCAATGGAAAGCCTCGCACTTTCTCGATGTTCTATTGAAGAAATATCTGTGCACCCTTAGTGAGCCGCAGTGGGTTTCACTCTCCATAATTGGTTCTTCACATTCCCTGTTCACGAACCACTGCTTGTTTTGTTTTCCTAAGCCTGTGAAAACGAACGATAAGGTACAATTGCGTCAAAAAACTTTCCTTCTCATACCAGATAATAAAACAGCGTCCACTTATATTGCAAGATCACTGAGAATTCATTGAAACTTCAGGTACGAACATTTTGCAGTAGTAAACGAAGATGGCCATGTAAGATGTAAGAAACGCGCTGACCTGCACAAGAATGTCACCAAGGTATTTTCAACGAATAAATCTTACTTGCAAAAATCATCAGCTGGCGATGAAAGCAGGAATATTATGCTGCTCACATGTTTCTAGCTGCGTGTCAGCAGTGACGAAGTTGCGTCGTAAGGCGCTGCTTTCTCCGGACTGTGCGTTATTCATGATTGTGTGCCATAGTACGCGATGACACTTATATCACTCCATCCAAGGCCATTATGGTGTTTCCCGTGGTGCTAGTGCTATGCTGGATTAGCTGAGTCTCCCAAGCGGCGTGCCTAAATTGTAAATATCCCGCGACCGCGCAAATTAAACACTTCTACCACGGCGCTAAGTGCTGGTACGAAGAAAGCATATAATTTAATGCCAGGAGTTACTCTTTGTAAGGATCGAATACAATATGAGTTTTTGTCTTTCAAATACAAGCGATATATCAACTAACATACTTTTTAAATTTACTTTATTGACACAAACTTTCCAACCACTGGAAGTACCTTGGGTCGGTAATCGCACATGTTCTGCATATTGATGATGAAAAATCGTCGCGACTAATAAGACCATGCAGGATAGTAGACCAGAGAAGTCGAGGGGGAAATTTTGCGGTTGCTGCTAAATCCGTTGCCATGTTTTGAGATATCAGCTGTCCGTGCCTGTAGTATAAAAATCCTACATGCGTGGCATCGCAAGGTTCTGGTGAAGATGTAGGGTAGTCAACGTCAACCATCCAGGAGTTGCGTTTCTTTACGAGGACAACAGGCGAAGTCACACTACAAAACCAAACAATTATTCAAGCTTATTGCACTTTTTGGCAAAAGGAAACAGCTGATAGCTGATAGCTGAGAGCTCAGTAATCGTCGGAGGGCGATTGGAATAAACAACTGGATGAGTTTCAGTGGTTGCTATCGGTAATCACGCATATACGATTACTGAAAATGAACCTTCATTTGAATGCAGAGTTTTACGTACTGAATTATATGTAATTAACTAGATGTAATCAATAAATGATTTCGGCAATCTCATAACTTAAAGATTATTTTGTTTGTTCGACAACGCTTACTCTAATTCAATAACATTTTTCATTACCTATCCCATGTAACCAGTTACACTTCTGACGAAGCAGGCTATAGCAGGCGTCTCAACCTTTAGCTTTTATAGTTAGATGCAGTAAATAAAGTGTCCAAAGGGAGGAGAACATTCACATAGGTTACCTTTTCCAACAATCAGCGCAATCGCACCTAAGGCTCGATCGCTTGAACTTGGTAGGCTTTCTAAGTGGCGCGCCTCTCTGAAAAGCGCGACCTCTGAGCTCTTCTATTACAATAGGTTTTTCCATCTCTTCAAGGCTCTTTTAAGCGGTCTTTATAGGCGTGAAGACATGGTGGTTCATTATTCTGTGCTTTGTACTTTGTATGGCTTCGCCGGTATGAACGAAAGCTATAAGGCGCAGCTCCTAAGCGTCGGTTTCTGCGGCGAGCGTTGACGTTGTGCAACGGCATCGTCGTAAATGAGCGAATGAGCGCCCCGCAAATTCAAAGCTAACTAGGACCGCAGCGGCAGATGAAAGAAAGGCAATAGCGCAGGAGGAGATTGCAGTGGAATCTTGAGGCGGAAACCTGAGGACGAGTGGAGGGGACACGGCGTGCGCATGCGCTGAGTTTCCATGGGCCGCGGCATTTGTAGCCGCGTGGGAGTTCTCATCTGCGCTTCCGAAGGGGAGCCTCGGTTCCGTGAGGTAGGGAGGGCTACGCTGGTCCGCTGCGTCAGCTGCTGAGGTCACTCCGCGGTACCAGAGTATGTAACGGCGATCACTACTTCTGCAAGTGGGGATGGCGAGCGGCTACGAGTAAGGCTCGATGGTACGCTCCCTTGGGAGCTGTCACCGCGTACACTGGTGTCACTACTTCCCCGCGACGAAGGGCCGCTCCAGGAGGTCGGTGGAACGAAAGCGTGTGAAGAAAAGCGTAGTGCCACTCAAGACGGGCTGTGCGGACACGAGGGCTCAGATGTGGCACCAGAACAGTGCGCGTCGTCTGTATGCAAACGAAGCGCTGCATGAGCGGGGCTCTGTCTAAGGCGGCTCCTGTGAATCGCACTCACGCGTCACCCAAGTGCTGCCTCTCGCGATCTACCGATTAGCGAGGCAGATGCTCCAGACTTCGCTCTCACTAGAAGGTGCCGCACCAGAAAGACTGTCCGCGCCAGCCAATATATGCTGAAATAAAAACACGTATAAAGCTGCACTCAAATTTCGCATTAGGGAGTGTCGTAATCATCAGTGAATTTTTCTGCCATTACACGTATGTCTTTTACCTATCTAGTTTTCCAATTTTATCATACGCACAGTCATATTAACGCTGTATAATATGCAGTTTTATACTCAATTACACTACAGATTTGTCTACATTTTCGAATGAATTGAAATTTTGCTGGTATCTGTTACAATAAGTCTAAATGGCTAACTATACTCCATCTCAGTAGCTCTTTGCAGCACTGGTGAAGATGCCGGGCTCCTTAACCAACAGGAATGTTGATTGCCCCTTAAGATTTGCTCATCTGTGCCAGGTCGTCTGCTTAATGTCTGCTTGGCATCGCTTCGCTACGTCCTCCACCATTGGTGGAATGAGGCAACAGATGTTTTTTATGACGTAACTATAGGCTGCGTTTTCATGAATGCCAAAGCGAGGCTTCGCTTCGTCGATACGCTTTCTGAGCAGTTCGCTGCCGGCTCTTCACTCAGTTTTAGTAGGAGCGAACGTCCTGATAAATGTTCACACGTGCTGTCCCGTCTGCTTGGCGTCGATATGGCGCTTGCTCGACACCGTCGTCAGGTACCCTACTAGAGCGGAGCAGCAAATTATGGATATAGTGTACAACTACGCTTTCTTACAGTTCCGCATCGTCCACGCATCACCAGCCCTAAGCTGTGACTCCATCTACTAAATGAAAATCAAACAACTTTTGCTGGTCGGCGCTGTTTCTGTAGTCCTAGCCGCGTTAAAATAAACAGCTGATCTCAACATTAACGACAAAACATACCTAATTATTTGCCTGCAGAGCGAGGTGAGAGTAAGCCATGATGGACTTTACCATTTATTTCTTGCTGTTAAGGCCGAGAGTCAGCAATAAGCGTGAAATGGAATGCCGAGTGGGGTCTCGGCTACGTGAGCTGCTGCCATGTTGCAGCGTAATCATGGTGAGAGCGGCTATTAATTTTACTGGCGGCAACCACCACCACAGTAATTCACAGGTATACGACGTACATGCGCGAAGGGCTTAATATCTCACGTATCGCTGTATCTTTTCATGTGTCAAGCAAAAACAAAACTCTCTAATTCTGCCAGTAACCAGATATATTAAGCCTGGAACTACATCTCCTATTTACACTATAGTATTTACATTAAGGTATCTCGTATTTACACTACGTAGCTGCGGCAGTGTTGCACGTCACTTATGATATAGAGTCTAGCCAAGGGTACTGGGTGAAGCGCCACCAGATAATACCCGATAAACAGAGACTGCGACTGTATAGCTCAATCACGATTGCCACTTAGGACGTTGATGCAGGGAATTCTGTAAATGGATTCTGTAAATTTTTCACAGGCCTTACTGTGAGCGCTCTTCTTAGCCCCATCAACAATTCAGTGCTGCGCTTCATAAAGCACCTATACAAGTATCGCTGCGGCATCAATTAACCATGACTAACCTTCTGAGCAAGGTGTTTGCGCGTTAAGGCCCAGCCTGTCTCACAAGCGATCACACAGATCCAATTTACAATGTCGCTGCCACATGCCTTCTGACGAAAACAAAAAAAAAGTTGGGCCACAAATTTTTGCAAACCTATGCTTAGCAAAAGAAATATGGGGTTTTACGTGCCATAACCACGACTTGATTATGAGGCACGCCGTAGTAGTAGGCTGCACTTTAATTTGGCCCACCTGGGCTTCCTTATCGTGGACTTAAATCTGAATGCACGGGTGTTTTCGAATTTCGCCCCCGATTCCGCGACCTCGTGCTTAGCATCCAGCAGCATAGCCGCTGTTGCAAATGGGTCGCAAGCCCCAAGGGTAGCGTTGGCCTGGCGGCCTGGGGCACAGCTGGAAGCATCCGAAGGTCCTGGCAAAGGATGAGTCGACTGCTAACAGAACAACTTGTTTATTATATCACCGCAAAAGAGCGGCCGGTCAGGTCGACCGAAGTGGAGAGACGGGAGAGCACGTTACTCGACGGAAGAATTCGAAGCCTCCCTCTTGGAGTCCGGAGCAGCTGCTTTTATACTCTTGGAGTTGAGGGCAAGAAGATACGGCTCGGATGAGGCGCACGTAACGGCGGCGTACGGACACGTTGAGACAAGAAGTGACGCATCCGCCGGGCCGGCGCCGCTCAGATCTCCTCGCTTCACAATTGGGGAGCTCCTCTCCCCGGCTGCCGCGCTTTCACAAGCGTGGGCACCAACATGCACACATACTCACACACACACACACGAAGACACGTGGCATTGAAACATGCCTGGACGCGCTTGGCAGGAAGCGTTGCGGCAGCGCTGAACTGGCCAAAATGTCCGCCGCTGTGAACGAAGCCCCGGCGTCCGTTGCATCCGCGCCGTCTATACCACACGTCGAAGGCGAAACATAACACCGCTAAGCAAGGACGGCGGGTTGTTTTGTGAAGGTAAACAAAGTGTGATGTGTTTCAGAGAGCGCACTGAAAAATCCAAGCAATCTCGTTCTATTTAATGCATAGTTGCAAAATGCCGTTCCAATGAAATTTTTGCTATACTCATGAATGTCCAACTAGCCCGCTCCCAAAGCATGCTAAGAAATGTACGTAAAATAGATAGGTTCAAGTAATACATAACTTTTTATTGATGGATAAGTTGCTTTTGTGGAACATTAATTGGTAAGAGTAATGAATAAAATTTGTCAAAAAGGTTATTTTAATCGTAATTGGCTGCTTCTTTTTTTTTGTAACGCGTACAAGTCTGTTTAGATGTGATGAGCGGTAACGATTGTGGTGTTCTGCAAGTTCACCATATTGCGTAGGCATGGTGCGGTGACTTTTCATGCTGTGGGTTACAGCTTCTGAGGGAAACAGACCAAGTATCCTGGCAAATAGCCGGAAAAATGACGTAGCACGTTCTTTTACAGTTAGAACTTCTGCCGTCCTAGCCCACCGGTGATGCGCAATCACTGTGCCCACAAAAATAGAAAATAGTACGGCCTGGCATGCGTGATGGTTAATAGGGTGCAGAGCGAAAAAACTGACTTTTTTGGTGTAATGAGCTCGTGAGAGTGGGCGATGTGAGGTGCTCTTTGAAGGACCCATACAACAGAGTAAAGAATCACTCTCATTAAGCTCTGGTGCAGCCAGTAGAGAGAAGGTTAACGCGCAGGACAAATTTATTGTAAAAGAAGTAGGCCCTCAGTTTGCTCATCACGCGACAGCCACGCCTTTATTTGAAGCAGAAATTTGGAAACAATATAAGAGCTTTGATACTAAGGTTGGCTTTGAAAAAAGGCATGCCTAGCTTTCACGAGTGAATGTGAATCATGCGCTGGCGAGGAACCCTAGCCAACTTCGCTGCCTTCTAAACTAAGCAAACAGCAAATGTAATGTTGCATGCCTTTCATTATTCACGTAATAAGTTGCTTGATCTCCCGTAATCGAGAGTAGATGTATGCATAAAATGGCAACCGGCAAAGCAGATTGGTTCGACGCGATACTAATCAAAATCTTAAGCTGGGTGTAATGCATGTTCCCAACGGCACACCCGACACACCAAACAGCACCACACTGCACCACGCCATACTGTGCACTGGTTTATCTGCATGCTGCCAAGCTAGAACAATCAAACTGGCTGAAAGCTGCACGACAGGCACACAAAGACGCCAGGGAGACAGGGCGCAATGCGCAGCTAGGAGAAGAAAACCGTCCGAAGGAGGCGCCAATCAGCGTGTATGGCGCCCTTTATCTGCCATTTGAATGTCACTAACCGAAAAAACAAATAAACTTTAGCGTAGTAGAAGTTGCAGCTTGAGTGATATTGTGAGCATTAGGAAAAGCTCGGAAGCGATATTTTTTGTAACCTGTTTGAGCAGTAACAAGCATACGTAATACACCCGTGTACATAGAGTATGGGGCCTAAGACCACATTTTCATCAGTTTTCACTGCTGGCTCGGATGATCTCGTTTTGCTTTCGCAACTTGCCGGGATGTTCTTGTTTAAGTGCCGGCATAACGTCTCTCGCCTTTCGCTCAACGTCACTTGAAGGTCGCCATCGACGGGAGCTAAAAGAATTTCATGCTTAATAACTTGGGTTCATGGTCTGAGAGGCACCATGTGTCTTTGCTGCGAAAGAAATGTTGAGTTTTGTCATTACGAAATAGTGAAATTTGGGGTTGGGTCAACTTGAAATTTTCATGCCGGCGAAGTTAAATTCGAGGCTGGGTCAACTTGAAGTCTGTAGTGTGGGATGGCCCAACTGACATTTTGGGGTTTGCCAAGTTCAATTTCGGGGTGGGCCTACTTGAAATCTGGTGCTCCTAACTTCAAATGTGGTATTGGGCAAACTTGGAATTTAAGCCAACTTGAGAGTTTGGGCTGGCCCAACGTGGAAGTGAACAAGTTCGTTCGCGAGCGAGTTTCTTGAGAGGCTTGGCGTGTTTTCATTGGACATTACCGAGGCGCAGTCAGAACGCAGGCTGCAGCGACACAGCGACAGTGGTAAGGCATCGCGGCGATGCATTCTCCGCTCACGTAACCCTTCGAGCGCTAATGCGGCAGCTGGTGCTCCCTTTCGACCGCTCTACTCAGTCGGGCCGCGCTTGAGCCCCGCGTTCCAACACAATTCGTACGATTGGATTGAATGGCCCGGATGCGGCGAGTAAATCTGAAAATGGTTTACTAACGCCTAAGCATTATTTGGTACTGGAAAGGTCATGAATATGCGCGCATACTCTTGGAAAACTATGTAAGCAAAACCTAGCGAAATCGAAATTATAGCCGAGCTAATCGATGCCTACGCATTACTAGACAATTATTAGAATTTCTGTGGCTTTTCTGCTGGTGAGAGCTCGCCTAGTGCCAAACATTTACAGTTGGTTCGCCTATATTACGCGGAATGCTTGAAACGGCTTGCGCGTAATAGTTTTGCTGAACTTTTCTTTGCTTCCATGAGTCTACGGACACGACAATACAGAAGTGTCGCCCTTACCAGGTGTACCAGTGGCCATTAGTACAGTCAGGAAAAGTATAGTTCGACGGTGCATTTCATCAGGTTTGTCAGGGACCTGGGTTTTAACGCTTGTGTGACGAGGCCTATGAACGATGGCTCACGGACAGCCTCTGTTAGAAGTCCCCAAGCTCTATCGAGATGAATCGGTCTCCCTGCTTACTTATATTATAGGTCGCACAGTATGCCGTCTGGAATGCAATGCGAATGAAAACAGCTGTGACGCGCGAGGTCACACTCGTACAATGATAACAAAAAATCGAGAGTTGAAGCATAACAATAATGAATAATAATAATAATATTTTATTCCGCAACTTTTATGCATGTGCTTGAATAGTTGACATGCTCAGAATACATGTAGTAAAAATATGTATTTATGTTCTTGAGGCAAATGACCTGCGTAGGGCTAAGTGACGGCCAAGCCCACGAACTGCCTCGTGCAATCTGGGGGTTCCGTTAAACACGCTAAGCTCCGTTTTTGCATTTTTAAATGAATATGTAGCTAGGCAGCACAATGTATGTCATCTAACTGACGGGAACTCTAACTGACGGGAAACGTCAGTTAGAGTTCTTTGTACTTGAAAGCGATAAAAAGAAAATTGAGGGGAACGCCTTCTCTGACATTTTTTTCGGTGAATTAACAGTGAGGCCGTCAACAGGGAGATGGACAACTAAGCGATGTACATTCCGTCTGTCGCAGCTTTAGGTAGCGTATTATGAAGCGCAAGCAGCACGCAAATAATATAGAGTTCAAGTACTGACAGTAATTGGAGTTACGGTTCCATATTGAGTTGTGGCTAGTAATCTAGGAGACTGGTTGTTTACGTGCTCCAGCATTTTTATTGTTGATTGGAATTCCTTGTTTAAATGAAACCTGACAGCAACTGTAAATATTCGTCGTTAGGGATTTGCAGACCCAAAAGAGTGTGTTTGCGCTCTGTGCGCGCGTCTGTTCTTATGTAGTGAAAGATAAAATAGGTTTAGGTTTACAAATCGTGTTCAGGATTTTTTCTGACTGCATCCTCGGGCCGTGTAAATTTCCAACATGGGTAATTACCTAATTTCTTAAGTTTTATACCTCCAGCCCTTGCATCTTCTGGGCAGACGAATTTGCTTCTAAGAAATTCTGCTGCCATAATTTAAGAACATGTTTTATATCGTCCACAAGCCGCTGACGCATGAACGAAGTGCCATCCACCTCGGCCATGTCCAAGCCCTCGCCACCGGTCAGTGCAAAAATATCATGCTCCCATTTGCTACAGTCCTATACACATGCGTCAAAATGCGGATCGCAACAAGTGACTGACCTTAACGGAGAAGTGTAAGTGTGGGCTTCGAAATTAATATGCAAAAGGCAATGATATTGCTCACTAGCGTTTCAAAGGAAAAATATTTCAAGATCGCTAGACAGCCTCCAGAGTCTGTGAAGGAGTACGTTTACCTAGGTCAATTACTCAAAGGGGACCCTGATGATGTGAAGGAAATTTTCAGGCGAATAAATATCGGTTGGAGTGCGTAGGGCAGGCATTGCCAGATCCTGACTGGAAGATAACCGGAATCACTGAAATGAAAGGTGTACAACCAAGGCATTCTGCCGGTGTTAACCTATGGGTCAGGAACTTGGAGGTCGACAAAGAAGGTCGACAACAAATACCGCGCAAAGAGCGATGGAACGAAGAATGTTAGGCGTAACGTTAGGAGACGGTAAGAAAGCTGTGTGGATCAGTACGCAAATTGGGATACCCGATATCCTAACTAACATTAAAAGAAAAAAATGGAGCTGGGCAGGCAATGTAATGCTAGGGTGGATAACCAGTGGACCATTAGAGTTAAAGAACGGATGCCCTGAGAAGGGAAGGACACTCGAGCACAGTAGAAAACTTGGTGAGGTGAAGAAATTTGGAAATTAGTAGGGGCAAATTGCAATTAGTTGGCACAGGATAGGGGTAATTGGAGATCACAAGGAAGCCTTCGCCTTGCAGTGGGCATAAAATTGGCTGATGACGATGATGATGAAAAATGCGGAAACCTGAAGGGATCCCAGTTCTACTATTGGCGTACAAGTTCCTCGTAATTAATATCCGCTAAGATTATTATAACCACGACCCTGGCAAGGTATGCCCACAGCACCACATGTACGTCTCTGCAGTTGTCAATCAGGCTTTCAGGTAACATATGATATCATTGATCGCTGGAAGTCTGATGTCCCCAAGCAAACACATCACTGGAGCCACGAGAAAGATGGAAACACTGCGATTTAATTAAATCACTGGCCTTATTGCCGCAGAGAATGGTGTCTCACAGCCAGACACTTCTCAAGGGGCAGGTTGTTGGTCCGAGATTGAAGCCTGTATCTGGACAGTGGACAGGCTTGACAAGACTACCATCAACATTTTCCTCGTGGCCTTCGCTAAAGAGTTCGGTCTGCTGGCAAAACTGTGACGTCCTAGCAGGCAACTGACTGACCATCGTAGTCTACTTATACCTCCCTCTGTACCTTTTTGTCATACCTCAATTTCATTAGCCCCCAACATACACAAAAGCGCCAGCGTTTTCAATTAGCACGTTATTTTTTAAGAAGTTTGCAGGGACAACATGGCCACAATTAGTACATGACAGGGGTAGTTGCAGAAGTATGGGAGAGGCCTTTGCCCTGCAGTGGGCGTAACCACGCTGATGATGATGACGATGATGAAGATGATAATAACTTGTTTGTGTCGCCATTTATCTGAAGATACCGGGATCTTCATATCTCTGGGAAAATGTTAGGACTGAATAAAATCCCGCAGATACCATCTAAGAGTTGGTGTGAATGGTAATGCGATAAGATTGAAAGCAATGTAGAGACACCATATTTCCAAAGCACAACGCTTCATGCACGAGACGGGTACTGCAGCCGGGCTCTACTCTTGCGCGTATTGATGATCATAATGATTTTGTTGATGATGACGATAATTTATTGGCATCTTCTTCGAAACGGGGCTTCAACAAACAGTCGTTGTTCATGCTTGAGATATTCATGTAACCTTATAGATATTGAGCCGTCTAGAATTTTGTTTGTTGCATTATTATTTTATCGGTTCTTTAAAACCGATATATGTACTTTGTATAGATACGTACGCCTGTAAACAATCCGGTCCTATCCTAAGTTATCCTCGCTTCTTTTTTATAAATACTTTAAACGCCTCTTGCACATCTCGGCTGCTGACCGGTTAATGCTTCCATCCGCTCTTTGAATGCCAGTGCTTCTGGAAGGAGGCTGTTTGTTATGGGCCTCGCTGGGTGAATACCTAAGCATGCCGTCTGGGTGTGGTGAGTTGTGTCCGGATTTTAGCTGCAGCGGGCACATGCCTCGTCATGCACGAGTAGTGGTTACAGCATGTTTCTGTTGTTAGACGAAATATGAACACTGCTTTTGGGGTTATCGTACAGATATTATTTCCCAATTTCCTTCGTATAATTCTATTTAATCACCATGATCCTAATTATTTTATGCTAGTGTATGTATCGCTCACCTTTTTTTTGTTTGAGGACGCCTGATTGTCTATTTACACTTACAATTAACTCATACATGGTTGGAATTTCCTGTTCTGTGTCCACGCTATTGACGTACGGATGTTTATGCACTTTCGCCGCCCATTTCTTTCATTTTATTGAGCCTTTCTCGAAAGCTAACATGGCTATGCGCTCTTCTGGCTTCGAAAGACGTCCAAGCCCTGCAGTGCCTCAATTGTGCATGGACTGTGGGGCCCCCAGGGCCAAGTAGGCCACCATCCGTTTGTTTACCTTGAAACCCCGTCACCTTTTTTAAGCACAGAATGGCGTTTGCGAAGGTCAGGGATGGCCCCATGCGAAGGTCACTGACTCAAAAAACACAGCAGGAAAACCGCCAACAGCTGAACTAATGTTTTATTGGGCGAACCTGCGCCCGCAAAAGCAAGTTGCACTCAAAACACCACGACAGCAGCGAACATAGGAGGCGAACGTCAAAAATTCGATCTGCTGGTCAAGCATGCCGGCATTTACACATGAGTCATGCACGTTTGCAGAGTAATCGCTGGCGCCCGCATGTCCTCCAGAAATTACTACAAATTTCTGTCGCGCATGCAATGAGTTTACACAAGCTTCGGTAACAACAAAAAAGGCATACAACCATCAATAACATTCCATTAAGTTCCAATCATGCAGGGGCGTCTTGCGCTGAGCGATAACTTTAAGTTGTTAGTGGCAAAAATGCAGCCTCGGAGAAAAGAATGAATAAGTGTATGTGTGAACGCTCCTCTGCTAAAAAGCACGGTTCCGTTGCTACAAACACGAGCGGAAGAAAACTAGAGTACATGCAGTAAAGAGAAACAACGAAGGAAAAAAACCCCGGAATTAGTCAGTGTTGGTAGAAGGGCTTAAGTTGCACAACATGGACTATTGCAGGCCGTGTGTGGTTCCAGTGTGATTGCAAAGTGCCGTCTGGCACGACCTCGTAGTCGAGTGCACTAATACGCCGGATGATCGTGTAGGGCCAATGATAGGGCCCAAAAACTTCTTGCTAAGTCCTCGCCGGCACATTGGAGTCCGAACCCAAACATAGTCGCCTTGCTGGTACTCGATGTAGCATCGTCGGAGATTATACTGGCGAATGTGGGTCCTCTTCTCGTCCTTGATCCGTAGGCGGGCGAACTTCCGGGCTTCTTCAAAGCGACGGAGTGAAGCGGCGACATCAAGATTCTCTTCTTCGATGATGTGCGGCAACATGGCGTCGAGAGTTGACGTCGGGTCCGTGTCGTTAACCAGCTTGAATGGCGCGGTCTGCGTTATTTCTTGCAGCACCGTGTTCTAAGCGAATGTTACGTAGGACAGGACGGCATCCCACGTCCTGTGTACGAAGTCGACGTACATAGCTAACATGATGGCGACCGTCATGTGCAGAGCTTCCATTAGGCTATTCGTCTCCGAGTGGTAGGGAGTGGTCCTCAGGTTACTTGCCTGGCTGTACTGCGCTATGGCTTGAGTAAGCTCAGCTGTGAAAGCCTCTCTGTCAGTAATGAGAACTTCTGGCACACCATGTCGTAGCAGAATGTTAGCGAGAAAAAAATTGGCTACTTCCGCGGCGCTACGTTTTATCCAGGGCTATGTAGCGGGTAACATAGCGGGTAGCGGGATACCCTTGTTTCCAGGTATGGACGTCGGGAAGGATCCCAAAATATACATACCGATATGCTGAAAGTCAGGCGAGGCCAATAGTACTTCTTTTGCATTCTCGGGAGAGTAGAGCAAAAGTCAAGTTGCCCAGCTGTCTGATCGTCGTGCAGGGCCTTTAAGACTTCTGGCCGGAGTGCAATGAGGAGGTAGTTCTCGCTGACTAGGCAGAAGTTCTTTTCTACGAGGACGTCGTTGCACTAGCAAAGCGAAGACACTCCAAGACGAAATATGCTAAGCACAACGTTGGTCTTGCCTTCTAAGTGCTCCAGAAGGCTTCATTATCTGGGACTACTCGTTGCTGGTCAGCGAAGTCGTGTACAGTTATTGTACCTTATAAGGCATCGTCGTCCAGTTCATCTTGCAGTGGCGGGTGAATAGGGCCACGCGACTGGTAGTCGGCGTCAGAATGTTTTTTCTTGGACTTATACACCACGGTAATGTCGAATTCCTGGAGTAAGAGACTCCACCGGGCTAGGCCGCCTGATGGGTCCTTTAAGTTTGCCAGCTAATGCAAGGCATGATGGTCGTTTACCACTTTGAAGTGCCTTCCCTATATGTAAGGCCGAAGTTTCAGCGTAGGCGAAATAATTGCAGGGCACTCTTTCTCCGTCGTAGAATTATTCGCTTCCGCTTTTGACAATGACCGGTTAGCGTAAGCATTTACGCTTTCAACTCCGTCCTTCCTTTGAACTAGCAAGGGACCGTGGTCTACGCTACTTGCGTTGGTGTGGATTTTTGTCTAGGCATCTTCGTCGAAGCGTGAAATCACCGTTGGTGACTCCAACCGTCGTTTTATCCCATCAAGTGCATCTTCCTGCCGTGTATCTCATTTATAGTCGACGGAACTTTTGTAATTTGTGGTAAGGGTTCCGCCATTCTTGAAAAGTCTTTTACAAAGCGTTTGTAATAGCAACAGAAATCTCCGCACTGCCTTGATGTCGGTGAGCCGCGGGATCTTAGTGGTGGCAGCTATCTTCTGTGGGTGAGAAGGGACTCCAGACTTACTGAGAACGCGGCCTAGGAAGCGAAGTTCTTTGTAAGCGAAAATGCAATTTTCTGGCTTCAGGGTGAGTCCCGGTGAGTGGATCGTCTCTAGCACTGTTCACCTCAGATGATCTTCGAAATCTTGAGCCACCACAGATGATCTTCGAAATTCGTGGGATAGATTATACGCCATCCAAAGAGTCGAGCGAGACAAGTCTATCTCTTGAGTCTTGCCAAGACTGTGTCCGTCACGCACTGTAACGTTGCAAGCGCAGAACAAATTCTGAATAGTATAATCTCCAACTAAAAGCTCCCATCTGACGTGAAAAACGCGGTATTCTCTCGATCCACTACATCGACATCAATTTACCAATAACGAATCTTGAGGCCATCGACGAAAAGTACTTAGTATTGAAGAGTCAGTCTAATTCGTCGTCTATCCGTGCGAGTGGGTACGCGTCCGTTTAGGTTTTTTGTTCAAGTTGAAATAATCGACGCAGAACCGCAAAGTTCCATCGTTCTTAATTAAGACAACAGGAGGTGTACATGGGCTTTTCGACGGCTGGTTGATGTGGTCACGCAGCGTTTCGTCGACTTATAGCTCTTCCTTCTCGCGTAAACACTCCGTAAGGGCTCCGGCGGAGTGGTAGAGTGGGTTCGGTCATCATGCGATGCTTTTCAACTGCTATTTGCCAAACCTTCGATCACGTCAAACAACAGTCTTTCCATCGTCGGAGAATATTTTCAAGCTCTTGTTACTTTCTCATAAAGAGTCTTGGACTTATTTCGAGAACTGGTTCGGGAACTAAGGTGGTCGACGTATATGCGGCAGAATCGAAGAGAACGCACGCATTGCTGATTTCTACAATTTCCTCGAGGTAGGCGATTGTCATGACCTCGTTCACGTGCTTTAACTCTTGGCTGAAGTTCGTCAACATCACTTTCGCTTTCTTCTTCATGCAGTCGAGCGATCCCTCTGGCGACGCAAATTTCCCGATCGAGTAGTAGATGTTAATAGCCCTCAATTACGCCTTCTGTGAGCGTAGCGGTGCCGATGGAAATGAGAATGCTGGTGTGAGACGTGATGGTCACTTGACGTTCGAACGCACTCAAGGCGTGGCGACTAACAGAGCTCTATGGCGGTATCACTTGATCTGCCGACAGTGTTATCGGCATTGAATTTAGCTCCGAGAATAACGTCTTGTTAACGCTTTTGGAGAATAACGTTTTGTAGTCTGCCGCTTCCTGTATGGTCCGGCTCGACGTTGTTGCTGTCTTCCGGGTTCTGGATTGGATCACGGCTTTTCAGGGGCGTTCAGTGCATGAACGTACGCAGCATCTACACCACCTGTGACGTAGTAGCGACGTGAACATGTGCTCTCAAAGAGAGGATACACTGAAAGAAAACGGCCAACACAGTCGCCGATGGTCAAAAATCTGATCAGCCGGTCAAGGGCGTCTGCTTCAGTACATGAGTCCTTGAAATTTCCAGAGTAATCGCCTGTGCCTGCGTGCCTTCCAGAAAGTACTACACCATTCGCGTCGCGTATACCATCACATTGCACTTGTTTTGGCGACAACAGACAACGCATAGAAGCATTGATGTCATTCCAGTAAGTCCCAATGATACAGGCATGTCTTGCGGTGAGCGATAACTAAGTTGTTAGTGGGTTAACTGCCAAAGGGGACGTCTACCCCTTGCCTCGCATGGACGTCGCCCTCTATTGTATCCACGGTACCAACTCCTTTTCAACAAAAGACCTTCGCTGTGGTTCTTGCAAATTTCTGTGATTGATAAGGACCAAGAGATAACCGCTTACGTGAACCCTGGAGGTATATACCAACCCAAAGTTATTCCATTTGGTTTATGCAACACCGAAACAACGTTCGAACGTATGATGACTTTTTGCTGCAAGGGTTCAAATGGTCCCACCTGCCTCTGCTACCTAGAAAATATTTTCGTATTTGCGCCTACATTTCAGACGCATCCTGAGCGCTTATCGGCTGTTATTAGGTATTCCGGAAGGAAGCTGGGCTCCGACTGAAATAAACGATGTGTCGCTTCGGTCGCCAGCAGATTACAGTGCTGAGCCACTTCGTCGGCACTTCCCGTATTGTACGAGCGCGGAGAAAATTCGTGCTGCTGCGGCTTTTCCGGTACCTAAGGCTGCCTAAGGCGTCCGACATTTTTGCTGGATCTTCTTCTTCCGGCAGTAAATTAAGAATTTCGCAGCGATTGCCCCACCACTCACTCATGTTTTAAAAAAAAGGACATACCGTTTACGCAGGGTCCTGCTCAAGACGCCGATTTTGCCTATCTCAGCACCATTCTTACCATTCCACCTGTACTGGCTCACTTTGACCTGTTCTCTTCTGCAGAGGTCTATACCGATGCCAGTGGTCACGGTATCGGAGCCGCCTTAGCCTAACGCGAAGGGGGACAAGACCGTGTTACCGCCTATGCTAGCTGCCTCCTCACAGCAACGAAGCGCACCTATTCGATTACGGAGCGCGAGCGCTTGGCTCTCCTCGGGGCGGCTTCCAAATTCTACACGTATTTGTTTGGTACACACTTCTCTTTAACAGCGTACCACCACGCGCTCTACTGGCTTTCGTCGCTCAAGGATCCTACCGGCCGGCTTGGTCGCTGGGCTCTGAGGCTGCAAGAATATTGCTATGCAGTAGTGTACAAGTCCGGCCACCTTCGCCAAGACGCAGACTGTTTATTACGTTATACAGTGGATGAACCGCCTGCCGCCCTTCACACCGATGCTGACGCTTGTGTTTTCTCCGTTTCTCAACTGCATGACGTCGCCAACTAGCGACGCCGTGGTGCCACTGTGCGCGCCATCATCGATCGCTTTGTATCTTCGCCTTCCCATTCGTCCCTTCACTTTTTTATCCTCCGAGATGGTGTATCATGTCGCTAGAATATTCGCCTGAACTGTCCTGTCCTACTCTTCGTCAACCTTAGGCACCTCCGGTCAGCTCTTCTTTGTCAGCTTGACGATTTACCAACCATCGGTCACCTCGGCCTCTCTCGCACTCACGGCCAGATTCGACGGCGCTTCGTTTGGCCAGGCCTTTCCCGCTCCATCCAGAAAGACGTTGCGGCGTGAGAGAAATTCCAGCGCCGAGAAACGCTACGATTCTCCCTGCCGGGTGGCATCTGCCACTCTACGTCCCTTGGAGCCGTTCTTTTCCGTTGGCTTGCATTTACTTGGCGCTTACCCTCTCCCATCCGAACATTTGGAAACAAGTGGGGCGCTGTGGCCAGAGATTACGCCATCATCAGAGCACTTCCAAATTCACTTCGCCGATTTTCTTCCACCCGACGTGATTTTGCGACGTGGAGCTCTACGGTACTGCTCGCTCAAGCGTGGTGGAACATTCCTTTCAAAAATCATTGCCGATATTCTGTGTACTGCTGAACCAGCTGCAAGCTGACTACGTATTACCATGCAGCAACTAATCAAATTCACGGAGCGTCTGAATTTAATCCTGACGAACATGCTTGCAAAGTATGTCTCGTCCGCCGAATTCAGTGAGCTCTTGCGCTACCTTTTGGCACATTTGCACATAATTGCTCGCATCATGACACTGCCGGCTCTTCCCCGTTCTTTCTGTTGTTCGACCGAGAACCAACATTGCCACTCGACACATACCTTCCATCCGACGCAAAAGAGTCCAGCGAATAAGCACTTGACGTTATCATCAGGGGAGCCCAAACAAGCGAAATTGTGCGTGCACGCCTCCTGACCTCCCAAGAGAGCTAATGGCGCTTATACGACCACCAGCACAGGAGCCTGCACTTTTCATCAGGATCTCTGGTACCACTATGGTTCCCAATCCCTCACGATGGGCGTTCAGAAAAATTCATCTCCCGGTACACATGCCGAGTGCTGCGTACTGTGACTCCAGTGTCACATGAAATTGACCCAGTCAACTCCAGTTTCTCATCCTCCCCGCATTCCACTGACGTCGCGCATATCGCACGCCTGAGACATTATTTCTCTCCTGTTAACACCGATATTTAGACGCACAGGGACGGTGCGTCTGCTGCCGGGGATAACGCTACATGCATATTGCTTGTTTTGTTTGGACAATGCGCACGGGCGTCTCGACGAAGAAGACGAACTGTTTCTGGGTCTCGAGCTGTTGGATGAACTGCCCAGCGCTGCAGTGTTTTTGTAAATATACATTGCAAATAGCTTTTCAGCTTTTCATGCTCGTTCACGTAGCAATAAAAGAAATTATGGGGTTTCACGTGTCACAACCACTTTCTGATTATGAGGTTCGCCGTAGTAGACAACTCCGAAAATTTCGACCAGCTGGGGTTCTTTAACGTGCACCTAAATCTAAGTACACGGGTGTTTTCTTATTTCGCCCGCATCGAAATTTGGCAGCCGTGGCTAGGATTTAATCCAGGAACCTCGTGCGCAGCAGCCTAACACCATAGCCGCTGAGCAATCACGGCGGGTTTCACCTAACAATAAAATGAACAGAACACCGCAGGACAACAAGCTCCGTGCCGCTTCATGTTGCGAAATGAGAACTCTTCTAACTGACGCTTATTGAGTGTGATGGTATAACCACAGCGCCGGTGGAGCTGGCCTGTGTGGAAGAGCCATCTGCACATTTGTGGGCTTAGTCAAAAGTAGAAATTGTGCAAATATTCCAGATCTGCTTGCTGCTACGCCAAGGTAGGCAGGTTAGTCTTTTCCCCTAAATTCTTATTCTCAGAAGGGAAAGACTTGTACTTGAGGTTGTTTTAAAGGCCACAAAGCTTTGAGTGAACGTGCCGAGGGCGTGAATACGGATGATAGGGAGGTATGATGAATTGAGACCACGTTGTAGAATGACGGCTGTGGTCATCGTTCTGGCAGGCAGGCAAGACATCTTTACTGTACACGAGAAAGGTGGCGAATATAAGCCCTAGATGTGTCGGTGGTAACGTAATTCGTAATCGAATAGCCTTGAGTCATCATAATTGTTTCTGCTGTTGAGGCGCTGCGCGGAAGGCTGAGGCAAACACGTAGTGCCTATGCTTGCAAGTTTTATAGGGCTCGAATATTTGACTTTTATGTTTTAGCAAGCGCTGGAGAACTATAGCGCACACATTTGATATAATGTGCTCCATTCAACTGTAGTATGGAGCCCTCTAATGATCCCTATGTTTTGCCGGCAATGAGTTTGAAGACGTGAAGAGTAGATGTGAGCTTCTTCTTTAAGTAGTCAGCATGAGGGCTCTAGATGAGGTCCTGGTCAACAATGACATCAAAAACCGAGGATTTTGCTTCTAGGAGCTAGGCTGGCCAGTGATGCATACTGCATAAGCAGACATAGCTTTTCGTGTGAAAGCGACTAACGCACATTTTTCTTTCGAGAATGTAAGGCCTTGTGTGCATAGATTGCCAGATGCCTGTGTTGGAGCCTTTCCTAGCAAATGAGAATTATGAATATACTAGAGGGTCCGCGATATGAAAGGTACAGTTCTTTTTACACCGACCGCGTGTTACCACTTCTGAGCAATGAAACGTTGGCGCCATGTCATATGCAGCACATTGCATCGCACGCCGCTTTACGAACACACCCCGCATAGCTATTACTCGACGCTTGATGGGGGCATGGATCTTTGTAGTCCATTACGATCAAGAGGTAGACCTGCTCTCTAGGTAAGTGTTGTCCGCTAAAGGTATGTTACCCACACGGAAGAGTATCCGTACGCTTTTCTGTAGCACGATTAACTGCAAGAGCACTCATGCGATGATTACTCGCTCCGTTCATGAGGTGCATTTTACTTTACACGCACATACTTTGTGGAGCAGTCAACGCGATTTTGGTACGGTACGTCATTCTTCGGTGTTACGTAATTTTATGCGCAATTTCGCTTTTTTATATGTCATCCTATTGGCCTCCTGTATCGTATCATACACAGTACTGCCGTTCGTTCATATATTCATAAAGCGAACTTACGATCAAATTTGGGCGTAAGAAAGATTTTACGCGAAAAGCGTAACCACATTGATAAAAACTCTCGTAAGATGAGCAAGCTTTCGATGCCCGCCGCTGCAAGAAGGAGCGCTGTACTGGAGAAAAAGTGTGCATGTAATCGTAAGTCAGGTGCGTACATCGGTGCTTGCGCCAAACGTAAACGTAAGTAAATTCAGAAAAGCTGAACGGCTGTCACAGGTGCCGGCGTAAAAAAGAATTTCTAGGCTATGGGGCCAACAGTCTCACGAACATGATTACGTCTTTCGGTGCAACTCGAGTTGACGCGGGTAAGTGATGGAACGTGCTGTTGCGAGCGACTGGGCGGCGGCCACAACTGACAGCCGACTATGACGCCTGCTTTCATCTCTGCGGGGTGCTCTGACTGATTATCTGAAAGTGTATTGAGCAGTTTTAGTGCAAAATTGCATTGGGCATGCGCTGCTGTGGCAGGCAGTGACATTAGTGTTGTGCTGGGAACTTCTCCTTATTGTCTGATGGGCTGTGTTTCTCCTTCTAAGCAATATCCTCAGGTTCCATGCTAATCGCGACACTCTTTTTGGTGGTGAAAGATAGAGGTGTGGTGGCCGTTCATGATAATCGTCCAGGTCTTCATTAATGTATTACGAGAACTGCTATCATTATTTGTTCTAGTTTGAGCTTGCCCTCGCTCATCGGATTTAGGATGGTTATTTTTCCAGACGCTCTTGACGCTATACTTCTCCGTGCGAGATGCAATGACCACAAAAAGAAAACAGAAGAAAGACCTTAACACATCTAATTATCAGAATGTGTCGCTCTCTGACGATTCGCTGTCGTCTAACCAGCTTGTGAGCTTCAGCTTTGTGTTATACTAACGAAATAGCGTTAGTGGCACCATGCCGCAGAAGATATATTATTGGCGCCGGCGACTGGCATCCCCGTGAGCGTAAATTTCCATCTACATTTAGGTATATGTATATACCGCGCCTTGTTATTTGACACGCGGTATATGTGGCTTATATTGTCACAATATTCTGTTACTAAAGTTGCTTATACGTTGTCCTATATTCATGAAAAGGATATTCCTCGGAATGTTGAGAATGACAGCCAAGAAAGAAATGTTATCAAACATAACACCAACAGCGCACGCCTTTTAAGTGGAATGTTCTCACTCTGAAATATGAAAGCGCGAAACAATAACGGAAACATCAGAATGATGTAATTTCCTTGGCGCGGCTGTGTACTACCTCCGGGATCGGCCCACACAAGATACGGCATTTCTACGAAGAAGCTCGCCTTCGTGCATTGTGTTCGCCGCCAGCGTTTCCCTGTAAACATCACGGTTACATCAGCTGCAGTTGCAGGGAAGCTTGAGCAATAGTCAGCGTTCTTTGAATACAATTGCGTTCCGCTCTTAAAGGCGAAGGTTAAGCGCTTTCCTATTTCCTTTGCAGATTGTTTCAATTCAACACCATGTTTATGCGTCGTAGTGTTTGTGCCTACGGTTTTGCTCATCCTGCAGCTTACGGTGATAGCCAACGTGTGCGTACGACGCACGGCAATTCTGTCTATGTTTTGAAGTGGAACGTGAATATGGTGACATACAAAAAGAGCAAATGGCAAATAAAATCGTGAGCTAGTATTGATACAACAATCACAGGTAAATATCGAAGAAGCGGTATGCTGTGAACTAAAATACACTTTTCATGCACGCAGCCAATGAACGTCGCATGACTCCTCTTGAAACCAGTCTTGTTAATGGAAATGAAATGCTATACTGTGTTGGTAGCAGTTCTTGAGCCAAAGAAGAACGTTTTCCAGGCTTCTTTTGGCCCCTCGATTCTAATGAACCGGCAAGATCCATGTCGCCAAGAAGCGCCGTGTACTACGTCAGCAGGGTTGCTCCATAAAGAGGCCTGCTGTCCCATATACTGGGTTTCATCGAACATTTTCAAATATTTTTCAATTTCCTCTGGCAGATGGCACAAATCAAGACCATGAGCTTGTATACTTGAAGAGGCGGACATGCACAAAAAATGTAGAAGCATAATCGGCAAATTAACAGTAATTCACCAATTACTATGTTAAGTAATTACCCTGAGACGCATACGGTAATTTACAAATTCGAGCCAGAGAGTTTGCAAGGCGGATCCACTTGGAGAAAATCCTCAGGACAACACCAGTTTCGAGATTTTAATTCCTGAACTGTGCGAAGAAATGCATTGCCATTCCACTTACTTTTGGGATTCAATGCATAAAACGACGTTTCGTTAACAATGTATGGGGAACGGCCGTGCCCTTATATCGCCAGTTTGACGGCGCATATCTAGTAAATGGTGTCATCCAAATATTAGTTTTTTGAATGGTTATGCTTTGCAGTCTGACCCGCTAGAATTTCTAAATTGATATGTGCCATCAACAAATTCGTTGAAAGGTTAACCAGCGAATGTTTTTGCTAGCAAGGACCGCCTCTGATAGTAGACCAGTTCATGGACTATAATCTGTACAGAAAAATCTTAAAGACTGTGGATGTGTGACATAACTCCAGCCTGTCATTTCTCCAGGTTGTTAACGTGTCGCTCAGTGTAAAAGTAACTAAACGGTACAGGGTACTACCTCGTATCGCAGCACGCCTACATGCTTGCCAGAGACCTTTTTTAGTTTTCTACTTGTAAATCGCTCTTTTTTTAGCATTGCACCGAAAACGCGTTATTCTGGTATTTAAAAATGTACAGATAAGAATGTTACATTAGAGATGCTTTGCGGACATCGAGTTCATAGGCTTGACCAACAAACAAACACACACACACAGACACACACACACACACACACACACACACACACACACACACACACACACACACACACACACACACACACACACACACACACACACACACACACACACACACACACACACACACACACACACACACACACACACACACACACACACACACACACACACGCGCGCGCGCGCACGCACGCACGCATGAACACACATACACACACACAGAGAGAGAGAGAGAGACGAACGGTCATATGCACACGTTTCTATATATAACATCAGTGAAGCGTATCACTGCAGACACGTCGTTTTTTTCTGAAAAAGTACTGAGCACAACGCTCACAAAGCACCACTACGCTTTTGTCTTGCATGGAACAGAACATCGGAAGGAAAGATGACACAAGAAAAGCGATAGCAGGCCGCAGCCGTCGTCGTCTTATGATCGGCCGGAGAGGCCTATTTTATAGCCCGGAATAACATCAGTCCTGGGTAAAGTGGCGTCGCTCATGTCATTGAGTCACTTCGCACGATTTCTTTCTTCAGTATCTTCCTCCTCATATATAAGAAAGCCCTAATGACCGCTCGCAAATTCGTTGTCAGGATTTCATTGCACCCTCCGGCCATCTTGCAGTGCTCCGCACCTGTTGGGGAATAGTCAATTCAACATCACGGCATGAAAAACCGGTTATAGGGCCGTCACATCACGAAGGGCACTCATGCGCGATGCTGAGCGTGGTCGCTAAAATGCGCCGCAACAGCAAGATCAGCATTTCCGTCGGTGGAATTATACGCTCTGGCGGGCTCTCGCGGAGGTGCATAGTTCGATAACGTAATTCAGTGCGCTTCTACAAAGTTACAACATTTGTGTGTATTTAGCGGTGTAAGCGCATATCGTATGGATTGTACTGAAGGACTGAACGAACTTGACACCAAGACCGTGGGGCTCGCAGCATTCGGCTGAACACTCTAGATTGGTTTCATTTATGTGTAATTCACATTTGCGTGGAGTCACAGCGCACGTATCCCATAGTCGGCAGACTCACTCCTATTCCGCCTCAGTGACAGTTTCAGCTTCACATGTTTAACCGCATGTTTCCAACATCTTATTTCTCCACGAGGGGAAATATTCCTATCAAGAAGGTGGTCAGGCAAGAACACTTAATTTCTCCAATGCTATTGACTGCACGCTTGCAGAATGTATTCAACTATTCAAGACTGGAAACAATTGCGAGTAAGAATAAACGGCGAATGTCTCAACAACCTTAAGTTTGCGGATAACGTTGTCCTGTTCAGCAACGCTGGCTATGCATGATAAGAGATAATTGAGGCCTCTAACTATGAAAGTGTGCGAGTATGATTTAAGATTATTCTGCAAAAGAGAAAGTTAATGCGCAACATCCTAGCAGCGGAACAAGAATTCATGATCGGTCGTCGTCATCTGCAATTTGTGCCGGAGCACACCTATCTGGTTCAATTATCACTGTGTAGTGTGATCATGAGGAAGAAATTTACAGAATAATAAAAATGGGTTTCAGCGCATAAGCAGGCACTACCAAATCATGACCTGGATCTAACAGCTATCTTTGAAAAGAAAAGTGTGCAATCATTGCATTCCACACGTACTAACGTCTGGAACAGACGCGTGGAGGTTCGCAAGGAAGCTTCAGGAGAAGTTAACGTCCGCGCAACGAGCGATGGAACGAAAGAAGTCGCAGCTTAGCCCGGAAGGCCAAGCACTGATTTAGATAGTAAATTAGTGGATAGCTATAGGAACTAAGGATAGTAGTTTTATCGGCCGTATAAACTTGTAAACATAGGGATACGAACAAAATTAAACAGCATGGTGTCACACGCGCTCAAGCAAACATGAACACATCTCACTAGATGTGCGTGGAATCTCGCATCAAGATGCTGAAGTGAGGAAGCGCGGCTCCAGCAGCGAGCGACTTGATCTTCGTGCTGCGTCTCGCATCAACGCAAAACTAAGCCGCGAAACGCGAAAACGCGTTCACGGCGGGCTTTGCGCTCGTCGTAGCTGGTTTTTAAGACAGGGCGGCACACGTGGGCGCGCGCGGCGTGGCCCGTAGTGAAACGCGCCCCCCTCCCTATCCTTCCCCAGCCCGGCAGCCTTGAAGACGGCGCGCTTCACACCGCTTCACTCCTTGGCGTGCGCGAGATTGAGCCGAGATCACCAGCTCACCATAGCACGCTTTAACTCGCACATACAACATACGGCGCGCGACGACGATTTTATCGCCCTTGGGACTTTATTACAAATTTCATGGCGACGGAGACGGCAGAAATGAGTCTGGAGTGTCCATATAATAGCTATTGGAATAAAAGTGCTGGTGTATTTAGATTTATGTATATGTTAAGGAATGGTGGGGAGGAAAACTATTTCGCAGTCCGGCTCTACGGCGCGCCTCATAATCCGATTGTGGTTTTGGCAGGTACGGCTCTATAATTCAAATTAATGTTTTAACACTTCTGTTCCGATGCGACGTGCCGTGTGAGGGAATGGCAATGCTAAGCTTCTCGGAGAATACGAACAATGCTGTACAACAACGCTTCAAGCAAACAGGTCTCGCCGTCTGTTCTCTCTACTACGCAAAGAAACTGCAACGGTGCACGCATGGTAAAATTTAACATCAACTCACCACTTTCATATTGGACTAAACACTGGAGCAATTAAACATTCCCCGTGGACATCATCGTTAATTATCTATAATCACATTGAACTACAAACAAAGCTTCGGTTACATCGATTTGCATAGTGCGTGGGAGCCGCATAATTTTATTCGTTCTAGCGTCGAGCATCTCTCATTTTCAAGGACTTTCGTAGTTGCTCCTGTATTACGCTACGCATCCGATCAGCATTTTCATGCCGCCCATGCGTTCAAGAGATCGAGAGCTCTACAACTGCTGAGGCGATCACCTTCCGTCAGTAGGATTCTAGGATGGTTCACAAATATTGAACTGCCGCAGTGCTCACGCGTCCTGTAAGGCCAAGTTCATCACATTTAATGCCGCTAGTGACCCGGCAAGATTGTAAGCATCAACTCAAACAATTCCAACGAAAGGTCGGAATTTAACATCTCATGATTATGACTGCGAGAATAACTTCGCAGATATCGACATGCAGAGAAATTGTAGCTATCAGGAGCTCGAAGGTTAAGTAGGCTCTGTTGCCAGAAGCCGCATCATCGTTAATCTCCGTGTCTCCCTGGTGCTTGCCTTTGACTCGCATACCGCTACCGCTTGCGACGACTAAAAAAGTTCAGTGGCGGGTCATGTCACATCCGCCGTTTACCTTGAGTGCGAAGACAGTTTAAAGATGAAAAGAACCGCGACTTCAGACGTGACGTGACGAAGGAGTCGACAGGTCGAGAGGTATCCTTCGTAGCCGGCGGTATCCGGCGTGACGAAGCATACCGGCGATATCCTTCGTCACGTCCCGTTTGAAGTCGCGGTTCTTTTCCACTTTAAGCTTGATGGACCAACTGGCGCAAAGTTCGCCCTTCTTGAGCGAAGATAGTTATTTCTCATTCTTGTTTAAACCTTTCGAGTGCAAGCGCCAGTAAGGGTAATGTTGCCGGCAATATTAGCAGGTGCTAGGGCGTGGTTAACTGTACTATAGCGAACATACGACCACAAAAAAGATCACTGACTGACCGATGAATACGTGCATTGTTCGCTGTCCTCACTTGGAATTGTCTGACCGCCAAGACTGCTGGACATTATGGCTTCGATACGATATTCGAGATATCCAAAGGTGCGGCCTGTCGCCAATGTTCTGTTGTTCTACAATATCCGCTAACGATGCCTACTTCTCTTTCTTTGAGCCGGAAATTATATCGCCTTTGCTAACCGGCAATGTTGAAGAGTAGTGCGAAAATGTTAGGTTTACCGCTCCTTTGAAAATATATGATCTGTGACCATCCTGCTCAGACATTCACGTGGCCTCTCCGCCATCAAAGTAGCCATTTGGTTGGCCGCTTTGTTTTTGAAATATCACTCATATCAACTATAGGGCATCTGTGAAGAAGCGGATCGAATTGGTAAAATATTTTTAGCACTCACGTTGGACGACCTGTTAGGCGGTCTCAAATATTTCTCATTCTCCGCCATAACAGTGCAGAATTACGCCTCTTTTTATACTCATCCGTAACGTGCATGGCGGACACTTGAAGGTTAGTGCTAGCCCACCAATTTTATAGGCTGAGAATCTGGAATATTCCCTTTGTCGATGTCTGAATTGTTATGGCAAAAAAAGCCGCTTTTTCGTGTATCACACCCCATGACACTCCATCGTTGATCCTGCGCCACCCACCTTTATATTAGT
Source organism: Dermacentor variabilis (assembly GCF_050947875.1). NCBI lineage: Eukaryota > Metazoa > Arthropoda > Arachnida > Ixodida > Ixodidae > Dermacentor > Dermacentor variabilis. The sequence goes on along the minus strand of NC_134574.1, from coordinate 73,682,822 downwards.
GTGGCCATCCTGATAGCCCGAAGAAAGAAAATTAATGCAGAAATGAACGTTAGGTGTTTGATACTCGTGAACATAATAAAGGCGCTCCGAAAATGATTTATTTTATGTGACCTCGAGGGCTGCACGAGGAATATCAAACGAGGAGTAATTCTTAAATATCGCTGAAGACTAGAAACATGAAGTAAATATTCTCAAACAACTTTACATGATAAAAAGGCAACATAGTTGAAGGAGAAAACGCGCTGCGGCACGTTAGGGAGTTTATAAGCGATAAATTCCGGAAGAATGAAGGCGCAGTCCAGGCTCCAACAGAAAGGGCAGATGCAACGAAAGTTGATGCATAAACATGTAACTGAAAGCAAAAGTAAACGGCTGTAATTTTATGGCAGCTGGACGGAGTTAATTGCAAATGCAGCTAATCAATTAGTAAGGTCGAAATAGCAAGGCACAGCTCACTAGTGTCGTCAAGCAAATCATAAAAAGGAATTGAATTGTGTTGCAGAAAGCAGAACCAACCTAATTTATGGGCGATAAAGGACCGAGGATTTGTACATACAGAATGACAGTAAAAGCCAAAAATTAGAGTTGTCAAAGTGGGTAGAGGAAAGTGATATACTTGGGAACTACAGAACGTGTTCAGACCAGCGAAGAATTAGGAGGACAATGTCGTTTTCCTAACTCAGCCCACGCGGATTTCAGAGGTTCAGAGTACAGCATTACGAATGACGTTTCTAAATAGTAAGGGTACTAACGGCAGTGCAGAAAGAGATTTGATATGATGTATTCTCAATTAAGACGACATAGATGACGACTTTCGAAGCTGCTGCGAGATATATATAGGAAAAATCGATTAATCATAACCTGGGAAAGCAGACAATGCACTCATCTAGTACAAGTTTACCGATGGCAGAAGCAAGGAACCCCCCGTCTGCATTGTTATTCACGCTTTATGTTATGGGTGACTTGAAGGAGTGAATAGTAGAAGTGAAAATAACGAAGTGGGTTTCTATTGAGTTTGCACCCGTAACTGGTAAATGGTGCACCATGAGGCCTCGAGGCTGATGTGCGCAGACGACATTGTGATACTAGACAATGGAAAATCGAAAGTCTTGCTAATACGTGCTGCAAGAAAGAGACACATCTAGAGGCCCTGATTCGGGAAGTGTAACTTTATTATTCCGCCGAGAAACGTCGCCGCTTCAGTTTACCATCAAGTGGTACCATTAACCAAGAGGCATGCGGTATTATTACCAAGATGTATGCATCAACGAAGGAAAGATCCACCTAAACATTTACTAAGAAAATCTGAGGATGAAGCTTAAGTGTACTGCAGCTGAAATGAATTATAGATTCCTTTCCGGACGCGATAAACATGAGGTGGTGCGTTGAGCTTCTAATGGGATGCTACCAGCGATAACCTTCGCAAATCTTGTCGAGGTTGTAAGGTAAGCAAATATCGGTGGGTCGGACATCACTGGGGGCGACGGTGTAATCACAAATGAGATAGTGCAGGGTGACAGGGCTTGACCCTTTGTTGAAGTCTTAGAAGTGCAGAGAAAATTTAGTTTCTCAGATGTAAAGAACAATAGTGAAAACAAATGGGTTGCTAAAGCGCATAAATGTGTTTGCCTCAAAAGCACGAATACCGAATTGAGGAAACAATTATGGGGTTTTACGTGCGAGAAGCCATGATCTGAAATGTCACGCTGTAGTGGAGGATAAGGGCAATAATTTGGACAACCTGAGGTTCTAAGGTGCACGTAAGTCTAAGTACTAAATCTAAGTCTAAATCTCTAATTTCGCGCCCATCGAAAGGCAGCTGTCGTGGCCGGGATTCGATTCAGCGACCTCGTCTTTAGCAGCCTTACTCCATAGCCAGGAAACAACCATGACGTGAACGGAATGGAGGACAAATTCAAGAAAGTTCAAATACAAAGTAACCAAAAATGAAAATACCCAACCCACAGCTATCTAAAAAACAGAGAAACATGCAGAAACAAAACTGGGTGCAAACAATATAAATAAAAACGTCTCTAAAGATTTAAAAGTAGGATAAGCAAGAAATAAAGCGTTCAAGTCTTTACTCATTTTCCTAATGTCTCCCACTCTAAGGCAATTTGATACCGTTGCACCGAAATATTATTGCACAAATGCTTGTGGAATGCGCCTTAGAGTAGTCCTCGCCCAACGAAGCCGTGGTCTTAATATGCAGTTCCTTATGTCAACCGAGCGCTTACCAAGTGGGAAAGCTTCTCTGCTAGATAAAATCAGAGCTTAGCCGTACAGTCACAGCTACGAAGTGGGCACTCCATGTTCTTCCTACTGCATTCCGAAGAATGGATGTCCCAGTTAGATTACCTTATGATTCTACTGAATAGTGATACTTGAACTGCACCCACGACTTCAGTGGCAAACTTGATTCAATCTATCTGTGTGATTTCAGTGAACCAAACGTCATAATAGTTTACTACATTCGCTTCCGTGCGTAATAACTAAAAATACATTTATGAAGTCTTAAGGGCATTATAAGTAGTGTTACGTACTGTTTTTACGTACACTCTCTCACACAACCTTTGATCTCTTCATCGCGTTGTTGCCTGTGATTTTTGAACATGCCCATCCACCATTTTTACCTGCAGCCCTTTCCCAACTTTGGTATGGGCCATTACCCCTTACTCTATGTAGCGTTGATATGTTTACCGTTAGACCTGAAACGAAGTGTTGCTTGAATGCTCAGATGATACAGCAAATTCGTGTTCATGGCGACGTACATACCTGGTTAATATAGTACACGTATTTGGGAGAAATTTTTCACTAACACATAACCAAGATGAGTACTTCACTTTCACCGTGAAGTTTTCACTTATCGTGATGGCTACTTTACTGTTCTAGACGAGGGCTTTTCATTTTTTGGGCATTTTTCATCCTACCTGAAAATTTCGTTGTCTGTCTCGCAAGTTAGGTCAACAAAAATATTTCTACCTGCGGATATTGATGATGAATGATGTGATTACAGAATGTTTTTACTCTGCTTGCGATAAGATTGTCTACAAAACATCTCAATTTGTCACAGAGACTCTCATGCGGCATCGTCTTCTGAACCCCTTCCCCATGTCTACACGAACAAAAAAGAACAGAGAGTGACTGAGCAAATGTTCAGCAAATTTCTAGGTTTCTTGCAAGCCACGTTGGAAAAAATGTGTTTTATGAAGCGGTTTTTCAAAGCGATATTTCGCTATTCATCTTCATGCTTTCTGTATTGAAGCTAGCCCTCAGTTAATGTTTCATTACCATGTATACTGCCGACTTCAGACCAAATCTTTCACTGACTGCGCAAATATTATCGTGTCGCTGCGCGCTCGTAACCGCTGGAGTCATGTTCGCTTTAGCTGCACAAGTGCTAGGCGATATATGACTGCACCCACTGCCCTAAAAGCAAGGCTTGTCTTAAAAATAAAACACTTCGATTAAAAAAAAATATACCTTCTCTGTAATCATTGTGAGTCATGCGAAGAAAAGTGCAAGTTAATAATATACCGTTGAGGACTATGTATAAGCTAAAATGTACGTGTAAGCTAAAAGCAAAACACACACCTATTGTCACGTGGTAGTGATTGTCAAGAACACAGTAGCAAAACTGTTAATGGCAGAACTACCTGTTTATTCGGCGAACCTGTGCCCAGAAAAGCAGGCTACACTCAAACGAGCATATAGCAGCGAACACAGTCGGAGAACGTCGAAAATCTGTTCTGCCACTCAAGTGCTTTGGCTTTTAGACATGAGTCATAGAAGTTTCAAGAGCAATTGCTGGTGCCGGCATGTCTTCCAGAAATTACAACACATTTCGCGTCGCGTATACAATCAGAAGAGGGATAGGAGGGAAGAGGGATAAGAAAAGAGCAGATTGGGTGAGGGAACAAACGCTGGTTAATGATATCTTAGTTGAAATCGAGAAAAAGAAATGGGGTCATGAGCAGGACACGTAATGAGGAGGGATGATAACCGATGGTCATTAAGATTTACAGAATGGATTCCAAGGGAAGGGAAGCGTAGCAAAGGGCGGCAGAAAGTTAGGTGGGCTGATGAGATTAAGAAGTTTGCAGGGATAACATGGCCACAATTAGTACATGACCGGGGTAGTTGGAGAAGTATGGGAGAGGCCTTTGCCCTGCAGTGGGCGTAACCAGGCTGATGGTGATGATGATGATACAATCAGATTACACAAGCTTCGTTGACATCAGACAACTCATAGAATTATCGATAACATTCCAGTAAGTGGCAATCATGCAGGCGCGTCTTGCGCTGACCGGTAACATTAAGTTGTTAGTGGGCGAAATGAACTGTCAATGCCCCCCCCCCCCTTGTAATATGCATCGTCCCGAAGCTGGAAGCACGAGCACATGAAACTAAAGCCCATGCAATGAAGAGAAATAACAAAGTCCAATATTTAGCGTTGCCAGAAGGTCTTAGGCGCAGATGGACTATTTCAGGCCGTTAGCGGTGCCGCGGTGATTGCGAAATACTGTCTGGCACGGCCTCATAGTCCGTGCCCCAATATGTCGGATGATGTTGTAGGCTCCAAAATAGCGCCTCAAAAGCCACGTTCTCGTCGGCGTACAGGGCTCCGAACGCAAATACGGTCGCCGGACTGGTACTCGACTTAGCGTCACGGAAGATTGTAGTGTCAGTTTTCGGTCCCCTGCTTCTTCTTGATTCGCAGCTGGTCGAGCAGTGTGAAAATAGACGGCGACGTGACAAGTTTTGCCGTCGGCGACGTGCCGCTGCGTGGCGTCAAGAGTCGTCGTCGGGTTCCTGCCGTAAAGAAGCTTTTACTTGCGTGATCTGCGATTTTTCTTGCACCGTCAGGTTGTAAGGGAAGGTGACGTAGGCAGAACGAAGGCAGAACGGCATCGCATGTCTTGTACTCGACGTCGACGTACGTTACTAGCATGTCGGTGAGGGTCTTGTTCATCCGATCCGTAAGACTATTCATCTGCAGATAATAGACCGTTGTCCTCTTGTGGCTTGTCTGGGTGTATTGGAGAATGGCTGGGGTGAGCTCTGCAGTAAAAACCCTTCCTCTGTTAGTAATGAGGACTTCTTGTGCACCATACGACAGCAGGATGTTCTTGGGCAAAGAATTTCGCTACTTCCGCCACACTACCTTTCGGCAGGGCTTTCAATTTGACGTGGCCATTACGTAGTCGGTGGCGACGGTGGTCCACTTCTTTCCACAAGTGACGTCGAAACGGGTTCAAACAATTCAATGCCGATCGGCTTGAATGGTCAGCATGGAGGGGCGATCGGCTGGAGAAAAACCGCTGGCCTTGTCGGTGGTGTCTTGCATTGCCGGCTAACGTGGTATGTCTTGACATAGCGGGCGACATCGGTAGTCAGGCGTGGCCATTAGTACTTCTCTTATATTCTTGCGAGCGTAGGGGAAAATTCAAGGTGTCTGGCTGTCTGATCGTCGTGCAGGGCATGCAGGTCCGAGTGCTGGTGGCGCAAAGAGAAGGTAGTTTACGCAGACTAGGAAGTTCGTTTTTACGAGGACGTTGTTCCGCAAGGAAAACAAAGACAGCCACGCCAAAATGCCCTAGAAGCAACGTCGGCCTTACCTGCTGGGTACTCCACAACGTTTTGTACCTCCGGGAGTGCGCGTTGCTGTTCGGCGAAGTCATCTGCAGGTTTTCTTCCTAGAAAGTCGTCGTTGTCCAGTTCGTCTTGCGGTGGCGGGTCTATAGGGGCATGCGACGGGCAGTCGGCGCTAGAACTTAGAGACTGTTTCGCTATTTTAGTTTTGCTACTGTGTTATATACCGTCACTACACCGCACCTGCACCAGATGTCGCGTGGTAGTGTCGTTCAAGAGCATAGCAGCAAAACAAAATGGCCAAAATAACTCTTCAGTGACCACAAACTTATGCCCAGAAACTTATGCCCAGAAAAACAGGCTACACTCAAAGCACAACGATAGCGGTGAACAAAGTCGGCGATCGTCCAAAATCTCATCTGCTGGTCAAGCAAATTCGCTTTTACACGGGAGTCGTCGACGTTTCTAGAGTACTCACTGGTGCCCGCGTGTCCTTTAGAAAGTACTACACAATTCACGTCGCGCGAACAATCAGATTACACTAGCTTCACTATCAACAGGCAACGCATGGAACAAATGATAACACACAAGTATGTTCCATTCATGCAGATGTGTCTTGCGCTGAGCGATAACTAAGTTTTTAGTGCATGGAGTGCAATCCCCAAGAAAATGATAAATAAGTCCACGTCAAAATGTTTTGCAAGACGATTTTTTGTGGGAAATTTATACTGGCATATCAACGGGGGCAGTTTTTTCCAGAACCCTCTCACTGACTCTTATCGCACATTCTCGGTACTCTATAGTGTACAAAACAAATGAAACGTGGAGCGCTTTCGAACTCACTCTGAACTGTCCCAACGCCAACTGTTCCCGACATCGTTCTTGGGGTCCATTCTCGTGTCGTTCGTCATGCGTGCTTCCGTTAAATCAAGTCATGCTTGACAGCTAGAAATTCCTGTCTCTAAACGCGTTTCTGGATCTTGAGAATCATCTGATATGTAGAATACCTTGTTGTTTATATTTCACGTGGCAATTGTAGTCACGTATACGAAGAAGTTGCAAGAGCGGGCAAAAAGTAGAGATTTCGAAATAAAGTAAATTTTGCAAGTCAAGTTTTTCTTCTTCGTAATTTTATTGTTTTTCTATTTTCGCCTAGAATCAGCATTTAGTGCTACACGACGATGTGCCATACCCTTCCAACTCTATTACAGAATCTCGCGCTCTTAATTTATTCTCATTCCGTCTACCTGACTAGTGCGATCATTCTATTCCCATTAAATGCCAGGCGTTTGAAAACGTGTATTCATTTGGAAATATTTCAAGCTCAACGGTTGCCACTACGCAACTCATTTCCTGTTGCTCACGAAATTTAGACGTTAATTGTACGGCCATCCATCTCTTGCAATATCACGCGCTGTGCTGGCTACCTTTACTGAAAGACCCCTCTGGCCGCTTGACATATTCGGCCCGGCGTTATAAGAGTACGTCATCCAATTAATGTGCTCGTCTGGACGCAAACACATGTGCCGCCGCTCTCACCCACTTGCGGACCATATGTGCGCCCTGAACTTTGTCCTGTCAGCACTTGCTGTCGATGACATGCACTCGCAGCTGAGTCGGCGCCTTTCTTTTTTTATGCTGTAGATAAAAAACTAAAAAATCTTAGTATAAAATAACATCGCTGATCGTGAGATCATTCACACTCTAAGAATATGACTAGCAAACCGAGCAAATGGAAGCACAAAAGATGGATAAGTGAAGCGCAATAGAATATATCAGTAAATATTGTTGGACCAGAACTTATATTTTGATTAGGGGCAGTAACAACATCGCTAATCTACTGGAGGTCTTCTCCCTTGCACTTCAACTGAAGCGGCGAGGTGTCAAAAGTGTGCAACTCATACTTTTATTCGCAATATACAATATACCCAAATCATTCGAGGGCAAGTGCCCTTTGTTCATTATCATGTGCTCATCCCGACGAGATGTGAAAATCCAATTTGATGTGCGTCATAAGAAACTGATCTTTGAGAGAACAATGTTTCTTTACGTGTCAAAAATGACTTATGCCTTCACAGAGCAATGTTAATTGGTAAATTTTGCCGTCTAGAAGACATATCATTAAGCGTAGTTCTTTGAACCTTCGCACGACGACACGCACATTGCACAAAATAATTTATGTCAAGCTTCAGTCAGCTGCATTTTTCCTACTTCTTTGATTTATTTTCTAGTGGTGTTGGAACTGCTACAATAATGATGCCCAAACGCTATTGGGCGGCTGTTTGTGTGTAGGTCATGACACGCGCCTGAGGTCAGACTCTGCAGGTTCAAGCAAACGGCCTCTGTGACAGTTTCATCGTAGTCCACATTAGGTTCTATATGTTATATATGCGTACAAAGTAGCACAGCGTCTCAGACTCAAATGTTTGAACATATCGCACTTGACCAAATCTGCGGAATGCTCGTGCAGCGTGAAAATGTCCCTCGAAATTCGGCTGTGCTAGAGATCGGTGTGCGCACGGCTATGACTATGGCGACAGTATTAATGGTCAAAGGGGCCATGACGCGGACGGAGTGCACTGCGATAACGACGACGACTGCGCGAAGCTGAGGAATGAAGCAATAGGAGCTAATGGTTTATAAGCCTAGAACGCAATTTCGACTGATATAAAATGTGTGATGCAATGCATTGGCATCATTTTAAAGACATATTTCAGTACAGTAAGAGCAAAATAGAGCAGGTGTGAAATAGTTTGCTCTCTCACTCCGCCATTCCATGCATTTCATTTCTTTCACGAGTACGCTGGAAACAAGAAGGAACCAGATTTTACTAATATTCTACCATAGTCCCATAACCTAAAAAATTGCAATGCTTGTTTTAAAAACCTTTATGGAAGAGGGAGTACTTTCTCGAACGACTTTCTTTCAGTCCAGCGTGCTACGACGCATGAGTCGGTAATTCATCCCTCCAGCAGTCACTGTATTGCGGCTACTTCAAGGCACAAGTAGAACACATTCATACTGCCTGAAATGAGACATGTCAACACAAAAATGGTGTTGCAGGCAACGCCTAAAGGATATGTAGACAATGTTATTTATTACGTAGCAAGGTTAAGAGCCCGAAACACCAACAGAAAGAGGAGAGTTCTATTGGAGGAAAGTTTTCTTAGGAAACAAATTAAGACTAACTGCCCAAGGGCAATGTGCTTTAGTGTCAGCTGCAAAGCTTTATGTAACATTGTGGAGGACACATACTAACTTTTACATGTCATTGAAACTGCCATGATTATCACTGGTTCACCCTGCATCTTCAAAACATTTTCAAGTTTTAGGTGCACTACCACAATCTCATTACGAGGCATGCTGCTGTTCAGTACTGGGCTTGGAGAATTTTCATCGCTTGAGTTTCTTTGATGTGCACCCAATGCGCGGCGGTGGAGTGCTTTGTATAAGACCAGTTTCCATGAACGAACCCGCGACTTCGTGCTGAGCAGCGCTGTGCCATAGCTACTCAGTTATTGCGGCTAATGCACCATGCATTAGATAAAATGCTATGCGATTTGCATCACGGATCAAATGTCATAGAAAAGCTGGTCTATATATTCTAGATGTTTTCAGTACGGTGCCTTGGCGAGAACGGTAGCTCAATTATTGAGTAATTTTGCAAAGTAGTGAAATAATTATTTATTGGATGAATATCTTATAGAGACATTGATATATTCCATACTGCATTCATATACATTCATATTTTCCATACTGCAAAATAAAGTACTGCTCAGCCAGCTAGTTGAACAGTGCGGAAAGCAGTGACGTCGAAAGAAATTACAACAAAGCTTTCTGTCTGCGGGAATGCCATTATTTTGTAATACGATATTCTCTGCTCACTTCACTTTATTGTTAATATTTGTTTTGGATTACCTATATATGGCGCGTTTAGTGCTGCCTATGACTGCGCAAAGCCTGGAAGACATTCCTACGCTACGTGTTTTTATGCTTTATACACGTGCATAATATTTTGGAAGGTATTGTAAGCTTATTCCGTCATGATTATCAATGTTAGAGTGAAACGATGTCAATATCAATGGCAACTGTTGTGCTTAGCCTGAAATATTCCAATCTTAAACTACTGTACACAAATAAAATCACAAGCGTGCGCGGCACATGGAGCACAGTCGTGGCATAAGCTGGAGCAGCGCCTCCATAGGCAGCACGCACTAGAGGGATCATACCTTGCGAGGAGGTGCCATAACGTGCACCGAAGCGTAAACACAGGCATCGAGACAACGCGGCGCGCATTTTATATCTCTTGAGTAGTGGCACGACCCGACACTGCTGCTTCTGATGACGATGGTAATTTGGTTGCACCCCCTTTGAAACAAGGTGATCATAAATGGTCAATTAGCCTGTTCGAGTTGGCCAGCTCCAGCTGCATGCAACATGGAACTGCTACGTGTCGCGACACTTGGTGGAACACAACTGCAATGCAAAATTTTGCGCATACCGATGGTGCGTGGTGTGCCGAGGAAATTGTAACAAGTGGCACGATATGATGCTAATGATGGTCATGATGATGGTGATGATTTAATGGCATACCCTTTGAAATGGGGCGGTGACGTCACTTAGACTGCTTGATTTATTCAGGTATGCCAGATATGTGATTCCCTGCAGCAGTTTTGTACACGTCTTCTGAATCTCCTTTTTCTTCAGTAAACCTTCTCTGTCTACCTTGTGCGGCTATTTATGAACTGCTACATGGCCTGTCACCTGGTGTAATAGTGTTCCACTGCAATAAAAAGTGTGCGCATATCGACGCTACGCGGTGCGTATCTCACATTGCGAGTCATGTGGCCCGATATCATGGCAATGATGAGGATGATCATCATGATTTATTGGCAACCCCTCTGTCCCGGGGTGGTGACAAGCAGTTACCAGGCCTGCCCGATTTATTCAGGTACGCGATACATGACTTTCATTCTAAAATTATGTCCTTAATCTTCCGTTCTTCCTGAAGACGTCTTATATCCCTTGTACCGCTAAATATGCAACTGCTGCATTCTGTGCAACATGGTGCAATATTACGCAACTGAGATGCATACGCACGCATCGACGCTACGCGGCACGCATCTAACATCGCGTAACAAGTGGTACGGTACGATGTTAATGATAATGACTTGTTGGCAGTCCTTCTGAAATGGCCTGGGGACAGACACCTGGCCCGCTTGATTTTTGAAGGTAATAAAGTATACTGGACATGGTTCTCGCTCTAGCAATTTTGTATGCATCTTCATAATATTGTTACGATGAGTTGCGAAGAAATGGTTTTATTTACAGGAGATGGACGATGGGGGGTCGTAACGTGATCGCAGCGCAGCCCGGCCTCTCAAACTCCTCGTTCTCTTCGTCTTCTCTTTCTTCTCTTCTTGTCCGTGCCTTTCGTATCTGTTACAATATTATTTTTCTTCGTGAAATCTTATGTATCGACATTTTACCGCTACCTACTAAGTGCTACATGGCGTGCCACCTAGTCTAATATTATGCAACTGCAATGCGAAATGTGCACGTGCCGAGGATACGCAGCGCGCATCTCACACCACATGAGAAGTGACACGATGCGATGCAAATGATGATCATGATAATGGTGATTACAAATTCTTGGCTTCACCTTTGAAAAAGGGCTGTGGCAAGCAGTTACCTAGGGCGCTATACTGTAAAACTGCTACAAACTTTTCTATTCCAATTCTGCAATCAGCACTCCGCAATTTCTGAAAAACTTTTTTGAACCACCCCCACTGTCTGTCACACGACGTCATGGAAGTCCCGCTAGTCCCGTATCTGATATGACCTGTACGAACTGATTATGCATGATTTGCCCGAACAAAAGAAATATAGTTATCTCTGATTCGACTCTCCACCCCATCGGATCCCACTCCACTTGACCGTGCTGCTGGCCTCTTGTCAGCCAATTAGATAAGACAAGCCGCGGAGTGTAGGCAATGTTATTCGTTCTTCAAGGAAGGAAAAGTGGCCTCCTATGAACCTGGAGAGCATTCGATTTGTGTTTTCAGACAACCATGCGGGTGACCGTCCAATGCTTGCGTCAGCGGTTATGCAAATTTGACTTCACGAGATTAGAATAAAAGTTTATTGAAATAGTTTTACGTTATAGGAGCCCTAGCCTGCTTAATTTATTAGAAAAAAAAATTCAAACAGCGCTAAACGAACGGGACCAGAATGAGGAGGAGACAAACACAGCGCTGATCTCCTCCTCATTCTGGTCCCGTTCGTTTAGCGCTGTTTGAATTTTATTGTTACCATGCAACACCAACTCGCCGAATCCGCTGCCCTTCTGCAGTTAATTTATTAGGTATGCCACAGATTTTTTTGTAGGATTTTTTATACAACTCCTTAATCTCCTGTTTCTCATCAAGACTTGTCTATTTACTTTGTACCGCTACCTGTGCAAATGCTGCATGGCGTCCAACCTGGTGTAATATGATGCAACTGCAAGACAAAGTGTGAATGTATCGACGCTACGTCACCGGCATCACATCGCGTGTCTCCTGGCGCGCACGGATGCGTGTGCATGGAACTTTCCTGCTACCTGCTAGCAAGCGCTCGCGCGGTTCATTGGTAGAGTGGCAGTCTTCCGCTCAACGGGCCGGGGTTTTGTCCTAGCGGGAGCTGGGGAATTTTTTTCATATTCCCGGCCATGGCTGAGATGGACGCCGGCGATGCCGGCAGCGGCGAACTTGTAAAATTAATAAAAATCTGGCAGGCACATATAACGGGAAGTGGCGAGGAAATGGTTCGCAATATTTCTTGAAGTTTGTTTTGAACACAGACATCTTGTGGAAAACGTGCGTACTTTGCTCAAGAGGCCATTTGCCATTAGACATAGCACACAAACAGAAGGAAACTAAAGAGGATAAAACGACAGTCAATTTATTTTATTTAGATAACAATGACTCCGCGGTACTGATGTAGTCTCCTTGTGTTGGTTTATGGACCTGCTTGAATTTTGCTGCTCTGCTTTAGGAACTCGTCTGCTTTAGTGATATGTACGAAGCAACTACCATGCCTATATGTGGTTTCTTGGGCTGCAACAAAAACGGCGGAGAACATCACACTACAGTTTCTAACGCATTTTTTTTACATCTCGCCGCCAGATTCTTCGATACACAATTTTATTAAGACATGATGCAGCATTTGTCGAATCGTAGTATGGGTCAGAATTTGTAAAGTTTACGAAAAATACGGCAGAGTTGGCAGATATGCTTATGCAGAATTACCAGCCCTTTGGTAAGCATGCCTCTGTTTAGGCAGCCCATGAATTCGCTGTTTCGATTTAGACAAATAAACATATTATTTGAGCAATGTCATCATATTTAGATCCCTTCAAGAAAATGCGCTGCGCTGCTCTTTCAAGTATTACTATACCCGCTGCTACACCAATTTGGGACCTGTTTTTAATTTTTGTTATGACTTTCTCTGCCCTCGTACACGGTGCGCATGTATAAAATGATGCTGACAGGCATTATGTTTCCGAACACGTTTCGCGATATTTTTCATTTCACTTTCTTTTAAATTGAAAAACATTCAATGATACATGCAGTAACGGATTGCTATTTTTTCCAAATACTCGTATTAGATTCGATTCACAAATATAGCTATTGCAAGCCGGCTATAAGTTTCCACAGTTTTCTTCGTGCTCAGTCGGGATTGCGATAAGAAGGAGGGAGGCCGCGTCGATGCACCGCACCGCGCGTCGCACTCTTGGGGCGGCACTGCGTGTGATGGTCACCTTCTTGTTTATGGCTGCTGTAGGTTTGCAACATTAAACTTCATAGTTATTCATGTAAATACATCGATTATCTTCTCCCGTATACCCGAAATTCCATTTCTTCCACCTCCTCTCAAATCCTGCGCTTGCACCGGGTGGCAAATTCCATAGGGCAGTGCGAAGCTCACTGTGCTGAATTGCTTGCTATGCGAAATGGGCTGCGAACCGGCTCAATGTTGCGAAGCGATTCGCTAATCATCATAAACATGTACTTCTTCGAAAAGAAAATGGACTGGAATTAAATCAGAGTATGCTGAGACCGAACCCAATCAAAACCGGTATTTGTTTTTGGTTCCACACCTCCCTGGAAGTGTACCAGATGGTCTCAATGAATCCGGAGCTCCAGCACTGCCGCGTCCTTCATACGAGGGGCCGCCATAAAATTCGCATTATTACTGTCGTACATTCATAAAACACGTACACGATAAGTATCGAAATCGGTGTGTGCTTGTCTAGTTCTAGCGCAATATAAAACTATAAAACTGGTGTTCTATCTAGTACCGCGTAATGCCGGTACAAAGATGGTAGCACGTATCGGGAAAGCTGAACCAAATGCAGCGATCCGTTTTCTCTATTTAAAGGCACAGAATGCCAAGAAGAATCGAACCGAGCTGAAGGCGGTGTTCGGTGACAATTTCCTAGCTTACGGCTCCGTTGTTAAATGGCGCAGACAATTTTGGGGCGGTCAAACAAGCATGTACGACGAATAAGAAATTTGCCACGCGTCACTCGATGGTGAACCAAAGCTTCCTGCGCAAGTGCAAGTTCTAGTGCTCGCTGACCAGCGGATAACCGGTCAAGAATTACTAGAACAGGTTATCGTAAGCGCTGACTCTCTACACAACATACATCACAACAACCTGAAGATAATGAAAACTGCCACGCGCTGAGTCCCAAATTTGCTGACGCCAATACAAAAATACTTACAGAAGGCAGCAGCCGCAAAGTTGTTGGTTCTTTGGGAGAGCGATCTTGCGACTTTTTTGACCGCCTGACAACCACGGATGAGTGTTTGGTGCATAATTAGGACCCAGCAACTTAACTGCAAAGCAAAAAATTGAAGCATGAAAACTCACCCAGGCAAAAAAAGGACAAGATTGTGTCGTCATGAGGCAAAGTCATGCTTAGCGCCTACTAGACTGCCGTAGTGTTAATCTCACCGAATATGCCCGCAAGGGCTTAACTATTGCAGAAAAGTACTATTGCGAAGTTCACACTAAATGGCGAGGTGCTATCAAGGCCATACGCAGAGGAAAGCCCACAAAAGGCGTCCGTCTGGTTCATGACAATGTACCGGTTAACGCATCACAGGAGACGATGACACAGGCAGCCGTGTTAGGCTACAAAATTTTGTCCCACACGCCGTATTCACCTGACCTGGCAGCAAGCGACTGCTTCGTCTTCTCTCGCATAAAGAGCACACTGCGCGGGAAACATTTTCGGGACGACAAGGAAGTGATCACTCAAGTCGAGCTCTTTCTGAACTCTCAAACTGAGGAGTTCTGTTGCGATGGCCTGCGACAGCTCATCCATACACGTGCGTGAGCTTGTGTAAAGAAACAATCAAATTTCACTCAAATAACATTTTTTTGCCTCTGTTTCTTCACGTGAATCATACAAGCTTTATGAACGCCCGTCGTAATCCACTGTGCCGTGTGAGCATGCTAACGCTCGCAATTTAGAGTGTGTTAAAGGAGCTGTACGCGTGCGCACATGAGAAACGTTACTTCCTACATTGTTGATTGACAGCTCTATGATTCCTGCACAGATATATGTAATTCTGAGGAAGACCTGTCGGTGGAGTCACGGAGACTCCGCGGTAAGTTCTGTACTGGGTACGAGATGAAAAGAAGTCGTACGGGACGAGAAAATTGTCTTAACGTACAGTATTTACATGTAGAGGTTACGAAGAAGAAGCTTGCGAGAAAGTCGTGCTTTTGCCTTAAATAGCAACTTGGTCTGGCAGGTTCCGTTCGCTTTCCCGAGTTATTTCACGCCATTCATTTCCAGAAGCAATGTCACACAACTTCCTTTAGACTTTCAGCATGGTGGAGTCAGACGCTCGATCAATTGAAGGGACCCCATTCTTCCCCAGTAGCAGGGTCGCAGCGGCTACCTTGATCCCTTTCTGTTGTATATTCAGGCGCTGAACTAGGGGAAAGAAGCCGGAAAGAATGTGAACTAGCCGCTGCAAGAAGGACGACTAGAGTGGACCGCTGCTTCTGGGGACACACCTGTGTGATATTACACATGCACGAACACTCTCAATCAAACAACAACAATTGCTTTCGCTGCGATGCTTGCGTCATGCAAACAACAAAACAACGTTATTTAAGCAGCGCGCTGACTGGAGAAACTTTTTTGTAGAGGCGGGATTCGCCAAGCAAAATTGTAATAAAAGCTTATCAGTTGCAGTGTTTTGTGTTTAGAATGAATAAGCATAAGCAATAGACCTATCACGTATTAATGGTGTTCTACCAACTCTACTTTCCTGTAGTTACTGCTCTTCTACGAGTTCTTCAACGTGTATTTTTGTGCAGGCTCGAAATAAGATATCAAACTGCCATCAAATCCAAACTCTGGTATTGCTGTGGCAGACCGATTTTGCGAATGTTTTTTGATGAAAGACAGTCTCGCGGGAAAATGTGATAGCCAGATTGTACCGCAATCTTATTAGACACTCAATCGCCATTATAGCTATAACTTTCCTGATCGTGGCTAACGTCTAGCAGCTTTTAGTGAAACTCCAAGATATGCAGTCACGTATTAGCGATGAGCACACTTCTTGCAGAGTATGACGACCAATGGGCGGTTTACATATGTTGCATACTAACGTTCGAAGCCTCAAGATAAATGAATGAGGAACGCTATCACGTCTTCTTTAAGCTACAACAAAACTTCGGTAGAAGAATGCTTCAAGCCTGGAGCGCGGCATAAACAAATTAGGTAGTTCAATGACATCACCCCACAAAACATCATAGCGAACCAGAAACAGGAAGACCTCTAATTTCGAAGTCAATTGTTCTACACGAATAAAAAAGAGAAGCGATGATTGAATCTCAGTAAATCAGAATAATTAGAGCGCCTTCACATACGCCTCATTGTATCTCGGAGAAAACTGGCAAGCCCTGCCTTCTGGTATACGCCCCGTACGGCAGTGCTCGTGGCGTTTGGGCAAGGCGTAATGAACTCGGGAGTTTGATATGCTGCATTTCCATGTTTCCTAAAGTATTGGTCTCAGTTTCGCACCGTTCTTGCAGTCATGGCCAGTGACCAACCCCGAAACAACAGACCGCTTCATGCACTGCTGTTCTAAACAAGGGCAGCGTAGGTTCAGAAGTACGGTTTGCTTTATGGCTATCACCTGTTACATGCGTCTGTGTGCGTTTGTGGTTTTACCTTCTCGCTACAATATGTCGTTAGAAGTAACGGAATTAGGCTAAGTCAAGCAATGTATGCTTTACTATGAGACCAAACACGGCGATACCCACGGAACGCCATGAAAAATCTCTATTGAGGTATAGAAGTGAGAAAGTGCATCGATAGGATACATTCCTGCATAGAACGATTCCATATACTTCTAGAACGTACTTCAGTTCTAGAAAATAGTTACAATCGTTCGAGAATGTGGCCTCCCTTCCATAACTTTCCGCCGGAAAGTGTCCTGTCTTGAAATAACTTCTTTCGGTAACTTGAAATTTCGGTTCTAGAAGTGACTGGTGCCGTGTGTCCTCAGCCCGTAGCTCTTTCACCGCATAGTGCCCACAGATAGAAGGCCGTCGCACGTCTCCGAGATTGTAATCTTTTTTCGCTCATATGACGGCAGATGGAGAGATGATGCGATTGCCATTCCATATCCAGCTTTTCTGGACACGAGAGGTTAGTTAGCGTGAGTGCCACCACGTGGTGTACTGAGCTCAAACGTTTCAAACTTCCCGCGGTGATGCGTGACGACCTCACCAAAACGAAAATAAAACAATTAAAACCTATCCCTGCACTTTGAACTTTGCCACAATGCTTGTCGCGCCGGCGTTATCAGTGTTCTTTAGAAATGACTTGTCATCCTAAGAACATTTAGTCACGACGAGCGATGATGGATTCTGAGCTTTTCGTACGGTTCTTCCTTTCCTTCTCTTTCCTTCTCTTTTTTTCTTTTTGTTTTTCGTTTTGATGCTACGAAGTAAACAAGCTAGGCTAACCGTGAGAAGCACTCCGTGGCAGCCTTGCTTCAGTCGGCACACATTGTTAACGTCCGAGCATCGCACAGCGTCTACGAGAGACGCCGTCCTGGACGGCTTTTGATTTTGACCTATCGATTTCGTGAAGGTGCCCCCAATTATTTCGCTAGCGACTTTGCTGTCCGCACTCACGGGCTACCGCCACAGCTGAAGATCGAGATGCGCTTAAGTATTAAGACATATACATGGGTATGTTGGTTTTGCACCTTGACGCAAAAGTCACGACACAAGAATGGCGTAAACTGTCTCTGTGTCGTCTTCTGTAAGCATGCAATGGCCGAAGCTGCCCGCAATATTACGTCACATATACTGGCCATCAGGCCAGGTACACCCTTGGGCATGACATATACAGTACTTGTAGTTAGTTTCCAAGGTAGTCTCATAGGACGGCTATCCACGTGCGTGAAGGAAGACTGCTATTTAAAATTATTGTGCAGTAATATATGCGGGATTTGTATGCTCTCCATAATGTCTAACATGTTGCTGTTCCGGCTTTATAATATAGCCGCAATGTAGACTAGCATTTACCGAACGACAGAAAGGCTACCGACATACTCAAAGACATCGCGCACAGCTCCTGACAATTACTTGTATTCAAGAGTTGCGCGACTGCCAAGGACATCCTTAACAAATGTTACATAACACATTATGGGATTTTACGTGCCAAAACTACGATCTCATTATGAGGCACGCCGTATTGGGGAATTCGGGAATAATTTAGACCACTTGGGGTTATTTAACAAGCGCCTAACCCTAAGTACACGGGTGTTAGCGCATTTCACACACATCGAAATACGGCTGCCGTGGCTGGGATTCGATCCCGAGACCTCGTGATTGGCAGCCAAACCCAATAAAACCAAAGTAACTACGGAGGAGAAGGAATGTTGACAGTTCGAGGAAGGTGACAGTCGGCACGTGAGACAATTTGTTCCCATCCACATTGCACGAGAATCGGTACCAGCCAAGGAAGAATGACCCCGTAGAATGCAATGTATTTAATGTGATGGAGTCCGCGTCCAACATTTCAGACCCGAATCACCCCGTAACTGACGACCAGGCCTCTCGCTTATAAGTGCAGTCGCCTGACAATTGCCGGGCGCTGGCGTCGGCCACAGGACCTACTTGATCTCTTTTCAACAGTTGCCGCCATTCTCTCCTTATTTTGTACCATCGGGTTTCGCATGAACTGCTTCAACAGCCCATGTATTTTTGCCAAATTTTGGCCACACCTTTCAACGTAACGGTTTCTTATTTTTAGGTCATCTTTTATATTTAGGTTAATGCTGTCCTGAGATTTCAAGCAGTTTCACCTTTCCCGAAATGCCCGCATTCTTGTCGTCCTCTGTTCATATATTGTAGGATTTTAATAGACGGTGAAACCATTGCATGGCCCCCTGACCACGCTGCTAAAGTCATTTTATTTCCCTCAGGCCTTGTGCAAGCTTCTGCCTTCTTGCCGTTCATCAACCTCCGGGTTTAACTGTCACTTGTATCCCATTTTGACGACTACAATTCCACGGAAGTTGGCAGCGATATGATGTCCGTGGCATTAAAGCCGTTTAAACCAATTCAACCGTCGAGACGACAGCCGCTTTTGCTCACTGTGAATGCAAATATTGCCTTAACAAGCGCCATTCTTAAGCATATAAATTGATAGGCTAAAAAAATTATGCGGATCTCACGTACGTGCGAGTTGATGTAAACGAAGCTTTCTGTGTTCTTTGTTGTCATTGCCGTACGTAGTCCCCACAGAGTAGTCAGGCACCCTCTAATGAAGTTCTGTCAATGTTTGCTTGATTACTCCCGCCATCGTGATGCAAATAAATGTAACTTCAACTCATTTTCTCAGAAATAAACGCTGAATGGAACGCTGGCGTCATCCTGAACAAGATCATCAAGCGCCGTAGTGCTCGATCTTATGATGCGCTTATTGGCAAGGTTATTTTTGCGTGTTTTCTTTTCTTTTTTTTGGGGGGGGGGGGAGGATGTGCTCTTGTACCGTAGAAACGTCCCTCGGACGTCTCTAATGTGCTCGTTTTTATTCTCAAGCACCCAATGTAAACAGTCATCGCTGCAACTTCAAGATGTGCTAGTGGCAGGCCACCATGCGTGTCGTGCAAGTATGGCCACGCTGATTCATTTAGGTTGGCATATACTGTTTTATTCGCCATACTTCGCCACACCCATTTTTCAAACTTTGGCAGAGCTCGAAAAGGCCGGCCAACTCACTACGTCCCTTTCCTCTGTTTACTTCCGCAAAGCGTGCATCTATCGCTATGGTTACCAAATATGCCCACTGGTATGCTATTACTCAAGACTTTCTGGCGACCTGAGCAACTGTAGTCGCAGGCTTTCTTCAACCGGCGTCGACGTTCAATACGCCTATCCTCAAGTACTTTTCGGGGACTTTGCTCACCACCTCCTCTCCAGTGTCATCTCTTACACTACACTCTAAGAACAGTTTACACCCTTTGGCGTGCCCCTTCTGCGACACAACGATAATCGTCATCTGCCTTGATGTGTTACCTTTCTTTATCGCTGCGAGCCCGGAATTTTTCAGTAACGAACTGCACCCGCGTTATCAGCATAGAATAGTTTACACCCTTTGGAGTGCCCCTTCTGATAACGCGCGTGCGGTTAGTTACTGGAAAGTTCCGGGCTCGCAACGATAAAGAAAGGAAACGCATCAAGGCAGATGGCGATTATCGTTGTGTGGCAGAAGGGGCATGCCAAAGGGTGTAAACTGTTCTTAGAGTGTACTCGCTCCTGCTAGACACAACACAAACACGCAACGACCTTAATGAAGTATCAGTTACGCGCTAGCTGACATGCTGTCGATTTACCTTTCCGCTGAGCATAGGGATTGGAGCGTGGTCCTGTCTGTAGGGACATTATCGGTCTGCAGCCTCGCTCAACAACACTGCTCGTTACTCACCACTTATTTTTGTCGACAGCAGCATACTGTGTTTCCTCTGAATATACTTTCTTCAACATATACCTTGCACGCCCGCTTATTATGTTACGTTGACGGCGACCGTTGTCGTCAGGCTGCCGCCTGATTCTGAGCTTCGCGCTCACCGGAGAGCGCAGAAAGTTGTTTTCATAAACAAACCAGCGGTATTCGAGCCCATGTATTCGCAGTATCCTCCATTGGGGAGCTGGGCGTGCTGACCATTACGCTACTACCGCCCTCCACAATTTTCTGTTTATCTGCCTTCCCACTTCTCGTTTTCGTCGCAGACGCAGGCAGAACGGACGCAGGAACGAAAAAAAGTAAAGAGTGCTTGAGCCCCCAGCTGACACATGACCTTAACTTTGGCAGGTTACTCTCATCTTCATCTTCATCTGTGATGTGCTTGCGGCTAAGTGCAGATCGTGGGTCGCCTTCGCTTTATTGTAAATTTGCTGTCACCGACTCTTTTCGGATAAAACTAAAACGCCGGACAAAAATGAGACCTACCGTTGTATTTTTGTTTCCTGTTTTCTAAGTACAAACCAAAAACACTCATTCGCACAAACAGTGATTTTTTTTAAGAAATGGCATAAGGATGATATATTTCGATGCCATGTTGCTGCCAATACAGGCCAGCACCACGTATCGATGAAAGGGCATCACACTGCCGATGCATGCGGCAGGTTACTGAATGATGAAAACAGGAAACACAACTGTTCTTCAGTTGACGCAACTTATTAGACACAGAACACCAGGCGCCCACCACCAAGACATTTTTTTGACAACAGCGACACACAACGACGGACTGATATAGTTCTTAAAAAGGTTTAATTTTATTTTTCCTCGCAAAACTGCAAGCACATGGAGCGCCGCGCCGTATACCGCGGCCACGTACTCTAGCCGCCCTCCTTGTCCTCTAACAATATGGCCGCCGGCGGCTTCCCGCTCTCCCGTAGGCGGCGAATTGGATTCAACAAAGGTTCATTGCTTTAATTTCCCTCTCCATGCGCTCCTGAACATATATAGATGCTTTTATTGTATTTTAACATTTTGCGTAATTAAAAAATTGCACACATGACTATTTCAACTAGTTAACGGGGTAAGCAGTTCAAAATTTATAGAGAGGTGATCACTGTTAGTACGGGGATCAATATCCTTCCAGATGGTGACAGAAATGCTCGAGATAGCAAACGTAAGATCTAAGGCAGATCGTCACTCATTGCGAACATCGAAAAAGGGTCAGTTCGTTGTACTATCTTCAAAGAGCGGAACGTATTGTCTGTGGTAGAATTCTGACCACGAGCGAAATTTTAGACGCCGAAAAGCTGCATGGAAAACGTTTTATTTAACCGATGCCCTACTAATTGGGCTGATTATACATATATAGCTACTACATTTAAGCGAGCAGTCTCGATAGCTAAACACGATCATGATTCAAAGCACTCTACATATCTTTCGAAGTCTAGCAATAAAAAAGCCTTTATTTCTTCCATCTCGTAAAGTTATAGGGCACCCTTGAATATCGACTCTGTAGTTCTATCAACAAAAGAATCGTCACAGTCACTTGAGAAATTTGCTCAACGACTTGCCCGACTTTTCACGCATAAATTGCCGATAGGACTAACAAATTCTCCCTAGGGAGACTACAATGTAGAAGTTACAGCGACGGAGCTTGAGGGCGTTATTAGAACATTACCGGCGTTGGCACCAGGTCCAGCAGACACTGCAACACTAATGCTAAAATTTTGTTTGATTATGCGCCCCAGGTCCTATATATATCGTAAATTTCTCTCTAAAATTCATGGATTCCACGAGAGTGGAGATTAGATAATGTTATTCCACTGTTGAAGAAATAAAGCAGTTGGACTTGACCTATAGAACAGAAGACCAATTTCTCTTACTTCTAATGTCGTCAAATTAATACAAAGGGTTATTCACAGCTGTATAACAAGTTTTAATGCAGGTTGATACACTTCTTAGTCCTTGTGAGATTAGGTTTCGTCTTACGCACTCCATACGGTGCGCCCATGTAGATTTAGCGAGTTGCACTAAACTTGCTCGCCGTAGAGTACGCAGCTTTGGTGACGCTAGATGTAGAAAAAGCGTACGACTCTGAAGAATAATGTATTGTACTTGATAAGCTTCAGTCCACGAGCCCCCTGAAGTACATAACTGATTCAATCTATGAATTTATGAGGGATAGAGAGTTTTATTGTTATCAACATGGTATTTCGACGTCTGTACATAAGAAGAGAAGAGGTGCACCAGAGTGTGCAGTTCTTTACCCTATCTCACTTAACATTTTACTAAGTACAATTCCTTTCTCTCCGGAAGTACATGTTTATGTTTGTGCGGACGATATTGTAGTTTTTACATCCGCAAATAATATATACGCACTGCACCAGTCGTTTCAGCATTACTTAGGAATGCTGGAGACATAGCTAGAGGGACTATGCATGTCGTTAAATATGATCAAATGTGGAGTACCAGTCTTTCCGTTAGCTGCAAACGTGCATATATCCAGGCAATTATTCTTCAAGTTGACGCAGTCAAGTACCATGGTGCTGCAAAATCAACGCTGGACATCTTATGAGTCTCTCAATCCTCGTAAACCTCTGTCGGTTGTCTGGAGAGCAGTCCATGGACTACAAATTAATCTTCAACAGCGCCGTTCATCTAAACCTGTAGCCCTCCAATAAGGATGCCGAGGTGTCAACGTATCAAAGATTGCTGCACAAGAATCGCCGGCCCGACATTTCAGCTGTGAATGCGTATTCTTAGCGTCAACCCTGGCCACCGGGATGCTCGTATGGACGCTTCTTACTTAACGAAAGAGCTACAGGCCGCATTCGCTAGGCTTAGGCGTTCTGCGTCTCCAGGACAAGATGATATTGCATATTCTGCTCTTGCAAACCTTGGGGAAGAGGCCAGAGACGCACTTATTGGCTTATACAAAGGGTCATGGATTGGCAGCTTCGTCCTTACCACTTTGAAATCAAGTCGACTTGTTACCCTCCTCAAGCCTGGCAAATCTCCATTAAAATGGTTAGCAAAACACTGGCAAGCTGCGTCGGCAAGATGATGGAGTGAATGGTCCTCACATGGTTAGAATAGTACTTCCTATTTTGCAACGTCTATCCAGACACTATGGCTGCCTTTCGACGCGGACGCTCGTCAATAGATAGAGTTATTGACATTGTAACGTAGGTACAGCAAAACAAAACACCTGTAAAGAATCATAGTGGCCGTACTTATTGATGTCAAAAGTTCCTACGACAATGTAATCCGTCGTGTAATTCTGAACGCCTTAGAAGCTATAGAAATTAGTGGATACGTCTTTCGCTGGATTCGCACCTACTCGACATAAAGATGTTTGTATTTTTTTGTACAAACGGGCCAACGCTGTCTAGTTAAACCAGTCGTGGTGTACTGCCAGGTGGAGTAGTTAGCCCTACCCTGTTCAACATGGAGTCCGTTGGTCTCGCCGATTCGCTGTCGCAAACCGTACATTTCTCTGTAATTCGGATGACGTTTGGAAATGGGCTTCATGAGTGACGCGTGTACAAGTCCGCGCACGACTTCAGAAGGCTTCAATAGCAGTGTGAACATATTAAACATGCCTTAAGCAATTGCCTAACCATCACGTAACTTGTCGCACACGACATCAACGAGGATGCTCGGACGCGGGGGTAACGTGATGCTATCGGCATAAACAAGGAACTTCCTGAGATGGCTGGGGTCGATTTTGCCTGCTGCTCTCTCTGTCGAGAAGGTCGCGGTGCGCTACTGAAGGTCGATCGTAGAAAATTGATTCTGAGGATGAGGACTCGCGAACATTGGCAAAGTACAAGGCAACTGCAGAGAAATGTACGTTCACGACTGCTCACTCTGAGCGTTCACATATCAAGTGGGGTGACTACATGTCCGTCGGTAGTACGAATTTGTGTTCCGCACCAAGGTGCAACTACTTTCTCCATGTGCGTCGCTAGTTTTCGGCTCATGATCGAGTAATCAGCTCCTCTGTGCAATAACGCACTGACCTCGCGGTGACTGTCCAGCACCAGAGCTATGCCTAAAGGGGGACAGCGTTCGAGTTCAGTTGCTTTGGTCATCGAACCGCTGCTGGCCTTGCTGGCGTGGATTGTCAGCGGCGTTGCCTCCAAAGGTTGCTGTATTTAGGTTGCCCGTCTAGGGCTTGCCGAACGCCCCTTCGATGACATTGAGAGCTCTGGGAATCTGGGGAAAATAGTCTCGGAGATGGTGACCGCCGCCGCCGCCACAAGGGCAGTGGCGTGTGCTGATAAAACAGTTATTCCTCAATCGCTCTTGGTCTTTCGCCCTATCTTGGCCTTGGCAAGTCGACGCCAGAACCCTGAAATCCAAGGCGGCGATAGGAGCATTCACGGAATAAATGTCAGTCTTCGCGATCGTGATAGCACAGCGGTACCTGTGCGGTGCGCTCCAGACGTCCGATTTTCTTTGAAGCGACTGCCGATTCTCCAACTTCTGCATCGAATGCACTGATGGAAGTGTATTGCGAGGTGTGGGACACACGAGACGGGGCGGAGCATGAATATAACGACCCGCAGCTTCCGCGTATGATGCGCGCCTGAGCTCCGCCGGCACATGTGGTTTGACGTCACTGGCAAATAGGACTTGCAGAGCATGTTGTACCTCGTTCGTCATGAGGCCGGATATGGATACGGCAGTAGGTAGAGGCGAGCAATGAATCTGTTGTAGCTCGTCGCACACCGCTGATCGGATGTGGTCGCAGAGAGAGGCGATGTTCCTGCTACTTCCGGCAGCTCCGACATGGCGCATCGATGACGCGACACTCATTTGCCGGTTGTGCACTACTTACCGCTGCAGAAGCACTTCTTTCATTGTGATGGCTTCCGCTAAAAACTTAACATCTTGTTCGGGGGAGCCCGAAGGAGGCAGTGAAAATCTGCTCCTTAACCATTCGCATTAAGTGACGGAGCTTCCTATCTTTTGCCATGTCCGGGTCAGCTCAACGAAAGCGGCGCGTCATATCCTCAAGGTGCATCAGTACGCTTTCATTCGGCATTTGAAAGCACGACTGAATGCCCCGCTCGGCTCGTTCAGAGCGATCACCATCGGGGTAACTTGCTCGCACGTGACGGCATAACTCACACGACGACGAGAAGGGTTCATGGTTATCGTATAGCAGGCACGAGTGCCATCGTCCATGCTAAAGTGCACGTTCTTCAGTTTCGTCGCGTTGGTCCACTCATTGAAATGCGACGCATTCAAAGTCAGCCAAGAAGTCTTCGACGTCCACGAGGGAGTCACGGAAGAGTTTTGGCACTTTCTGTAGCGTATAGTGATCAGCAGTAGTATTGCCTTCCGTATCGCTTCGGTGTGTCGCCGACGTCGCCTCGTGAATAGGCCACACGCAGGGGCAATCCTTGGATTCTTCCGCTGGTACAGTGAATAGCTCTTGTCACTGCAGGCACAGTACCAGCAGGAGGTGCGTGGAAGATTGGCTGGACTACCCAGCACCTCTATCAGTTTTCACACGCAAGAAAATGTCTTTATGACAAGAAGTACTACACCGGCAGAGACGAGCACTAGCCGAGAAAATGTCCAACGCAAAACAACTTCTGCTTTCTTTGCCTAAATTCTGGCTCGCGCTTGTGGACCTGGTGACCTTTTGGTAAAATCTAAGAAGGCAGGACCCCAAGCTTTCACCGGGAAGTGTACACTGGTTACTTTTACTCGAAAAGCGATAGCTACGTATGCTTTGTGGATAAATTTCCAAAATGCACCACACAGGTGAACACACCAATATACTCGCGTCAACATTGATAGAGACTCGTCTTGGAGCCCCCTCGTTTCTTGCACTTCACAAAGCGTTTGGTTTCCAGTGTGGACATTCGCGCGTTTCTCGGCGTGAAGTCCTCGGGGTCTACGGTGTCATCATTATTGTAACTATATACAGCTCTTTGTTCGGGCTTCCAGAGGTACCCCCCCCCCCCCCCGCAATTTACCTTTGCTATGAAATACTTGCACTGAAAATATTTGAAGACTTCAGAATGTGCAAGCCTGAGGACCCAGAATTTTTTTGTCTTGATCTCCCAAAATTGCACAATCGGTTGGGTAAGTAGTCATTATCAGAGATTTTCGTACGGCAGTCTGCGTTGCTACAGAAATCCTGAGAGCACACATTAGACACCTGACTCGGATTCCCTCACACAGTCTTGCTTGCTTGCCAGAATAAAGGCCACATTCAACCTTTGTCAAAAGTATTGCAGGTATCAATCCTACTTGTAAACAAAATACATGCCTGGTACACAATTCTCAGCCCCATTTTGGTGGCTTCACCGGCCGCAAGTGCAGTTGACACTTTCAGGCATCAAAAAGGAAGAGGGAACGCCGTGCAAACTTTGAAGCAAGCAACTTATGTACAAATTATTATGTGCACAGACTCCTGCAACACGTCTGCGCAGATGGTCCAGTAAAACTCAACAGCCCTGTTGCTGCAGTCATCATCCAGGCAAAACTTGAAGAAATCAAGGTAATTATTTCATTTGTGACCCTATCAACGGGTGCATAGCTTGGGGGACTCTATGCTGCTCTTTATTTCAATAATCAGAAAACACCACAAAAATGGACATTATTCAGTGATTACAAAGTAGCCCATCAGTGCACACATAGTCCAATGCATCACAGACCCACTGAACAAATGACCACAGAAATTCGACAGGTATATCATCGCAGTCATGACCAAAGACGCAACATTATCTTCAATTAGCTTCCAGCGCATTGCAGCATGACAACGCCGGCGAAGCTGCCCAATCTGCACATGAAAGTGGTCAATGTCCCTTGATTCTGCTTTCGCTAACAGACACAGCCACATGCCTGCGATTGATGCCCTTCCCCTGTGGAACGAGAACGTTTTCACTATGGGTTATTTGCGTTTCTTGTCTCTAGATATACACATGCATCTACCAGCTATGTTACAAAGAGGAAAGGAACCCGTGCAGCGCCGTCTGTGGCTAGGAGCAGTTTTTACCAATTCCTATGCCTTCCTTAATGGCATATGCCGCTGTGAAGGGACAGTCGCATACATTATATGTGTCTGCCCGCGCTATAGTGCCGAGAGGCAAGTGAGGTGCAGAGTGATGGCCAAATTTGGGGCTCGTCTCCTATAAGAACTTAAAGCTCGAGGCCAGTTCTCCCAAAGAACAATCGCGCAGAAGGCCCTATCGCTCTACTAAGATTTAGGCGGCCCACGGGGCTTTGGGATGACCGTTTCCTACGGCTCTACAATGCACGTGGTTTGTTTGTGATCGCGTCTCTTAGTCTCTCAATCCCCTTCCTCCTCTTTTTCTTTTTATCCCCTTACTGTCTCCTCCTGCGCAGGCTATAGATCCAGAACTACCTCTGGTTAACCTCCGTGCCTTTCTTTTCACCATTTCTCTACCTTTTTATAACTTCGGCATCTGACGTTTGTCATGGAGACGTTGTCTTACCATTGTTTTAATGCTATCGCCGTCCGGCTGTCGTTTCACTATTGTCATCGCTCCAGTATCGTCCTCCCATTTTCGTCATACCGTCGTCGTCATATCACTTACGTCGATTCATCACGTCATTCATTCTTCGTCATGGTAGCATCATCATGCTGTTATCACGCAGTCGTTATTAAACCACCGTTTTCTTCGCATGGTAATCAATGCGTCGTCGTCCAACGAATACTATCGCGCATCTGTTGCCGTATCATCGTCGTTATGTCATCTTGGTTGTGCCGTCGTAGTCATTCCAACTTTTTCGTCCGGTTATCGTCATACCATCGTCGTCACGTTGGCTTTAAACCATCGTCATAATAGAATAGTCGACATCTGACTACGGTCATTTCTCATCGTTATGTTCCGTTGGCGTTCGCTCGATATGATTTCATTTCGTCATTCCATCATCACTACGTCTGCGTCATAGAGTTGCTGTCTTGCCTCCATGCTTATGGGCGACTTTGGTACGCCAGTGCATTACAAAGTGGGAGGAGATCTAGGTATTTTGCATACAGCTGAAGGAAAAAAAAAGTGTAAGAATCATCGTCGACAGTAACCGGAAAAGAATGAGTTCTGCCGTGATTTTTTACGCAATAGCGTTCAGGGCTCTGTGTGGCAGAAAATCCGGGGATGGTGGCGGAGCCGTCCGTGAGCGAACGTTTCCGTGTGTGTTTACGTATATGCTACATCTTGCTGTGTGACATCAGGTATATGCAGTTTGTATTGCCACACTACTAATACTAAAGTTGTCCGTACCTTGTCTTAAGTTCTTGACAACGTTGTTCCTTGGAACTTTGAGAATCGCAGCCCAGAAATAAATTTGAAACAAACACGGACAGCGCAGGCCTTTAAAAAATTATTATGCGGTTTTACGTGCGAATGCCACAATATGGTTCTGCGGCACGCCGTAGGAGAGGACTATGGGGTAATCTTCACCACCAGTGGTTCTTTAACGAGCAACTCTATCTAAGTACACAGGTGTTTTCGCATTTCGCTCCCATTAAAAGTGGCCACCGGGATTCAATCCTGCGACCTCGCGTTTAGCAGCCGAACACCAAAGCCACTTAGCAACTGCGACGGGTTAGCGCATGCCTTTTCCGTTAGCTATTCTCATTCTTTAACGATAAAATTGCGAAAGAATAACAGAACCCTGAATATGAAGCTTTTTTGGCGCGGCTGTGCGCTACCTCCAGGATTGGCCCAAGCAAGCGGCCTCTTTTCTACCGCCAAGCTCGCCATCATGCATAGCGTTCGCTGCAAGTGTTTCCTGATAAACATTACTGTTATACGAGCTGCAGTTGCTGGGAGGCGTGAGAAGCAGTAATGGAATCTGAATGCTTTTAGACTATTAATGGCGAAGTTTAAGCGTACTCTAATTTATTTCATTAACTCATGGTTTATGCACCTCCATACTCTGTGCTACATTGCATGCGACCTGGTATAGCAAATTGCAACTGCAGTGCAAAATGAGCACGTAGAGACGCTACACGTCGCGCATCTCACATTGCAAGGTAAGTGGCGCGTACCACAGCAATGATGATGATGGTGAGGCTATGTACATTTATTGGCAACCTTTGATATGCGAAGTTAACATAGTCACCTAGCCAGCTTGATTTACCAGGAACACAATGCGTATTTTTTTCGAGCATGTTGTTTACATCTCCTTTAAACTGTTTCTTCCTGACACCTTCTTTAACTGCCTATACAGCTACCTGCGCATATATACAACGTGGCATTCTGTATAGTGTATTAATATCCAACTGCAATGCAAAATTTGACCGTATCGGCGCTACTCGGCGCGCATGTCACATTGAAAGTCTCCTCGCGCGCTAGGACGCGTTTAGAGGGTATTTTAACGCTGCAGACTAGGAAAGGTTGGCGTGGCTCTGGTAGAGTAGCTGACTCCCATGAAGCGGGCCCGGGTTCGATCCCGGTGGAAATTGGGTATCTTTTCCCGATTTCACGAGCTAGCTGCTACTTACACTATCGCCAACCAAATAGGCTTTCGGAGATGAGCCCATAGCAGCTTCCGCTGTAAAATGCTTGAATGAAGGAAAGGAAGGAAAAAGTGAAGAAGGAAAGGCAGAGAGGTTAAACAGTTTAGCTGCTTGAATGAAAATCATGTATAGCATATCTGGGTAACTCAACCAAGCTAGGCGACCATTTGCTTCAAAGGGAATGCCAATAAGTCATCATTACCACAGATTCCATCCAGTCTAAAGAAAAGCTGACAGTCACATGTTGAAGTGACTAGAATCATTGGGGTCGTGTTGTCGTTGTCATATCGCCTCTGCCGTGCCACCGACGTACATGATTCTCTCTTCGCCACTGCGTGGTCGTCATACAGTAGTTTTCGTACCGCCATGCTCTTCGGCGACCTTGACAAGCGAATGCCACAGCAAATGGGGGTGATACCGGATTATATCAAGCATAGCCGATGCAATGGGAATTTCAGAATGATCACAGCAGTTGTTTAAAATGCCCCCATAATTGCGCTGTGTCGTTACATTGCTGGACTACTAATCGCAATATGGTCGACTTGAGTTCATCGGGTCTTCATGACACGATGACATGTCGTGACATCGTGACATGAGTTCTGCCTTAATTTTGACCATGAGCTTAACATTATTATTATCACCCATTACACGTCCGTTATAAGAATAACTACTTAACACATAAGAACGGCGATTACCTCCGAACAACAGATGTGCTAGTAATGTTTATTACGCAGTTCAAAGTACCATCTCGGAAAAGTAGAAAATTTGGTGGTTTTCGCTACTGGTGAATATAATAAATTTTCATTGACAATATCACCATAATGCACCGTGTATATATATATATATATATATATATATATATATATATATATATATATGCCTTTGGGGCTAGTCTAAGGCGGGTCCTACATATAGTCAACACGCAATTTGTTTATTATTATTTTTTGCTCGTAGACAGCGGCCACCATGCTCACATCAATCGAGTTTCTGATATCGTTCAGAGACCTGTGCGACTGCCATCTCTCCATAAAACAGCTGTTGATAATGCTCAAAATGTTTCGTGCCTCGGAGAATGTCACCTATATTCTTTTGAAATCAGTGTGTTATTCCTAATATACCTCAGTGAATTATTAATATTATTATTATTATTATTATTATTATTATTATTATTATTATTATTATTATTATTATTATTATTATTATTATTATTATTATTATTATTATTATTAGACATGGAAGCATACAAGCAGACAACGGAAACAGGGAGGGAGGAAGGTGACAACTGCCACCAAGAGAGGTGCAACGCCGGCCTACTCTATCGGGACGAGGGAATGAAAACAGGAGAGCGCAAAAGTTGTAACAAACGAGTCAAAATTTATTTTGCCTATAATTCAATACCTTCATACCCACTTGCTTTTATCAAATGTAAACAAGACCTTGTATCTTGTACCAATTCTTTATTTCTTGAACAGTTGGTGCACTTAAGGGGCGCTACGATTTATGAGAATTATATTCATGCACGTTTGCTGGAGCCCATAGTGTACGTCCTTATTGGAGTAATGTTTCAGTTTTTCTTCACAGCCTGTGTATTCTCCTTTTATTTCATATTGAGCCCTTAATTTGTGTTCCCATACATGAACTTCGTGCTCAAGTTTACCTGTTCCGAAGAGAAAAATAAAGGGTCATCCAACTATCGACGAAAAAGAGGGCAAGATCGACGTACTTGGTGGTTGAAATGAATCGATGTGTAAATTTTGATAATACGTATGTGTTTTAGCTCATGTTCATTATCAGCTTTTTCTGAATTTTTATTCTAGCGTATTGGACGCGCAATTAGTCTCGGCAGCCTCGCTTTCCTGTTCTGTACTCTGTCGCTTCATGGCCTACAAACGCTGGTAGACGGCCTGCTCATCCTGTGGGCCGCGATACGATTCACGCATTCGGGCGAGTAGGGCCTCGCGAGCTTCGCCCCTTTTCTTGTCTCGACTGGCACGTGCTTTGGCGAGACGAGCTTCACGCACCTTAGCACTCAAATTGGTTCACAGAGCGGGCGCAGCCTTCGTGGGCTTCCGATTCCCGTCGTCGTATACTGCTGTCTTACGCCTGGCTGGCATGCTGCCGTTACGAACCCCGCACAAACAGTGATGCTCGCGCCGGCGGCAGCTCTTGCGCCCTCGACCCAACTGTCCCCCGTGCGGTTGACGTTGAAGATTTATTAGCATCCCTTTCAAAACAGGGCGGCGACTAATAGTCGCCCATCAAATGCGCACGCGACTGCACGCAATCACAATGTTGATAATGGTGTCAGTACTCGGCGTAACGTATCATGTACCAAGCAAAAACGACTCTCCAATCATGCCATTAATACGACAGTTACGTCCGAACCTGTATACTCTACGCAAAGGTAGTGTGTCTACAAACTTTGTGCACTTCGCCGATCTGCAAACTGCTTATTGGCTTGAGTACACGCTGCGTGAGCTCGAATGCGCGACCGAAGATAGGCACTTCATGCCATCTGGCGGAGGGCCCGGCACCTAAGATAGATTAGGAAGGTAAGGGCACAGTTACACAGGCTCTCACATCCCACCCCATCTATGGGCGTCTTGCGCTGGAGTTTGAGGTATAGCAGCGGCGCCTGGTGGCGGCGCGCGAAACGTTCTCTGGGTAGTACCGGCTTGGGTAGTATTGAGCCCTGGCTATGGAGAAGCACGTTTCTAGCCCGAGTTTTGCGTCGATTCGCGCTTTTTTGTGCCCTGTTGCGAGTGCGAAAAAGCTAGTCATTTCTCACAGACCACGCGGACCACGTTGCGAGCTCGCCGCAGCCTATAGTTTAACGAAAACGGACTCTCCGCCAGACGTAATGCTGGAAGCAGAAGGAATCGGTGACGCCAATCCTGAAAGACCTATAGCTCAGCCTCGAAAAAGCGTCACCGTAGTTATTTCTGCGTTGTGGGCTGCCATAAACAAGAAGTCCTGAATCCCAATATCAAATTCTACCGTTTTCCTTCAAGGCCTCACGAAGCGAAGCGTCGGGCGCGCAGGATAGCTGCAGTTCGTCGCGCTGGGTAAGCGAAACCTGGCGCCATGCTGACTGCTTCACCTGTCTTGAAGCTTGCTTCATTATCTGTGTTCTGAAATTCGGCCTTTTGCACCCACAGTCCCGACGGCAGACCGACATAGCAGCAGGCATGGCTGGTGATTGACGATTCGAGACTCGGCCACAGCGACAATTAATAATAAGTGGCGAATGACCGTGCACTAATGGTGGCTGATTCGGTGACAATTCACTACCCGACTACGAGCAGCACAGGTTAAGAGAGTTAAATGCGCTCATTCTTGATCTCAAGCCAGCACGTTGAGGCAGCGCAGCAAGGCAGTATTGATTGCAGCACAACGATGTTCGAGCGGTGTCATTAAAAGCTACATCAAGCGAGCAGCGCACGAGCTCGCGCTGCAGCGCGATTCGCACGTACGTTACTGGGAGGAGCTCATATGCATAGCATCACTTAATTATCAGTTGGTAAAGGCACCAATGGCCGCTACTACAGTGCAGGCATAACTACTTGTCTAGCGGCATGCACTCAACAAAGATTGCAGGAGGCCCGCCGTTTTGCGGCATGTCGAAAGAGCGCTGCCGTCGCGGCGCGTACCGTCGTGCGCTCGAGCAGTTCCGTACACATGTCTGCTTATCGCTGCTGTGAATTCATTTATAGGAAGTATTCTCTATTTCCGTTTGTTTGCCTGAATTTTGCAGCGTACAAACCTTACCTGAAGTTCAACTTCGTACGCGACTCGCTTCACTTGCGATTGACACCGCGCTCAAACTTCGCCGCTTATTTCTTCAATGGCATACACGTATTCGGCGTTGCATAATTTATTGCCTTTACGCAGCTTGCCACCCCTGAAAAAATCTTCGGCGCCCGATATTTTCTGCAAGCCGTGGTACAACAAAACCGAAAGCGGCGGGTCCATATTGTGAACGTGCTTTCCGAAGCAGACGACCGAGCTTGGTACTACCCAGTTCAGGACAGAGGGCGCTTTTTAGCAGCATTTTCGCAACGCCCCCTGGGCAATGCAAGAACCCCATACAGGTAATTAAGCGCCCGTTTGGTTATATCGTTCGTTGTTGGCTATTGCTCAAGTTTTTTAGCATGGCGTGAAATTAATTGAAAAAAATGTGTTCCTACCAACCTATTTATGTTCATATTTATGTTCCTACATATGCAAGTAACCTAAAGCCACCTTTTATTCTTCAAGAAGTGTTTCAACAAAGCCAGATCTAACATAAGCCAACCCTCCATCTGAAGTCAGCTAAGTCCTTGTCTTGGCTAAGAAACTGATGTTTAGCCAACACTCATAAAATGGTAAAACGATGTCCTAGAGCAGCATCTTCTCAAATTTTTCTTGTTATCTGTCTGAAAAAAAAGAACGTATCGACAATGCTTAACACACCAGAAGAGCTCTAAGTACGCAACGTGCATTATAAGAGATATCAAAATTTGTGCAATTATTTGCTTGTTAGTGTGATCTGCTTCGTAAGCTGTCGGCCGTATTGCAGTTATTTTGGGACTGATCCTGTTAGGGCGTCAACCTAGCAAGCCAGCTTTAAGAGTTTCTCAAGCTTAACGCTCACACTTGGGGGCCATTGCAAAGTTTCGAAAAATATGCAGTAGATGCAATGTGCAATGTTGGAATCTGTATACAGCGAAGCTTTTCATAAATGCGTTAGGAGAGCTGAAATATGTTTGTGTGCTTCAACGTGAGTGTAAAGTGAAACCGAATGTTTTATACCGGTTTTTTTATGCACGACATGCAATGCATTGTAAACGAAACACGTGTGTGTAAGATAACAGGTAATCACATGTGTTCGTGAGGGTCACTTCGGAGTTTTGGCACGGAATTAGGAGCACATCTTTCTGCCCCATTTGTTAGGGGTACCCGACCTCCCCTTGCAGGCGCCGATGCGGCCGTGCACGGGGTTGCCAGCCGGCGCAACGTACCGTCACATCGTGACCCTCGGCGTTGCGGCCCCCTCGACTTCTTCAATAGCGGGAAACGACGCAGGTGAGTCAGGCTTCACCCTTCTGCCTTCCACTGCTGCGGGCGAAGTAGTGTGAGCCATCGCTCTTTTATGGCGCTGCCGTCTCGCAGGCGACTGTAAGCTATTCAGCGAGAACGCACGTGTAGCAGCAGCAGCAGACGGCATCCAGGGTCAGCAAGATAGGCACAAAGGTGTCCACAAAGATATCATCGCTTTAAAAAGTTTATGGCTTATGCGTAGCACACCTGCTTTGTGATAATTTACTCACGGACGTATGATGAACTTTCTCATACCTTTTAAAATACTTAAGGGCGCTCTGAGTAAAATGGTCAGGTGTATATTAAGAGCTGCTGCGGTTTTCGCTCTAAACACGTACAAACAGTATGTCACTCGCGTCACGCCGTTTCAGCTGCTCTACGGGAGGACGGCAAAGTTACCGCAAGAACACTCTGGAAGAACGCCCGCAAAAGCGCACTCCTGCATGACCCTGCGTCAGGCTCGTCTCCGAGCTCGGCTAGCAATACTACACCCGCAAGCGCTGTTAAATGTCTTCTCAGCAATATTATGCTTGCTCTTTCCAACCAGGCGATTTAGTCGTGATTCGATGGTAAACTGCGTTTACCTCGATGCTGCGAAAAATTATTACCCTGGTTCTCCAGCCCTTTCCGTGATTTGGAAGCTATAGGTCAAGTGACGTTTACTTTAGCCGCGAGTCTTAAACTTCATAAAAACCGTCTCAAACGCACCTTTCCTGCTCATGCAAGCCAGATCAAGCTTCACATGCCTTTTGAAACCTGTGCTGAACTCCTGTCTTACTCCTATGCGAACTCGATGGGAGAGGGGCCCTCCAGTGTACCGTTAACGAAGAACGCCGCAAGTGAACAGGGAGCCAAGGGTAGTCAGAAGGATAGAGAGTAGTGGGTCAGGGGAATAGTTGGCTATTGGAACGGCTTAGCTTTCGGTGCGTCGTGTAGCGCTTGGATACCTTTCAATGTGCCGGACTCCCGTTACAATATGTAAGAAGGATCGCCCATTGCGATAGTAGTAGTTGTGTCGTCTAGTACATGCATGCTTTAGACCACACAACAAAATAACGTATGAATGTTCATAACGCTCTTTGTTTAATACAGTTGTTTTGAGACTGCCTGCCTGCGGGCCTTCCTGACGGCCTGTCTGTCTGTCTTGGCTTGGCTTGGGTTGTCTTGTCTTGTCTTGTCTAGCCTAGTCTAGTCTAGTCTAGTTTCTTACGCCGACTCAGTTATCGGAGTTGTCTACCTGCTCAGGCGAATATGTATGTACTTCTGGTTGTGCTGCTGTCATGATCTTTCCAGTGTCGTCATCATACTTTCGTGATACGTTACCATCATCATACCATTGTCGTCGTGCGTCGTCGAGAGTAGTGGGTGAGGGGAATAGTTGGTCTTTGGAACGGCTGAGCTTTTGGTGCGTCGTGTAGCACTTGCATAGCGTTAAAGGTGCCGGACGCCCGTTACAATATGTAACAAGGACGGCCCATTGTGATAGTACTTGTTGCGTCATTTGTACCGGCGAGCTTTGTACCACACAACAAGAAAACGTGTGTATATTCATAGCGTTCTTTGTTTAATACATTAGTTCTGAGCCTGCCGGCCTGCATATCTATCTATCTATCTATCTATCTATCTATCTATCTATCTATCTATCTGTCTATCTATCTATCTATCTATCTATCTATCTATCTATCTATCTATCTATCTATCTATCTATCTATCTATGTATCTATCTATCTATCTATCTATCTATCTATCTATCTATCTATCTATCTATCTATCTATCTATCTATCTATCTATCTATCTATCTATCTATCTATCTGTCTATCTATCTATCTATCTATCTATCTATCTATCTATCTATCTATCTATCTATCTATCTATCTATCTGTTCAGTCTCTTACGCCGACTCACTTATCCAAGTTGTCTGCCGGCTTAGGCGAATATGTATGTACTTCTGGTCGTGAAGTTGTCATGGCCTTTCCAGTGTGGTCATTTTACCTTGGTGATATGTTACTATCAACACGCCATCGTCGTTATGCCTTCCAACCCCGAAAATCGTGGCCAAAGTGGTGTAATAGCTTGGGCCACTAGGTATGGGCTCGTGGTCAAAATGCCGTCATAGTCAGTGCATTGCCATCAGGCAAGCTTTCGCACCCGACGCTTGTCATTCTGTCTTTGTCACGCCATTGTCATCATACTGTCGTCATGCATTCGTTGTCACACCGCTATATTGATGCCGTAATGGTCGTTCAATCGTCGTCATTCTAGCTACATAACCTGGCCCTCATAATGCTGTTATCACACCTTCTATTCCAACCCAGTGGTGCAAGTTGCCTAATAGCCTTGATCACAAAGTGATGTGGTAGGGGTGATGTGTGTGTGTTAGGCGTGGTGATGCTATCATTGTAGGCACATAGTCATCATTCCAGATTTGTCGTACCGCTCTCGCCATGCCGGCGACATCACGCCATCACCGTCACAGAGACGTCGTCATGACCTCATCGTCCATCATTTTTAGTCATTGTGTTGTAATCATACTGTCGTCATTGAATTGTTATTATGCGGCCCTTCTGTTGTCATCGTGGCAATGGCTACCAAATCTCCATTGTCAGACTGTCATCGTAATAGCTTTGTAGTAGTGTCATCTTCGTCACTCTAGTTCTTGATCGGACTTTCGCCGTGCTGTCGTGGTCACGCTGTCGTCACTAGCATATCATCACCAGGCAGTTCCAATTCATTCTTTATCATACCGTCGTGGGGATGCGGCCACGGTCGTTTCATCGAATTCATTGCAACTTCGAGATTTACTCTAGGAAAAAAGAAAGAGAAGACGAAGATGTGGCTCTTCCACGGAACCCCGTTTTCTACTTCATTCATTTTTACGAGTGTGCTTGCCTGTTTGCAGGAGGACTCTTCCCGAGAACTTCGGCCATGGAAATGTAGTCAGCTAGGCGTCCTGTGAAACAGCCGTCTCAGTGGGAAGCGCTACAAGGAAGCGCAACCGCCTCAAGAGGGGCCCATGCAGGGAGGACACTCTGCTGTACTATTCTGCTGATGATGGCGACGGTGACTACTGGACAGTTTTGATGCAAAAAAGAAAGAGGACAATTGCCCCGGCTTCTTTGTCGTCAACCAGCACTAAGGCGCCAGCACAGAGCACTGACAGCCCACACCGTGTTCTTCTTGCTCATGACGCGAACCTGAATGGACTCAAGAAGTAAGCCATATCTGTCTCACTAGAAGTTATTTTTCTAGTGAGATTACCAATGCGAGAATTAATGCAAGTAAGAATATTCTTGCAGTCGATGCCAAGAACAGAACAGCGCTGGATATCTCGCACACACCCAAGTGGCTGGGCATGATAACTGTCCGCAACCTAATACCACAGGATAGCAACACTTCTTCAGGTATGATTTATGAGTTAGATTTAGTCAGTCCAATACGGCGACCTACCTCGTAAGGTTAAACCCGCCACAGCGGATATAATTAATACTGGAATCCATCCCCTAGCAGCATCACGTTGTGTGAAGACAACCTACAAGGGAGACCGCTTGCCGTCTCACGTAAAAGTTGGACCTTTTATCATCCGGAGCAATCCTTCGTGCCCACGCCTCTAAAATCCATAGTCCTTTGAAGATAGTGAATGTCTGCGGTATATCGGAAACTGCGACTGTGTGTCCATAACGCTCGGAGCAGCACAGCGCTCATGCTTGCCGTACGACTGACTTCTAGCGAGCCAATTGTGCTGGTCCACGTGAAGCGTCGGTGAGAAACTGCTTAGGACACGAGACAGAGCTGGAAGTCCTAAAACACATGTTGTGGGACAAGTCCACGCACAAGAAGGCTTCTGCCAAAGTGCGACGGCGTCGCGCCCACCACAGGAGCTCTTCGCCCACCGCAGATTTTCGATAGGTCTTCATCTACTAAATATACTAATACCGTCGTAAGAAAGGCTACTCCCTGCAGCTGGTGCTCCCTACATACTTGAGGGCGCTTTGTGTATTATGGTCAAGTGTATATTAAGAGTTTGACTTTATTTAATAAATTATTTATATTGAAACTTTATTCTCAACGTCTGGATTGTGAGCTAGGGCCTTCAATGAATGCACTAAGTTACATCAAAAGAGCTAAAGCAGTTCCGCGAGAACAAATACACAAAACATGGGCATAATTTTGACGA
Organism: Dermacentor variabilis; assembly: GCF_050947875.1. Taxonomy (NCBI): domain Eukaryota; kingdom Metazoa; phylum Arthropoda; class Arachnida; order Ixodida; family Ixodidae; genus Dermacentor; species Dermacentor variabilis. The sequence goes on along the minus strand of NC_134574.1, from coordinate 73,643,419 downwards.
AAGAGGTAAAGAATGCCGGCCCAGCTGTAACATTTCATGTGGAAACATAGTGGTACTATAGCAAAATAGATTGATGTGAACGATAGTGTTGACAGAATATTTGAAGTTTACATTGTTTCGCGCAGCACGCGAATATTCTCAAGATTAACGAGGAAGCTAGCACCACGGTTACAGCTAACACTATTTGGTGGAAAATAGAAAAAGCATTGAAGTTGGGAAGGGGAGTCTCTTAAGAACCGTATGCAATCGAGTGAAACTCATCGAAGCAATTGAGAGCATTGCATGGACCATAAGGACGAGATGATGATGGCATTGGACGTGTAGGTGGCCGGTGCCATGAATGTGTTCAGTAGATTCACACATATTCTAAATATACGGGAGATGGAAATCATGTCCAACATCAGCAATGTATGGAATAGGTGGAGAAGAACGACAGGTGTACCACGAAAGCGATCTTGCCGACCGTGTTATACCCGCAATAAAGGAATTACAGACAAGAGGTACGAAAAGTATGACGCCACAGTTTTATCTATCAGCTAGGCATTTTTAACTCGGTTGGTGACTAAGCAGCAAAAGCTCAGATGGGTAACGGACGAATATCGAGTGATTTTAGCATCGGAAGATTCGCAAGGCCGCACCAAGCGAACACGTACTATCCTGACACGGACCATTTTTACTACACAAGCTTAAATGAAAGAAGCAGTTTAGCAATGAACCCACAAAGAAGGAAATTGTCCATTTTACCGGCAAGTAAAACATTGAAAGCAACATTAAGATGCAGGCTTACGCTAGAGCGGTTGGCACGGTCTCAAGAACACACGGAGGCATAGGCAGACAGTTTTCATTTTCCAGGGGGGGGAGAGGGAGGGGGCTGGGGCCTGATCACCTTTCCGAATCCCCCGTATATATCGTTATGGGAAGTAAGAAGCGTGTGCTTATTAAGAGATTGCCTTTAATGGCTGAGCCAACAAGCATAGAGCTGCGATAATACTAAACTCTTCTTCGTCGTCTCCAAGGCCACCTTCAGCATCTTGTTCTTCCCACATTACCGACTGCGACATCACCCCCGTAAGAAAAAGCACCTTATCGGTGCGGCTCATCTGTCTGAGAAAGATAAGGTTTGAGACGGGGGCTGACGTGGATGATGTCAGAGAGAGCTGACGGCATGGTGGCATCCAGCGGTAACACTTCATATGTGATAGGGGTCACCTGGCGAAGGATGCGGTAAGGGTCATAGTATCGCGAGAGGAATTTCTGCGAAAGACTAACACGCCGAGTTGGATACCAATCTAGCACAAGAGCACCTTGTTCGTAGTCCACGTCGTTATAGCGCTGGTCGTAACGGCACTTCTGGCGTGTCTGTGAAGCAGAAAGACGAATGCGGGCAATCTGGCATGCTTGGGTCACTGTGGCTATGGCATCCCGAGTGTACTCTGTCGGCGAGTCGAGTGTGGGAGAAAGGAGAATGTTGAAAGGCAAAGTCGGCTCACGGCCGAAGAGGAGATGGAAGGGTGAATAGCCAGCTGTGTCGTGGCGCGAGTAGTAGGCGAAGTCGGCCTAATTGTAGGCGAACGTGACAAATGGTAGAGCAATGTCCCAGTCGCGATGATCGGAGGAAACATACACTGCTAGCATGTCAGTTAATGTGCGGTTCAGGCGTTCGGTAAGACCCTTAGTTTGAGGATGGTAAGCGGTAGTAAGTTTGTGTTTAGTAGCACATGCTCGAAGTAGGCCGTTTATGGCTTTGGCAAGAAAATATGTGCCGTGATCGGTGAGAAGTTGACGAGGTGCTGGTGCAACATAACGTCGTGAAGCAAGAAATCAGCGACGTCTGCAGCGCAGCTGGTCGGTAGGGCTCTAGTAATGGCATAGTGAGTTGTATAGCCCGTAGCGATGGCAATCCGCCTATTTACGTTATTTAATATAGGGACTGGTCCAAGAAGATGAACGTCAACGCGAAAGAAAGGGTCGGTCGGTATATCCAAAGGCTGCAGCAGTCCGGCAGGAGGCACAGCTGGTCTTTTCCGGCGTTGTCACTACTCACACGCGGCAACATAGCGCCGGACGGAACGGTTGACGCGGGGCCAGAAAAAACGTCGCCGAATTCGGTCATAGGTCCGCGTGACGCCAAGGTGTCCAGCGGTGGGAACGTCGTGCAGTTGCTACAGTACAATCTGTCAAAGATGAGACGGAATGACGGTTAGGTTGCATGTTGCGGCGACACAGGATACCATTTTTTTTGTAGGAACATCTCAAGGAATTGGTTGGACGGATCAGAGAGCAGGCGTTCGATAATGGGGCGTAACGACTCATCGCGTCGTTGTTCAGCGCCAATGTCTTGCAAGGCAGAGAGCGAAAGAACGCAGATCGGTGCGACATCCGCTCAACCGTCCGGTACATCGACGGGATGACGAGACAGGCAGTCGGCGTTCTGATGTAGACGACCCGAGTTGTAGACCGCAGTGTAGGTGTATTCCTGCAGCCGTAGGGCCGAGCGACCGAGGCGTCCGGTGGGATCCTTGAGGGAAGAAAGCCAACAAAGGGCGGGGTGATTGGTTGTAACTGTAAATGGTCGACCATATATGTAGGTTCAGAACTTCGCCACCACCCCAATGAGGGCGAGGCACTCGCGCTCAGTAATCGAGTAATCGCGCTCGGCGGGAGAGAGGAGCCGGCTGGCGTAGGCGATAACGCTGTTGTGCCCACATTGACGTTAAGCTAAAGCTTCGCTGATGTCGTAGCTTCCCCACTGCTTCCGCAGATGTAGAAATCCGCACTGGCTTCAGTGCGGATTTCTGTCGGAGCGGAGGCGTCAGAATGGGTGAGAACAGGAGGTGTGGTGAGCAGCGTGATCAGCTACGAGAAAGCAGACGCTTGTGCAGAGCCCCAACCGAAAGGAACGTCTTTCTTCAGGATGTCAGCCAGGGGATGGGCAACATGGGCTAAATTTTCCACAAACCTGCGGAGGAGCAAAGGCCAGTACAGCTGCGAGCATCTTTGGCACAAGTTGGTGCGGAGAAATTCTGCACAGCATGAACTTTAGCGGGGTCGGGGCGAATGCCTAACAAATCGACGAGGTGTCCGAGCATGGTTATTTGGCGGTGACTGAAGTCGCACTTGGACGAGTTGAGCTGCAAGCCAGCGGTGCGAAAAACAGAAAGAACAGATGAAAGTCTTTCAAGATGAGTTGCAAATGTTGAAGAGAATACGATGACGTCATCCAAGCAACACAAACAGATGGACCATTTCAAACCATGCAAGAGGATGTCCATCATCCGTTCATAGGTCGTCGGGGCATTGCACAAGCCAAAAGGCATTACCCGGAACTGATATAGGCCCTCTGATGTCACAAATGCGGTCTTAGATGAAAAGTGACGAATGAGGTCTATGGATGAAAAATAAGTGGCACCGTTGAGACAATCCAGAGCATCGTCAATGCGGGCGCGTGAATATACATCTTTCTTTGTGATCGTGTTTAGATGACATTAGTCAACGCAGAATCGCCAGCTGTTATCCTTCTTTTTGCCGAGAACAACAGGTGCGACGGTGACAGCGTTGCAAGAGACACGCTTCGAGGAAGTACATGTGGGCACTGTCCGAAATTTAGGATGGGAAGGCATGTCTGATTGTCCGCAACCGAAACGATGGCGTGTGGGAAGAAGACGTTGTGAGAAAGCAGGACTGAAGTCGCGGGAGTAAGGGCATAGCCTCCGTCAGGTACAGGTGGGCAGGCTAAAACAGAGATGCAGGTTGCTGCAAGAGATGGCAGGCGGATGAAATCCGTGGAACAAAGCGGAGTTGGAGGTTGAGCGGGAAGGTCAACGGGAACAGGTAGGGGTAGGTCAAGTTGTACAACACCGGCGGAACAGTCAATCAGAGAGGAATGGGTGGCCAAAAAGTCGAGTCCGAGGATCACATTGTGAAGGCAACGTTCAAGCACACTAAACAAAACAGACGTGTGGCGGCCGGTGACACTGACACGAGCAGTACACATTCCAAGCACAGCCGGAGTTCCACCGTCGGCCACCTCGAACGGTCGAGTCGGAGCAGGAGTTAGTACTTTCTGCAAGCGCGTTCGAAGCTCCGCATTCATGGTGGAAATTTGGGCTCCAGTGTCGATGAGTGGTGTAAAGGGAATACCATCCACGTCCACGTCCAGAAGGTTCCGATTAGTAAGCAGGGTCAGCAGAGGAATTTCAGGCCGGGGTTCTAGAGCAGCGTCACCTCCAGGAGCTGCCGCAGTTAGTTTATTGTCGGAGAGCGGTGACGGTAAGCTGGGGGTGGAGAGCGACGCAGCTGGGGCGAACGGGAGCGGCGACTACGAGGTGATGGCGAGCGGCTAGTCGCGGTGGCTCGAGCGTTGTCAGGTGCGTCTTCAACCTCGGTGGAGAGTGATGGTGGGCGAGGATTCAGTGGGAAGCGGCGGTAAGCGGGAAAGTTTGGTGGAGAGTGGGCTGGCCAGAGATGTGGCCCACCCGTCCACAGTAAAAGCAGATGGGTCTATCGTCATGTGTGCGCCGTTGGGCCGGGTTGCGATAGCTCGTATATGGACCGTATTGGCTCCGGTGAACAGGGGCAGAGGCAGCAGACGGAGCAAAGTCTGGACGGCTGGCGGGGCAGATGGACGGAAGAACCCCATTGGCAAGTTCTTGGCGAATGACCGACTGAGTGAGATACACAAGCGGCCGGGAATCGCCAAAGCACTGCATCAATGGCGTGGCAGGAGGCGCTGCTTCGATTTCTCGCCGAACGATACTTACGACGTTCTTGCAGCAGGTGGGCTCACGCAGTAGACAAATGTCTTCGCACGTAGATGAAGCTGTGGTATTGGGTAGACGCGCAAACTGTTGAACAAAGCGGCGACTCTTCGCGTCTTCAAAGCGGCGACATTCGTTAATGATCTCATTGACCGTTGTTATGTTCTTGTAAACGAGCAGGTTAAACGGGTTGTCCGCGGTGCCTTTTAAAATGTGGCGGACCTTGTCTGCCTCTGCCATATTGTTATCCACTTTGTGGCAAAGAGCGAGCACGTCCTGGATATACGCCATGTATGATTCAGTGGACGTCTGTGCGCGGGTGCCAAGGTCCTTCGCAGCTCGTTGGCGGCCGACGGGCTTGCCGAACAAATCTCTAAGCTTCTGTTTGCTCTGGTCCCAACTTGTAGTCTCTTCTTTGCGTGTGTTTCGAACCAGACCCGTGCGGTTGTCTTGAGGTAAAATATTATGTTAGCCAGCATAAGCATGTTATCCCAACTGTTGTGTGCACTGACCTGTTCGTAATTCTGCAACCAGCCATCGACGTCAACGTTATCAATCCCGGAAAACATGCAAGGGTCGCGAGGCTGGGCCCAGGATGACCGTCGGTGGCGACGACGGGGCCGTGGTTGAATTCTCTCCTTCGGATGTCATGGCGGCCAGGTTACGTCCGCTGCAGAGCCCCGTCTTGCGCAAGTAATTACTCAGCACCTCCACCAATGATGTTAGGGGAAGGAAGAAGCGTGCGTCTCTTTACAGATTGCTTTTAATGACTGAACCAACAAGCGTAGAGCAGAGGTAATACTAAACTCTTCTACATCTACTCCAAGGCCTCAATCAGCGTCCTCTTCCCACATTATCGACTGTGACATCATATATTTTTCTTGCACCTGCAGAAACTTCGTGTGCCCTCGAAGAATAGAGCGCTGAAGTGACGGCGTTATATGGGTATATACAAGACCTCATAGTAGGAATCAGTTCAATTTCACAGCTTGAGTCCTCTCGGTAGTGTAATCTTCCTTCATGTAATTGTCGCATACCTGGCTATCACTAATACTGCTTCGCGTTTCCGGCGAAAATGGAGTCTCTCTTTCTCTTTTTTTTCTGTAAGTCCGAGTATAGGCGCTGCCTAACATGAGTGCTTTTGATTCTGATTTCGAGTGGACGTGGCTTGGCCTCATTTCGGTTACTGAGCAAATTATTCAGTTTTCCCCAACTATCATGCACCAAGACTTAAAAAAAGAAGAGCTACGTTACTCGAAGAAAACCTGGTGCATATTGTTGCCAGTACAGTAGAGTAGCCGGCAGTACTTCTTTCATGACAGATATTTATTTCGGTAATTGCAATTTACTATCTAACTCGAGAAGTAGTTGCCCTAATTTTGAAAGTGTCACTGAGGCATTTGTAGGCACCCCTAAATGACCTCTAACTGCGGTGTTTTCAGCGACGTACCAATTGTGTACAATTTTTTCCGACGGGCAAAGAAAACCTCATGAAGTATGAAAAACACCACGTGAGTGAGTTCCCATCTATGTCATAAAGCAGCGCCCTCAAATAAGCTGATTGACAGCAGCTGGATGGCCTGTCGCAAACTCAAACAGACAGCGCATCACATTGATAATGGTACGGAAGGAGCACCAACAGCAGGTGTCGCTGCTTCGCGTATGCTCCTTTATCTCATTTCTACGTCACGCTTATGATCTGTCTCTCAAAGCCGACTGTTCACATTAATAAGAAGATCCCCTTAATAACGCGGCCGCAGCGCCGCTCTGACCACGCATGAAATGCGAAAATCAATGTAATAAGCACTGTATGTTTCAAAATCCCACTTTTCTGGCACTGCATCGAAAGAGTGCGTGCGAAGGTATATTTCCCGCGAGAAACGTGCTTCGGACCAAAACTAAATTAAATCGAGCATTTTATTTTTCATGAAACTATATACGTGCTGCAAAAGCAGGTTCGTGTCAAAAAATAAAAGCGAAATAAACAGAATGGGAAGCGACCAACGTGTAGAGAAAAGGCAAAACCAATGCGTTCAAGACAGTAAACTTGTCCCTTCTAAATGAGCCAAATTGACAATCGGGGTGTCTGCACTAAACAAATAAAAAAAACATCAGATTTCCGTGTGCGCTTATTATCTATAAATTCGTAAGCTCCGTTGAACACCAGCCTAGAGGACCTGTTCGAATAGGTCTCCATTTGCAGCTACGCAGTACTATGTCCGTTTTATCGCACCTTAAGTGGCTTTCTTGATGACCGAAGCCGGAATTGTACGGCAGACATCCGTCATCCTTACCTTGAACGCATCTGACGTAACCCCAAAGAAAGGTATCGATTGTCGAGAAGTCAGGTGACCTAGCCGGCCATTGTACAGGCCTTCTAATCTATTGCGCATGAAAAGACGCATCCACCCTGTTTCGTGCTCGGCTGCTGCTGTGTGCTCGTACCACAGAAGTGCAAGACGTGACAGCGGGACTTAGGTGAGAAACTCACTCACCACTTATTCAGGATTTCGTTCACGTAACGCTGCCCAGTCAGTGTGTGATCGCAGAAGATGGGATACAGATGGGATGGGCTATTATAACACTCGCATAAATTCCGCACCCCAAATTGAATAGCCGCTGGTACTTCTGCCGTGTAATCGGCTTTCGTGAGGACCCAGTTCGAGAAACATAACGATTCTACAGGTCCCTATTTTCGAAGCATTGGTGCTGGTTAAGGTGGTATGGTTTAGAAGAACTTGTTGTTGGGCGAGTTGGTAGATATTAGCGAGCATTGTTTAACTGCGCGAAAAAACGAACCACAAAGACAGCGGCTATTCACCATCCGTCCTTGTCCCTCGCTGTCTTTGTGGTTCGTTTTTTCGCGCAGTTAAACAATGCTCGCTAAGGTGGTATGGTTGAAAGGCCATCATTTAGAATCCCCCAAAATGATGACTTGGAAATTGGTATCTGGGTGGCCACAACCCGCGCGCTAGCATGAAGGTTTCAGGCCATAAATGCTAAAACATCCGTGCATAGGCAAGGACTGAAGGATGGAGTCCACCGCGGCTGTCAGTTCAAGCAGCCGGTTTGTCTCAGGTTTTCATAATTTCTGATGATAGTCGATGCGTTTGGTCTACTTGCGCACTTCCATGGCTGATATATATTTGCGGTCGTCCTCTTGTTGCCATTTGCAGATCCAAAGGCAAGGATCATGTTTACCTTCTGCTCAGTAGAGAAATACATGACGAGTGGCACAAAACAACAGACCTTTTAACCTTTACAATGATGCCAATTCTCTTTTGTGGTGATAGGTTTTGTGACGATCCGTGCACTTTATCTACACTAAGACAGCAGCTATGACAGCTTGTTTCCGACTAACACCAAACGCGATGGGCTACTTCGGACGGAGCGCGGCAGATGCGGCACAAGCTCGATCACGACGTTGTTCTTTAATTCTTTTATTTCGTTCTGGATAATTAAGGGAGCCTCTTCGAGGGCGCTGCTTTATGATCCAGGTGCGAGCGAATTCACGTGGTATTATCCATAGTTTGCGGGGTTTATTTTTTAGTCAAAAAAAAAATTGGACGCAATCAGTGGTTCTCCATCATCGTGCTGGTGGCGGAAAGCTAGAGCACCGCTCTACGTCGCCGGCAACACGTTTACGAGGAGCCAACGACTCGTCCACTTTCTCCCCTGACGAGAACCGGTGCGGCGACGGTGACGCCTCGGAACCTTTGACGGCTGTGTGAATAAAGCTTCAAAGGAACCATTAATTCGGCCCGAGGAGCTCCCCGCATGGGATCTCTAACGGCTTAAAACTCCTCAGGACCTCACTGAAGTTCTTGCCTGACTGACTGACTGACGCAATCAGTACGTCGCTGAAAATATCGCAGTTATATTTGCCTTAGCTGCGCCTTAAAATGTTTCATTACCACTTTGATAATTTAAATAGTAGGTCTCGAGTTGATAATTAATTAAACTACCGAATTAAACCTTGGTAACAAAAAATTACTGGCCGCTACTCCACTGTATTGTAAACAATTTGCACTAGGTTTTCTTCGAGTAACGCATTGCTCTTTTTTGAGCTCTTGGTGGATATTAGTTAATCGAGACATCCTGCATATATTTATGACGTTAGCATGCAAGTGACGATTTTTTCATCCTTAATAAATGTTGTAAATTATTAGAAGTGTTTTTTTCTCATGGGTCGTTAGCATTGCTTACTGGAAAGAGAAGCAATAATGAGACACACAACATTGACGTGCATTGCACAAGTGATAAAAGACTCTGCCGAAAGGGTCACTGATGTCAATATGTTTTTTTATGGTCTAGAATGCGCGCAAAGCTATTTCAAGTGTGGTGAACATACAAGAACATATTCAATCTCTACGCACATGTTATCGGTACTTTTAGAAATAATGTTTAATTGGTTACATACATCCATCTCTTTCACAAATAATAAACTTTATCCTGTGTGTGTATTTAAATATATTGTATACGTGCATGATGTTTACAGTGGAAATTTTAAACAATGTTGAAGTGAGAAAATACGGATGATGCCGCCACCGCTAGCGCTTCTAATGCGCGTGTCCTCCTATTGTCAGGATATGCAGAAATAAAGCGAAAATATGAATTAAAAGCCGTGCACATCAGCGCCAACAATGATGTTGGAAGCTATTAGCCCCAGCAATATGTCAAGTGAAAAGGTCAAGAAAAGCCAAAGGAACCTCAATTGATATGAGCGGCAAAACTCTGGTAATGGCACTTTAGGTGTGTGTGTGGGGGGGGGGGGGATTTGTCAGCGCCCGAGGGCTCAGCCCCCCCCCCCCGCCCGCGAAACTCTGGAGGAAGCTCCGCCCCCCCTCCCCCCCCGTAGTCGGCGCCTATGCACGGAGGCCACGCAGCACAAGAGGAGACTACAGATTAGTATGCTTGTCAGTTCCGTGATGCCACGATTCACTCATCCACTTTTGTTATTTGCACAGGTGGTGCTGCTGTCATTTTCAGCACAAACTCAGACGCATGAAAGCGCTATCACGGTGCCGATGGTAGACGTGTTAAATGTCAATGGTTCTGCGGACTCTCCTGCATCGTTCGCTTTCGAAAATATGTGCTCAGGACATCGATTGCAACAAGGCAAGCCAAGACAAAATCAACATCAGCAAAGGGGAAGGTTTTTTGAATTATGGATTATCCCTGCAGTGACAGTGGGCTTGGTGGCAACGCGATGGAAAGGCTGACCGCATCCATTGTTATATTATACAATGTTTTGTGAAAAAAGGCAGCATATTTTTGTTCAGTACGAGAAACGTGGGTCATTAGTGGTGCCGAAAACTACAAGGCGCTTATGTCTTTGTATATGTGTGCTTTGGTCCTATAAGGCAGTTGTGTTACGGTGATACATCGAAAAATGCAGCCGCTGAGAATGTCAGATTGAAGCAAATACTTTCAGAAATAATGGGACTAAATGGCGCTATAGAAATATAAAAGGGACAATTGCTTAGCTTGAAGTAGTCATGTCGGCGATCCCCAAGCTCAGAAAAAGGTTGCAAGGTATGAAAAAGGAAAATATCAATCCCGCGTTTTAGTTTGGACAGCATGCGGCAAAAAAACTTAATCTGGTATATCGTAGTAGGAGTAATATTTAATTTGTATAAGGTGTCGTTACTACATATGCCATACCGTATACACGCTTGAAGAGACGGAAGTTGACGCTATTTTCCGCGGCACACCTAAGGATACATTGGGAAGTGCAAAACGAGTTCACAGAGTTGTAAAACTTTCGGGAAACAAATATATGCCACTCATTCTGTGATGTGCTAGTTTGGATCAAAAGAAAGCTGTGCTTCCTAATTCGCGTATGCCTAAAGAAACTATATGCATGAAGTAAATGCATCTAAATTGGGAGCGCCTGAGGGACGAAAGACGAACAAGCTACACTTGCTAAATGTCAGTGCGCGTCGCCTTATCAATAAAGGTGTAGAACTTGAGCATATTCTCGTATAAGACGAGCCGAACGCTGTGTTGGCGATGGAGACGTGTCTTCACTCCGAAATTGTGAATCAAAATGTTTGTCCACGAGATTTCGAAGTAATACAGGTGGACAAAACAGGTAGTGCTGTGGGCGTCCCTATTTTTGTTGGCAATAGGTTCAAGCACACAGTTGTGCAACATCGCCAAATAAGTGAAACAGCGTGATACCGGCTTTTTCCACGGCTGCACGAAGTTTTGACATGCACGCTGTATCACCCATCTCGGTTTAACAGTGGCACCACAGAAAATTTGAGCAATGATTAGCACACCATCTGCGCCCGGTATAAAACTTCTGTATTGTATGTGATGTGAATTTACCTGGCATTTAGTGGAACACGATGCTGCCAGCAGAACTAGAGCATGACTTTTGCAGCGCGCTGATAGAAATGGATTTTTCACGCAGTCTTCGCCAGGTAGTGCAGTTATGTACGCGTTTTGAACAGGACAGCAAATCTGTTCATGGCCTTGCCGTCACGTGTTAATAATGTCAAGAACACAGCAGGAAAAAATTTGAATGACGAAAATACCTCTTTATTGCGCAAACCAATGCCCAGAAGAACAAGCTACACTCAAAGCGCAACAATAGCGGCGAACACAGTCGGCGGTATTGAAATCTGATCTGCCGGTCAAGCGCGTCGGCTTTTAGGTAAGAGTTATCGAAGGCTACAGAGAAATAGGTGGTGCCAGCGTGTCTTCCAGAAAGTTCTACCCAATTCGCGTAACAGATGCAATCAGATTACACAAGCTTCGGTGACAAGAGAAGCATCGACAACATTCGAGCGGCTTCCGATACATGCAGGCGCGTCCGCCGCTGACAGATAACATTTCTTAGACTGTGAAAAGCGTTCACCCATAAAAGATAAACAATTCCACGTGTGAATATCAGAGAGTGCCTATCATCCCGACCGCATACCCCTGAAGTTACGCTTGGCATTCCAAGCCATTTGACAGTTAATTTCGCTTTTAAGATATGAACGATTTTAAAAGAGTGCCAATTACGCGTATCGTGTAGGAACTGCGATATAGCTGATGATACAGCCTTCCGCGATTGATTTCTCGATGGGTTTTTATTTATTCTGAGCTGTTTTAGTATCTTTGGTGCTAGTAGATTGTAATTGTGAACAATATGGGGCAATTTCTCAATTTCCTAGTATATGAATATACAGAGCGTCCCATCATGTCCCAAGATTTAAAAAAAATATGCATATGCCACGTAACTGTACTGAACCAAGGTAATGTTGTTTTCAGTCCCTTAGAGAAACTCAGATTATTTTTTTAAATTCTGCCTAATTACATAATTAATCGTGATCATTTAATCATGCAACTCAAATATTGTAGCTGCATTAAAACTGTTAATGACAAAATTGTGCAGCAACGTAAAAACTCCCGACACATTTTCTTGTTGCTCCATACGTGCTACAGAAAAGTGTTTTTCCGACTGTGAAAGAAGCTCGCGAATACACCGGAAATTGCCACGCCACAGGTCGCTTCTATTCACTTTGCTTGTATTCGCATGTAGCAGTTTTATGTAGCACGTACTGGGCAACCGAAAACTGTATCGGGAGTTTTTAATGTTGCTCTACAGTTTTCTTATTGACACTTTTCATCTACTTCCAGTATTTGAGAAGTTGGTTATTTAATAAAACTAATTGTGTAATGAAACAGAATGCGAGAAATAATCTAAGTACCTCGAAGCGATGGCAAAGAGCATTACCTCGGTTCTCTCTAGCTACGTGGCATTTGAAAATTTTTAAATCCTGGAGCATGATTCTAGGGACACCCTGTACAACTCAGTTTGTGTCCTTGAAGATAAAATGATTTTGGCTGTCAAGAAATTGGTTGAAAATTTTGTGTCTCTTGTGTCTCTTAAAAATAAATGATCTTGGATGTTGGAAGAAATTGTTCAAATAAATATTATTCAGCGCCGTGCAGCCACTTAAAACGCGCATGTCATCCGAGCAGGCGACCATCAGCCTTGCACTTCTAAGGGCGACAAAATCTTGATATACTGCGACTCCATGAGGGCAATTCTGTCCTTCGGAACAGGAAGCATAGAGTAGCAGGCATTCTGCCGGCCGTCGGCAGAATGCTTGGTACTCATCACCTCACCCCACACTACATCAATTGGTTCCCGGCACACATTGGACCATTGGAGGGGCCACTCCCTAACCTCAACCAGACGGCACACGAGGCCGCACTCGAGCGCGACCCCCTCGTCACTTACAACGATCTCACCCAGCATTAAAATTTACTCAAGAGGATCATGCCACTACCGCAAAAGCACTCAATTAAGCACAAGAAGCCACGTACAGGCGGCTTCAGACGGGCACGTACCCATGCCCGGCCTTTTTTCACAAAATCTTTCCGGACGCGCATCCTCACAATGCGTGTCGCTACTACCAGGATATAGCTAGCCTTGCTCACATACTTGGGTTTGCCCCACGGCACCGGGGGTCAGGACCACCAAGGAAGAGTGGCAACGAGCTCTACGTAGCTCGGACCTTGAATCACAGATCTGGGCTGTCCATCGGGCACGCGCCGTGGCGGAGGAGGGGCATTGCCTCTCTATCTCGACGTGGGAGCGGCCCGCTGCGCACTAATCACGCGCACCGACGGACCTCAAGAAAGTTATTCATCCGTCCATCCGAGCCTGCTTTAAGGTACGACAGCTCTTAGCAACGAATTAAAATCTAAAATAAAAAGTCGAAGCATAAGTCATTCAGTGCTATAATGCGACACTTCCCCAGTGACTCCGCTCAAATGTTTGGAGAGCAACTGCTGAAGGATAAGTGTGAGATCTCCGAGATAAGTACATCTCAAGCTGTTATCACTAAGAACGTAAATTCAAGAATAACAGCTTCACCATAACGGCGAAACAATGAATGCGATATCAACATGTTAGAAGGGTTAACATAGTTTTACGTTGTGTTGTCTATATATGCGTATTGCAGAAAAACGCAAGCTGACCAATTAAACATGCGTAGTGTGGCGTACGTAGATATATGAATACAGAGAACTCGGTGACCGAGATCAGCATTGGCTGGAACTATTGGACCATGTCGGCGTCGTGGCCATGTGCTAACCTCGCGGTCCACTCTTGGGGCATGCACTCGGCTGGCACAATGTGTACCTCCAATTCGCGCTTTGGAACTATAGGGTTTTGTCGATGTTGGCGCAAAGCCTCGGTCTCCCGATCACGCCAGGCCACGCCTGGGCGCCTTCATCTTTGAGCTGCCAAGTCCGTTGCACACGCAGCACCGCATTGTTCCTGCATCAGAACTAACCGTCTCATCTTTGTCTGTATACGCGCCCCTTGCTTCAGTGTGATAAGCGTTGCGCTTGAGCTTCACGGCCGACATTCCGTGAAAACGCGGGTGCATGTTTGCGCGATCTGAGCAGTATTTTGCTGCTGAAACAACACACCAGCACGTACTGCTCTAGCCACCGTACATTGGCTGCTACATGCTGGAAAACGATGCCACAAGCCGACAAGGCGAGTGCAAGAAGAAAGCATTTTTCGCGGGCCAATCCCGGAAATTGTGCAGACTAGAATCCCGAAGCACTGTCAGCAATAGCAGAGTGTGGCATTGCGCTTGAACGTCTCGGACATTGCTCCAACTCTTATGCAATATACGCGGGTGCGACAAAATTCCTGGCAGGAGTGAAAGCTTTACTGCACAGTGCAGAGCCTGCATTACCATCGCATAGGCGCTACTATACTGCCTGCAAGGAACCTTGTCAGTAAAACTACCTTACTTTCAGGTTTCAGCTCTCATATTGTTTCGCCCTTGCTGTATTTGATAGCATCAGAAGATATAAGGTAAAGTACAAGCGCTGTCAGCGTTCTGTTCCACGTCCTCTGTGAGCTGCCATTCTCAAAGTTCTGTGGAATAATTATGTAGAGGCATGTAAGAGCTTGTATGCGAAAATTTAGTGATATAATAGTATAGCAGTATACCCCACATGTAGCTGATGTCATGAAGCATGACATGGCTCATAGCTGTTACTAATTACGGCAGGGCTCGATGCGCATAGATACACTCAAATAAAAATGCCAAAGAAAAACAACCTACTTTGGATGGCAGCCTTACATGAACTTTTAGTTAGAAAGGTTTCATACGCAGTACAGTTTATAGACGCTGTACCTACTGGGGAACACAACTCTGTATTTTATGCACTTTGAGAAAATCATTGTAGCCTCGCGTAAATGCTCCCAGACAGTTTTTGCATCAGAATGATGGTGGCAAATAACCTGCATATACCTAATATACGCGAAGCCTCACGGCAACGTCGATGGTGACGACAACAAAAATTCGCTTGTATTGTCCGTTTAGTTGCTGTCCCAATAAAAAAATAACGAAAATTGTTGGTTTCTAGTGTGCTTACTTAAGAGAACGGCGACCCTATTGACCTTAGTGAATGTAGGGGCTTTCCCCTCCTTTACAAACTCAGGCATTCTAAGCAGAGGAAGAAATGTAAGCCAACAAGTGTGCAAAAGATGAACTTTGAAACAGATCCGCAAAATGGGTGGCAAAATACCTTTCCAGTATTTTCGAAAAATCACTCTTGTCAGGAATTTGTCCTGATGACTGCAAAATGAGCAAAATGTTTCCGACACCAAATGCGGCGATGATAAGTGCGTTTATAAATAAAAGGCATAGCCTTAACGTCAACATCGTGAGAAGTGTTGGGACAGTCTCCAAATGTATATGAAAATCTATCTCGAAAGCAGTTTTTAGTAAATTCTGAAGATTTTTCATGAAAGGGTGTCGACCGTGACAAAACTTGTGAAAAGAACGCTTTTTCTCAGTGAAGAACGTGATAGCAGAAGATAGATTGAATGTCATCTGCATACGGTTTAAAAATGCATTTGATATTGTTAGCAATCATAAACTATTCATGATACTAGAAAAGGCATCCTGAAACTGCAATGTTGTTGGGTTAGTTAAGACTAGCTATATAATTGCTGCAGTTTATTACAGTTCAAAAAATACACTTTGTCATAGGTTGTATTGCTGCTGGGGTACCGGAAAGGTTGGAGCGCTGACGCCTGCTGTTCCTCCTATTTGTCAACGAACCCATAGCTTACTCAAGGACTCAAGCCAGACTGTTAGAAAACAACACTGTTCCTTTTACTAAAATCAGTTTGATCGCTGACGAAGTTCAACTCAGCGAGAACTTCAAAAGAAAAATTAATTAATGATCTAAGATATCGCAAATGACTCAATATTTCCAAAATATTGCGTGATAGTAACACAGATGCAAACATTTAAAATTTGCCTCCGTGATTTCCGATGTCCCCTTAGCTCGCCTAACAGAACATAAATACATGGGTGTCACTCTTACTTCAAACCAAAGCATGGCAGATCATTTAGATAATGTTGTTGCAAAGGTGAATGAAACATTAACGTTTATTCGACACATGCTCAAACTCGCGTATGTACCGACCAAAATCACATCGTTAAGTATACTAGCACGTCTAATATTAAAATATGGGAGCGAAGGGGGGCGGATTCACATAAGTAAAAGAGGGTGTCCTAAAGCAAAGGGCAACGAGGCCGTTTGCGTATCATTTTTTTTGAAATATTGAAGGGATGATTCGGCGTCACATGTTTACGGCAGAGAGAACTTGCCTTTGTTAAAATTACGAAGGACAGAAAAAACATTCAGTCTCCTTTTCACCATAACAAGTGAACTTATGTTAGTAAAAAACATCACTATATGAATAAGACGAAGTCGCAAATGACAAAAAATACACGTACCAGGGGTGCTATAATGTAAAACTATTCCAAACTTTTCCATTCTAATTCTGCAATCAGCCCGCCGCGATTGGTCAAAAACTTTTTTGGACCACCCTCACTTAACCTGTCTGTCACGAGACGTCACGAAAAACGCGATAGCTCCCCATCTGATATGACATGTACACACATATTATGCGTAACTGTACCGAACAAAACAAAAATAGTTAGTTTTGATTCGACGCCTCTTTGATATTAGCGCCCGTCTATTGGTCAAAAGTTTTCGGACTGCACCCACTTCACCTGCCTCACGCGACGTCGCAAAACCGCAAGAACTTACCACGTCAAAGTGGCGCGTACGCGTTAAAGATGCATTAATATGCCGAACAAAAGTGAATTTTCTTCTGAATAGCCGCAGGCTGCCCCGTTCCGAAAGGAATAAAAGATGGTTGCCGCCGATCGCTCAGGCACTGGCTACTCTCACCTACTGGATAGCGTGGGTTTATTTGCGTGTAACAAAACATTTTGCGCGGCTGTGTAATGTTTTGGAGTACTTTCAGTACGTTTACAACCTCGTTCTGCCAACTCTTCTTTGCTGGCGATCCGTTTTAACGTCATTCTTAAGCCTCCGTTGCATGCTGCCGCGACCCTCGACGAGCCATCGCAAGCTATGTAAGGGAAAACGGACCAATCGCAGACGCCGGCACCACCCTCTCCATCCGGTTATCAATATTTAGTGCAGTGGCTCGGCCCCACTTGTGCATGCTCCTCGCCTCGTGTGAGCAAATTAGATAAAACAAGCCGCTCAGTTCAGGCAATATTATTCGTTTTCCAAGCAAACAAAAGTTACCTCCTATGAACGAGGAGAGTGTTTGATTGGTCTGGACAGACAACCCTGCGGGTGACCGCCCGATGCGTGCGTCGGTGGTTACGCAAATTTGACGTCAGGAGATTTGAATAAAAACATATTGGAATAGTTTTACGTTATACGGCCCCAGTTGTGCAAAAATATTCAGGTTTTCTATGAACAATAATAGGTGCCTTTTCTTTGTAAAAACTGCTCGTCACTGGAAATAATTGCTGCAACTTGAGGTAAGAGCGAGTGTTCGAGAACGTTTTTTTCACTTATTCAGTAGTGTCTTTCTTAGTGCAGGAAGTGTTTCTGTTTGGTCAGGCTTGTTTCGAATTCAGGCTTGTCGTCCGTGCCAAAGACACCCACAATAGTGATTGCCTCAAAATCCGTGCTTCTTCAAATATTGGGGGGACACGTTATACGCTCGCAGTGTTGTAAAGTGAAATATTGTTTCTCATTACATATACTATCCTTGTTATATTCTTTTCTCGTAACATATAATCTTGCAGTATGGGCTTTATTGTATTATGTTTGTGCTGCAAAGGCAAAAATGCAAGTGTTGCCATCGAACGGTTGCATCTACGAGGTCTTTATGAAGATTCAGACTCCGATTTATATCGCAAGGACACGCTCGAGCTCTCCCAGAGTCGCAATAATTGTTTGGTCTAAGCTTGAGTGAATCAACCTATAAGTGTGTCTGCTGACTTATTGATGCAGAGCCTGCTGATGTCCCAAAAAGTATATTTAGAGTGCGAAGAATTGCTGGGGCTTGGGGATTCATTTCTTTCATGCTGTTATTAAACAGATTTTGCTGAGGCATTACAAATTTCTATGGCTAGGTAGCACTAAATAGAGATTGAAGGCACGCACATTACTTGCAGAATGGTTACGAGTACGCTAGATGACCGGTTACCTAGTGCTTAGCAGGTGCTCGAGAAATATGCTAAGGAGATTCAAATTGCTCTACCTTTCGTGTATGGATTTGCTTGTATTTTCAATGTTTAATTTTGCACATGCTGTTTACAAGCGCTGTATGTTGAAACAGGGAAGTTCACGCTTACCATCCACTGAGAGCCTGAAAACACCGCATTTCTTGTCGTCATCCCAGTATTCAAGATGTTTTTCCACCATGTCCTTACCTGCAGAACAAGTGGTTGTTCAAATAAGTAACTGTAGTTTTTCCCTGCGCCTAAATAAAGTAAAATCTACACTTAAATTTAGTCTTGTGGTCCCGAAATGCAGATGTATTGTTAGACCTCCAAAATGAGATTGCTATAAGAAGCGTAGATCTGTAGCCCAATGTTGTGCCTCTCCAAACGAACTCGCGAAACTGTAACAGAGGACCGTGACCTAGGATGATCCGTGACGTTCTAGAACATGGAAGCTGATAACTCTGGTTACAGTTAAAGAGTATGAAGTTGGTTTATTTGGTAGAGGGATGTTGGACTTCGAACACCGCAGCAAGCAAAACACAGCCCCTGTTTTTTTTTCCTTCTCTGTACGCTATAACTGTTACGTTTTGCGCCAGGCATGCTGAAAGGATCAGACAAGTTCCGGGTGAACGACGTTTATTGACCCATGCTTGTGGGTTGAGGCTCGGCAAGAACGAGGGCCGCTAGCAAGGGACACTTTGCTTTTAACACTTAGTGGCGCATGCGCAGTTC
This sequence comes from Dermacentor variabilis, assembly GCF_050947875.1. Classification (NCBI taxonomy): domain Eukaryota; kingdom Metazoa; phylum Arthropoda; class Arachnida; order Ixodida; family Ixodidae; genus Dermacentor; species Dermacentor variabilis. The sequence continues at coordinate 73,624,392 of NC_134574.1, read as the reverse complement.
GCAGAGTGCTGTTATCAAGATGAGCGCCAGCCGACACATCAATAACATTGTGCACAAAAGTCCAATAATATGGTATAAATATAGTTTCCTGCGGTTTAAATGCAAATTGCTACTTTTATCCCTATTGAACAGTATGTTTAAAAAAAGCGCGAGCTTTTAATCGCTTTCTATTGCGGTTATCGCTTTAGAACGCAAACAACAATGCGCGTTCGTACTTGCCCATCGCTGAGTTGATCCATGTTTTGGAACAATCAGCTTTCTGCATTTGTTCGCAAACTATCGAAGACTTCCTCAATAAATAAAGATTTTAGAAACGTAAATAACGGTAAAACAATCAGATCAGGTACGTACCTCAATGTTGTCGCAACGACAGCAGCGTTTCAACATACGGTAATCTCTCGGCGAACTTACTGAATAGGCTTAGATCCCTTGCACAAATAGAAATAAACATGGGTAGATTCCGGCTATGCTCAGCCAACGGATGGCACATCAAGGGCACCAACATGTTGTCGTTGAGTGTTTGAAATATACAGTGAAAATTATCGCTATCCAAAGAGTTGAAATTGCTTTCTGCCTGAGCCCGCTTGATGTACAGCCGCGTGCAATATGACTTGCGACACCCTTGTTCGTGGTCGAAGAGCTCCAGGGTTGACTTGCGAAATAGCGGCTTAATAAGTACCACTAATTGAAGCTATGATTTGGCCTAGAACTAATCCTCTTTCTGAACAGCCGCACAGTCTTCGAGCCCCCTTCAACCACGGGCACCGGTGTCGCAGGCCATATTGCACGTGACTGTATACTGCAAAACGATTTCTAGCGGAAATACCCGACATAGACGAGTTTCCAGTGTGTCCTATTCATGTTGTTTCATGTGTTTTTGTATGTCAGTGTTTTCTGCTGATAATTATTTCGCCGACAACTAGCGAAAACATCCTTTCCGAATGTGTGATGTGAAAGATCATTTATATATCTGCAATGCAATATGTGACTTATCACGAAGTTAACCATTTCGATTGCGCCGTCTGTCGAGAACCAATCTCTCTACTCATACGTCTTTAGTTTCGCACGGTGTGCAGAAACTAATTGGCAGACTGGCAGCTACGTGCGGGTTCGCTTCAGTCCTGCAGTAGGTTTTATTTTTATCCATTCGTATTTTCCTGTCCCTTATTATTTCTATGTTACACTTAAACAACAGTTACCACTCCTTCTGCCTCCCGTGGCTGGACTGTGTCTTGCTCCGCATGGCTATGTTTGCCACATTGTTTTACCTAAACGCATAATCCCCAGAAAAATGCGAAATAGCACATACTAGTTGTAAAATACGAGCAGAATTCCTGACGCATAACAGTAAATATCCAAAATGTTTATTTAAAAAGATGGCAAACTGGAGTGCACAAAATAGATTATTTCGAAACTGTTTTGAAGAATCATGATGAAAGCTTGAGCATGTTAACAATTTCAACGCAGAAGATTTTTTTTAGACGCACTAAATTCTTAAATGTTGTCGGCGGCCGGTAGCATGATTGATCTAAACCCTTGATCTAAATTACTCGATGAGGCGGACTTTAGCTTTACGAGAAATCAAAATGTTTAGCCGAATGATTACCATATAACCCTACCTCTTATTTATTACTTTATCGGAATACTTCGACCTGCGAACTGTAGTTACATAATATGCAAGGCATATCGACTGAAAACAGATTCTGAGGATGATATTGGTTTCGAGATATGTGGAGTCCAACTTATGGCGGAAATGCACTGTTGTCCCACTTACTTCTCAAGAAAACGCTGTTTCATACTGAAACGGCAATGCGTTTCAAAGGAAAATTTTGAAATTAACATTTACAAGCAGGCGTAATCCGGGGAACTATAATCCGGAGAACTCTAATCTATATTTTGAAATATGTTCCCTAATGTATTTAATGAAAACGTTTAGTGCTCTAATTATGGTAATTGCTCAAATATTGTTTAGTAGTTGCAGACGTAATACTCGCCTAAACGAATAATTAGATTAATGGTTAGGATTGTCCTATGTGCCCCAGGCAATTTAAAAAAATCGCAGCTGAAAAACCTGGTATAATGGCTGGTACTTGTTATTTCGTCACTGCGAGGGAGGTGAAAAGTCTATTCTTATAATATTGTGACGTTCGCGTATAATTCATCGCGTCACGACACCGCCGGCTATTCACCATTCTATCTCCTATATGGCCGAGAACCCGCGTTGCCCTTGGACACATTGTTGCCCTCGGCCACACGTTCAACCACTGAATACGCCCGCGACGCGATCGCACACGCCGACCACGCGCGCCAGCTCGCCCGCACCCGTCTCGAGGCCTCACAGGAGCATCAGAGACGCCTCTATGATTGGCACCATCGCGACGTGCAATTTACTCCCGGTTCACTGGTGCTTCTCTGGTCCCCCATTCGACGTGTGGGCCTTTCCGAAAAGCAGCTGTCCCGCTACACTGGCCCATACCGTGTGGTGCGACAAGTGACCGATGTCACGTATGATGTCATCCCCGCCAGCCTCTCCGCGTCATCGTCGGCTGCAAGTGACAACGTTCACGTGGCGAGACTAAAGCCATATCACACACCTTTCGCCGCGGATGTGTAGATTAAGCACCGGGACGGCGCTTCTACTGCCGGGGGTGATGCTACGGAACAGCCGCCACAGTGTGGCTGCACTGAGGAGAAGGAAGACGACGTGGCCACCGCTTGATATAGCGTCGCCATCATTGCCACCGCTTGTCTACGTGTAAATATACTGTAGACTCGTACGTCAGCTACACGTAACAATATTTCACAAAAACGAGGCCGGCAACAAAGAAAATGTATTATATATATATACCATTTAAAACGGTTAGTTTACTCATATTTGAAGCGCGGCGGTGCCGGTTCCGACCCCTTATGACGCCTTTTGAATGCAGCCCTGTGCCTTCTGACTTTTGTCAAGTGCTTAAATGGCGAAAGTTGGAAGCGGCTAATGATAACTTTATTGACTGCATAGTACAACATATTGTTTATTGATATCTATTGATCAACATATTGATAGCACAACATATTGCGTTTATTTTGCATAAAATTTTACAACCACAGCATTGGGTACCAGAATTGTTACCCAACACATTATCGCCACAGTTGAAAACAATACTTTCTGTAACAAATTTCATGAATTCATTGTCGAGAAAATATCAAGAACGCGAACATCAATAATAAAGGCAAAGAACCGACTGATGTTTGTGATTTTAGGGAACTGACGAGTCCTTCGTAGTTGCAGACATCGTAATGATCTTTTGTTCTAAAGAATAAAAATGATAAAGCAAATACCTAAAGGCTGACACGACAACGAATCTTACGTTTCAACAACGGCCGTAAAATTATTCCCTCTATAAACGATCACGTTTTTGAAAATATCAACTGAAAATAAATAATTTTAATGTATTTAACATTTATAGCCAGGCGCCTCAACTTCATATGCCATAACATTGCCTCTGGTGTGACTGAATATTTTTGTGCAACGCAGCCACTGCTTTGCCGGTAAACATGTAGCTGACACCCCAAAACAACCTTTCTCATTTCGACCTTTTACAGCCAGGATGCCTTGAAACTAGTGAAAAAGGTAGCTAGAGATTGTGGTATTGCTCATCATGATGTGAAGACGGTCAAAGATGCCTTTATTTTACATGAAGTAAGAGTATTTTGTGAGAGTAACGTGGGCTGTGTACAATTAGGTAATATGCGGGATCCAGTTAAGCACGTTGTTTCCCAGTTGACGCAGTGGTGGTGGTGGTGGGGGGGGGGGGAGGCGTTATATTGTGAATGCGCGAACACAGAAAACAGCTGGTTTTCCGGCTCAAAACGGGGCTGCATCAACGTAGGGCATGAGTGTGACTTGTGGCCTGCACGGAGACATTTAACTCACCGTGGTCGAGTCAGACTCCTATGGTGTGATTTTGTGGTCCACAACTGAATCAAACCATCACATTTAAGTATGTTGCACTTGAATAATCGTAACCAGTGGTGCCTGCGAAACGATGTTTTTTAAAAGTGCATTCATCTTACGCTTCGTAAATAGCAATGATTTTCTTTATTGGCAGCCCAACGGTTGAATGTGTCAGTCAAGCTTATTTGGACCTAGTATTACTGGCGGTGATGACGTTGTTTGATGGTTCGCTTGACACTAGGCTGATGAAAATCACATATTTCTCACGGACATATTTTAAAGAGCTTGTTATAAAGTGACGAAGGCTAGCGAGAACATTTCTACACATGCTGCCACCCCTACTCACAAAGTTATTGACACGATTCAGACAAAGCTATTTAGTTTTTTTCTAATGTTAAAGCGACAGGGTTTATTATCCGTCTCATAAGAAAACATTTATTAAGAACCAGCTCCTGTTGCTGCTCAAGAAAGCGTTTAGCATGCTTTTGGAAGTGGTTATTTGTTTCCCTATGTTGCACAATGCTTTATGAGTGCCCCTCTCCTCAGCACGTTGCTTTATCCGTACGCGGGAGCCAACCGGCACTTCCAGTTGCACTTCCTCTAGAACCACTTCTGAACCATACACGTCTTCGGTGAATGCCCTAGCTGTCACAAGGAACGAATGCGAGAACACTCCCTTTACCACAATGCCAATGTACGGCACCGCACTGCACGACCGGTACCACAGCATGGTGGTATCATACCTCTGTGCGGTTCTTACATCTGTGTTAGAGTGAACTATGTTCTGGCTTGGGCGACAAAAATAATAAGAAACTAGAAATGAGGGCTACTCTAAAAGGACAAACGCTCTTGAAAAATTGGCAATTTTACCCCAAGGGTGAATCACTGAAACCAGTAGCAAGGTTTAGAGTTGCGCTTCAAATCCTCTGACGGTGTTCTGACCATTCGCCGGTGCGACATTGTCGCGCAATGCAGCATGCAAAAGAAATCCTGCTACGTAGAAAGAACAGAACCTTGGCCGCTACCGGGCATCTCACAACGCTGTCGTGCGGAGGGCCGCCAATGAGGTTGCAGGTGTCGCATCTCAATTACTATGCAAGAGATGGGGATCGCCAGGGGGCGCCGAGAGGTGCGGACGCGCAAACATCGGCTCCCGTTTCCTCAAATGTTTTCGGTGGTACAGTCCGCTAAAACGCCTGAACATTGTGCATCATTCGACGCACTTTGTTGCGGGGATCAAGCCGATACCGGAATTATATCGGTAGGTGCTTTTCTCGAACTTTTAAACGACCTTGAACTTTTCGCGACGCCGGGCGGTTTTAACCCTAACGGGTTAACGCTGGTGAGGAGTACGGGCTAGGCCTTGGCCTAACTCCGGTGTGGTGGGGCATCATGCCCGAAATCGAGATGGTGGAGGGGGTAGAAATCACCCCTGAAGAAGCAAGGTGCCCCGGCTGGACCACGGCAACGGGCAAGGCTAAGAAGGCAAGGCAAGAAACTTCCAAGTCGACGCCGAGCCCGGTAAAGCAGGGAGGCGGCAGGGGCGGCCGCCGCACGGCAGCCCCGCGGAACGCGCTGAAGAAGCTGGCCGCAGCCTCAAGGCTCCCGAGACTGCCACGGGACCATATTCGAATCATCGTTAGGCCAAGGGGTGGTCTCGACGTGAAAAAGATCAGCACTATTAGAGTGGCACAAGCGCTGGCTATGGCGGCGGCGCTTTCACCCGACGAGGTTGGCGATGACATCGTCTGCCCAAACAACGTGCAAAACATCTACGTCGTCTCAACGCCAGAAGAAAGGAACGCGCGTGCTTACGCGATGGTTCAGCAGATCCACCTGCGCGAAGGGGTCTTTGAAGTGGCCGCGTACATGGCCGCCTCGGACAATACATGCAAGGGTGTTGTGAGGGGAGTCGACATCGAGTTCAACGACGCTCAGCTCCGCGCCATGATCGTACACCAGCGGAACCCCACCGCGTTGGAGGTGCGTCGCATCAAGACCACCACCACGGTTATCGTCCTGTTCGACGGACTGAGGGTGCCGAACTTTGTCATTTGTGGAGCGGGCATGGTGCCCTGCTCTTTATACAGAAGGCAAGTTGATGTGTGCTACGGTTGTGGGGAACTGGGCCACAGAGCCGATGTATGTCCGACCCCGAGTGTGAAGAAGTGCAGGGGATGCGGAGCCGCGTCCCCCACTGAAGGCCACCAGTGTGAGGCGAAATGCGGCATATGCGGCGGCCCTCACCCAACGGCTGATCGTAAGTGCGAGCAACGCTTCCAAACGCCGTATTTCGTCAGGCAGAGACGCCGAAGGCGTCGGCGGAAGAATATTGGCGACGCCAAGAAGGGCGCCAACGCGGCACGTGAGGTGAGCCAGGCACTGACGTCGGCGCTACGGAAGAGGAGCTCTTCGAGGGGACGCTCCCGCTCGCGCAGTCTTTCCCGCTCTAGAACGCGCTCCCGCTCACGTGGGCGCTCCGTGCAACGAGGGCGCTCTCAATCTAGGGGCCGCTCGAAGTCCCAGGTGCGCATCGCAGGAGGTCCCACCTGGGCGGACAGAGTGAAACAGACGAAGCAGACGGACCGGACGCAACACGCCGCCGCACAGGAGAGCGAGCGGGCGCACGATCCGAGGATCGCGCAGTTGCTGAGCGAAAACGCCAGTCTCAAGGAGGAAATTCAGAGAATGAAGGCCGACTTTGAGGCCTTCCGAAACGCCAGCGCCATCCAAGCGGCCGCGGCAAGGCAAACGTCTACGGAAGATGGGGCCACAGCAAGGGCGGTCAAGCGCAGAGCCACCTCCTCCCACGGTACGGTTGAAGATGTGAGCACGGCGGAGGCTGCCATGCAGAGGTCCTTGGACCGCATGCAAAAATCTTTTGCCGAGTTGGTACAGAGTAACCAGACCCTTCTACTCAGAGTGCAACTGCTTGAGAACGAGCTTGCCAAGCGATGTGACCTACACTACGGCGACGCCGCCAGGCCGGAGGCGGTGTCCAGCGAAATGATACAGGACAATCAGCTGTCGGGGGCTGACGAGCAAGATGGCACCCCAGCCCACCTCCGGTCCAACATGCCCAACCATGGCCAGACCGGATAGTAAGCTCATCGTGTGGCAGTGGAACTGCGCCAGCTTCCGGAGGCGCAGGCCTCAGCTGGTGCAGTTCATCAAGGCCCGGGAGCCGCAAGAGAGGTCCCACGTCATTTTACTACAGGAAACAGGAATGGAACCTATTTCCCTCCAGGGAAACCGAGCTGTCTCCTCGTTGGCGGAGAGCGGACTCGGCATCGCGATACTTATTGCAAAGAAGTGCGCCTTCCAGGAGCACGATCTCCGTCTTGGCAACACCAAACTGGAAGCGTTGCTCGTCGAGATCATACCCAACAGTTGGCTGAAGAACAGCGTCTACGTTACCAATGTGTACTGCTCTCCTAGGGACAACCGGCAGACCTTCTACAGCCTAACAACCAAGGCATCGTCTAAGGCGAGAGAGACGCCGCTTGTTATGGCTGGAGATTTCAACGCGCCGCACGAAGCCTGGGGCTATGTGAGAAGCATTCCCAAAGGCTGCAGACTCCTGCAGGCAGTGACTGACAGCTCCCTGGAACTGATAACCGACCCCCATTACCCCACGCGCATGGGAAACTCGGTCTCGAGAGACACCACCCCAGACCTGGCCTTCGTCAAGAACGCGCCGGGAGCGGAGTGGCACAACTTACAAGAGAACCTGGGCAGTGACCACTACATCGTGGAAATCTCCCTACCGGTCAGCGCGGCCCCGCAGAGGGCTTTCGAAATAGTCGACTGGGACGCCTTCCGAAAGAGAAGGCAGGATGACCACGAAAATTACGAGTCGTTTGCGGACCTCGCAGCGCAGCTCAAGAAGGACGTAGCTGCGGTCACCAGGACCGTTGAGACGGACCTCAAGGTCGACCGCATGGACGCTCGATTGGCGCACCTGCTCGAAGCCAAGAATTCCCTCACGGCCAGATGGAAGACGCAGAAGCTGAATCGCAACCTCCGGAGGAGGATCACGGCCCTCAACCGCGAGATCGAATCGCACTGCAAGGAGCTCGGCCAGCAGCAGTGGAACGAAGTTTGCCCGTCGGTCGACGGCCAGATGCGTGCGGGAGGCAAGTGGAACCTCCTCAAGCAGTTATTGGACGACGCACAGTCCAAGAGAAACCACACTCTGGCCATCGATAGGCTGGTCCACAAGCTCAATAGCGAAGGCGCATCTAAGAACGAAGTGATGGACGAAGTGGCGCGGCGCTACCTCCCCATCGGGCAGTCCGGACCAGAAGATTACCCGGCCTATGGCGGCAAGGCGGACGAGGAGCTCGACTCCCCCTTCTCCGTCTCGGAGGTCAGAGCGGCCCTTCAAGGCCTCAACGGAAGATCGGCGCCCGGGCCGGATGGAATCTCGAACAGACTCCTCCGAAATCTGGACGACGGCTCGATCGAACTGCTCACTAAAGAAATCAACGACGTCTGGGAGTCCGGCATCGTACCGGATGCCTGGAAGGAAGCCACGGTGATCCTAATTCCGAAGCCGGGCAAGACATCAGCCATAGACAGTCTGCGACCCATTTCGCTCACGTCTTGCGTGGGCAAGGTGGCGGAGCATGTCATCCACAACAGAATATCGAGACATGTCGAGGAACGACACCTCCTCCCACCGAATATGGTCGGGTTCAGACCCTCGCTGTCCACTCAAGAGGTCATGCTGCTGATCAAGAGGCAGATAGTCGACGTGGTCACGAGAGACGTCCGAGGCATCTTGGCGCTGGACATCGCCAAGGCCTTCGACACGGTCAAACACAAGCACCTCCTCGACTCTGTGACGAGACTGAACCTTGGCGAACGCTTCCATGCGTACGTGAGCTCTTTCCTAAGAGATCGCAAGGCCACGATCAAGTTGGGCCAGATCAAGTCGGACGGATACGCGCTGGGAGCCTGCGGCACGCCGCAGGGTGCGGTGTTATCTCCACTGCTCTTCAACATCGCCATGAGAGACCTATCAGTCCGACTCGACCGAATCGGGGCCGCCAATCTTAATCACGCTCTCTACGCGGACGACATCACCGTCTGGTGCGGCGGTGGGTCGGACGCAGCGGTGGAGCGGGCCCTGCAAGAGGCCTTGCACGTCACGGAAAAATTCCTCGAGGGCACAGGACTGGTCCTCTCGCCGACCAAGTCGGAACTCTTGCTGTATCGGCCCGACAGAAAAGGCCGCAAGTTCGACACGACGCTGGACCAAGTACCGATTGACCTCAGAACGAAGACGGGTCAGCGCATCCAGAGGGTAGATTCTCTCAGAGTGCTCGGACTGGTCCTCAATGCAAAGGGCAGCAACGCGCAAACGATCGCGCGCCTGAGCGCGAAGACGGAGAACATGCTCAGACTCGTTTCGCGAGTGACGAGCAGGAAGGGGGCATCAGCGAAGCCAACCTCATAAGGATCTACCACGCCTTCCTCATGAGCCATATCAACTACGTGGCTTCTGCGCTAAGCTGGTCGCGGTCGGAGGAGAACAAGGTCGACGCACTCATGAGGAAGAGCATTAAACGAGTCCTCGGCATCCCCGTGACGACTAGCACAGAGAAGCTGATGCAACTCGGGGTCCACAACACCCTGAGCGAAGTGATCGAAGCACAGAAAACGGCACAGATTGTTCGCCTCTCTACCACCAAGGCCGGCCGTCGAATACTCGAGATGGCGGGTCTGGCAGCCATGGCCGAGGAGTCGTGCGCAGTCCCGCTCTGCGAGGGTGAAAGGGACGCCTTTCGAGTCTCCCCCTTCCCGAGGAACGTTCATCCACAGCACAACGAGGCCCGGCGCGCAGCCAGAGCCCGAGCACTCATCAAGACTGCCCTGCAGAACCCAGAGCTCGCGTCCTTTGTCGACGCGGCGCGGTATCCCGGATCAAACTCCTACGTGGCTGCGGTGGTTGACCCCCAGGGCAAGATCCTGAATGCGGCGTCTATACAACGTTCGACGGCGTCCGTCGCAGAGCAAGTCGCAGTGGCGCTGGCTCTGTGCGAACCCGGGCGCACGCAGATCTTCACGGACTCCAGGTCGGCGGCGATGGCCTTTCTCGCCGGCTCGGTCTCGGCCGAGGCTGCAGCAGTGCTGAGGACCCGCAAGACAGGCACGGCCCGTCACGTCATCACTTGGTTCCCGGCTCACATGGGCCGGGACGTCTCCCCTGGCTCGATCAACCCGAATGAGCTGGCCCACGACCAGGCGCGAGGTCTCATCAACCGCGTCGGTCCGAGGGGCCCAGCTTCGCAGGGGATCGACCGAACCACGGACCCGCTGCTAACTTTCCACGAGATAACTGCTCACTACCAGCTGGGACGCAGACAGTTTCCGGCTCCTCACCCGAAGCTAGGCAGACCCCAGGCGTCGGTGCTAAGAATGCTGCAGACGGGCTCCTTTCCGTCTTGCTCAAGGCTGAGCCACTACACTCCGGGTGTGGATCCCCGCTGCCCAGACTGCGGCGAGGAACGATCCACTTTGAACCACATGCTGTGGCAATGTTCTGTGTTGCGCCACTCGCCTTTCAACAGGCGAGAAGACTGGGATGAAGCCGTCAAGAGCGACAAGCTTCAAGTCCAACTTCGGGCTGTCCAAAGGGCCTGCGCCAGGGCTGAAGATCACGGTCTTCCGCCCCCGGCGCGGGTGCGGCCCGCGACTACGACAACGTAGTCCCTTCGGACCAATTAAAGTTTCTTGTCTGTCTGTCTGTATGCAAGAGATCAGACTGGTTGAGTGGCCCTCACCGGCGCACCGTCACGCGCTTTGACTCGGACATACAGCATAGGGCGCGCGGCAACGACATTGTCGCCCTTGCACATTGCACGAAACCACACGCCAACTGCGGTGGCGACAACGATGGGAAAAAGCACCTGGAGTGTCCACATAATTGCTATCGCAATAAAAGCAGTTCCTGGGACTTCCAGCTGCCCTTGAACAAGTGCCCCGCACCATCCCGTGAAATCCTGAGCGAGAAACATCATTGGTGTTCATTAGGGTGAATCAAATTCCTTATGACAAAGCGTGAAGCCGAGACGAAGAAAAAGCGTCAGCACGACCGGTGCTGTTAATTATGACGTAGGTAATTAGGATATAGTCAATTGAACCACTCGATCCCATTACATTCAGTGGATGAAAAGAAGTAGTAGCAAGTAACAATGCATTCGAATGAAAATATCAAGTAACGTAACGAATGTCTCGTAACAGCACAGTCTTTCGCCTCCATCCTCTTTAGCGCATGTTTAAGTGTCTGCCGCTGTTTGCGTACTGCAGTGACCATGAAGATGTCGTCAATTTGATGCAATAAGCAAAATGCGGTAAACGAGCTAAATTTCAGTAATTCCTTCGAGCGCGGAAACATAGCGCAATCGCAAAAGTAGTAACAGCGAAATTATTAAATCAACAGCGGCTTTTAACATCTTTTTTTTGCACTTTCACAGGAAGAGCTTTCTTATACGGACACAGAAAAGAATCAGACCTCTACCGCTTTTTGTTTTGTTTGCTAAAGTAATTCACGAAGAGTTGTTCAAAGTTGTCCCTTGAGCTTCGCATAGAACGCCTGTGCTCATAGGTGCGTTCAGGTTCATCAGGGAACAGGCCCTGGCCTGCGGCTTCAAACCCTAGCTCGGCACAGGCGCGAGAGTAGGAGGCCCAGGCCTGACCCAGGCATGCCAGAAACTGTTTTTCTGGCCAAGTCCGGGCTTTGGGTATGCCCACGCATCCGCAGCGCTCTAGCTTGAAATACTGTCTTTGTTCAAAAAAAAGAATAGAAAATGGCGTTTACGAAATGCAAACTACTACCATCAGTGTAGACTTCCATGATTTCCTCTTTTCCCTTTTTTACCAATTTCGCCGTATCAGGTCTTTGATATCTGAAAACAGAAACAATTTTTCAGCAATTTCTTCAGTCATGCCTCGCTTACGCCAACATTACTTATGACTTCCCGTAACTCATTATAAAGACGAGTTCTGAAATTTTCGCCTAGCCTGATCTCACCATATGCTTGCTCACCTTTTGCTGTTTAACGTAATTCAGTAAGTTAGTCCCTAATAAGGAACGGAACAATGCTGCACTGAAGGGACACTCACAAGCATTTCATTCATTGCCTGAAAATATCTAGAAGATCACTGTAGCTTCAAAAAATGGGATGGCACATTTTCACGAAAAAAAATTTTGAAAGTAAGTAAAAGTTTAATTACAAAGTAACTACACAGATTGTCCTTGCATGTCAAGACACCTTTTGATAAATTTTGCCGCCTGCTTATACCATTTTAGTGAAGAAGCGTTGCACAGAAGGGCAAGGGTGCTTCGCGAATGGAAAATCTTATCGAAAATTACTCGCCCACAGGCCAGAAGAGACGCGGGTGGGTTCCCGCCGGATCTGGAAATGTGAAAGCGCTTGGGCTTTATTACAGCACTGCAGCGGCACGAACGCGATCGTGCTCTACTTAGCTGTAGGAGACATGTTTTTGAGGGTTCTCGTCCACTCCTTGCTTCAGTTGCCCGTGTTAAGTATGTATTAGAAGCACCGTTGACAAGGCTTTGGAAGTCAAAGGTTGGCACTTCACCAATCAATTCACAGAACAATCTTTAGAAGATGGTAGCATGCCAACAACTTAAGAGAGAAGGCGAATATAAACTGCGTAACACGCGCTCTTTCCTCGCACGGAGTGATACCAGGGAGGCGTTTAGCGGGTGTCCCCCTAGATGACTACCCATTTCGCCTGCTACTGAAGCGCTGATTGGCTGTGCTCGTGTACTAGTGAGAACGAGGCAGGCACTCCCAGTCTGTCTCCTTCCGCTCGTTTCGCTCCAGCCGATAAGCCGCGGCCGAAATGGTGATTCAACTTGGTAGACCGTTACAGATTACCCTGCACCCATGGCATCATCGATAGCTAACCGCTGGAGCACATATTTCTCTGTCCAGTGCTTGGCCGGCCTTGAACAAATATAACAAGTTTTGTGGTCTGCCGCTTCTTTTTGGTCACATACGCTTCCATAAATGTTAGATTCTACGTATCACGGAACTATCTAAAGCAGTGTTACGTATGGCCTAAAAGAACAGGATAGGGCTGAGAAATGCAATCAACTATTTGCTCTTAACCATGCCATGCCCTATCACTTCTGTCCTGAGGTGGGGCGAGTCACATTCAAAGAATATTCACTGGGAGATTATGACCAACGGCCCGAAAGTCACTGTGTTACGTTCACGTTGTCAACGCAAGCAGAATATTGTCTCGAGAGATGCTGCTTTGTGTTCACTACAGCCTCGCAGTTTCAGTTTCGTGCACTATTATTCCTGAAATTCATCGAAGCCCAGTTCCGGGAATGATCGAATTTTCCCAGATCCAAACGTTGATATAGCTTATTAGTAAAGATCGCTTCAATTTGCCCCATTACGATAAACCCGCTTAGCTAATAAGTACTAAAGCTAAATATTTCTATATTTGTCACTAATTATAACGCATCACCCATTATCCTGTGTTCACCAACAAGTACGGCACATCTCCGATGGAATCTCCCTTTTATTTGAACACGGCTATTTTAAAATATTGCCTAATGTTTTCCTAGAAACACTCGGTATATAAAGAGACCAAGACCAATTGAGTAGTCAAGTGCGTATTAGTGACAATGATTTCCTTATGAAAACGATGACAGACATTAACAGTGCTTACACTAGCGTCCCCCGTCGTGGAAGAGGCCAACCTGGACACAGAGAAAGCGTGAATAAGGAGTGAAGGGCTTTGTCTGCGAGGCGCGTACAATGATATCTGGCGGAGTATACAGGGACGACGTGATAGTCCACTGCAAAAGTTTGTTGTACAAATGTGCATGGGCCAATGTAGGGCTGAATTAAATTGTCACAGAGGCCATGAGTTCGGACTGGCGTCGAAAGCAGGATGTGGTCTTTCGGATGGAAACTAACGTCTGGATGTTCGTTATCTCAGCGACGTTTTCTCTCAGCACGCGTAGATTCCATGCTTCGCCGGGTTATTTCTCAGCAATGTGCGACGCGGGCAGGAAACTCTTCCGAAAAGAACACGGTACGCCCTGGAGATGCTAAAAAGTATTATCTGTCGAATACAAAGCAAGGAAAGAGTTCATGCAAAAGCAAAAAAAAAAAAAAATTCACGCAGAAGCTTCTTTCGCAGCTGTCAAAGTATTCGTAAGCATTTTGCCACTTGCTCATATCCACGCAGCCCGTTGTCGTTATCAATGTTGTGAAATTTGATCCGCCCAGTACAAATGACTGCGCCGTGGCGACACGAACCGCTACGGACGGCAGCGCCATGTGAATTGACGATGCAAGCAAAGTAGTGCAGGTTGGAGTACCAGGCGCGCTGATAATGTTCCGATCATTATAAGCGGTTATCTCCTTTAGTACCTTATTCATCCGCGTCCAACCATTACCAACCGTGATCAACCGTACTCCGACGGCAGCAGTGCGCTGGGTTCTCGCCCCCGAGGCGGCTGCGTATGGCGCGGCTACGCGAGCCCAATTCGGCAAGCGATCTCCGATGGCTATAGTGTGCATCGACTGCTGATAGTGTCGCGTGCGCTGTGTTCTTGCGGCTTCGTTCATGTTAAAGCGAGAAGCGCCGGCGCTATCTTGAAAGTGATCTCGTTGGGTATAGATGGAAATGCTTATGCATTTAAAGGGACTGTAGCTGGTAGTCCTCTGGATATCCATATTTTCTGCGAATATGTCACAAAAATGAAAACTTTTGTCCTCGTTACTGTGGTCAGGATGGACATACATGAAAATCACGTCAGACAGCGTTTGGTGGAAGCGCTCAGTGAGGCCGCCGGTTTGCGGTTCTTAAATAGAACTAGACATGTGCACGATATCAGTCGCCCAATGAACTTCCTCAAAAATTAGGGAAGTGAGCAACTCAAGAGGCCGCGATAAGCACCATGACGTAAGACGATGTAGGCGAAGGAAGATTCATTTACCTCAGATGCGATATCAGGTCGAACAAGGAAAATCTCAGCATATTTCATAAAATGGTCGACCGATTTAACAATCCAGTGGTGACCGGAGGGCGTCAACGGCAAATCGCCTCATAAATCAATACCAACAAACTAGAGAGGTGATTCCGTATTATGTGCGTTATAAGAATTTCCAGCGAAAAAAGAACAGTAGAAAAGGAAGCAGATGGATAAAGGAAGCAAGGAGCAAGTGCCTATAATACCGAAAGGGGAAAGCAGCGAGGTAGCACTGGGACCCTCTAGTTACCTATTGGGGTGATAAAGAGCGTTTAGTACGCTATCCTGAAGACAGAATTGTCTAGGCTGGCTTCACAAGAGACTGGTGAGTGGTCCATCATGAAAGCATAACTTAGTTCAGGGACGTTAGGGAAAGCTGATATGAGGCATACGTAGCCTCAGAACGCCGATGTGCGTAAGATGACGGCGCATTATCGGGATACAGCGATAGTAGGCAACGAGACAATGTATCTACAGCGCGATGACATTGGCCAGACTTGTGCGTTATTGTAAAGTCATGTCGGTGCTAGCGAAGTATCCAGCGTCCTAAGCGTCCTCACAATTCTTTTTTTCATTGATGACGACCAACAGAGACAAGGTTGTCCGTGACGATGGTGAAGTGACAGCCGCTAAGATAGGGGCGAAATTTCTGAATCGAGTGAACAATATTCAGACAGCCTTGTCTTGTGATGGTGTGGTTCCGCTTAGCTATAGAAAGCGTTCGGCTGGCGTATGCTACAACTTGCTCTTTAAAGGCTGCATTACGCTTCAGAAGTACTGGTCGGATGGTTGCGCCAACATGGTGGCTACTCTGTGAACGAAATGTTGAAGCACCATTGCTGTTCCTTCAGATATGGAAAACCTATTGGCAGTCGTCAGATCATGTGAAAGAAGCACCGGTAACCACTACCTTGTGTAGAGGAGTCCTTAGTGCAGCGAAGTTGAGCATAAATCGACAGAAATAGGACACCAAGCAGGCGAAACTTAGTAAATATTTCTTGTGTAGTCGGTCAGCAATAACAGCAATCTATTTAGAGTCTGGCTCTATGAGTGCCATAGTCGGAAACGAAGTGGCTCAACACTTTTGTGCTTTTGATTGCAAAGGTGTATTTTTTATTTATCAGGAAACGAGCGTTCCCAAAGATTTGGAGAATTTCATTTCATACTTGAATATATTGTCTGAATTTAGAGGAAAGAGCGAGAATATCATCCAGATAACAGAGGCAGGCATCTCAATTTAGTTGACCCAGAAATATCCATTATGAGCTCAAATGCGGCTGAAGTTTTACAAAGACCAAATGGCACTACGATGGATGCAGAAAGTTCGTTAGGTGTAGTGAATGCAGCTTTTTCTATGTA
This sequence comes from Dermacentor variabilis, assembly GCF_050947875.1. Taxonomy (NCBI): domain Eukaryota; kingdom Metazoa; phylum Arthropoda; class Arachnida; order Ixodida; family Ixodidae; genus Dermacentor; species Dermacentor variabilis. Next base: position 73,608,061 of record NC_134574.1, on the reverse strand, counting down.
ATCCTCGTTCATACGAATTTGGCAAAAAAAATAACTCCTCAGCCTTTTGTGTGTCACCAGTTCCAGGTGCTGTATACACATCCTTGCGTGCGATCTGATAAAGCGCTAGCAAATCAATGAAAAACTGAACGGAGCCATACTTTTTCTGTACCAGATCGACAGGAAAAGTTGAGAAGCTAGACGAAAGCCACGTTATTTTTTGCACAAGCATGTCAGCAACTTGTTGCTCAATGACCTTCCGTTTGGATGGCGATGCAAAACAGTGGCGGCGCCCTTTGTTAGCAGAACCATTGTTTTCGATGCGGTGTGTGGCCACATAATTCTGGCTCAAAACAGCCGAACAGCTACTGGAACACGCTTTGTGCTTCGTGACGGCAATGGGTAAGGCTACAGACTAAGTAAGTGTTAGAACTAATAATGGGATGGAGATAGGACGAAGAATCCAAACCTGAGGTTGGTACTGGCAGGGAAGGGCAAGGAGTGACGTTACAGATAGGATGAGTGCCAACGAGGATTTCCACAGTCATCCCTTTGAGCAACAGCACATGATCGGGGCTTTCTTTGAGGCAGACAGAAGAATGCAGCAACGTGAAAACCGGAGGAGACAATAGGTGGTGAGAATTTCACAATACAGTGGGAGGGGGGAAGAAGAAGAGCACGGAACAAACACGTCTCTCACATTGGCTCCGTCTTTTTTGATGTTCCGCTGGCCAATTTTTCGAGGTATGACGATTTCAAGCACATCATCAGATTCGTGAAGGTGCCCAGACTCGACTGGTACGAAGTTTCGAGGTGGAAACCACATTTTGACAATTTTCTTGGACTCATCCCACTACGTGCGGAGCTAACCCTAGCGAGGAGCAGGGCCCATTAGGCCTTGCTGGCCTACGTGCCAGGCGCACATGGCAGACTCCCGTATGGAAGAGGAAGAGGACAACAACTAGGAAGATTTCGGTTGGCAAGTGGCTACCGGACGACGATACCGTGCTGGAAAAAAACAGCAGCAACGCGGCCAACGCGACGTCAAGTACCTCGCAAGCGGCCGGCGGAGACGCCTCTAGCGGCAGCAGCAAGGGACCCGCCACCAACAACGGTTCGATCAAGAATCGTATAGTCAAACCTCAAGGATGCCCCAACTGACCGAGGAGCATCGGAAGATTATAATCAGGCCACGAGGAAGACTAAATTTGAGCAAAGTAAGTACCACCGCTATAGGACTGCAGTGATCGAGGCTTCAGGCTTAACGACAGAGCAAGCAAGTCAAGACATGGTGTGCCCCAACTTCGCACAAAATATCATGGTAGTGAGCACGCCTGAACCACACCATGCTAATGAAAAGCTGACCAGACAGGTAACAGAACTGAAAAAGAAGGCACAGGCGAGCCCTGCCAGCGTAGCAATAGCCAGACCAGTAGGTCAAAGCAACGAACCAAGGGAGGGAGATAACTCCCCCGCCCCGAAAAAAAGAGCAGCAAGCCCCGAAACTGACTCGGTTTTCTCAGTCCACAGCGAGCTGAAAGAGGCAATCAAAGAAATTAGAGAGACGACGGAAAGGACGAACTTTAAAGTGGATATACTATGGAAATGGAGGTTAACGCCCGAACAGCGATTCAAGAAACTCGAAACGAGATTCGACGACGACGAATTCTTGCCATCAGAATCAGAAAACGTAAAGTCGCTCTCTGGAACGTCAGGGGCCCTCCAAATAGATCGATCGCGGGTAACAGCAAAATTAACCCATTGAATAATCATGAATAGCGCCCACAGTTTTAGTGTGTGGCAGTAAAATTGTCGCGGATTCCTCAACAAAAAGGCATCGCTGCGCCAATTAATTAGATCGATGGGGGTCAAACCAAAAGTTATTAGGCTGCAGGAAACTTTAGCGGACGAAGTAAAGCTAACCGGGTACAAATCGGTTTGTAGAGAAAAAGATTTCGGGAGGGCATTGGTCACCCTCGTGGAAGAAAAGCTACACTTTATCGAACACGATATCCATGTCGGATTGAGTAAAATTGAGTATATCCTAGTACAAGTCGTACTCAAAAGGCCCAAGGGCAGGGCGCAGAGTATGTTTTGCCTAAACATTTATAGCAGTCCCGCCTACAAGAAACAAAGCTTTAGGGCACTTTTCAACAAGGCACTCGCAGTCGCAAAGAGCTCCCCGCTCATCATCGGAGGAGACTTTGATGCCCCCTACCAAGTGTGGGGATACGCTTGGAATACAAAGAAAGGTGAGGGGTTATGGAACCTTGCCACGGACCTGGGACTGTGCCTGATCAGCCATTAAGCTTTCCCCACCCGCTGTGAAACGTCCACGTGCAGGGACTCTACACCCGACTAACTTTTGTCAACAACGCGAAACAAGCTAGTTGGGAAAACTCGGGCACCCATCTAGGCAGCGACCGCTATATCACGCACATAGGTATAGGTATGCCGAAACAAGAGACTAGAACCTTTCGGTGCACAGACCTCTTTAGGAAAGTTAGAGCGAAGAGACTAGAATCGGAACTGATATAAGCGGGCAGACAGTCCTTCCAAACCTGGATCAACCAGCTCGAAGAGGACCTCAGGGAGGCCACTAAAGAAATTAAGACCGAAGAAAACATAGTGAGCATAGACAGTAGGCTCGCGCATCTGATGGAGGCCAAACAATTCATCCTGCAAAGATGGAAAGCGCCACGACTGAACCGAAAGCTCAGGAAAAAGATAGCGTTGCTAAACAGACAGATCGAGGAGCATTCGAGAACGCTCATGAAACAGCAGTGGGACACAGTTTGCCACTTGGCAGACGGCAGAATCAAACATGGAGGCAGTTGGAACATACTCAAACATCTATTGAACGAGAGCAACACTAAGTCAAACAAGAGAACGGCAATCACAAAACTAGTACATCAAGTCAGCCATTACACGACTCAGGAGGCGAGCCTCACGCTTGGAGACCGCGAGTCATGAGACAGCTCGCGGACAAATATCTCCCTCTCAAACAAACGGGCGATAGCGACGAACGCGTGGAGTACAAGGGAGGACCATGCGAGGAAATGGACCGCGATTTCACCGAGGGTGAGGTACGGGCCGCCCTCCATGGTCTCTCTAGTAGATCGGCAGCCGGACCCGACGGTATTACTAATAAACTCTTAATGAATCTAGACGATGAGTTGATCACTTTCTTGACGGATCATTTTACCGAGTTGTGGAGAAAGGGAGACATTCCGGAGGAATGGAAGATGGCCAACACCATCCTCATACCAAAACCGGGTGAACCGCTCCATCTGGATAACCTACGTCCAATCTCGCTTACATGATGCATAGGTAAACCTATGGAACACGTTATTCTCAACAGACTCACTAGATACGTCGAGCAAAATGACATACTCTCGTATAACGTGATCGGTTTCCGCCCCGGACTATCGACTCAGGACGCCGGGCTCCTGATTCAACACCAGCTCATACACGTTAGCCCAATGCACGCGAGAGCGATTCTGGGACTAGACGTCGAAAAAGCTTTTGATTACATAGAGCACAAGGCCATCCTCGAGGTCCTGTCCGAGCTGGGGTTGGGCGAGAGGCTATTCAGCGTAGTCAAGGCGTTTCTGGGTGGTAGGCAAGCGAGCCTCACGCTAGAACTAAAATCGAAGGTGATGAACATGGGAAACAGGGTTCGCTTATGGTATTTAATGTAGCAATGACCAGAGTCGCGAGGAAACTGGGCAGTATAGAAGGTATACACTTTGCATTATACGCCGATGACATAACCATATGGGGAGCCAACGGTAACGTAGGCCAAACGGAGACCAGACTGTAAGAGAGCACACACGCCGCGGGAAGCACGCTAGGCGAGATGGAACTCAACTGTTCGGAGGCAAAGTCGGAGCTTTTGGTCGTAAACATCGACGCAGGGGCTACGTCCCTGGGGAGGAACCCAAGATTATCTTACGCTGTCACGACGGATCCGCGGTCAAGCAGGTGGAAAAGATTAGAGTTTTAGGCTTCCACATAGCAGCGGGAGGTACCATCCTCAATGCCAGCCAACACAAATCAAACAAGACGGACCAAGTCACCAGGTTACTAAGGAGAATCAGCAACAGACACAGAGGCCTGCGTGAGGCCAGCGCTCTAAGGCTAGTGCACGAGTTTGCTCTCTGTCACTTTACCTACGCGGCAGGTCTATTTAAATGGTCGCAGGCCGAGCTGAACAAGCTCAACACTATGATCAGAAAGTTATTCAAGGCTAGCCTAGGTATACCCATCAGCACATCGAAAGTGAGGCTCATGCACCTAGGCGGGCACAACACGATAGAAGAGATGGCGGAAGCGCGACAGATGGCGCAGTAGGAAAGACTGACGAAAACGCGAGTGGGCAGGCTTATAGTGAAAGCGATAGGTAGAGACCCCAATAGATCGATGAACCCGAAGGAATCCGAGGTAGAATTGAGCGTGAACCTTAGAGACACGATCAAAACCACCCCCCTCCCGTGAAATATGCACCCGGAACGCAATGTTATCAGGAGAAAAGCGAGAGCGAAAGCTTTGTTGAATGAAATTGAACAGCTAGGACAACAGGAGGTCCTTGTAGACGCTGCCTGGGTCAAAGGCAAAGAGGTCTACACCGTCGTGGTGATTGACAGCCGGGGCGAGGTACGGGACGCCGTCACCATCTTCACTAAGGATTCCACGGTGGCGGAGCAAGCGGCGATTGCTCTAGCCATCAGGAACCGTAAATGGTCTTTCATCTATAGCAATTCCAAAGCAGCAATAAAGGAGCTTTGACAAAGGCTATGTAGCTGGGACTGCGGCTAAAATTATCGACAAGGTCGAAACTATCGAAATCGAAATCCGATGCATTCCTGCACATATGGGACAAGGGGACGAGACTCGGCCCAACCTCAACGATGTGACGAACGACTTGGCACGAGGACTTGCTTGCCGTGCCGGTCAGAACCGAACCGACGCCCACTACTATTCTGGGGAGCATAAAGACCACTTACTAACTTACAACGACATCACTAAATATTACTACTTGGGGCGTAGGCAATTCCCACTGCCACACGTAAAATTGAATAGGGCTCAGACAGTCACGCTACGCTTACTCCAAACTGGGACGTACCCCACTCCGTATTTCATAAAAAAATTTACCCCGAAAGAGAAATTAGGAAAGAATGTAAAGTGTGCGATGGCATCATTGACATCAGACACATGCAGTCGGGCTGTCCCGCGGCTCTCGCCGACCCCGAAGAAAAATGGCTTTACTACCACAGGGTAGTAAAGGGTCTTTGAGGCCCGCCTCGGCCTCAAAAGACCGGGCTTCAGGACACTAATAAAGTTTTGTGAATGAATGAATACAGTGGAAAGCACAGGAGACTGGAGCATCTCTGTCGACGATGCGGCTGGATGTGACAGCTACAATGTCTTAATGACCAGGGCTCAAGACGTACTCTAAAGTGACAACCATGTTCAAGCATGAAGGTGTAGTCCGTAATACATTCAAGCACTGTATCCGTGATACGCACACATTTCTCTCTGCATGAAAGACGGCTGAAGCAGAGTGTAGGAAATCTCAGCCCAGAATAAGTTCAATGGTACATTTGGGCAGGACAACTTGCTCAATAGTGTCACGTGTCTTGTCTTCAAAGAAGACTCGCGACGTTTAATGCGGGCAGCTGGCTCCCGAAAGCCTTGGCGGTGGGATGTGGCTATCGAGAGGATGGGGGTAGCACGCACGCTTCTTCCTTCTCGTTCTTCTTGCTGCTTCCCCTGCACTGTGCCTACTACTGCAGATGGCATTTCCCCCCTCCCTCTAAAAGAGAATCGCCTCGATGGTGAAGAAGTGGTGCAAGAAAAAGGGGAGGAAATAAACATGGTCAACACAGATGCTCGCTCAAAGAACACAGTCAGAGCGACAGGAAAGCGACAAGTACAGCAGTGGCGAATCGTGACATGCAGAGTCTTAAGAACCGGAGAACTAGGTAACCGCATTAGCTGCTAATGTGAGATCAAGTATAAAAATCATTAAAGGAAGAAAACAATTATTAATCACAAACGCGCAACATATGGCTTTATGCTTACGACGTGAAAGATGTCAGGGCTAGGTCGTCGTCCACGTCGTGTTTGAGCCGCACTGTCCGGAACGACTTCGTAATTCATGTCACTAATGTGGCGCAGTACTTTGTATGGGCCAAAATGCAGGCTCAGCAACTTTTCACGGAGGCCATGGCGGTGAACGGGAGTCCGCACCTACACTTGGTTACCGGAGTAGTAGTAGCTGTTACGTTTCGCCTCCGACGTGCGGTATAGCCGGCGCGGATGCAAAGGACGCTGGGGCTTTGTTCACAGCGGTGGACATTTTGGCCAGTTCAGCGGTGACCAAGCACGTCCAGGCATGTTTCAATGCCACGTGTCTTCGTGTGTGTGCGTGTGTGTGTGCGTGTTGGTGCCCACGCTTGTCAAAGCGCGACAGCCGGGGAGAGGAGCTCCCCAACTATGAAGCGAGGTCTGACCGGCGCCAGCCCGGCGGATACGTCACTTCTTGTCACAACGTGTCCATGCGCCGCCGTCACGTGCACCTCTATCGAGGCGTTCCTTCTTGCCCTCGACTCCGAGAATATAGAAGCAACTGCCCCCTGACGCCAAGGGAGAAGCTTCGATTTCTTCAGTCGAGTAACATGGTCTTCCGTTTCTTCACTTCGGTCGACCTGACCGGCCGCTCTTTTGCGATGCTAGAATAAACAAGTTGTTCTGTTAGCAGTCGACTCATCCTTTGCCAGGACCTTCGGATGCTTCCAGCTGTGTCCCAGGCCGCCAGGCCAACGCTACCCTTGGGGCTTGCCACCCATTTGCAACAACTGTTTGCCAGCGGTGAGATCGCGACAGCGGAGGCCAGCAGCGAAGATACGCGGTCGACTGTATGCTGAGCAGCACAAAGACCATCCGGGAGCAGTGCAACGAGCCCTGTGTGATGAGTGGTTGCCTGCAGCGGAACGACTGCGCTGAATTCTTGGCTGCGAGGTTTGGTGAGTGCGGAGCTTTCTTCTTCTGAGTTTTGCCAGACTTTTGTTAGGGTCAGAAACAGAGCTGGTAATTGTGGTTGTCGTTGCTGCCGGGTTAGTTTGCGGCAAGACAATAGTAGGCAGTAGAGAAAGCAGCATTCAGAGCAGCCATGGATTGGAAGTCGTTGCGCAAACTGAAATTGCTGGAGCTTGCAAGAGAGTTGGGTCTGGATGTCTCAGACAAACTCAGAAAACCAGAACTGCTAAGGGCTATTCTTGAGTTAGAAGCTGACGATGATGAGCTATCGGAATGCCTTGAGACCATTGAGGAGAGGGAGACGGCAAAAAGACAGCAGCGCCAACGTAAAGAGCAAAAAGAAAAAGAGAAGCGAGAACGTAAAGGGCAAAAAGAGAAAGAGAGAAAGAGCAACAAGAGAAAGAGGAGCGCGACCGTCAACACGCTTTGGAAATGAAGCGTCTCGAGGTAGAGATAAAACGCGCTCGTAAAGGAAGTCAGGCACACGGTGCAGGAGAACGAGTATTGTTCGAAATGACTGACCTGATGAGGCCGTTTAAGCTTGGAGAGGACATTGGTTTCTTCCTGGTTAACTTTGAGCGAACGTGCGAGAAGCAGGGGTTCTCTCGGGAAACGTGGCCACAGCGCTTGCTCAATTTGTTACCCGGCGAGGCGGCCGACGTAGCCGCTCACTTGAAGAGAGAGGATGCAGAGGATTTCGACCAACTGAAATCGAGTCTGCTAAAAAAGTACAGGCTGTCAGCGGAGGCGTTCCGTCGGAAGTTTCGGGAAAATGAGAAAGGCAAAGTGAGTCATATACAGAGTTTGCCTACAGGCTTATGTCAAACATGCAGGAGTGGCTCAAAGAAGAGAAAGCGTTTGGTCACCACGAGAAAGTTCTGCAGTGTTTCGGGCTGGAAAAGTTTTATAGTCGGTTACCTGAGAACGTGCGGTACTGGGTCTTGGATAGGCCAGACGTTAGCACGGTGGCTAAAGCCGCCGAGCTAGCCGAGGAGCTTGTGATGCGTCGGGCTCGCGGAGCTAAGGACGGCCAAAAGGGTGAATTTGGCTCCAAGCCTGAGAGGCCGAAGTTCACACCCATGAGAGCATGGGGGGACACACGTAGTCTCCCCATGCTCGGGTGCGAGTGAAAGCAGTCCGACCGAACGTAAGGAGACGGCGGCAGTCGAAGCCGAATGCAGATCGCTGTTCCAGACGAGGCAAGCGCGCGTGTGTTATACGTGCCAGAAGCCGGGTCACTTTTCGGCGCAGTGTCCAGAAACAAAAACAAAAGTCGTGTTTTTGTCATTATGCAGCACTGACGACAACATGAAGCTTCTCGAGCCTTACATGCGAGACCTCCTCGTGAACGGGAAAGAGTGCTGAGTGCTTCGTGATTCCGCAGCTACAATGAATGTAGTTCACCCCTCTTACGTAGAACCCGATATGTTCACGGGCGAGTGCGCATGGATCAAGCAAGCCGTGGAAGCTCATAGCTTGTGTCTGCCCGTAGCAAAAGTGCTTATTGAAGGACCTTTCGGAGCACTTGAGACGGAGGCCGCAGTGTCATCTATGCTGCCCCCCCCCCCCCAGTACCCGTACCTGTTTTCGAACAGGTCCGATCAGCTCCTGCGCGAGAAGGGGCTTTTGTTTGGTGAGGCTAGCGTTCAGGCTTTAACCAGATCGAGAGTTCGGGAGCTCGCTGCAAAGGTGGTAGTTGCGGGGCCGACGTTGTCGAACAATGAGAAAGGGTCGGAGGCGCAGCAAGCTGATATTCAGAGCACGTCTGAACTGAGTAATATTGAGTCTGTAGCGTTGAAGGCACCAGATACTGGAGAGGAAATGCCCGACACGGGAAAGTTAGAAGAGCTATCTGCAGATTTGCTCATCGCGCTTACGTCAGATGGACCTAATAGGTTGCTAAAAGTCAGCCGGTCGGCTTTGATAGCCGAGCAAAAAAAGGACGGCAGCCTAGAAAAGATGCGCTGCAATGTCAAGGGAGGTATCGCCAAGAAAAATGCTCGTTTTGTGGTAAGTGGGGTCCTGTACCGGAATTATCTAGACCGCAGGGTAGTGGAGTTGGATCAGCTGATGGTGCCTCAGTGCTACCGTCAGGATCTGCTGCGGTTGTAGCATGGAGGTTCGTGGTCCGGACACCTAGGAGTTAAGAAGACTAAAGACCGTCTCTTGCAAGAGTACTATTTGCCAGGGTGTTTTCGTGACGCAGAACACTTTGTGAGGACATGTGACACCTGTCAGCGGGTGGGCAAACCAGGGGACAAATCGAAGGCGCCGTCGAACTTGGTACCTATCATTACGGAGCCTTTTAGACGGCTCGTTATTGATACAGTGGGACCTCTGCCGGTAGCAACCACGGGGTACAGACACATTTCGACTGTGATCTGCCCAGCGACAAAGTTCCCTGAAGCAGTGCCGCTTAAAGAACTCAGCTCAGTTGAGATAGTCAATGCACTACCGTCCATATTTGCGCGAGTTGGTTTCCTGCGGAAATCCAGTCAGATCAGGGCACAGTGTTTACTAGCGCTTTGACGACAGCCTTTCTCGAAAGGTGTGGGGTAAAGCTGTTACACAGCTCAGTGTACTACCCACAGTCGAATTCCGTTGAGAAGCTCCACTCCGTCATAAAGCGCGTGTTGAGAGCATTGTGTTTTGAACAACAAACTGACTGGGAGCTGTGTCTGCCTAGGGTGATGTTCGCATTAAGGACTGCGCCCCATGCGGCTACGAGGTTTTCGCCAGCTGAGCTGGTGTAACGGTCGCTCGCTGCGGTCTCCGCTTCGCATGCTTCGAGACTCGTGGGAAGGCAGGGGCGACGACCCAGTCGTGGTGGAGTACGTGCTTAGGCTCCTCGAACGCTTAAGAAGGGCACAGGAGTTGTCAGGTGAAGCAATGGCAAAGGCCCAGCAGAGGGCCAAGGTTTATTATGATCGGACAGCCAGGGCCCGTCGTTTTGAAGTGGGCGATGAGGTAATGATATTGCGCGCAATATGTGGTGCCCTGTTTTGTGCTGGACATCAATTTACATAGAGAACATGTCCGTGATGGTCTTGTTTAGTCGCTTCATAAGTCCGTAGGACTGCGAACGGTAAGCAGTCGCTTTTCGACGCCTGCTGTTGCTCAATTGCAAAATTTCGTGCATGAGCTGTTGTGCGAACGCCGTCCCTCTGTCTGTACATGGTGCCGTGGCTCATGGGAGCGCCTCCGTCTCGGCAGAGCGGGTTGAATAGTCAGTCTGGCAGGCTCGCCACAAATGTAGATCCTCGAATCCGAACTCTAGACACGCAAGATCTCCGCGGAATAACGACCTGACCACCAGCCGTCCGAATCTGCGAGCCATGCCAAAGGGTAATTACTTTTTTTCAGAAGCGTCGCCATCTTCCCGCTCAAGATACAAAAGTCGGCACCGGTATCCACTAAAGTGCTAACCGCGTGGCCATCGATCACTACCGGTATGTCGAGCGAAAGCCGGTCATTCTGTTCAGCTGCAGTTTAGGTCGAATTGGTGCCTGTCCTTGTTGGCGTCGATCGGAAGTCTTCAGCGCCTCCCCTCCCAGCGGCATGACCCCCAAAGGTCGCTGTAGTTAGTTTTCCCGGCGAGGACTTGGCGATCTTGCGCTCGAGTATCGCTGGCGCGGTGGTGAAATCCGCTTGGCGACGGCGAGCATGCCTGTCGCCTGGTAGGCGGTGGCGTACGCTGTTGAGCCAGATAATCTTAAATATCGCGTGGTTGATGGCCAGGTCTGGGTGGCTGCGAGTAGGCTGAAAATCCCCGCAACCAGAGACGTTGGTATGGGCACTGACGGTACAAATGATCCGCCTTACCGCAGTGGAAGCACAGAGGACGGCAGTCCGCTGTGGGAGGGGTCATGCGTCGGTCGTCGGCGTAATGCACTGGCTGCTCCGGCTCAAGCACAGCTGGAAGGCTGGCAGGAGAAAACGCCGGAGGAGTGCGTCGTTCTGCAATGTAGTGTACCGGCTGGGATGGTGAAAGTGCAACCGGGTGAGCGGCGTAAACTAACGACGGGGGTGATGAAGCAGGGAGTTTGAGGGCTTCCGCGTAGGTCGCACGCCGGTGTTCAGTCCGTGCCGTAGCGATGTTAACACGAGGAAAGGTGGACCGGAGTGCTTGTTGCACTTCATCTTTCACAACACTCGCAATGGAGCTCACTTTAGCCTGTGGCGCGCTGTAAGCCATCTGCATTTCTTCGCGCACAAGCGTGCAGATGAGTTCTCGGAGGTTGTCGTCGTTGCCTCCGATGGCGCTGAAAATGTCGGAATAAGAAGTCGCGTTCACTTGCCGCTCGTACTAGTTCGATCGCTGCTGAAGCATCTTCTCTCTACTGACAGCATCAGATAAAAATTTGGTGACAGTCTTCGGAGGGCTTCGGACAAGACCATCGATGAGCTGCTCCTTCACTCCTCGCAACAGGTGGCGCAACTTCTTGTCAGCGGTCATCCCTGTGTGGGCTCGTCTGAAGAGGCGCTTCTTGTCTTCGACGAACGGGGTGACACATTCGTTGGGCAGCTGGACGCGGGTCTGTATCGCGCATTCTGCTCGTTCACGGCGATCAGCAATGGCGTAGGTGTCTAGGAGCTGATGGGGGAACTCACGCCACGACCTGAGTTGCTCCTCGCGGTTTAGAACCAGGTATGCGCACCATCCTCCAGGTGAAAATAGACGTTTCTAAATTTAGTCGTGTCGTCCCATTTCTTGTACTCGGCCACGCGCTCAAAGTCAGCCATCCAGTCTTTGACGTTTTCGAACATGTCACCATGGAACAACTTTAGAACCCATGGGTTCTGAACTGTGTACGTGGTCGTCATCGGGCTATCTATACCAGTTGAGGTGGCTGCAATCGCTGTGTTGTCTTCCGGAGGCAGTCCCCTGATCATACGACTGGACCGATGGACGGGAGTCTCGATTGGTAGTGAGCTCATGGTTCCGCTTCCAGGAGGGGTCTGCGGCATGAGTACTTTCGCACGTGTCTTCAAAGAGGACTAGCAACATTTAATGGAGACAGCTGGCTCCCGAAAAACACGGGGGTGGGACCTGGCTGTCGAGTGGGCGAGGCTAGCACGCCCGCTTCATTTTTCTTATTTTTCTTGCCTCTTCTCTAGCACTGTGTCCACTACTGCAGGTGGCAATATGGTGGTGAATGTCTTTGATTAGGACACGAGTACTAAAAGTGGTGCTAGTCCGCCTGCTGGCGAAAAGGCCTCGCAGGTGTTTCATCATTGAAGTGAACCTCTGTATCTTGCAAGAGGTTTTAGCAACGGGGTCATTTGGTGACAACTTCAAGTGGATGAGGACTATCGAGAACCTGAATCGAGTGGGACGATACTTTCACAGTAACTGGAACCTTCTCCGACAAGTGGCGCAGCAAAGCGTTCCGTTCGACTGAGCGAGGGGTCGCAGAGCTAAAAAGTTCGAACATTGAAACGTATTTATTTCAGACAACCAGTATACATAGTTGTCTAGGGAATCAGCATAAAGGCACAAAAAGCCTGACAAAGCTCCAATCACCCGCTTACACACATATGATTAACCAGTCCTACATAAATATGAACATATGTTGGAAAAGAATAGGCATCGACAATTTTTGAAAGTCACGCCATCATACACAAAATGTCTATATTCAGATGATTTGCATACGCAAACAAACGAAGAAAACCTTATACACACCTATAGCTAAAACAACAAAGAAGGGTAGCATATGCAAGTTCCATAATATAAAAGAAGGAATTAAAAAAGTGCTGTAACGTTGGCTTTCGATTTTTAAAGGGAGACATGCAGCTTCCTTTCAATAATATGAATGGAAGAGTTTTGTTCAAATAATTTCATTACAGTGGTGCTTTCGTTAAGGAAGTCAGGAATTTGATATGTTAATTTTTGTACACCATGGCTAGTACGAAGCCTATATTTCTTGAAATTGATATGTCGTAAATTGGCGTTGCGATGTTTCTCTAGAACTTTATTTGAAAATTCAGTTGGGTTAGATTTAAATTTACGGCATATAACGATAGCTAATTTTTTATATCGGATGTTATTAAATATTAGCAGTCCATGCCTTTTGTAAAGAGGCGCTGTGTGGGATCGAAAGGGCAGCGGTTGAATTAATCGCAGAGCTCTTTTTTGTAGCAGATGTAAATAGCTGAAGTGAGTTTTCGGCGTTGTACCCCATATAAGAAGGGAGTAGCGAAGGTGCGAATGTATTGTGGTGCAGTAAATTTCTTTGAATTATTAGCCAGGCAGGTAATAAGCAACGTAACGTGCGGAGTAAGCCAACTGCTCGGGAGATGTTTTTCGTAAGTAGTTGATGTAGTAGTTGACCAGTTAAATAAGTAGTTGTCCAGTTTAAATTTTGGTGAAAAAAGACACCGATCAACTTGTGTGACGTAGCCCGATCAATAAGCTGTCTCTGAATAATAATAAGCTTTTCGCTTGTATATGTCTTAAACGTGGTCTAGCTACAATATACTTTAGTCATATCATAAGAAGCGAACAAACACTGACACCAAAGACAACATAGGGGAAATTACTTGCGTTTAACAAACGAGACAAAGAAATGATAAATTAATCGAAATGAAAGTGGATGAAAAAAACAACTTGCTGCTGCTGTGGGACGAACCCACAACCTTCGCATTTCGCGTCGAAGTACTGCCAATTGAGGTACCGCGGCACCGTTTCCCCGTCCACTTTCTTGGGTATTTATGTTTCCTAGTATAACCTTAGATGTGTTAGCCAGCGGTAGAAGTGAGCATTGTGGCACTCTGCATGTAATTTCACCGAAGGGAGACTTCGCATTGCCAATGCTAGTGTATTGCAAGCGGTTTTCTAGGTAACTTTTCACGTCTAACTTAATCACTCTAACACCGTATGTCGACAAGTGGCGGCGAGCTCCACCACTGGAAAAACTGATTCCACCGTTGGCGTGACGTGGCATGAGGGATCACGTGGACACAGCGGCCGCATCGGCTGCTTCGGGAGCGCCGAAGCGAACTGAAAACGAAATTTTAAGTCCCAGCTGCACCGCGGTTCTGATTAGGTTCTGAGGCTTCACCGCATTAGGTGCCAACTTGACATCTGAAACTACTATAATAGGTAGTGGCTTCCTTTCGAGGCGTGCAGTAGGTAGGCTACTGCTCGGTGCCGCAGTGCCAGACGTACGCAACGGAGCCCTGTGTCAGCCTTATTCACACGTAGCCGCAGGAGAAGGAGCTGCGTGAAGCTTGGCTGGCAAAACTTAGAACCGGCAGACAGCCATCGGCTGCAACTCCGGTATGCAGCAAGTACAGACGCGAGGAAGATTTCTGCTACGGCGCCTGGACTACGAGATGTTCGGTGAGTAGCAGAAAATGCGGACTGAGACGCTCGCCCGCGCCAGCTGCTCAGCTAATGTCAGGAAGGTTTGGTCTAGGAACTTGTTTTTTCTAGATACTTGCGAGTTCACTGAAACGGAAAGGGAGCTGTAAGACGCACATTAAAGAAAGGCATGGCATATGGTCATGTTTGTGTAAGAATTAACGCACTGTATTGCAAAAAAGAAGCAGAGGAAAATGGCACGCTGAGAAGAGCGATAAACATACAGTGTGACGCAACTTAAGAAATAATGCTGAAATGTCCAAGAATTTAGAAGAAAAGAAAGATTGAATCGTCGCGAGGGCACATCATAGTCGCCGTAAGCGTCGAAGCCTATGCAACGAAATTATTTTTGAACAGTTTTGATAGCGTCCACGCAACAAAGGTTGCTAGAGTACGGTCAAATGCTCATATGCTGCGGCATAAAGCTCGCAGCATGGTGCGAAAACGCGCTCACAGCGAAAGCAAAACATTGTGCGCGGACAAGCATGCAGACATGCAGTCGGTCTGTTCGAACCGTTCGATCGCTGCATTGAGGCTTTCATTCTGTTATGCCCCATTTCGTTATGCAGACAACCTACTATCAGAACATATTTCACATAGCTTACTTTCAGCGCTCGCCTACCTTTCACGCAAGGAGCCGGTTCGGGAGACTCCATCTCGGCGACCGCGCATAGTGGCATTCGATGTACGAATTCGGTAAAAAGATAGCGCGCTTTAAGTTTGCCAAGATTGTCATATCGACAGTCAAATACTTCCTTCGTTTTGAGGGTACCTACATAAACATCCAGGAGGGCGGCCGCGTGGTGTTTTAACGCGATAGCGTTAAGGAGCTCGTGTCGCAGAAAAGCCGGTGTCGTCGGCGTCGGCGTCCGCGGCGTTGGCCGTGAGCGATAAATCAAGGCAGGCACTTCATAAATAAAAAGCAACTTCCAAGATGGGCTGGGTCGGAATCGAACCAGGGTCTCCGGAGTGTGAGATGGAGACGTTACCACTGAACCACGAGTTCGATGCTTCAAAGCGGTACAAAAGCGCCTCTAGTGAACGCGGTGTTGCCGTAGAAACTAGCTGTTTCTAAGGCTCAGGCGTGCGTCGCTTGCTCAGGCGCACATTTCGTTGTCGCGCCGAACGCTGCGTTGCTCGACGCTCACCGCGTCCGATGTGGGGCGCGTAGTCGCTGCGCCGTAGCCCATTGTCTTACACCCCTTGGCGGGTCGACGGGAACTCTGTCGCGTTCCACTCTTGAAGGCGAAGCTTAAGCGTCCTCCAATTTTTTATTGAGCGCCGTAAGCGAAACTTATGAGGAACGCGCCGCGTGATCCCTCATACTACACAAGGGAGGCGCTTCAGACAGATGGCGACTCCGTAAGTCCTGACCCCTAATAGCTCTCTGTTAGTTGGAGCATTCAAAAATACCATTCTCCTAGGCGTAGTTCCGCCGCTTCTTATTGGCATTCTACGCCACTGTAGTAGAAGTGAGTGTACTTATGTGCTTTCTTGGTATTACGCGTGGAAGGGCACGAAATTGATTGCTTATCCTTGAAGCAGGGGACCCTTGACGTGCGAACGCATGGCAGGGCGGCCACGCGCGCAAAGGGGCGGTTTTGTAGCCGACGATGGGCGCGACAAGCGTCGCTCCTTAGCCGTTTCTCGCATGCGCTTCGTTTCCGCCGCTTCCCGTATACATGGTGCTGCACAGAGCACGACCAATCAAATTAAAGTAGGGAAACGACAAAAGGCGGAAACGTCCAAAGCACAGTTCGCAATGGGGGATCAGAAAATTTGGGCCGGGTAGTTCATAGTGTTTTTTCTTTTTTCATTGTTTAACCTAGGTAGGACATTAGGTAGTATAATAGCAAGAGCTTGGTGGCGCAACCCACCGTCCCGTTCAACCCACCGCCCATAACATCAATCCATCCATCCATCCATAAAACTCCTTTATAATTTTTAACTAGCGACACTCTCCTCCGCGCGGCGCTTTCCTCCTCGATTCTTCTCACCCACCGGCTGCGCGCGCTGCGCACGGCACGCTTTTTCTCATAGGATCCCGCGGACGGGCCGCAGCGTTCTATGGGAGCGCGTTATTTTGCGCCAGTCGCGCGCCCCAGTGGTGTTCAAAATTTTTGAGAAATGCTCATAACAGCATCGACAATGCAGAAAGATTTTTGTGAGTAGGTTGCTTTTTTTAATGCCGTATGAATGGGGTACACCGATGCGAAAGGAGCTTGGAAGCGAATTCTAGCATAATCATCATCAGCGTATTTTATGCCCACTGAAGCACGAAGGCCTCCCCTGCGATCCAATTACCCCTGTCCTGCGTCAACCGATTCCAGCTACCACCTGCGAATTTCTTAATGTCGTCACCTCGCCTAGTCTCCTGCCGTCCTCGACTGCGCTTCCCTTCTCTTGGCACCCATTCTGCAACACTAATGGTCCACCGGTTATATACCTACGCAATACTTGACCTGACATGTTCCATTTAGTTATGTTAAAGTCAACTAGAATACTGGCTGCCCCAGTTCGCTCTCTGATCCACAGCGCTCTTTTCCGGTCTCTTAACGTTACGCCCAACATTCTTCGTTCCATCGCTCTTTGCGTGGTCCTTAACTTGATTTGGAGCTTCTTTGTCTCTGTCCAAGTTTCTGCCTCATATGTCAGCACCGGCAGAATGCACTGATTTATTTATTTATTTATTTCACGTACTTTCAAGGCCCGAAGGCGTTACAGAAAGGAGTGGAGTCAAAACAAGAAGTAATGCAGTTAAAAATACAAACAAAAAGTATTAACAAAAAATACTAACAAAAGGCATTCTGAATGGCGGTCTTGAAGTTAGTAGGGTCGGTGATGAGTACGATTGAGGCGGGAAGGCGATTCCAGTCCGTGCTTGTCCTGGGGATGAATGAGTCACTGTACCGGTTAGTACGGCACAATGGCACCCCGATTTTAAGGCTGTGGTCAGTGCGGGCAGAAATATAAGACGGAGGGGCAAGAAGGGTCTCTTTTAAAAGGGGGTTCAAGTGAAAAACTTTGTGAAAAAGGGAGAGACGGGAAGATTTGCGGCGTGACGAAAGATCAGGTAAGTTAAGAGTTCGTTTCATTGAAGATATACTTGCATAGCGAGAATAATTAGATAATACAAAGCGTGCACTGCGGTTTTGAATACTTTCAAGAGTAGAAACTAATGAAGACTGAGTCGGATCCCAAATGGCTGAAGCATACTCCAATTTGGAGCGAACTAATGTTTTATAAAGAGTTAGCTTCAGGGAAGAAGGGGCAGAGCTAAAATTACGGCGTAAGTAACCAAGCATGCCAATAGCGTTTTTAGTAACATAGTCAATATGCGAGTGCCAAGAAAGGTTATTTGATATGTGAAGGCCGAAATACTTGTAAGAGCTAACTGACGTCACAGGTGCACCATTAATAAAGTAGGTGTGTGTGGCAGTGTTACGAGATATACGCATGGCCTTGCATTTATTTGAATTTAGTTGCATGCACCAATTAGAACACCACTCAATTACGCGGTTAAGGTCGTCCTGCAGCTCTTGGGAATCTGAAGGATTAGTAATTTTACGGTAAAGAACGCAGTCATCCGCGAAAAGCTTTATGGAAGAGGAAAGAACGCAGTTCGGAATATCGTTAATATAGATTAGAAAGAGAAGTGGACCCAGGACTGACCCTTGAGGAACACCTGCTGGTACGTTAGAAAACCGAGAATTACAGTTATTAGTGTTTACAAACTGCGTCCTGTTAGAAAGAAAGTTTTTTATCCACTCGAGGAAATTTGCGTCCAAGTTAAGTTGAGACAGCTTAAGCAGAAGTAAATCATGGGTCACAGAGTCAAAGGCTTTGGCAAAATCAAGAAATACGCAGTCAATGTCGGTACCTAGATCAGAAATTGCAAAGAGATCGTTAGTAAATGTTAAGAGCTGTGTTTCACAGGAAAAGAACTTACGGAAACCATGTTGACAGGGGTTGAAAAAGGAGTTTGATTCTAAAAACTCAGCCAAATGTGAATATATTATATGCTCAAGAATTTTACATGAAATGCTTGTTAGTGAGATAGGCCTGTAATTGCTGGGTAAGTGTGTGTTACCTGATTTATGAACTGGAATCACCTTTCCCGCGCACCACTCGTGTGGAAGAACAGACTGCTGTAATGACTGAGTGAAAATGTGCGACAAAATAACAGCAGAGAATACATTAGTACACTTCAAAATTTCTGAGTTCAGACAGTCTGGGCCGGCAGAGGAGGACGTTTTTTGATTGTTAATTAGGCAGGTAACACCAACCCAGTTAATAGAGATTGGATCCATGGGCGAAAAACCAGAATTGGATACAAGCGGTAATGCACGTGGCATTGTGGCAACATGTGAAGAGAACACATCATTAAATACATTGCAGCATTCTTCAGGAGCAAAAGGTTGATCATTTGGGTATGTTATTTGGATTATTTTGCTTGGAGTACCGTTAACTATGGTCCAGAATTTACGAGGATTAGTTTGCAAGATGGACGGAAGGGTGACAGAATAAAAATGCTGTTTCGCACTAGCGGCGGCTGTGTTGTAGGCACTTTCAGTGAGGTAGTAGGCGGACCAAGCAACGTCACTGCATGAAGCTTTTGCGCGACGAAACGACCGCTTTTTTTTTGTTACGTAGTCGCTTCAAAAAGGGGTTGAACCAAGGGGACCGTGGCTTGCAAGCGACTGTTCTTTGCGGCACGAAACGTTCGATTAATGACAACAATTTATTTTTGAAAATCCACCAGTTTTCTTCAACACAGCGCTGATCGCAATTAGCGATGTAAGAAGCAGCGAAATTTTCCATTTCAGCGGTAATGGAAGCCAAGTCGGCTTTGCTGTAATCGCGGATCACTTTCGCAGTTTTCTTAACAGGAGCCCGTGTGTTGATATGAAAAGTGAGTGCAAGGGGATCACTTAAGCCTTTTATGTAAATAATTGGGGAAACTCTGTCAGGGTTGGTAGTGAGAATCAGATATAGTATGTTAGATGAAGAGGCAGACACGCGCGTTGGTTTCAGTACAAGCTGGTTTAAGTGGAAATCCAAACAAGTGCTTATAAACCGGGTACTCTGAGAAGACTGGGACGTTGCCGTGTCGTTACGCCAAATGATATCGGGAAAGTTGAAGTCACCAAGAAGAAAAAGGGGAGCGTTAGGGTATCTGACAATTAATTTGTTCAATGCGTCGTGAAGGTCATCGCAAAATGATGTCGAAGCAGTAGGAGGGCGATAGCATGTGCAAAATATAACATCTCTGTTGTCGAGTACAACGCGCACGCAAACAAGTTCAAGTGGTGTTTCTATGGAAACTGAGCTTGAAGTGAGCGTTTCAGTAACTGCAATCAAGACACCTCCACCTGATCGCACACCACGATCGCAGCGATAACATGAATAGTTTTTCACAATAAAAAATTTCTCTATTTTTTATCCGAGCAGAGAGCCATGTTTCAGTGAGACATACTATGTCAGCAGCGCATGAATCAATCAGTGAGGACACCGCAGCACGTTTATTTAGTCGACTGCGCACGTTAGTGAAAAAAACAGATATGGTGTTATTAGATTGCGCATGTGCTAGCTATGTCGAACCATTTCCTTCGATAGCTTGACGCGACCGAACAGAAGAGCGTGCTGCACGTGGCATGTTGACTTCGCATACATTGTCAGTGGTATAACAGTAAACGTAGCACTTCTTGTTCAAAAATAACTTATTTAGCCGTATTGAGTATGTCTGTCCTGATGCCTTAGCAAAATCAAGCAGCTTTTTCCTAGACTGGCGCGTTGCTCGGCAGAAATCTTCGCCCACAGATACCCCGGT
This sequence comes from Dermacentor variabilis, assembly GCF_050947875.1. NCBI lineage: Eukaryota > Metazoa > Arthropoda > Arachnida > Ixodida > Ixodidae > Dermacentor > Dermacentor variabilis. Next base: position 73,587,848 of record NC_134574.1, on the reverse strand, counting down.
GGATTTCAGATTAGATTTTAGTGCCAGAATTTTATCCTTTAGTTTTGAGCAAGAAAATTTCATTATAATCGGGCGAGTCTTATTAGCAGTATACGAGCCAAGTCGGTGGGCTCTACATACCATATTCTCGGGGACCTCAAACTTAAGATGATGAGATAAAAATTCACACACAAATTTTTCGGACTGCGCCCATGTTTCTGACGGGGTGTCAGAAATACCATAAAATATTAAAAGTTATCCCGGCGGGAGCGATCATCTAGATCATCGAGACGTGTCAGGAGGGAGGCATTTTCAGTTTTAACGGCGTGAGCTACAACTGCAGGTCTGTCAGCTGACGATGGGTTAAGCTCAAGTGATTCAACAAGCGATTCAACTGTCGTTAATCTAGTGATTAAATCGGACACTTGATTAGTTAATTGAGCTTGCTTTTCCTTTAATTCGGCGAGACCACTCATTACCTCTGTGTGTCGTGAATCTATTTTTGCTGAAAGGGCAGAAATGGCTGCAAGAAGTTCTTTGTACTGCGCGTCAGTTGCAGGTCCCGGATTAAGTCCAACGTCACCAGATAGGATGAGTAGCCTTGCAACAAACGCACATTCACACAGTGAGGCAAAAAATACACTTGGGCACGGGAAAAGCAGCAGACAGACGTTACTCGTACGTTTAGAGTAAAGAGACGGAGCTTCAGAGACCTGCATGAAGAAGCAAAAAGGGTTTAGCGGCGACTGCATGGTTGCCGCTATCCCGTGCCCACTGAAAGTGGCCGGACGAAGGCAGCTGCTTAAGTAGAGCCAGAAGGGAGATGTCGCTCCTGGCGGCTGTGAAACCGTGTGCAAAGGTATGAAGATGGCGCCCTGGATTACTTGCTGGCACCAAAGATCTTGACTTGCGTCAGATAGCAGGACTGGCAACGGTGTCGGTGAGTCATTATAGATGAGCACTGGTGAAACCGCACATGCGCAGGTCGAGGGATACAGCCATACTCCAAGGAGCACGATGAACTGCATGAAGAAGCAAAAAGGGTTTAGCGGCGACTGCATGGTTGCCGCTATCCCGTGCCCACTGAAAGTGGCCGGACGAAGGCAGCTGCTTAAGTAGAGCCAGAAGGGAGATGTCGCTCCTGGCGGCTGTGAATCCGTGTGCAAAGGTATGAAGATGGCGCCCTGGATTACTTGCTGGCACCAAAGATCTTGACTTGCGTCAGATAGCAGGACTGGCAATGGTGTCGGTGAGTCATTATAGATGAGCACTGGTGAAACCGCACATGCGCAGGTCGAGGGATACAGCCATACTCCAAGGAGCACGATGAACTGCATGAAGAAGCAAAAAGGGTTTAGCGGCGACTGCATGGTTGCCGCTATCCCGTGCCCACTGAAAGTGACCGGACGAAGGCAGCTGCTTAAGTAGAGCCAGAAGGGAGATGTCGCTCCTGGCGGCTGTGAATCCGTGTGCAAAGGTATGAAGATGGCGCCCTGGATTACTTGCTGGCACCAAAGATCTTGACTTGCGTCAGATAGCAGGACTGGCAACGGTGTCGGTGAGTCATTATAGATGAGCACTGGTGAAACCGCACATGCGCAGGTCGAGGGATACAGCGATACTCCAAGGAGCACGATGAACTGCATGAAGAAGCAAAAAGGGTTTAGCGGCGACTGCATGGTTGCCGCTATCCCGTGCCCACTGAAAGTGGCCGGACGAAGGCAGCTGCTTAAGTAGAGCCAGAAGGGAGATGTCGCTCCTGGCGGCTGTGAATCCGTGTGCAAAGGTATGAAGATGGCGCCCTGGATTACTTGCTGGCACCAAAGATCTTGACTTGCGTCAGATAGCAGGACTGGCAATGGTGTCGGTGAGTCATTATAGATGAGCACTGGTGAAACCACACATGCGCAGGTCGAGGGATACAGCCATACTCCAAGGAGCACGATGAACTGCATGAAGAAGCAAAAAGGGTTTAGCGGCGACTGCATGGTTGCCGCTATCCCGTGCCCACTGAAAGTGGCCGGACGAAGGCAGCTGCTTAAGTAGAGCCAGAAGGGAGATGTCGCTCCTGGCGGCTGTGAATCCGTGTGCAAAGGTATGAAGATGGCGCCTTCGATTACTTGCTGGCACCAAAGATCTTGACTTGCGTCAGATAGCAGGACTGGCAATGTTGTCGGTGAGTCATTATAGATGAGCACTGGTGAAACCGCACATGCGCAGGTCGAGGGATACAGCCATACTCCAAGGAGCACGATGAACTGCATGAAGAAGCAAAAAGGGTTTAGCGGCGACTGCATGGTTGCCGCTATCCCGTGCCCACTGAAAGTGGCCGGACGAAGGCAGCTGCTTAAGTAGAGCCAGAAGGGAGATGTCGCTCCTGGCGGCTGTGAATCCGTGTGCAAAGGTATGAAGATGGCGCCCTGGATTACTTGCTGGCACCAAAGATCTTGACTTGCGTCAGATAGCAGGACTGGCAACGGTGTCGGTGAGTCATTACAGATGAGCACTGGTGAAACCGCACATGCGCAGGTCGAGGGATACAGCCATACTCCAAGGAGCACGATGAACTGCATGAAGAAGCAAAAAGGGTTTAGCGGCGACTGCATGGTTGCCGCTATCCCGTGCCCACCTTTATATATCTATAATGGTAAGATTCCAGTTACAATCTGAGAGTGTCTACAGCATGTGCTCCAACCCATTTTTATCCTTCTGTCAATTTCCTTCTCACGATTAGACACCCCTGCGAGTAATGGACGTAGGCAAACGTACTCCTTCACTGACTATAGAGGCTGACTGGCGATCGTGAACTCTTGTTGCCTTGCCCAGCTATTGATCATTATCTTTGACTTCTGCATACTAATGTTCAACCCCACTCTTGCACTCTCGCTGTTCAGGTCCTCATCATTTGTTTTAACTCATCCCCAGTGTTGCTGAACAGGACAATGCAACCTCCAAATTGAAGGCTGCTGAGATATTCGCCGTCGATCCTCATTCCTCAGCTTTCCCAGTTCAATAGCTTGAATACTTCTTCGAAGCACGCAGTAAATAGCATCGGAGAGAATGTGTCTCCTTCTCTGAGAGCTTTCCTTATAGGTATCTTCCTATTTTTCTTGTGTAGAATTAAAGTAGCTGTGGAATCTCTAGATATTTTCCAAGATATTTACGTAAGCGTCCTGTAGTCCTTGATTACGCAATGGCTCTATGAATGCTGGCATCTCTACTCAATCAAATGCTTTTTCGTAATATATGAATGCAATATTGAGAGGCTGATGGTACTTTGAGGCGTTCTCGATTACCTGACTGATGACATGGATGTGATCGACTGTGGAGTATTCCTTCCGGAAACCGGCCTGTTCCGTTGGTTGACTAAAGTCCAGTGTTGCCTTTTTTCTACTGGAGATTGAATTGGTGTATATTTTATATAATACTGGATGTAAGCTTTACACTTTCTCTATCCAAATTGAGGTGAAATTTGGCCATCAGTAACCTATGATCACTGCACTTTACTCTACCTAACACTTCTACATCCTGCACTATAATGGGATCGGCTCAAAATATGAAATCAATTTCATTTCTTCTTTCATCACTAGGGCTTTTCTAGATCCTCTTTTTATTGCAACGCTTCCTGATGCAGGTATTTATTATTCGAAGCATATTCCTTTCCACAAATTCTACCAACATCTCTTCTTGAGTGTTGCTAGAATCCACGCCATAGTTGCCATATGCTTCCTCACCAGGCTGCTTTCCCCCACTTTTGCATTGAAGTCGCCCATGACTACAGTATATGGAGTTTGCACTTTTCGTATGGCTAATTCAGCACCATTATAAAACTGTTCTATTTCTTCATCATCGTGACTGGAAGTTGGAGCGTAGGTTTGTACTACCTTTATTCTGTACCTCCTCTTTAGCTTTATTACGACTACTGCTACCCTCTAATTAACGCTGTAGAATTTACCAGTGTTGCCCCCTATGTCCTTATGGATTAGGAAGCCTAATCCGAACTGCTTCTTATGTGGTAGTCCTCTAAAACAGAAGACGTAGTCATTTGTTAGCATTGTATAAGCCTCAGCAGTTCTAACTTCTCTAAGGCCAGTGATACCCCAAACAATGCGTGATAGTTCCCCAAAGAGTCCGGCTAGGCTAGCTTTACTCGAGAGGGTTCGGCTGTTAAACGTTGCAAGGGTCAGTTTCCATTGGCGGCCTGTCCGGGTCCAGAGATTCTTAGCACCCTATGCTATGTTAAAGGTCTGACCACCACCTTGGTCTGGTTCTCCGAGGCTGCTAAGGACGGAGGGCCATAGGTTAATCGAATGAGTCACTTGGGAAGGAGGGCCAAATCCTGCACCAGGGAGGCCAATCCCTGTTCTGGTGGACTAGTGCCTTCTTAAAGCTTAATGGGTCTCCCTAATTGGTTGTACATGGATTAGTACTGCCCCCCTTGCTTTCGGCGTTCTTGCCGGGGTCCGGCGCCATTCCGATCTGAAGAGGAAGCGTACTCCAGACAATATTTCTGCTACATGATGAGATGCTTTACTTTGCGCGTCTAATCTAGTATTCCTTGTGGCACATCTTTCAGCGTGTGACTTATTAATCGAAAGCCTTAAATCTCTATTTTAGGGTCGCTTTGTGAGGTATAGAAAATTTCACCTGACCCAACGAAGGCCGGAAGTGAACAAAGCATGCCCAGCTATGTATACGTGAGGTTTACTGATTAGCGAAATTAATTAATGATTGATTAGAGATTGTATTAATATGGAATAAAATGTAATGATGAGTATTAACGTGTATTAAGGAGTATTAGGTCGGATTAAAATCGATGAAGGTGGATTATGGTGGATGAATGCGAATCAAGGTGCATAAAGTAGGATTACGGTGGATTAAGGAGAAATAAGGTTGGGGAAGGAGGATGACAGTGGATTAGGGTGAAGTACGTTGCAGTGCTAAACAATATTTCCTGCAGAATATTCTCTGCATTACCACATCGTGACCACAGTTATGATTCATTGGTCAACCTTCGTAATGAAAGAGCATTGATGCAATCATTTCGACTCGTGTTGAATCAATGAAGAAGTGTTCGCACAGAAGAAAACAGCGGAGGGGTGGTTCAAGAAGATTCTCTAATAAAGTGATGATTATTGGCCTCCGCCTAGATGTCGATATCCATAGCAAGCTTGCGCAATCATGTCAGCCCCCTGCATATTGCCTGTATCCATGAGAAAACCAAACAATAATTTTCGCCCACTGATGTGTGCGTTCAAGCGCTGTTCAAAGCAAATTTCAAAAAACGCAAGGTGTCCTGAGGTATCACCCAAGACACGCGAATATGAAAGCCTTTTAAAGCCTACTGTAATTCACCTTAATCCACCTCCATCAACTCTAATCCACCCTAATCCACATTACCCTACCTTAATACTCATTATTCCTTGTTCATGCACTCTAATACACCCTAATAAACCTTAAGCCTCCCTAATCTACATTAATTCAATCACTAATAAATCAATACTTACCTTGGCTAATGATTATTCTCTTATACACGGTTGGACATGCTTTCGGTCGCTTCTGGCCTTCCTGGGTTACGTGACATTTTCTGTTCATAACGCGACTTCGAATAAGAGATCTTAAAGCTTTCACCTTAAAACCTTAAAAAAACGCGATGTGGACTATCTAGCGCTTACCACCTTCAATGCCACGGGTATACTTGCCACTGGTTTTTTCGGGGCCTACATACATTGTATGACTGACGCGCACATCGACGTAAGCTGAAACTAATAGCTACTCTACAAGCTGCTATTTTAATTTTCAGTAAAACAGGCAGCGGAGCCTAGCATTGGTGAAAAGTGCGATTGAGACGCTGTATCTTCACACATAAATGTTCACAGCGGAAAGCAGAATCTCTAGTGCTGCATTTCCAACCGAATAGCAACAGCTGGCGACGTGCGAGATGATGGAGTCCCAGCAGAATATTAAGGATACTGAGGACAACCTCATTTTTAAGAAACGTACAAATTGCTGCAGTAACAACGCCGTTGACCTGGCCCGCAAAATTTAAAAAAATGCAGTATTAGTGGATGCTTTGATACAAGCAATAAGAAACACGCATCACATCACAAACAACACTGTTTGTCTAAACAAAGTGCTTTCGGCCAATGTTAGGCAGCCACTGCTTTATGCGCACTGCTTCCTTGTGTTGTCATAAAAATTGCGAAACCATGTTCAGGATTCCTGGTGCAGTTATAAGGCATAGCGCTAGCACAGAGAGCAGGAAACACAGCCTACAACGTTCGCTACGCTGAGCTAAAGTGCCGAGATAGACGAGGTGGGGAGAAAAATAGCAGCTTTCATGTCATCTGTGCATCCTGGCGTGTATATTTTACGGTTCATACAGCTATAGTGCCGAGCTTGGCTAACAGCTGAAATTGAAGCTTAAAGAGATACTAAAGTAAAAAATGATTTCTTCTGCATCAGTAAATAGCCGTTCTACAAGACCAAAAACAAAACTCTTACAACGATAAGACGTTTGGTAAGCCAGAAAGGCGCAAGAAAAAAAAACGGGTGGCGACGCCTACTTATGTTGCCGCACCTAGGGGCTGTGACGTCTTGGATTTTGATTGCATCTTGTAGGGCTTACTAATTATATATAGCGGTACAGATTGACTACATTGTGTACTAAAGGAGCCAAATAGTAAACATGGCAAGTTTCTGAAACCTTTATTCAGCCAACGCGGGCGAAATGCGAAAACATACTTTGGAATCCCTGACGTCACACTGACGTACCAGCGCTGAGGTTTCGGCGCGAAATGCAAATACTGATACTTGGACCTTCATTTTCTCATCTAATGATCAAACTATATTTTTAAATGACCGCCTGCAGTGTGCTCAAACAATGCTTCATTGTCTAAACTGATTTATCGTTTTGCTTTAGTGTCTATTTAAAGAGGAGTTGCAATTTAGTATAGCGCCTGAAACCACGCTTCCGCCACGGAACATAGTTGGTATGTCTCCCTTTAAAAGTAACAGCGTCTCTGGGGAGATTTCGTCGTAGTTACCAGCACATATCCATCGTCTATCCCTACAAATCAGGAGCCGCAACAATCTACTAGTGTGGTGGTACGCGTTGAAATGTACAGGTATGTCAAAGAATAGGGAATCAATTGAACAACTGTTGTCACCCGGTATGGTTGAACCGTTTCCTGCCAAATAGGCAACTATTCTAAATTGTTTTTCGTTGAGGTTCAGTTCAGATCCTCGCAAACTGCAATAATCTTGCTACACGGGTGTGATACTTGCTTGTTTGACCGAGGCGCGTGGGCGCCCTCACTCGAGAAAAGAGGAAGAAGAACAAACTGGGCTCGTGCTGTGAATCTAACCGGCCAGCGCTTCAACCGCTGTTGTAAATATAACCTGTAAATAGTTGCTCGCCTTACAGATTCGTCCTTCGCGTAACATTGTGGTGGAGGTGGAACGTTCCCCGTCCTCGCCACGGAGATCCGAAGTGGCCGCACCATGTCTTCTCAGCCATGGCTTCCGATTGAATCACCCCGTCGCCACCTAACCCGTGGTGCCTACCACAACGTACGTTACGGTTCCCAGTCTCCGTGATCCTGAGACATTCTCCGCCCAAAATGACGTTGGCATCGACGACTGGCTCAGCATATACGAGCGTGTTAGCGAACGGCACCACTCGGACCCTACCATCATTCTTGCCAATGTGATCTTTTATCTGGACGAGACACCGCGTGTCTGGTTTCGCAACCATGAGGACGAGCTCTCCAGCTCTGACATTTTCAAAGAACGGCTTCGCGGCCTATTTGGCAACTCGGGAGGCTCGCCAACAGGCTCCGCGAAAAGAGCTTGCCACCCATGTCCAGTCGTCGACCGAATCGTATGCCTCCTACATACAGGAAGTGCTCGTGCTTTGCCGGAAAGTCGACTAGCACATGAACCACGTTGACCAGGTGGGCCATATCCTAAAAGGCATCGCGGATGGATGGATGGATGGATGGATAAAACTTTATTGAATCTATTTGAATGTGGTTGGGCTCCTAGATGTCCGGGAGCCCCCTGGCCGACATCTCTAGGCAAGCACGGTCCACCAGCCAGAGCTGGTCATCCGAGCAAGTGGCCCGAAGAGCGGCCTCCCACGAGGAAAAGGAAGGGTTGGGAATAGGCTCTACCGCCATGGGCGTGGGGCAGCTCCACAGGCAGTGGAAAAGATCTGCCCGGGGCGCTCGGCAGGTGGTACATTGTGAATTATGGAGACCAGGGTGAAAGAAATGTGCCAGATAGGGAGAAATAAATGCCTTGGTCTGGATCTGGCGCCAGATTGAACTCTGATGGGCGGTAAGGGAATGGTGAGGGGGAGGTAAATCTCGTCTGCCATCTCTGTAATACGTGGTAATCTGGTGGTAGGTGCAGATCCCCTCTCCTGGCTTTTCCATGGCGTTGGGTGAGTGGTCGCCCAAGGTCCGGAGGGAAAGACCTCGGACATGCGCATTAACGGGCTCGTTCCCGGGGACACACTCATGCCCAGGTACCCAGGTGATAGTCACCTGGTGGGGAAGCGAAGGAATGTTTTGCAAAATGCTTGTGACCGTCTTAGGTGCTACGCCTTGAAGGAAGTAACGGTATGCACTTTGGGAATCGGTGCAGATTTCTGTAATGGTAGAATGTCCAGCCGCATGCGCCACTGCTAGGGCTAATGCGACCCCCTCAGCCACATAGGTGCGCGCTGTTTTAATCGAGGCAGAGATGTTAATGCGTCCGTCCTCCGTCATGGCCGCGGCCGTGACCGTTCCTTTGAGAGGACCGACTGCGGCGTCGACATAAAGGACGTCTTCGCGATCTTGGTAACGTCGGGTGTAGTAATCAGCCCGCGCCTTACGTCGACCCGGATAGCGGTGCGAATTCATGTTTCGTGGCAACGGTTTGAGTTGCATGTTAGCTGTGAGTCTTACAGGAATGGGGAACCACGGCTCTTCCATCGGGATTGTGCCGCTTGGCTCACACCCCAGAGTTCGGAGTAGGTTTCGCCCAGTGGGTGTTCGGGTGAGGCGTAGAAGCTGATTACTCTTCTGTGCCTCTATGATTTCCTGGATGGTATTATAGAGACCAGTCTGTAGGAGGCGGGTAGTGCTAGCGCGCATCGGCAGCCTCAGTGCGGTCTTAACCGCCCGTCTGATTAGACGATTAGCCTGATCCATTTGTTTTTGAGTGAGGTGGTCATACGGGAGGTGGTAGGCAAGGCGACTGACCACTAAAGCTTCAATCATTTGCATGGTGTCCTTTTCACACAGGCCGTGATTGCGTGACGCGATCCGGCGAACCAGTCCTGAGATTTGTTTTATTTGATTATCGAGGAGGTTCAGTGTAAAACCCGCATCTAGGTTAGATTGGATGTGCAGACCAAAGATCCTGATTCTATGTACCTTAGGCACTTGTTGACCGTGTATGAACAGGTGTATGCCTGGGTCGCCTTTGTGCGGTTTAATAGTGAGCAATTCGGACTTTTCTGGCGAGCAGAAGAGCCCCATTATGTGAACATGCCATTCGATAACGTTGATAGCTGTTTGTAGGACATCTTGGGCCTCCCCAATAGAGCCTTGTGACACCCATAGAGTCATATCATCAGCATAGAAAGCGTGGTGCAATTTAGTGATACCTGCGAGCTCTCTGGCGAGTGGGGCCATGGCTACGTTAAAGAATAGTGGTGATAGGACCGCTCCCTGGGGTGTGCCCCTGTTTGGAAGGGCAAAGGCGGCCGATATGAGTGGACCTAATCTAATTTCAGCGGTGCGATTTTTCAAAAAAGCTTTGACATAATGCCAGATCCTACGGCCACAACCTGTGGTGGCAAGGGTCCTGAGGATATGGTCGTGTCCTACATTGTCAAAGGCCTTTTGTATGTCTAATCCTAGGATGGCTCTGGTGCGGGCTGTCCGTCGTTTCGGATTTAATAAGGTCTCTATAATATGCAAGAGGACATCCTGCGCCGATAGGTTGGGGCGGAAGCCAAACTCAGTGTTGGGGAAGAAATGCTTAGCTTCTAAGTGCGGTTGTAGTCGCCGGACAATCACATGCTCAAAAAATTTGCCTACACAACTCGTGAGCGAGATAGGTCGTAAATTCTGAAGCAGTAACGATTTATTCTGTTTCGGAATAAGATTAATCTGGGCGTGTTTCCAATCGCCAGGCAGTGAGCCCTTTCGCCAGTGTTCGTTAAAGAGATCCGTGAGCTCCTGCAAAGATATGTCATCTAAATTTCGGAGGACTTTGTACGTTATCCGGTCGGGCCCTGGTGCAGTGTCCCTGGTAATATAGCCAAGGGCCTGTTTCACCTCCGACAGTGTGACATCTGAATCCAGGTTTTAGTCTGGATCAGGGGGTGTTAAAGGGGCTGCGTTTGGATGTGTAGGTATGGGCTGTGGAATATACAGATTTTTGATGTGTGCCATGATATCAGTGCCCTTTTGCTCCTCTAAGTAAATCAGCTTTTGAGTAGTAGTGTCCGCATGGGTTTTGGTGGAAGTGGGATCGAGAAGGGCCCTCAGGAGGTTCCAAGTGCGTTTTGTGCCCAGCGTTCCTTTCAGTGTGCCGCAAAAGTTGGCCCAGTTTGTTTGAGCAAGCTGGGTGGCATATTGTGCAGCCTCCTCCGTGACTGCAGCGGTACGAAGGCGAAGTTTGCTGTTTAATCTCTGGCGCTTCCATCGTTTGGAGAGGCTTCGACGAGCCTCCCACAGATGGAGGAGGTGGGGGTCTACTTGGGGGGCATTCTTGGTGTTCTTAATCTTTCTTCCAGCTCTGTCGAGGGCATGTTGTATCTTTTGAGTCCAAGACCCCAAGGTCTGCGGTGTGGTATCCTCCCCGGCGATGTACGAGCGGAGTTTATCCCAATCAACGAGGGTCTGAATTTTGCGCCGAAAAATTTTGGAATTTCGCGTTAGGATTGTTTGTATCACGTGGTGATCGCTGCCTAATGTGTCCGGCAGGCCCTCGTGTGCTTTCACTATCACATGTGTGCTTGTCATCGTGAGGTCTGGCGTGGTGTCTCTTGCCGTACTGGTGCCCACTCTCGTTGTTATAGTGGGATCTGTGATTAAAGTAAGTGTGTGGTGCATCATAGTGTTATGTATAAGGTTGCCCTTCGGCGTGTTATTTATATAACCCCATGCTGTATGGCGGGCGTTAAAGTCGCCCACTATATTTCGATGTGTATAGCGTGTTTGAGCAAAAATTTCCGGTATCCTTGTGCCCTTATCTTTAGGGGGACTGTATATGTTGACAACCAACAGTCATTTTCCCGATGTGGGGTTGGACGGGATAATCTCGAGAGCGGTGTACTCGGTTCCTCCTTCTGAAGGACCCCCGGTAGGGGTTCGGTCTATGAAGGGGAGGGTTTTATTAATAAGAATAGCGGTACGCGATGTTACAGATGCCACGTGATATCCCTGCAAGGATAGAGACGCGGACCCCGTTTCCTGCAGGGCCAGTATATCTGGCGGCTTCGGAAAAAGTTGAATGTATGCGGCCAATTGGGCGAGTTTCTTTTTGATGCTTCTACAATTCCATTGCCATACGATTAGGTCAGATAAAGTTTGGTTTCCGGGTGGAGGAGTTAAGCCCACTCTACCCGAATTCTGTCGCTTATTGGAGTTGGCCATGTTGAGTCGTTACGGGGGTCGAAATCCCCAACTGTGGGCTGGTCATCTCCTCTGTGGGCTGAGGGGAGTGAGCGGCGGCGGCAGGTTTGGGCTGTTTATGCTTACGGGTGGGTGATGATTAGGCATGCAAATCGAAGAGGTGATTAATTGCAGATTCTATTTTGTCGATGCGTTGATTAAACGCGGTCTGCACTCTTTGTAGGGCCTGCTCTTGTTCCTTAACCATTTGTGTTTTGACAGCCTCGAGGCTGTCGCTTACAAATTTCAGAACTAGTTGCGTGAGGCCTTGTGTGAATTCTGGAGTTTGGAAATATTGTGCACAGGTCTGTTGTGAGGGGACTGGGACATGGGGCGGCGCTGGATGGGGAGGTATTGGGCAGGCCTGCTCAACGGGTGACTTACCAGTGTCGGCCAGGGGGTCGTGCCGTTGCTGCAGCTGTGGGTCTGGATCCAGGCGCCCCCCGGTTGCCAAACCAGATGAAATCTTCAGACCCCCTCTTGCCGCCGAGCCAGGCGCATGGGCGGGCCCTCGTTGTGGGAGTGCCGGCCACGTGGCGTCGCTTCTCGTGCCGCACTGCACAGGAGGGCGTGGCGGGTGGTTCGTGAGTGGTGTCGCAGGTGTCCGTATGGCAGGAGGTACTCGGGATTGAACATGTGCTTGTTTGGTTTTCTTTTCGTGGTATGACATTTCCGGTTCCTTAGGTCGGGCTGTGCTGTGAGGTGCTTGGCTGCAGGCATTCTTAGGAATGTCGTCAGGTTGTTGGTTTGTCGTTGATATCTCGGTACTCCGCCTAGGCGGAGTCGTATCGGGTCCCTTTGGGCGCTGGCGCCGCTCTTTCACCGCTCGGGGCCCGAGTCTCCTTTGTCGAGCCGGGCAACTCAGGTCGATGGTGGGATGGTCATCGGATCCGCAAGTAAGACAGCGTGGAAGGCAACCTTCGTGGTGTTCATCTGGGTTAAGCAAGCCACAGTTCCCGCACCGCCGTTCTTGTGGGTATGGGCAGATGTCGTGCCGATGTCCGGTTCGGAGGCAGCTGTGGCACACTTGGGTGACTGGGCGGAAAGGTCTGCATCGAAATTCTACGCCTTGAAAGTACACGTAGCTGGGAACTCGCCTGCCCTCGAAGGTGTAGAGGCATGCTCCGTTCGTTCCGAAGGGTCTGGCTTGGATTATCTTGATATCATGGGGGTAGGTGACCGTATCGTTCATGAAGGCTTCCTCAGTAGGTATAGGTAGGGTGCCTGTGATTATCCCCTTGCAGGAGTTGTCCGGGGAAGCCACGTACGCGGAGACTTGATACGATTTGTTTGCGAGCAGGAGCGTCTGAATGTGGCAAAGCTGGTCCGCCAGGTCAGGATCCGGGGTGCTGACTAGTACGATGTTCTGTTCCTTGCGTACTCGTATGCGCGCCGTCGGAGGCAGCGGGGCTCGGAGTGCGGTTTGTATCGCGTCTCGCAGCGGTAAGACCGCTTCTTGTTGTAGTGATATACCTCCTCTTATTCGGAGAACCACCTTGTGGCCCACTACGGGGAAGCGCGGCAGTCGAGGCCAGCCGGCTCCGTGTAGACGTTCGCGTGAGTCGAATGGGGCGGTAGGAGTCTTGAAGGACTCCTCGGCGACAACCCTCCGTCGGCGAGCGACGACCACCCGGTACCATGGAGTGTGAGGCACGGGTGGCTGAGGATGTGCATCATTGGGCATGTCGGCTGCTCCGCTCCGGCCGGGGCGGTAGTCGCAGAACTCGATGTCACGCTCGGGTTCCAAGTCGTCTGCATCCATGCAGTCCAGTTGGCCTGCCGGGTCGGAATTGCTGGTGGACATCTCCGCGGCTCGGGCTCCTACCCTGGGAGCCGCGTTGCAGGGTGCGTCGGATGCCGACGCGGCGTCCGCGTCCGCCGTGCCGCTGTCGCGGTGGCGCGTTTAGGCTTAACGCGGTGACCGCCGCTTAGGGATTTGAAACGGCCGTGTCGGGCTAAGAAAAGAGTCGAGCCCGGAAATACTGGTGTCAAGTAAAAGCTGGTGACTTGCCAGTGACGATGGTTGTACGATTTCGTGCCGATGGTGAAAGATTCCGGGTGATTGAGGGTGGATTAGCAGAGCCCGCTGCGACGCGATGTGCATCCTCCGTTGCCCAGGTAGCGTCTCGCATCACGGACGACGCCTTCAATTTGCTCATCTATAACGACGTCTCTACCGTCGACGCCATCGTCAATGAATGCCGCCGCGTCGTCACACACTTTTCCCGGCTCCCAAACACCCCTGCCGCGTCCTCCTGCTCCGCTCTTAACGCCACACGACCATTTCAAGAGAACGTGAGCCGTATCGTTCGCCGTGAGATTGAAGCGGCGGGTCCGGCCCCCTACATCCATGACCCACTGAAGGTACCTTTGACCAAGCGACCCTCACTATTTCTTTTACCAAAGCAATTGTGCGGCAAGAAATTGCAAGCCTTGGCATCCCTACCGTCTGCTCTGTCTCCTGACTTCAATCGGCACCCATTTCCACGTCCGCAACCTGCAATGACCAGTATTTCGCTTCCAGACCACGTAATCTGGCCGAATCGCGAACCCCAGACGACAAACCGATCTGCTTCCGGTGCCACCGCGTTGGTCATGTATCCCGCCACTGCCGCACCACCTGGATACCGCCGTACTGGAGCTCATTCTCTGCCCCTCGCCCATATGCCTATGGTCGCCGTTATTCACCTCGCCATTTGTACCCTACTTCTGAGGCCCCTGACAGCCGCTCCTCCGTGCGATAGCCGTCGCCTCAACGCCGTCGCACCCCGTCACCTTAGCCTCGCCGCTTTTCCTCGCCAAACTGGAGGACGGAAAACAGGGCCATGCAGCTCTCGGAGGTAGTGCTGCATCACGTTCGTCCTTATCAAATCCTCCGTTGATGCTCCTCACCAACACGAACCTAATTGAAGTAGACGTGGATGCTTTTCCGTTCACGGCATTATTTGATACTGGAGCCCAAGTCTCCATAATGAGCACTTACCTATGTCGTCGCCTCAAAAAAATTCTTACGCCTGCCATCACTCGATCCGCACGCGTCGCCAATGACGCCACTGTTGCCGTTAGGGATGTGTGCACTGCTTGCATAGGAATTGCTGGCCGCCAAGTTCCAGTCCTGTTCACCGTGCTCACAAGTTGCCCTCATGACCTAATCTTCGAGCTTTACTACCTGACGATGCATTCTGCCCTCATCGACTGTGCCACCGGTACGCTGTGCCTAGAGCTTCCTCTTCTTTCAGAAGTTCGCCCCAAGCAACCGAACACCCTGTGCATTACATCGTTTGTTCGCTTACCTCCAAAAGCCCTAAGCTTCGTCGAATGGGCCTCAACGCCAACCGTGCCTGATGGCGACTCTGTCTGCGCACCTATCCGTGATGTCCTCCTGGCGCACGACATCTCTGTGCCACACTCCGTCGTGACCCTTGCCGCTAATATGATGTGTCTCCCCGGTATCAATTTCCGCTTGAGGAATCAAGTGACATAGCGGTGGCCTCGCTCCGGTCAGTGACAGACGACCACGTCACTGCTTTTGCAGCTGACGCATCTCCAGATCCTCATGATTACCCGCAGGATGCCTTGAACCTCGACGGCCCTTTACGTCCCATGGTCACTCCGGACCTCGCAGCTGACCAAGCAGCCGCCCTATATTCCCTTTTGCTTTCCTACCGCGACATATCTGACACTCAATCGACCACTTGGTCAGGCGTCCCTTGTTAAGCATCGGATAAACGCAGGTGATACTGTTCCCATTCACCGCCGACCGTACCGCGTGTCCACGTCAGAGCGGCAAGTTATTCAGCAGGAAGTCAACAAATGCTCGCCAAAGGCATTGTTGAGCCCTCCTCGAGTCCTTGGGCATTGCCGGTCGTGCTCATCAAAAAGAAAGATGGCATGTGGCGTTTCTGCGTTTATTACCGCCACCTAAACTGAATTACTAATAAGGACATTTACTCGACGACGCTCTTAATTGTCTTCACGGTGCCAAATACTTTTCGTCCATCGACCTTCGATCTGGTTATTAGTAGATTTTCGTCAATAAGCAAGACCAAGAAAAGGCCGCTTTCGTCACTCCAGATGACCTCTACCAATTCAAGGTTATGCCATTCGGTTTATGCAATGCCCTCGTCACGTTCAAACAGATGCTCGACTCTCTGCTTCAAGGTTTTGTATGGTCAACTTGCCTTTGTTACCTGGGCGACGTCCTTGCATTCTCTCCTACATTTGGGACGCACCTTCAGTGCGTCACAGCTATCTTTGACGTCCTCCGCAAGGCTGGGCCCCAATTAAAGTCATGGAAGTGCCACTTCGGGCGCCGACAGAGAACAGTGCTAGGCCATCTCATCGATGCTTCCGGAGTACAAACCGACCCGGAGAAGGTTCGAGCGGTAACGGCTTTTCCTGTACCTCAGTCTGTCAAAGACATCCGGAATTTTTTGACGCTGTGTTCTTCCCTTCAAGCTGCCGCATGTTCACGCCTTATCACGATTCTCACCAATCCACCGGTCTTGGCCCGCTTTGACCCGTCCGCTCCTACAGAAGTCCGAACCGATGCCTGTGGTTCTGGGATCGGCGCCGCCTTATCGCAACGCCAGCACGCACACGACCGCGTTATAACCTAGGCTAGCCGGCTTCCGACAACTGCAGAGCGCAAGTATTCCATTACCGAGCGCGAATGTCATGCTCTCGTCTGTTCTGTTTCAAATTTCCGCCCATATTTATATGGCAAGCACTTCTCAGTAATCACAGACCGTCATGCGCTCTGCTGAATTTAGTCGCTTAAGGATCCTACAGGCCGGCTCGGTTGTTGGGCCCTCCGACTACAAGAATATCCTTACACAGTGACTTATAAGTCGGGACGCCAACACCAGGACGCAGATTGCCTACCTCGCTACCCAGTCGAAGACGTGACCTCTACGTCTGACAGTGACAGCGACACCTGTGTTCTCTATGTTTTTCCACTGCTCCATGTCGCGACGAGCAGCGCCTTGACCCGTCCTTGCGTATCATCATTGCCGGCCTGGAATCGTCACTCGCCGACAGTTCGCTTCGCTTATTCACACTTCAAGATTGCGTACTCTACCGCCACAACGTTCACCCCTACAACCCTGCATTACTCCTTGTGATCCATAAACACCTTCGCTCGGCTGTTCTCCACGAACTTCACGACGCCCCCCCACCCCATCATCATCATTATCATCATCATCATCATCATCATCATCATCATCATCATCATCATCACCATCATCATCATCATCATCATCATCAGCCTGGTTACGCCCACTGCAGGGCAAAGGCCTCTCCCATACTTCTCCAACAACCCTGGTCATGTACTAATTTTCGCCATGCCATGCCTGCAAACTTCTTAATCTTATCCGCCCAACTAACTTTCAGCCGCCCCCTGCTACGCTTCCCTTCCCTTGGGATCCAGTCGGTAACCCTTAATGACCATCGGTTATCTTCCCTCCTCATTACATGTCCTGCCCATGCCCATTTCTTTTTCTTGATTTCAACTAAGATGGCATTAACTCGCCTTTGTTCCCTCACCCAATCTGCTCTTTTCTTATCCTTTAACGTTACACCTATCATTCTTCTTTCCATAGCTCGTGTCGTCGTCCTCAATTTGAGTAGAACCCTTTTCGTTAGCCTCCAGGTTTCTGCCCCGTAGGTGAGTACTGGTAAGACACAGCCATTATATACTTTTCTCTTGAGGGATAATGGCAACTTGCTGTTCATGATCTGAGAATGCCTTCCAAACGTACTCCAGCCCATTCTTATCCTTCTGATTATTTCCGTCTCATGATCCGGATCCGCCGTCACTACCTGCCCTAAGTAGATGCATTCCCTTACGGCTTCCAGTGCCTCGCTGCCCATTGTAAATTGCTGTTCTTTTCCGAGACTGTTAAGCATTACTTTAGTTTTCTGCAGATTAATTTTTAGACCCACTCTTCTGCTTTGCCTCTCCAGGTCAGTGAGCATGTATTGCAATTAGTCCCCTGTGTTACTAAGCAAGGCAATATCATCAGCGAATCGCAAGTTACTAAGGTATTCTCTATTAACTTTTATCCCCAATTCTTCCCAATGCAGGTCTCTGAATACCTCCTGTAAACACGCTGTGAATAGCACTGGAGGTATCGCATCTCCCTGCCTGACGCCTTTCTCTATTGGGATTTTGTTGCTTGCTTTATGGAGGACTACGGTGGCTGTGGAGCCGCTATAGATATCTTTCGGTATTTTTACATACGGCTCATCTACACCCTGATTCCGTAATGCCTCCATGACTGCTGAGGTTTCGACAGAATCAAACGCTTTCTCGTAATCAATGAAAGCTTTATATAAGGGTTGGTTATATTCCGCACATTTCTCTATCACCTGATTGATAGTGTGAATATGATCTATTGTTGAGTAGCCTTTACGGCATCCTGCCTGGTCCTTTGCTTGAGAGAAGTCTAAGGTGTTCCTGATTCTATTTGCGATTACCTTCGTAAATAGTTTGTAGGTAACGGACAGTAAGCTGATCGGTCTATAATTTTTCAAGTCTTTGGCGTCCCCTTTCTTATGGATTAGGATTATGTTAGCGTTCTTCCAAGATTCCGGTACGCTCGAGGTCATGAGGTATTGCGTATACAGGGTGGCCAGTTTCTCTTGAACAATCTGTCACCATCCTTCAACAAATCTATTGTTACCTGGTCCTTCCCAGCTGCCTTCCCCCTTTGCATATCTCCGAAGGCTTTCTTTACTTCTTCCAGCCTTACCTTTGGGATTTCGAATTCCACTGGACTAATTTCTCTTCCATTATTGTCGTGGGTGCCACTGGTACTGTACAAATCTCTATAGAACTCCTCAGCCACTTGAACTATCTCATCCATATTAGTAATGATATTTCCGGCTTTGTCTCTTAACGCATACATCTGATTCTTGCCAATTCCTAGTTTCTTCTTCACTGTTTTTAGGCTTCCTCCGTTGCTGAGAGCATGTTCAATTCTATCCATATTATACTTCCTTATGTCAGCTGTCTTACGCTTGTTGATTAACTTCGAAAGTTCTGCCAGTTCTATTCTAGCTGTAGGGTTAGATGCTTTCATACATTGGCGTTTCTTGATCAGATCTTTCGTCTCCTGCGATAGTTTGCTGGTATCCTACCTAACGGAGTTACCACCGACTTCCATTGCACACTCCTTAATGATGCCCGCAAGATTGTCGTTTATTGCTTCAACACTAATTTCCTCTTCCGGAGTTAAAGCCGAATACCTGTTCTGTAGCTTGATCTGGAATTCCTCTATTTTCCCTCTTACCGCTAACTCATTAATCGGCTTCTTATGTACCAGTTTCTTCCTTTCCCTCCTCAGTTCTAGGCTAATTCGTGTTCTTACCATCCTGTGGTCACTGCAGCGCACTTTGCAGAGCACGTCCACATCTTGTATGATGCCAGGGTTAGCGCAGAGTATGAGGTCTACTTCATTTCTAGTCTCGCTTTCGGGCTCCTCTCGCCGTTCGGGTACCCATAGGTACGTGACACACCCATGTGTGTCACGTACCTATGACCGGATACGCTGACGCTTCTTTTGGCCAGGGCTTGCTCGCTCCGTTCGAAGATACGTAGAGGCGTGTGAGAAATGCCAGCGACGCAAGACACCATTGACGCTCCCGGTTGGGTACCTTCAACCACTCGACATAAGCGTGGAACCATTCTTTCGGGTTGGTTTGGACTTACTTGGCCCTTTTCCTCTTTCTGCCACTGGGAACAGGTGCATCGCTGTGGCCACGGATTACGCCACGCGCTGCGCCATCACCCGAGCACTTCCTACAAGCTGCGTCACATATGTCGCAATTTTCTTCTACGCGACGTGATTTCATTACTTGGAGCTCCGCGACAATTTCTTATTGACCGTGGCCGGACATTCCTATCACAATTTATCGCAGATATCCTGCAGTCCTGTGCCACGATGCACAAGCTATCCACGTCATACCATCCACAAAGAAATGGCCTCACGGGGCTTCTCAGTCACATTCTTACACAAATGCTCGCGAAATATGTCTCTTCAGACCACACTGACTAGGACCTCGCTCTACCGTTTGTCACATTTGCTTATAATTCCTTGCGCCACGACACAGCCGGTTATTCCCCATTTTTTCTTCTCTTTAGCCGAGAACCAGTGCTGCCCTTCGACACAACCCACCCAGTTCACACGGCAACGACCAGTTAATATGCACTTGACGCCATCGCCCGCTGTGTCCACGCAAGGGAAATTGCGCATGACTGCCTTCGGAAATCACAAGACAGCCAAGGGCGTTTGTACGACCAGCGACACCGAGGCGTGCACTTGCCGCCTGGTTCTTTGGTGCTTCTATGGTGTCCGTCGCGTCAGGTGGGCCTGTCAGAAAAACTTCTGTCTCGTTACACAGGCCCATACCGAATGCTTCGTGCCGCGACTCCCGTCATCTACGAGATCGCACCTGACGCTCCGTCTGCTTCCCAGTCCAGTAATATCGAGCGCTTTACACGAATGAAGCCGTATCACCCTCCCAATGATGACATTTAGACGCTCCGGGACGTCGCTTCTGCCGCCGGGGAATTATGCTACAGGCGTGTGATATTTACTTGTTTGAACGAGGTGCGTGGGCGCCATCACTCCAGAAAAGAGGAGGAGGAAGAACAAACTGGGCTCGTGCTGTGAATCAAGCCGGTCAGCGCTGTAACCGCTGTTGTAAATATAACCTGTAAATACTTACGCGTCTTACTGACTCGTCCTTCGCGTAACAATATCAGTTCTCATTCGGTTTCAATTCCCGCTATATATGCGGTTTGGCAACGGTTTTCGGTTCGGGTTAAGTTAGACACCCTGAGTGCAAAGCGCGCAGCACAATGCGCTCACCGCTATGCAGTGAGCGTGTAGCGTCCATGCAACTCCAAAAATAATATGTCAACACAAGTGTTGTCTAAAGCGACGTGATGAGTGAATTAAAAAAAAGTATTTTTAACATCTGCATTTTTCGAAGATGTTTGAAACGTAACGTTGTGTATTCATAACTCTCTCTTACTTAACTATGTGAGACTATACGAATATTTGAAACAGCAATTGTAAAAAGACGGGCGCACCTTTTTACAGCGAAGCTAGTAAGGGCTACTGCCCCAGGATCGTGTCCTTGTGTTAACACAAAACTGTCATCAATAGGATTATTGGGTCCAGCCTTGTCGTCTTCCTCCACAGCTGGCTCGTTGGCGCGCCTCGGTGCTACCACGCGAACACGCTCATGCCAGCGCTTCCGCGTTCGTCGACGTCCTTAATTAATTATTTAGTGGTATTTTAAATTATTATTAAACACAAAGACTTATCCAGTTTTACAGCGGAGCAGCTAGTTCATCTAGAATTGTCCCCGTGTGTAGACATGAAACTCGCCATACGTGGACCAATACCGTGCCGACCCGCGGCGAAGGTGAAGCAGGCGTCAAGCACACCGCATGCGAGCGCCGATCCAGAAGATAGTGAAATGTAGGGCCGACACGCGATGGAGGTGCAATTCGCCATTAAGGGGCTGATATGCACAGCTTCGTAAGTAATGCTTCCTCACAGAGCAGAAGGACACAGATATTTTTCTACATCATGTTTGTTCTTCTGTAATACTGAAGCCCAGTTTAACTAATTTCTTTTCATTTCGTGCAGTTTTATGGCACTATCACTTCAACTTTTTCTCGAATTGTAGAAAAATACTTTTACTTAAGGCATTTGAACTCTAGATGCTAAGGTAATACTCTTTTGCAGGTACTGACTGCCTCAAATGCGTTTGAAACTTCCTTCTTTAGCTTAGTGGCTGCGCCGTTTTGCTGCTGATGACGAAGTCAGAGGTACGATACCATAGGCTTGTGCTCCGGATGAAAAACCTACAGGCAATAACAATTTATTGAAAGTTATTTGCTGCAACTTCTTTCTGTAACCCAGTGCTTTTTTGAAGAGGAAAAAGATTACCTAGCTAGCGAAACGTAAGCTTCATTACAACAATGATCCCTTTATTTTGTGTAGAAGCACTAAATTCACGCCACCACAGTTCAGATATCTGCTCTTTTATAATTACGTTACCTAATTATGACAAATTTGTTCTTGCGCATAGTTCCTACTTTAAAGCTTGAAACGCTTTAGCCAATCGGTTGGAGTTGGCCACAACTATTGAGCCCATTCTAGGCTATTTTCTTATACGCAGACTACAGTGTAGATGCAGCTAATGGTGAAGCAGTATTCTTTCTTGGTGGTTGCATAAAATAATGACGGCTGGTTTGACGAAGAAGGCAATATTTTTACGAGAATACTTTAATAGGACTTCGGAAATGAAATTGCAGCTTTTGGAATGCTTCAAGAAGATGACAGTTCATGTCGAAGAGTCGGATTTGATGAGGCCTATCTTATTCATGTAATAGTTGAGCTTACTGCATTTTTGAGAATAAACACTGTGACATATGGAGTCTTCACGGGCATATTTGTTTTTTGGTGTTAACAAACATGCGATACATTAGAAACAATATTAACTCACGTTTGGTCGCCAGCAACATACTCGTAAAAAAATTTTACATTGTAATTGTCATATGTAGCATGTTTCCCGGGTCTCAGGTCGAAAGGTTTATAGAGTTCACACGCAACAGCTAAATTGTTCTTTGTTTTTTGGTAACTAGATAAATAAATGAAAATCCTCTCAGTAGTGTCCAACAGCTGAAAACCAATATGTACACATTTTGAATGCGTATTGAAAATGATGCATTCTGAATAGTTGTGTGAAACTTGCAAAACAGAATATCATAAATATGTTGTTTCATGCAGGTTTTTGTTAGAACAGAGATGACTATACTTAAATGGTGCATCAAATCACTTTACTTATGAAGCTCTTCGCTTACATTCTACCATTCTTCAGTGATTATTACATTTATCAAGCACAGTGATACATGTCGGCAGTAATGACACAATAAATAAACAACAATATTGCCGGTTTTCTAATTATTCGCCTATTATTTATTAAGCATCCGAAACGATAAGGAGAATCATGCGGATCCAACGCACATGTTGGAGACAATCAGAAGCAAATAAGAAGTGGTTAAGTGCCGCAACAAATGCGCCCTTCCGTATCCTACTTACACGAAGCAAGAGTTAATACAGGCAAACACAATTATTAGCAAAGCCCTCTAAGCCGCCCTGGGTGCTCCCGGATGCCCTAACACAGAGAGATTCGAAGGACTGGGTGTGTAGAATGCTTTCGAAGAGTACGCAGTCGGACGTTATAAGCTCAGAAAGAACGCCTTCGTTCTTGAACTCAGGAAAGGGGTGCCTTGACGTGGTCATGCTTTACCCTGCGAACCCAGTTTTGCGAAGAGGAAGTGGTACAGATAGAGTGCAAAGTTTGATCGCACGTTTTGGTGGACCCAATTCTTAGTAACATACATCGCAAGTACCATCCTGGAAGGCGCAGTGCAATGACAAAAACTGTTCAGAAATGTTGTGACATGGGAGCGGGAGTGTATTACACTGATGCTAGTCGAACCAGCTCCTACACCTTCACCCTAGTTTCTACTTGTCAGAACAACATTATACCGGCATCCTTCAAAACCTCCTCAGCATCCGTAGAAGAGGTTGGAGCCATCACCTTGGCCATTCAGGGGCGGAGCGCCAAAGCAATTCAGCTGTCGTATTATCCTACTCACAAGCGGCTTGCCATCTGTTTCTAATGGGGACACCCCCCCAAATCAATAATCAAAATTTTAGGCAATTAACTAGAAAGGCACCACAATTTCATCTGGTGCGTCGCACAGGAGGGTCTTGCAGGGAAGATGATGGCAAAGCATACTGATCGTGCCCGAGCAACTGCATGGCCCAGCGACGATCTTGCACCGAATTCTCGTGACACCATCTTGCAGCATAGACAGGAGCGGATGGGTTTTAGACATCGTGACTCGAATTTAAACAGCGAACAGGAGAGGGACTGTCGTCGTGTCCAGACAAATACACACCTCAACCTGCACCACCTACACAAAATACGCCCCACGAAGTTCACTTACTAGTGCCGGTGGTGCACAGATACAGCCGCACTAAAACAACCACACGGGAGGGCCCCAAGAGGTTTCCGCACATAGACGTCCCAATAATATGCAAACATCTGCTAATAAGGAATAGACAGTCGGAGGCATAACTTGTGGACGAGGGCCGCGAGAGCCAATTGGCTCTTCTGGACTAAGCGCAGCGAGCCGCTCGTCCCCGTGGCGCCCTGGAATATGGACTCAAACCATAGTGTCTTATCTTATTTATTTTCAATAATGTTTTTACTCATTCACTCAATGGTTAATGAAACGCTATAAGCCTGCCTATTTCGTTCCTGCGTATTTGACCTGAAGGAAACTGGCGAACGTATGTACTCTCGCATAGCAATGCTTTTCAATGTGACAAATTCTATATAGGCTTGTGTTTCTTCATTTCTTCCCATTGATTTTAAATGTACCGGCCGCTTCTTGGCCTGTCCCCTATTGTAGGTGTGATCCTTATTTCGAAAGTCATATTCATCAGCATGTGCCAATCATCCCAAAGAGCTAGCTGGCGTTGCTACAATATGTACCGCACGCTTCTTGGTCAAAGTTCTCCCCTCCCCCTCCCAGTGTTAGTATATGCCAATGTACGGAAATAATTATGACTATAATCAAAAGGCAGACACTCTTCTTGTTCAATGCCTTGGTAATAGTATGTACCATACTACAGAATTCTAGATCATCATGAACACACAGCGATGATTCTAAATGGCTTGTTCCTTTCTGATAGACAATTTGTTTGTTTCAACGATCAGGTCACATCGGACAAAACAAAGCAGGTCAGAGGTTTACCCCAGGGATTAATTCTGCCCTCGCTTTTGTTTCATACTTATCGCCTGTACCAGTTCATCAGGACGCGCAACCCTATCTCTATGCTGATGACATTGCATTTCCCCCTGATCAAGTGATGTGATTACATTACCCTATAGACTATAGACCTATATCCTTGACTAGTATTCCATGTAAATTACTTGAGCATATCATATCTTCTGCAGTTATGAAATATTTAACTGAACATAACTTCTTTTCTAACAATCAACATGGATTTCAGAAAGGACGCTCTTGTGAAACACAGCTTTTTGAACTTATAACTGATCTTCATCAAGCTGTTCACGATTCTATAAAAATCGATGCCATATTTATTGACTTCAAGAAAGCATTCGATAAAGTTCCCCATTCTCACTTAATGATGAAACTTAGCCGGCTTAACATACATGGTAAAATTATAAATTGGATCTCAAGTTTTTTAACCAATCGCTACCAATTTGTTTCCGTAAATGATCACTTTTCCGCTTTAGCACAAGTTAAATCTGGCGTTCCTCAGGGATCCGTACTTGGCCCAATCTTATTCTTAATTTACATTAATGACATCAGTAACAACCTGACCTCAACAGTTCGATTGTTTGCAGATGACTGCGTTCTTTACAGACAAATTATCACCTCTGAAGACACTAATATTTTACAGGCCGACCTAAACAAAATTTCACTTTGGTGCGAGCAATGGCAAATGGAAATTAATGTTTCTAAAACTAAAACAATGACATTTAGCAGAGCCAGTAACGTTCACTTAAGTTCATATTTTATGAACAGCATATGCATAGAGAATGTGTCTACATTAAAATATTTGGGAGTCCATTTAACTTCTAACCTTACATGGAATGATCACATTGATGAAACAATTTCGAAAGCAAATAAAACACTTGGATTCATTAGGCGAAATTTGCATTTAGCAAATGAGTCAACTAAATTATTAGCTTACACAGCTCTAGTTCGCTCAAAGATTGAATACGCTTCCATAATATGGAATCCAAATCAGACTTACCTAATAAACAAGCTGGAATCTTTACAAAATAAAGCAGCACGCTTCATCACTAAAACATACTCTAGAACATCCAGCATCACGGCTATCAAAGAGTCCCTCCAATTGCCGTCTCTAGAAACACGACGACTGTTAGCACTGCTTTCCCACTTCCACAGATTGTATCATACCCCGTCATCCTTTACAGCATCCCATATCAAACCCCCACAAAAAATTTTTCCCCGCCTCGACCATCCCTTCAAAGTGCGTCCCATGTTTGCACGTACGAATCTCCTGCGACAATCACCGCTCTTTCTAGCTATTCATCACTGGAATAAGCTGCCAAAAGAAATTGCTTCTATACGTGATCATGACTCATTTGTTCGTAATTTGAAGCGCAGTTTTACGCATGTTGGGTAAAAGCAGAATTTTATGCCTTTGACGCATTGTAAGTGTATCTACATGCTTTGTACGGAGTGTTGTTGTTGTTGCTGTTTTCATCATGTATGCAATTCTCTTTCCTTTTTTTCTTTTTATATTTTCTTTTTGTATTCGGTGATCTTTACCACGGTGTTCTATATTGCCTTCCCCCCCTAATTGTGTTTGACATATCCTGTTGTTAACCCCCCCCCCCCTATGTGATACCCATAAGGGCCTTTAGGGTATCTGAATAAAACAAAAAAAATTACCGACGATTACGTTACTTCTTAATGCGAAATTTGAGCGCAGCAAATAAGCTGTTCCACCTTTTCGATAGATTGAGGCAAAGAAATCGAGCAACACATGTATGCGCTATCACAGAATTTTCTTTTTATTTTTCACACGTATTCCTTTAACAAAGACTCCACTAGGTAAGCTTCTGCTTCGGCGGCACGCACCTCTGGATTCTGACGGCGACGGCGCTGGGCCTCTGCTCTGGCAGCTCGTTTAGCAGCAGCAGCAGCAGCAGCAGACGGAGGACTTCCATCGGTCGTCTCGCTCATGGCTCAGAAAGAACTGGCAGATAATTTCGCAGTGGCGAACGGCAGCGGCAATTTCGGCTCGGGCGGTGCACCTATACAGATCCGCCGCCACCGATCTGGCTCTCTGATTGCCACCGCACAGGGCGAACGGCAGCGGCAATTTCGGCTCGGGCGGTGCACATATACAGATCCGCCGCCACCGATCTGGCTCTCTGATTGCCACCGCACAGGGGTTGCATTGGAGGAGGAGCGAAGAAAGGAATTAAGTTCGAGCCGGCGCTTTGACAACCGGCGACTCGCAGGAAGAGGGGGGAGGAGGGCGGCGTGTACACCCAGCGGCAAACGATGGGGGCAGAAGCGCGCACAGCAAGCGGACAACACGATAAAGGGAGGAGGGAAGAGATAGCAGCGACTGACTGATGCCGCTGACGCCGATAGTGAGTCAACCCCAGCTGCGGAGTTGGTTTCAGGGACAACGCCGCCGATGCCGACACAAACAATATGATACCCTCGCTTCCGCAGCGCTAAGAACCAGGTCTAGCCGTGGGAAGGTGGTCACGTATTCGTCGACGTGCCGGGGCCTACGTGAAATAACCGGCGCGCCGGCAACTGAAGAGCACCCTATCCGCCACACAAGAACAGGGGGGGGGGACCCTTTCCTCCTCTTTCTGCATGGCGGCGACGGTGTTCTATGCAGTCACGTTATCTTGACTCTCTAGCGGCGTCAGCGGCATCCAGCGGTATCAGTCGGTCGCTGCTAGCGCTGGGGGGATGAAAGGGGGGCGGAGCTGGTTACGAGGCCGACGACAACGCCGACGACGACGCGAAACCCAGGAACGGACGCCAAAGAGCTGCGCTCTAAAAAGTTCACAATTCCATCTGTCAGCACTCCGGTTCTATCTAGATGGTCAGTCTATTCTTAGAGTGAAGAAATACTCATTACTTGCGTTTGCATTGTGCAATTCCATTGTCATTTCTGTTCATTATAAAAATGAGTTGATACCGAAAGCTCAGCTTTGAAGTATTTGGGGATAACACATGGTGATACGCTAAGCTGGCAACAGTAAATAGAAACAATTGTTAATAATGGAGAATGTGCGATGGAATTGTTGCGCCGTTTCCGTAATAAAAAGATGAGTGGGCGTAGGGCCACAATTCTGATGATCTATGATCTTTACGATTACCCCATTCTCAATTCGGCTTTAATATTTTTTCAGTATATGCAGTATACGAACTAAGACCTTTATTATTATTAGAATGGCAAGCACTGTGTGTTTGTCTAGGGCTGCAAAGTTTTGCGGCTAACGGTGTGCTTTACCTGGATGCTAGAATTCTTCCGCTTGAGTCCAGATTTAACCAAGTTACTTTCCTGACTTTTCTGAAGCTTTGCAATGTATTCCTCTGCCATTTGAAATCTGCCTGCATCATTTCTCCCTATTCAATTTGCAGAACACATGTGCAGCGTTATCGACAACCACAAGTTGTTCAGATACGTTGCCTGATTTCTCCGAAAACTAATTCATTGAAGGTGAAACTGATTTTTGATTACAGTTTTCCGAAACACTCAAATCTTCTTCCAGCGCGCATACTTGAAGGTCTCCTTAAGGATTATCTTAGTCAATTTCGGCCTCACTTGGTTAGTTCTATGAATGCAGGGCAATATTTAGAGAAGGCTGGAGTTGGCATCTTGTCAAGTGAGGTTACCTGGTCTTCTGCCCTCCGTCTTGCTGATTAAACCACACTATTCCTTGGAGTATTGCTGGAAATTGTTCTTGCCATCAAAAAATTGGGTCCAAGGAAATCTAACCTAATAATTTTTACCGACGCGCTTTTGGTTTGTGCTAACAAAACTTCTAATAGTCAGTAACACCTGATGAATGTATTTCCGACTCTTCTCCCGACAATATGTCTCAAGTCCGTTTTGTCTGGGACCTTGGTCATAGTGAAATCTGTTTAAATTCATCATGTGACTCGCTCGCAAAGCCGTCATTGCATGCAATATTTTTGCTGATTTTGCCTTTTTCCTAATCGTCATCAGCATATATTGTGTTTACTGCAAGGCGAAAGCATCTTCTTGGAATCTCAAATTACCCCATTCCTGCACCAATCAACTCCAACTAGCGCCCGCGAATTTCCTAACTTCATCGCCCGCACCTAGTCTTCTGCCGTCCTCGACTGCGCTTCCTTTCTCTCCGTATCTATTCTGTAACCCTAATGGTCCAACGGTTATCCAACCTGCGCATTACATGGCCTGCCGAGGTCCATTTTTTCGCTTGCTATCAATTAGAATATCGTCTTTACCCGTTTGCTCCCTGATCCCAACCGATCTTTTTATTTCTCTTAAAATTAGGCCTAGCATTATTCGTCCTATCACTCTTTGCGCGTTGCTTAAGAGGAAGCTTTAGCTCGGGTGCTCCTATCTAAATACATGTAAAAAGAGAATTCGTTTTTCTCGGCAACCACTGCACCAATTTTGACGAGGTTTGTTGCATTTAAAAGAAAAACTTAAAGTCTAGTGACAGTTGGTTTCGAATTTTTGAGTTAGGGCGTCAATATTTTATTAAAAACTGGCGAAAATTCGAAATTTCCAAAAAACAAAACTGCCAAGTTTACAACTCCGTAACTCCTAAACGAAAAACGATAATACAATTCTGTAAAATGCATCTAATAGTACATCCAAATCGGACAAAATTGATATATTACACATGAATCTCAAAAAATTTAGTAATATGGAAATACAGCTTTTGCAGAACCCTTATAAACAACGTTACAAATTCACGTAAAATGTAAAATGACATATCGAATTTGTCCGCTTTCAATGATCTAATGGATGCCGTTCACAGAACCGCGATATCTGTTTTTGATACAGAGCTATCAATTTTTTTCAAACAGTCAAATATTTGAAAATCGTTTTAAGAAAATTGAAGCACTAAATAGAAATTCCGCTTCCAACAGTCACTAGAATTCAACTTCGTCTTTCAAATGCAACAAATTTCATTAAAATCGCTCCAGGGGTTACCTCATAAAAACGTTTTTGCGTTTTACATGTATTTGTATAGGCCGCGTCGGAGTTGGGCCCGAGCTAAAGCTTCCTCTTAACTTGTTCTCAAGCTTCTTTGTGAGTCTCCAAGTGCCCGATAGGCCTGCACAAGTAAAATGCACTGATTGAACACCTTCCCTTTCAATGACAATGATAAGCATCCACTCAGGACCTGACAATGTCTGCCGTATGCGATCCAACTCATTCTTATTCTATGAATTTCCTTCTCATGACAAGGGTTTCCTGTGATTAATTGACCTAGGTAAACGCACTCCTTAAGAGGCTGTAGAGGCTGACTGGTGATCTTGAACTCTTGTTCCCTTGCCCGGATAGTGATCATTATCTTTGCCTTCTGCACAATAATCTTCAACCCCACGCTTACACTCTCCCTGTTTGGGTCCTGTCGTTTGTTGCAGCTCGCATGCAGTGTTGCTGAATAAAACAATGTCATCTGCAAACCGAAGGTGGCTGAGCTATTCGTCGTCGATCCTTACTCCTAAGCCTTCCCAGTTTAATAGCTTGAATATTTCTTCCAAGCACGCAGTGAATAGCACTGGAGAGATTGTGTCTCCTTGTTTGACCCCTTTCTTTATAGGTATTTTCCTACTATTGTACTGACATAAGGCAGTTGTGGAATCTCTAGATATTTACGCAATCGGTCTGTACTCTTTGACTACGGTATGCCTCTATGACTGCTGGTATCTTTACTGAATCAAATGCCTTTTCTTAATCTATGAAAGCCATATAGAGAGGCTGATTGTACTCTGCGGATTTCTCCAGTACCTGATTATTCACCTACATGTGATGCGTTGTAGAGTATCCGTTCCTGAAGCCACCCTGTTCAGTTGGTTTACTGAAGTCCAGTGTTGCCCTTATTCTTCTGTAAGTTACCTTGACGTATAATTTATATAATACCGGGAGTAAGCTACCGGGCCTATAATTTTTCAATTCTTTAACGTCTCCCATTTTGTGGATTAGTATAATGTGTCCATTCTTCCAGTTTTCTCGGAACCCTTGAAGTCGACAGACACTTTGTGTAAAGAACCGCCAGTTTTGAAGCATTATGTCTCCTCCATATTTGAATAAATGGACTGTTATTTCATCTTCTCCTGCCACTTTTCCCCGTTTCATCTCTTGAAAGGCCCTTCTGACCTCATCGCTAGTTATAGGAGGTGTTTCTGCAACCTGTTCATTACTACTACTTCGAATGAAGGAGGAAGTGCCCAGAGAAGCCACGATAGGCACTGAAGAGGTAAGTACACCATTATTCCGCAGCTTTTAATATACCTTCAAGATTGCTGATGATATTACCCTGCTTATATTTCATTGCGTACATCTCGCTTTGTCATATGCCAAGTTTCCTTCGCACTGATTTCAGGCTGCGCCCTTTTTTTACGGCTTCTTCAGTTTTTCTCACGTTATTTCAAATATCCCTTATTTACGCCTTGTTCATCAGTTTTGACAGTTCCGTGAATTCTATTCAGTTGGACAGTTTCAGTCTTTGTAATTTCTTTATTAGGTCCTTTGTTACCTGGGAGGGCTTGCCTACTGCTTGCCATGGTGCCTTGCCTCCCAGTGCAATTACCGCCTATGAAGCCAACCTAGTTACGGTTTCATTCATTACCTATAAGTCATCTTCTTCTCTCTGTCATAAGGCTGCATATTTGTTTTGCAAGTACTAGTATGAATTTGCCTGTTTTTTACCATTACTGCTTCTAGGTCGGCCTGATTCATCTTGACCAATTTTACTCTTTGTTGATAAGGAAGCTAGATTCAAACGTCTTTTACTGCCACAGGAACACGAACGCCACAAGGTATTGAAATACCTTGCGGCGCACTGGGGTATTTAGACCCGCTCCCTATTGTCTGTACTTTATTCTCTTTCCTTACACTTGTCTTGGAAACTTTGTTCGTGCGTAATACATGTTTTATGTGCATCGACCTTTTTAGTTTTGTTTATTTTTCTTTCTTTTCTCGTTTTTGCAGTTCTAGATATGCGTTTTTACAGGTACTGGTGTACATTGTGTGATGTGAGCGGCGCTTATATTTTCTTCTTTATGCTTCGATGCACTCGTGCTTGTGGCATGCAACGCTATGACCAAGTATTACAATATCCATCCTGTAACGGTCTTATCAGCCTAGAGTATAAACAAATAAGGTGAAATAAAATATCTTTTATGACGATGCGAGGCGACCTTATGAAGCTTCCGTTGTAGAGTTCCCCTCCTAAATTTTTGTCTTCATAGATCTGGTTGATAAGTAACTAACTTTATGCAATGAACCAGAAACAATAGGCTGTTTCTTTAGTTTTAGCCACCGCTTCTCTTCCCTCCGCTTCCTAGCTAATAAAATGGGGTAAGCGCTTACCACAGCAAAAATTTGGTCATTCGTTTCCTGTCAATTAGGCACAAGCATGGGCATGGATTAGTGCTATACGCAAGTTCATTGAAGTGTCAGCAAGGTTTCGCTGCTGGGGTATCGAGGATGGCACAAGTTACTTTGTTTTCATTTTATCGTAAATTTATGTATAGGCCCTCTCGAAATTTCTATTAGCATTTAGTTGCCTAATTATTCGACTTGAATGTTTGCCTTCACCCAATTTTGGTATTTTGTTAGATGTACTTTTCAATAAATCCACTGCGGCCAATCCCCTGCTACGAGCCATGTTTTGAGGCAACATCAATAACAGTGCCCAGTTGGCTTTGGCATGATATGTACCTCCCGCCTCTTAGGAAGCCCCCTGTAGTGGGTATATGCTATTGCATGCAAATCATCTTCATCATGATAATTACACGGGGACACGCTTCTTGGCTGATACATCGTTTTGCATTTGTGCTATAGTGTGAAAATTGTAGTCATTGTCATCGAGCAACAATCGTCTCAAAGTTGGTTGGTGCGGACACGATAAGTACCTCGCCTTCGTTAAACGAGATGCAGTTTGTGGGTATGTGCCCTAGTATAAAAAATATAATCATCATGTACGAGTGTGGATCTTCTGAAGAGGTAGTTGTCGTTGTCACCATTTTGTCACGGTGAAGGGAAGGAAGGAGTTGAATTGGACTAGAGGAAGTCGAAGTCTGGCAGTTGTCTGAACGCCATATACACCAGTCGTACATATACTTTATTTTACATACGTGGGCCTGCTTTCTTCCTGGGACATTTTGGTGGAAGGTGAGGAGTACTATCACGGAAATTCGCAGCGGACGTCATCTACCTGCTGCCACAATGGTAAATCAACTGACACAAGCGACAACGCCTCAGCAGCCCGTTCCAACGGTCATCCTCACTCATCCGCGGGACCCGGGACATTTTGTGGCACGGACAATGCCGACGTCGAGGACTGGCTTACGATGTAGGAGCGAGTGTGCGACAACAACAGGTGGGATCCAACAATGATGCTAGCAAACGTGATATTTTATCTGAGAGGAACTGCGAAGCATTGGTACGACACACATGAAACTGACCTAACGAGCTGGGATGTCTGTAAAGAAAAAATGCGAGACCTGTTTCGCATACCTGTCGGTCGTCAGCTGGCAGCAAAAAAGAGCTTGTGTGCCGCGCTCAGACGTCCACAGAATCCTATGTCATGTACATACAGGATGTCCTGGCCCTCTGTCGCAAGGCTGATAACGACATGACCGATGCATACAAGATTGGTCCCATACTGAAAGGTATTGCAGACGATGCCTTCAATGTCGTGATGTGTAAGGATTGTGCCACTATGGATGCAATTATATAGGAATGCCGGCGCTTCGAACAAGCGAAGGGCCGCCGCGTCGCTCTACCTTTCAACCGATTGCCCAATACCGCCGCGACATCTTGCGAAAACCCGCCGTGGTTCGTTCAGCGCACAGGACCGGAATATATCACTTGCATCGCTCGCCTTGGTTCCGGCTCCAGCTCGTTCCGACTGTCGGGAAAGCGTACCCGCTGTCTCCCTTATACAAGCGGTCGTTCGGGAGGAAATAGCAAGTTTGGGCATTCCATCCCTCAGCTCGGTCTGCCATGCAATCACCTACCAGATTTTTCAGGCCGCTCGCTCCCAGACGGAAAACTTTCCGCCGCTTCGGAGGACTGGCTATCGCTTATCAGAGACAGCGGCGCGTCTTTTCGTGCGACGCCGTGGAAAGTGCTCACGCAATGTCCAGCCGATGGCTAAATTTAGAACGCGAACTACTGCGACGCAAGCTAAGGAACAAAAAAAGAGAGTACGCAGCACTCTAATGGTATCTTGGACTGGTCGCCTGTATGCCCCGAATCAGTCGGGTAGATCGGTCGTTTCCCGAGCTCAAAGGTAGGGGACAAGCGCGCAAGCGAAACGTGCGACTCGCTCTCGGAGGAGGAAATTGCTGATGCGAAACCACGTGACTACTGCCAACGTCCGATGTTTCGTCTATCCAAAGCTCCCGGCGCTGCCGGAAAAACCGGCGGACGTGCCGGCGGGGCGAACGTTCGTCGAGACGCCAGCATGCAGTGGCCTAGGTTGCCAAGGTTACGGTGGGCCGTCGCCAACAGAAGCGACGCGGCGCTGCGATGACGTTGCAATCTCGATGAGTGCTGCGACAACAGTGCTCGGAGCGCCTCGGAGCGCTCCGAGCCCTGTCGTCGGATTGCTCGATTGCTCAGAGCAATCGAGAAGAACTAGCCGAACGCAGGGCGCGCACCCTCTTTCAACCAGCCGAAGACAACGCAGCTCGCGAGAGCGCTCCAGAGTGCTCAGAAACGACCAGCCGAAGATAGCATAAGAACAGTTTACACCCTTTGGCTTGCCCCTTCTGCCACACAAAAATAATCGTCATCTTCCTTGATGCGTTTCCTTTCTTTATCGCTGCAAGCCCGGAACTTTCCAGTGACAAACGGCACGCGCGTTATCAGAAGGGGCACTCCAAAGGGTGTAAACTGTTCTATGCTGATAACGGGCGTGCCATTCGTTACTGGAAAGTTCTGGGCTCGCAGCGATAAAGAAAGGAAACGCATCAAGGCAGATGACGATTATTTTTGTGTGGCAGAAGGGGCAAGCCAAAGGGTGCAAACTGTTCTTAGAGTGAGGGCCGTGCCACCTTAATTTTCTGATTCCTTAGCGTGTGTCCAGCAGTTCGCGCTCTGAATTTAGCCATGCTTCCACATCAACTAGCCCCTTTTTTCACTTTGGTCCAACCAATGCTGGGAGCGGTGCTCGTTGTTATTACTGAAGCCCACAACCATGCTTAATTTGCTCGAAATCAGTTGAGAGCGGTGCAATATGACAGCGCGTGAGCACAGACGCGGGGCTTTCTTTCTTTTCATATAAATATATAAGAGGATTTTTAGACGTCGGAAAAAGCTCCGTATAGGAGGAACGCCGGCACAAGAAACTACATCGATTGTTGCTGAACCCCCTATTCGACCTTGTAAACAGCACTTGGTCTAAAATGAGTTTTATAACTGTTAATACTTCATCTTAGTTTAATAACTAGTTTGACTGAGCACAAGGCTATCTTGAGGAGTGCCACATGTACTTGACTTCTTCCAGTTGCAGTACACCACTTCATTTCTTGTTGGCCCAACTCACGTGAGACAACTGGTATATGCAAGTGAAGTATTGTATTTAAGCGGTAAGAAAGGTTTTCTTTTAATTTTCATTTATGATAGGTCATAAGCCTGAGATGGGGTATTACGTAAGGGATGGGCTGAGTTTAACAAAACAGTACTTCGAGAACACCCTTTAAGTGATGTACGGCGGTGTGGTGGTGTGGTGCGTGGCATTGGCAGACAGACGATTCTCGATCCTTGCGGTCGTCAGAAAAAATGAGCGTAGATGAGACGTAGTCTGCGTCGGGGAAGGATACACAGATTTGCAGTGGTTGATGCGGCTGGACTGGCGCTGAGTAGGTAATATAGCTGAAACTTGAAGTGCCGAATGATAGAATTTGTGAAAAGGGAAGTCTGGAAATATAACGTCTTGATTATAGGTTAGTATGTAGGGCACGAATTTTTAGTTCAAGAACGCTTGCATGATCAGAATATTCAGCGAAAATAAGCTGTGCTCCACGATATTGAACTGAATCAAGTATATAAGGTAGGTTGCGTTGATGAGGATCCCAGACACAGCGCGCATTCTCTAACTTAGGGCGGACATATGTGACGTAAGCTAATAAGTTCACTGATAGGGGGAGCAAGTCATAGGTTTCGGCCGAGATCACCGAGGGTTAGGTTCGCGGCATTGGCTTTGTTAAAAACATGATGTGACCATGTTAGGGTAGTTGACAAGGTTACGCCGAGGTATATATATGTTTGCAAAGATTATATTCGGGAGCCGTATACGGTGTATTTCCCTGATTGGTGACGCTGTCTGCATTGGAAAGAAATTAGTGGGGCTTTTTTAGTATTTAAAGACAACATGCATTCCTTCATTTGAGGTCATCTTTAAGCATGTCCGTACCTTAACTGTTAGTTATGCGTCGCTAAATTACACAGTCGCCCGCAAGCAGTCCATTATTAGAAGAGATTCCAGTAGGAAGGTCCTAAATGTAAATTAGAAAGAGTAGCCATCGGAGAACTGTGCCTTGTGGTACGCGCGAAAGTACCAGAGGCCATTTTGAAGAGCACGTGTTAACAAATACAGACGGCTGCCGATTAGTGAGAAAGCTACGTATACAGTCTGATAAAATGGATTATTGATGAGACGTGAAAGATTTAGGAGTAGCCGTTGTTGTGAAACTTTGTCAAATGCCTTTTAAATGTCTAAAAAAAGGCATCTACAGGTACGTTAAAGTCGAGGTTAGACCTTACATCATAAAAAAAATAAAGCCGCTTGAGTGTCGCACAAAAGACATTTAGGAAAAGCATGTCGAACATAATAAAATATTTTATTGGATACTAAAATCCTTATGATGTGGGAAAAAATAACATGTTCTACTAGTTTGCAACAAACACTGGGAAGTGATAAAGGACGATACTAATGCACAAGGATGGAGGACATTCTTGGGGAACCCGCCGCGGTTGCTCGGTGGCTATTCTGTTAGGCTGCTGAGCACGACGTCGCGGGAACCAAACCCCGCCACGGCGGCCGCATTTCAATGGGGGCGAAATGCGAAAACGCCCGTGTACTTAGATTTAGGTGCACGTTAAAGAACACCAGGTGGTCAAAATTTCCGGAGTCCTCCACTACGGAGTGCTTCATAATCAGAAAGTGGTTTTGGCACGGAAAATCCCATAATTTAATTTATTTGGGGGGGGGGGGACTGGAACAATCTTACCTACTTTCCAATCTTCCGGCACCACTCCTGATGACAATGATTGCTGAAAAGTAGTGCATTAGACCGCGTCCGCAGTCGCGTTAGTGGTTGCGGGATTTTCGCGTTTATTTCGCCGACGCGAGACGATAAGGTAACTTTTAATGAACTAAATAGTTTCCCAATGCCCTAAGTACAAAGGTAATACCAGGCATGACTGCATGATCGAAATAATGGAAGCGAAGTGATACATTACTAGGTTCTATTGTGAAGACCGCAGAAAAATCAAGGTTAGGCTGTTAGACAGTTTCGCGATTGGGAATAAGACAGTATTGCGGCTGGGTGATATTCGGTTTAATAAACTTCTAGAGTTTCTGCAGAGAGTACAATCTCGCCAGTAGAAAACGAAAAAGAAGAAGCGAGAAAGAAAATGTTGCCCAATTCACATCGTTATGGAAGCGTGGAAAAAAAGATAAAAAAGGAATATCATTTGCCTGTTTTATGTTTTGCATATTTAAACATGCGCGACAAAAATCTCACCAGTCGCTAACAAGATTTGTTCGTTTGTGCCTCAGTTGTGGTGCGGGCTAGGTAATTGCTTTGGGATCTTAACGTCCAGCTTCTTCCATGGCAATTTACTGCAAATGGTGTTTTATAGCGTCACGGCACACTATACCGTAAAGCTATTCCAAACTTATCTATTCCAATTCTGTAATCAGTCCTGCCCGATTGGTCAAAGACTCTTTTGGACCATCCCCACTTCACCTGTTTGTCACGCGAGGTCACGAAAACCGCAATAGCTCCCCATCTGATATGACGTGTTCACACTGATTATGCATGATTGGACCGAACAAGAGAAAAATTGTTATTTCTGATTCGACGCCTTTTCGCCATTAGACCTCGGCTATTGGTTGAAAGTTTTAGGGCTGCAGCCATTTCACCTGCCTGTCATGCGACGTCACAAAACCGCAAGAACTCACCGCGACAAAGCGACATGTACGCGTTAAAGATGCATTAATATGCCAAACAACACTAAATTCTTTTCTCAATAGCGGCCGGCTGCCCCGCACCGAAACGAATAAAAGATTGCTGCCGCCAATCGCTCAGGCTCTGGATACTCGCAACTTCCGGAGAGCATGGGTTTATTTGCGCATAATAAAGCTCTTTGCGCGGCCGTGTAATGTTTTCGAGCACTTTAGGCACGTTCACGACCTCATTCTGCCAACTCTTCTTTGCTGAGGATCCATTTTAGCGGCATTCTTAACTTTCTGTTGCATGCGGCCGTGATTTTCGACCAACAACCGCAAGCTAAGTAAGGGAAATCGGACCAATCGCATACGCCGGCACCAATCTCTTCATCCGGTTATCGATTTTCAGTGCACTGGTTCGGTCCGATCAAATCTCTCTCCACTTGATCGTGCTCCTCGCCCCTTGTTAGCCATTTAAATAAGACAAGCCGCTTAGTGTAGGCAGTATTATTGGTTTTGAACGCAAACAAAAGTGACCTCCTCTAAATGAAAAGAGCCTTTGATTGGTTTGTTCAAACAACCTTGCGGGCCACTGCCCGATGCTTGCGTCGGCGGTTACACAAGTTTGACGTCAGGAGATTGGAATAAAAACATATTTGAATAGTTTTACAATATAGGGCCCCTGTTTTAAACTTCTACGCTTGGCTCTTATCCATGAATACTCGCCGCCCTTCTAAAGATACACTGGCGCAACCAATCAAACAGCAGCACGCCTCCTCTGCCGACGCCTTTGTAAGCACAATCTGCTTAACGCAACGCGAGAGAAAACGACTGCCCCGCCACTGACTCCTGAAAGGAAATGCAAGGCGCCATGCCGCCACCTTAAATATTCCGCGATACGGGGGGCGATTGTGCGGGTTCCGCCGTCCGTAAAGTGCGGAGGCGAGCACGATCTGGAGCTGCAGCAGGGAAGCGAGCACTGCGTCACGCGACCAGACCCTCATCTGTCAATGATGAAAATGCCCGCGGCATCGCATGCGCTAGCATCAATGCAAGCGCCCTCCAGCATGCTGCCACGGCCAGTGCTGCGGGCATCTGCGTTCACGCAAACAGCACAAAACTGAGGAATGAGGTAACAGAACCTAACACTTTCAAACTGGAAAATGTAATGAATCTTTTTTATTCATTGAAAAGCACATGAAGAACATGCTGACTAGCGTGCGGTTGGTGGGCTCAGTTGCTTCACTTGCTTGTGTATGACACCTACAGCTTCGAGTGGAGAAAGCTGGAGGGACGCGAACGAAGAGACCGCAAAAAAAAAAAAACATACTCGCGTGGTGTATCCAAGAAGGCGAAGGGAGGAAGAAGCGTGGTGAGTGCATGGGATGTTAGTTTTGGAACGCTTCTTTCACCAAGACTGAACGCCTTAGCGTTCTGCTCCAATGAAACCTGCACACGAGAGTTTTCCTAAATTGTATTTATCGTCACGATGACCAGGGATTGCCGCAAGCGCCTTTGCAACATGCTTTTTCGTCTCTGAGAGCTGTCTGCAGCCGGACCGTCATGAAACTCACCAAGAAACACTTGATCTTTCACTCGTCGCTGGGCATGAGGGTCCTGAACGAGGCGAACTACCCACTTCAATCTGAATGGTTCCGCCTTTATACATTTCGTCCCCTCCCTACGACCTCTTAAACACGACAACGTAGCAGCTGTCGACTGTCAACGGCGAGTTTCACACACACACACACACACACACACACACACACACACACACACACACACACACACACACACACACACACACACACACACACACACACACACACACACACACACACACACACACACACACACACACACACACACACACACACACACACACACACACACACACATATATATATATATTGTCTAATTTTGCCTAATTAGACAATTACTCAATATATATTACCAACTCCTGAAGCAATGAAGTTACGCAGATATTCTAATTAGAAAGTTGTAGAACGATTTTCAAAACGTCCGAGTAGCACAGTTTCTAACTTTCCATCTAAAAGGTATTAGTGTTATTCAGGTTACTGCGGATGTCCGCGAAAAAAAATACCACGTGACATACCGCTTGCGCGCCCTGATTGCAGCGCTCCCAGACTATCCACGTACAAACGAACATGGCACCTAGCAGGGCGTGCTGCGGCTTAAAAAGCGACAGGACAGTGGCGAAGGCATTGGCTTTGAAATTCACCCCTACGATGTGCTTCCTTCGCGGCGGTTCAGGATAGCGATAAGCAGCGGCAGCGGCAGCACACGCGGCTAAATGCTATGTACGATTGTGCGCGGAACGCTTGGGAGCAGTGCGATCACGACACGCAAGCAGTCATGTCCCATGGTGTGTTTTTTTGTATTTCGCGAGCATCCGCAGTAAGCTGAAAATTAAAAATTAAATTATGGAGTTTAACGTGCCAAAACCACTTTATGATTATGAGGCACGCCGTAGTGGAGGACTCCGGAAATTTCGACCATCTGGGGTTCTTTAACGTGCACCTAAACCTAAGTATACGGGTGTTTTCGCACTTCGCCCTCATCGAAATTATCGACCTCATCCTCAGCAGCCCAACACCACAGCCACTGAGTAAGCTGAAAAACTGTAATATTTAATAGATAGATAAGCAAAAAGTGTTTATTCGGAAGTTTCGCGAACCGCTCTGCAACTTTCTAATTCGATTTTCTTCATTGCTTTCTTGCTTCAGAAGTTGGTTAATTTTGCTTGACTAATTATCTAGCTAAGGAAAGTACAAAAAATAGCGTGACACACTAAATAAAAAAGCGAGCAACATGCACTTGGTCGTGCCGCCCTAGAGTGTACCGGCATATTTTTTCAACTCTAGCCAATAATAGCGAAAAAACCATATATATATATATATATATATATATAGTGGCATCTATATAGACGAAATCTATAAACTTGCGGTGAGTTTCACAAAATAATAATGCACTTACTTTAAGAAGATTCCGTTCTTTTTCTGCAAAAGCCATGAAGACAATATCAAAGAAATATTAGGTCTCTTCATACTTTCAACGATCTAAACAATCACAGAAGAGGCACGCATACAGAATCATTAGTATGGACTACATGACGACACATCAAAGCACAATTAAATAAAATGCGCCCACTCCTTCACCTTCCACTAGTAAAGTTTATGCGCAGAATTCTCCCCTTTAAATTTATGCACTACAGTATTCGAATTTTCTCTCAATGCCCTACGTGTAGGTATTAGTATTCGGCAGCAAATTATAAATTCATTGCTACATTAAGAATATATGTTTTTAACAAAATGGGTGCTCCAGGCAATCCGCACGCTACGGGAAATGCAAAAGTAGATTGTTCCGGAATAGTTTGAGCTTCCTGTGGCTTTTCTTATGCACCATAAGGGCGATACATAGTATATTTTTCAAACCTGGTCCCGTCGAATTGCAAGCTACATAAATCGTAAATGAATTGGTCATCTCCTGCTCAGCATCAATGCACCACAGCTAAAGAGCCGCCATTGTGGGTCATAATTAGTAAGATGCAACAAATATTCTAGTTTTCTTTATCTCCATATTCAGCCCAAAATCTTTCTGCAAATTCAAAAGTAGATACTACATCAGTACTATGTTTAGTAAGGAAACATCATAAAGATATATAGACTTTTTCTTCATATAGCTTGTCAAACACGGGACCGCTATGTTGACATGATGCGCTATATTTACATGTTCTGCAAATAATGTTTAATTTCTCAGATAAATATGCACAGAACTAATCCCTCTAGTTCTTTCTACAAGTTGCTTTCTTTAGGCACTTTAAACTGCTTCAAATATTTGTAAAATGGGCGCACCTCGTCACAAGTAATTATGGCCAAGTTAGCTTATAAATATTTACAGGTCTAAATGAAATAAATAATTTTGAATTAAATAAA
The DNA here is from genome assembly GCF_050947875.1 of Dermacentor variabilis. Lineage (NCBI taxonomy): Eukaryota > Metazoa > Arthropoda > Arachnida > Ixodida > Ixodidae > Dermacentor > Dermacentor variabilis. The sequence goes on along the minus strand of NC_134574.1, from coordinate 73,546,198 downwards.
TAATCTATCAATACGGCAGACCGGGTTTGCGAAAGCAGGATAAATTAAAAGTTTAAACTAGACTCGTACTTCTTCTTTTCCCAATTGTTGTGTCTCTCCAAGTAAATCCACTGAAAAACAAGAAAAAGTTCGTTTGCACAACACCACATGACGACAAAAAAAAAAGAACATGATAGACATATATCCATGTCGCATATATCACGGACAATTTCGTAGGGATGGTGAATAAATAATTGTTTTAAGAGGTGCGCATCAAAACAAACAGTCGAACACTTATCCAACTATGAAATAATCAGCAGGTCCTTGCCGTTTCCGCACCTTTCATATGTATTGTGAACTCCTCTATAAAGACCGATACAATGATATTGCCTCTAAATTAAGGCTATTACACGTTCCTGAGCGGTGATTTTATACCATTAGCTATGTATGTATGTATGTATGTATGTATGTATGTATGTATGTATGTATGTATGTATGTATGTATGTATGTATATGTGTGTATGTGTGTGTGCGTGTGTATGTATGTATGTATGTATGTATGTATGTATGTATGTATGTATGTATGTATGTATGTATGTATGTATGTATGTATGTATGTATGTATGTCTCTAACTGTTTTCCCGCCTAAATGGCTTACAGAGTAGTCCGTGGTTTAATGTGCTGAGGAAACAGCTTTATCCCAACCGTCGGACCAAGTTGGATAACTGAGTATGTGGCAATGTTTGCATATTGTGACAGGCTGACGACGAATATGTTTTAAGATAAGTTCGAAGACGATGACGCTCTTAACATTGCGCTCCGTCTACGATCAGCTTAAGCTGCCACAGTTATCTTAAGTATCCTGTAAAATTATTGCTTATTCATTTTACCCCTATAACTTCTTGATGGTAATATTCTGCGCGGATGTCCAGGACAACCCACAAAAAGACATGACACAAGTACAGCGCCAGTGCTTCCCTCGTCCCTTCATTGTAGGTTGCGCTGGATTTTCTCACCTAAAAAAATACTGTATAACAACTATCTCCTATAGAAGTTTTAGTTTTGGCGGAGGTTGCTTGCTCAATCAAGATCAAGACTGACTTACGAAGCGGGCGCTCCTCGGCTGCGTTTACAATGCCAGTTCAAGGCGAGGATGCTTCGGGTACGCCGGCACCAACATAATAACACTAACACTAACACTACATAACATAATAACACTAACATAATCCTAAGCTATAAGAAAGGGGACGACAAAGACTCGACAAATTATAGACCGATTACCGTACTGTCAGTTGCCAACAAAATATTTACTAAGGTAATCTCAAATAGAATCAGGAACACCTTAGACTTCTGTCAAGCAAAGGACCAGGTAGGATTCCATAAAGGCTACTCAACAATAGACCATATTCACACTATCAATCAGGTAATAGAGAAATGTGCGGAATACAACCAACCCTTATATATAGCTTTCATTGATTACGAGAAAACGTTTGATTCTGTTGAAACCTCAGCAGTCATGGAGGCATTACGGAATCAGGGTGTAGACAAGCCGTATGTAAAAATACTGAAAGATATCTATAGCGGCTCCATAAAGAAAGCGACACAATCCCAAATGAAGAAAGGCGTCAGGCAGGGAGATACGATCTCTCCAATGCTATTCACAGCGTGTTTACAGGAGGTATTCAGAGACCTGGACTGGGAAGAAATGGAGATAAAAGTTAATGGAGAATACCTTTGCAACTAGCGATTCGCTGTTGATATTGCCTTGCTTAGTAACTCAGGGGACCAATTGCAACGCATGTTCACTGACCTGAAGAGGCAAAGCAGAAGAGTGGGTCTAAAAATTAAGCTGCAGAAAACTAAAGTAATGTTTAACAGTCTCGGAAGAGAACAGCAATTTACAATAGGCAGCTAGGCACTGGAAGTGGTAAGGGAATACATCTACTTAGGGCAGGTAGTAACGGCGGATCCGGATCATGAGACGGAAATAATCAGAAGAATAAGAATGGGCTGGGCTGCGTTTGGCAGGCATTCTCAGATCATAAACAGCAGGTTGCCATTATCCCTCAAGAGAAAAGTGTGTAATAGCTGTGTCTTACCAGTACTCACCTACGGGGCAGAAACCTGGAGGCTTACGAAAAGGGTTCTAGTTAAATTGAGGAAGACGCAACGAGCTATGGAAAGAAGAATGATGGGTGCAACGTTAAGGGATAAGAAAAGAGCAGATTGGGTGAGGGAACAAACGCGAGTTAATGACATCTTAGTTGAAATCAAGAAAAAGAAATGGGGCAGGGGCAGGACATGTAATGAGGAGGGAAGATAATCGATGGTAATTAAGAGTTACGTACTGAATTCCAAGGGAAGGGAAGCGTAGCAGGGGGCTGCAGAAAGTTAGGTGGGCGGATGAGATTAAGAACGTTGCAGCGACGACATGGCCACAATTAGTACATGACCGGGGTTGTTGGAGAAGTATGGGAGATGCCTTTGCCCTGCAGTGGGCGTAACCAGGCTGATGATATATATATATATATATATTATATATATATATATATATATAATATATATATATATATATATATATATATATATATATATATATATATATATATTATATATATATATATACATATACATATTATATATTACATATATACATATACATATACATATACATATATATATTATATATATATATATACATATTAGATTCTGGCGGAGGTGCTGTGGTTTTCCTCCAACCTGTAATTACGCTCCCGAAATCTGCCATCCGTCATGCCTAGCGACCCCATCCCGACATCCCCACAGGTTACTCTAGCCATCGTATGTGCCGGTGCCCAGCGTCATCGGGATCTTGATATGTTCAGCGGCACTGATGAGAAAGACGTTAAAGATTGGCTGGAAGCGTATGAACGTGCCAGCATCACCAACAAATGGGACGATCCTCTCAAGCTCGCCAACGCGACCTTCTATTTCTCGGGCGGCGCCAAGCTGTGGCTCAAAAACCACGAAGCGGATCTCCGATTGTGGGCTAGCTTCAATACCTGCATCGCAGAAGTTTTCGGCCGCCCTGGTGTGCGCAAACTTCGCGCTGAACAACGCCTAAAAAGCGGATCCCAGCAAACTGGTGAAACCTTCGCCAGCTACATAGAGGACTTCGTCGACCTCTGCCGGCATGTCAACCGTACGATGGAGGAGTCGGACAACGTAAGTCCCATCATGAAGGGCATTTCTGACGATGCCTTTCATATGCTGCTGTCCAAAAACACCGGCACTGTTTCTCAGGTCATTGAGCTTTGCCAGACTTTTGACGAGCTCTGTAGACAGCGTCTTCTCACGCGGCGCACCCCTGCGTCGGACGAAACCCTCGCGAGCATGACCGTGGCTCCTGAGATGGACACCCTGCTTTGAGATATAAAAGAGTTCGTCCGCGCTGAGGTCGCTCGTCAGCTTTCACTGCTGTCCTCAGCTGCGCCACCATCTTCGCCTTTGCCGGCCAACCTTCGCCGGGTCATCCACGAACAAGTTTGCGCAGCTCTTCTGTCCGCGAGGCTCCGTCGCTACCGACTCCCGTTGCTTTTACCGAGGTGACTGCACACCTCCGCAATGCCGAGGCTCTCGCGCGGCCACCACCTTCGACTTTTGCACCATTCCCATCAGTCGTACCACTGTGTCCAGCTCCTCACTCCGTTCAGCCGCGGTACCCACACAGCAGTGGCCAATGGCGCACTCCTGACATCCGGCCGATATGTTTTGCGTGTGGTCTACCTGGCCACGTTGCACGATTTTGTCGTCGCCACGTAGCATCCTACCGCCGTTGCTTCGACACGGAACCATGCGTTTCCCCATGCCCGTCATCCTCCGCATCTCAGAACCCTGCCAGATTTCTTCCTACTCGGACGACCGCCCTCTTGTTGACCGCCGTTCGCCATCACCTCGACGCCGTTCGCTTTCGCCGATGCGTCGTCGTCCTTCTACGTCGGAACGGGAAATCTAATCGTCGCAGTTACAGGGGCAACTGCGTCACCCACGAACAGACCAAGGCCTCTCTCTTCTCCAACTAATGTTATTGATGTATATGTGGACGGCATCGCTGCACTGGCCCTCGTTGATACTGGTGTCGCAGTTTCAGTTATTAGTGCTAAACTTTGCCGTTCCCTCAGAAAAGTTATGACGCCACTGTCAATCGTGTCACTTCGTCGCGCAGACCGCATCACGCCTGCAGCTGCGTGTACCGCTCGCGTTGTGATCAACGGCCTCCTCTACATCGTCGAATATTTGGTGCTGTGTTCTTGTTTACACGATATCATTTTGGGCAGCGGCTTTTTTACCGCTAATGAGCCCATCATGGACTGTTCTCTTGCTGAAGTGCACTTTAAAACACTGTGTCATGCCCCACTCCTTGACGCTCCTGAACCCGAAGATAAAGTATTTGTCGCCGAAGACGTTGCAATACCACCGCACTCATCGGTCCTTGCCACAGTGTCATGCAACATTGTTGCTGATGCCATCGCACTTTTTACGCCATCCGCAATTTTCGCTCGTCGCAAATGTTCCCCGCTGCCTTTCGCTCTTTGGGACGTTCATGCCGGCGTCAGCAGACTGCTCGTCGCCAACCGATTGTCCTGTCCTCTTCCTTTGATTCGTGGGGAATGCGGTGGCCATGCCCAGTGTGTCAACCATGCTGCCATCATTGACATGCCAACTGGTTCCATCGCCACTCATTAGGTCGCCGGAGTGACCTATAACCGCGCGCAGGAGCCGACTTCGCCCGATGTTTTACATAGTTCCATCGCCGACACGTTGACTGTTTCTCAACGCGCCCAGCTTCTACACCTTCTCGACAAGTTCCGTTCGTCTTTCGACTGCCAGCATGTTGCCTTGGGCCGCGCGTCAACTGTTTGTCATCACATCGACACGGGTACCAGTGCCCCACTGTGACATAAACCATATCGCGTATCCGCCACAGAGCGCCGTGTTATTGACGACCAAGTAGCTGACATGCTCAAGCGCGGCGTCATTGAGCCTTCGGAGAGCGCCTGGGCATCTCCGTTGTTGTTGTTAAGAAGAAGGATGGATCGATTCGATTCTGTGTCGGTTACCTTTGCCTTAACGAAATAACTCGTAAAGATGTTTACCCTCTTTCGAGAATTGACGACGCCCTTGACTGTCGCCAAGGCGTGGAATTATTCTCTTCTATCGACTTGCGCAGCGGCTATTGGCAAGTCCCAACGGCACCCGAAGACCAACCTAAAACGGCCTTCGTAACACCATATGGCCTATATAAATTTCGTGCCATGCCTTTCGGGCTTTGGAACGCCCCCGCAATATTTGAGCGTGTTATGGACAACCTTTTGCGTGGTCTCAAGCGGAAGACGTACCTGTGCTACTTAGATGATGTGGTTATTTTTTCTCCCGATTTTCCCACCCATCACTGAAGGCTGAAGGAAGTGTTACAGTGCTTAACTGCCAACGGCCTTCAGCTGAACCTCAAGAAATGCCACTTTGGCGCAAGCCAGCTCACCATCTTTGGCAATGTAGTATCTAAACACGGTATTCATCCTGATGCCGTCAAGCTCCGTGCAGTTGCTGATTTTCCTAAACATTGCTCCGTAAGAGAACTTCGCAGCTTCTTTGGCCTGTGTTCTTACTTTCACCGCTTCATTCAGAATTTTGCGTCCATCACCGCTCCCTTAAATCAGCTTCTTTGGAGCGACTTGAATGACTACGCCTGGTCGTCCGCTTGTGACGATTCCTTCCAAGAGTTGCGTCGTCCTCGCCACCTATACTGCGTCACTTCCACCCGACAGCTCCAACCGAAGTACACACCGACGCCAGCAGTGTTGGACTCGGCGCTGTGCTCACGCAGCGCAAATCTGCATTCGACGAGTACGTCGTTGCATACCCAAGCCGCACCCTCACCAAAAGATGAGAAGAATTATTCCGTTACGGAGAAGGAATGTTTGGTCATAATCTGGCCACTCGGTAAATCTTGACCCTACATCTATGGCCGCCCCTTCGACGTTATTACAGACCACCATGCACTCTGTTGGCTGTCCACGTTGAAGGACCCCTCAGGTCGATTAGCTCTCTGGGCTTTGCGGTTGCAAGATTTGAACGTGCGCGTTGTGTGCAGGTCTGGCCGCCGCCACACCGATGCCGACACGCTTTCCCGTTCACCCGTGTCAACCGAGAGCGATGCCTACCTCCCTGCCGTTGACAAACTAATTTCTCTCCCCGCAGGCTGTGGCATGGTTTCGGGGCTTCGCAAGGATGCCCGGATTAGTGCTCTTATCAGCTTACTTTCAAACCTGTCGACTGTTCCTTCACCTACTCGAGACTCGCGCCGTCAAACATATCACTTCGAAGTTCGGGATTGACTTCTCGGTCGCCGGAATTACGTATCTGACGTCCGCATGTGGTTGCTGGTCTTACCTGGACATCTTCATGGTGAAATATGTTCTGCCTTCCATACTGCACCACAGTGTGCACACGCGGGTGTCTTCAAGGCGTACACCCGGCTTCGCTCCAGGTTATATTGGAGTGGCATGTATATGTTTGTATTCAAGTACATTCGATCGTGCCCTCAGTGCCAAATCCGTAAGGTTATGCTCTGCATGTCTCTGGCCGACTCCAGCCAATCCCGTGTCCTGCCAGGCCCTTCGATCGCATTGTCATTGACCTGTATGGACGCCTTCTGAACACCGCTTCCGGAAACCGCTGGATAGTCGTCGCCATCGACCAGGCACGTACCCGGGATTTCTTTTTCGGGGGGGGGGAAACCCAGGGTAACTTATAAGCAAATGAGGGAAGCTGCTTTACTAGTACAAATGTGAATAACGTCCACCCTTCGCCATAAAAACGCGTAAACCCACAAAAGAGGAATTAAATAAGGTGTGCGCGATACACCTTTCCTTTACTTGGCAAACAAGGAACTACGTTAAATGGACTTGCGCAGGAAAGAAGCGCAGGAAGAACACTGCCAAGGACAAATACAGAAGCCCAAGTGTAAAACAAAGATTACTTCAGTAGAATACAACTTTAAAAAACCAGCAGTTGGCAACCAAGGCACACGAACCGCGTGGAGTTGTGTTACTTCGCCCGCCAATCACAGAAGCAAACAAAATCGTCGTCATGCGGCCTTTCCAAAATGGCGTCATACTTGATACCTCCGGAGCGTCTGCTATTCTTGAAGAGTCTTTTCATCGGCGGAAGGAATGAGATGTGCAAGAGACATGGACAAAGTGTATGGAGTCTGAGCATTTCACTCTTCGAAAGTCTGCGGTGCCGTTCACTTCACTGCTCAACCAGTTTTACTCAGGAAACTTTATTGCCAACTGAAGTGAAACTTGACAATAAATAGTTGCAGCAAAGCAAGCATGTTATTTCAGCTCAATAAAGAATTAGGCTTCCATTCCACTATAACAGACGAGGCAAAAAGTATAAATTTACGCGCTAATAATTTTATTTCTGTGGTTACCGCGTTATTTGGGTAACAGGAAAAGTCTGAAGTACGAACTATTTGCAGCCTCGCGGAGAAACAGTGGCTGGCGGTTATGAGGGCGTGGGCGGGGCTTCACTGCAGAGTTAATTTGTATAACGTTTTTTTTTAAAAAGTAGCTCTGGAAGAATTATCAAGAAATATATATCCAGGGAACAATCACAGTTCTTTTGGATCCCTCGTTTGTGCTCTACGAAGTGAAGTGCCACAACCGACTCGTATTGTTATTTGGGAAGTTATGTAACGGTGCGTGGCTGCCAGTCACGTACAACCGCGCAGGGCGCAGGACGCTGCGATTCCAGACGTACTACACCGGAAGGTTAGAAAAACACGTACATATGCACAGCAGAGAAGTGGCTACGTTAGGTGGCTCGAATGATAACTGTAGAAGCGTCATTCAGAACACACGGAACTGTTCTCCAGTTCCTTTTTCTGTTCTACTTTCTTTTTAAATAAAAAGATGTTAATCCATAAATATTTTCATAAACAACTGTTAGATTTGTTAATTTTCGCTTTCATTCCTGTTTGGCTGTTGCCTTGGCTGTCTCCCTTAGTAGATCACCTCATTTCTCAACTCTTTGCGACTCTTGTTTCCTGTTGGCAATTTTGCACGAAAAAAGTTCTACAATTAGAGAAAAACCAGACGAGTTAACGGGTGACAGTCATATTCTTTATGAGTTTAAGGGTTATTGCACGGTTTCATGATGGACGCGCTGTCTCGTATAAAATTATTTTGCATCTTATCTAACCCGTAACGCGGGTATATGGTTGCGAGAATCTGTCAACGTCGCGGCGAGCCGTTACTCGTGAAAATAATGAAGCAAAAGGATGTTAAACGCAATTCGCGTTTTCTCTGGCCGCAACTCGTTCCACGTGCATACAGAACAGCTGACCACGAACCGAATCTCTTTCCTGGTCCCTGGATAAGTCTAAACAAAGAAAGGGGAAAGACGGCGACAACTGAATGTATCTCAAGTTAATCGCGTGGGCACCGAATCGATGAGGAAACTGGCCTTCACATCCCAGGAGATGCCGATAACTACCGCCATCCAAAAGGAGTGAAAAAGGCAGCAAAATGTTGATCGCCGAATAGCTATCAAGTTTCAACATTGATTGGCAGCGCTTTAGGAATGTGGGGGAGAAGTGGTGGCGCGAGCGGGGAGGGGGGATGTGTCTTAACTTCGGGGGGGGGGGCCCTGTGCCCCCCTTGGGGACGTGCCTGCCATCGACTATATGACGCGATATGCAGAAACAACCGCTCTGCCTGCTGCCACCGCTCGGGATATAGTATCCTTCCTCCTTAAAAACTTTATTCTCCATCACAGTGCACCTTGCGAACTTTTGAGTTATACAGGACGTGTCTTCGTCTCCGAAGTCGTAGACGTGCTCGTTGGTGAATGTCGCATCGTTCATCGCACCACCACCACCTACCATCCTCAAACTAATGGTCTGACGAAAAGATTTAGCCGAACCATTGGCGATATGCTCTCCAAGTACGTCGCCTCTGAATACACTGATTGGGACCTCATTTTCCCTTTCATCCCGTTCGCCTACAACGGGATGAATGGGAAGATGAGGCGACCACAAAACTTCACGGGCGACCACAAAACTTCTCCCCATTCTTCCTCTTGTATGGCCGCGAACCTTCGACTACCCTCGACACCATTCTTCCGCACAGACCCGACTCATTCGAATGTACGCTCATCTCTGAAGCTGCCCGCCGCGCAGAGGAATACTGTCAGCTCACACGTTCCTTTACAGCCGTTGACCAATGGCAACAAAAATCTCGACTTCACGATGATCACCAGCAATGTCACTTTCTTCCGGACTCCCTTGTGTGGCTTTGGGTTCCTGCCGTTCCTGCTGGGCTCTCATCCAAGCTTATCTCCAAATATCAAGGAACCTGTCGTGTTGCAGCGCAGACATCGTCTGTGAACTATATTGTCGAGCCTGTCACGCCACCTACGGACCAACGCTGTCATAGTCGTGAAACCGTCCACGTACAACGCCTGAAGCTGTATTCCGACCCCATGATTCTATATTCACCATGAGTCGCCAGGATGGCTCCCTTTCCTATGGGGGCGGGGGGGGACCGATTGTAGTGAAAAGGCGCAGCAGCCACATCGCCAGTCGTCCAGGAGGCGCGAAGTCGAGATTTCCTGAGCTGCTCTGGTTGAGACACGCTGCCTGCTGCTCTCTTGTACTATATATATATATATATATATATATATATATATATATATATATATATATATATATATATATATATATATATATATATATAGCTTGTGAACACTAACCTCACTTAGCATTGGACGCTCGTAGAGCATGCGCAAGGCGAGACGACAAAGTTGGAGCAAGTAGGCGATTGCAGGCAAGTCCAAACGTCCTCTTGCCTGCTTCTCTATTTTATTATGGCGCTGACTACAACGAATCTGCCTTAAGACTTTCAACGCTTAAAAGTGCATCCTCGAGTTTCTCCGGAGTACCGGGTCCCCCCTGCCAAGTAGCCCGCTACCCCGCCACCTTCGCAAGTAGCCACCGCACCGTCCGGGCATGGCGTCCAAGTCTCTTCGCCGGCTTTAGAGCAGGACTCTTCTGGTGACCTCTTCGAAGCCATCGTCAAGATGGCAAAACAGCTCCAAATTATGACGACCATTTTCGTACCCGTGAGCGGTTTTGCCCTATTCGACCTCACACTGAGACAGCACGTCGTCCCTTGTAACTTCAACCCATCCTGCCTGCGAATGCCATCCACGCTCTTCATAGGGAGGATATCCTCGCTGTTTTTGTTTCAACCTGCAAGCTACTAAGATATGCCGTCGTGCTTCCTTGATGGTAGAGCCAGGTGCCGTGACTACTACATTGTCCGTCGACATCGCCCCGGTTTCCACGGGCAGCTGGACAGGCAGTGTTACGGGGTGGCTTTTAAGACGACGTCATTGTTTAGGTTCACGCTATTATTGCCTTGGGTGATCGTCATGCTTAGGCAGGCCTAGAAAGATTCGTGCATTCAGCTAAACGACTTTACAGTGGCGAAAAGGCAGGGGACAAATAGGAAGGTACCATTAAGGGGTCCTGGCTTGGATGGAGTGCTGTTCCGAAAGCGACTTTCGCCCACCTCCCTAGGCCTACCAAGTCCCTACATCCCTGAGCATCAGCTACGGCTCGTCGTCGTCGAAGGCAGCCCAGAACCAAGGCATTCAGCAACAGTGGGAACAAGTCAAGCCTTCAACCGCATCAGTCAAAGGCCTTCGGTTCGAGCTCCACGTCAGCGTCCTCTGTCATCGATAGCGAAGCCGGATGCAAGGCCTCCAAGGCTGCGGACGACATCAGCAGCGGCGTCGGCAACCGAGGCATGCGGAACGACGTGATGTGCAGTGCTGCGACCATTAGAACACAAGCCTCGGCTGCCGTGACTCTACGCCAACTGAGGGCCGAAAAACAGCGCATGAAGAGCCCCATTCTGGCAGATACCACCACTGCTACAGGGGAGGAGGCTGTTCGCTCACGAGATGGCCCGGCAGCGGCACATCTACAGGGCGGCATTCGATTCGCATATCAAGTAACGAGATCCGGAGCATGACTTCAATCGAATATCCTAGAGCCCTGTACTCCTCACTGTGATGCAGCAGCGGCCGCGTGCAGATGCAGTCTACGCGATACCGTCGCGGTCCTCGTCTTCGGGAGTATTTGTTGCGCCAGGTCGCAAGGGAGGCATTACAAGGCAACTTTCACTGCAGGATGCCTGTGGTCCGAAGCCACCATCACATCAGGGGAGCAGTAGCAGCACTTCGGTACCTCCTGGTGTTCTGCAGCAACCAGTAACAACATCTCGTGGTTCCAGCACCAGCGGTGGTGGCAATCCTTCCCTTCTGATTCCTGCTACCAGAAGACAAGGTTTGTGGAACAAGCAAGCGTCAGCGGCCGGTAAGGCCAATTGCCAGAACCACTCGTTACAACAGTTTCTTATTTCCGAGAAACCCCCGGCTTTACCCCTCGGCACTGTCGCTGTTAAGTGCAGAATCCACGCTGGTGGTAAAGTGCTCCCTCCAGAGCGAGTGCGGCGCCCAAGGCAGGGTGGCCATGACAAGGCAGGCGAGCCGATGGTGCTGGCACCTGTGGTGCTCAATAGCTTCCGCTCTACGTCCTGAGACAATGTGCCCTCTTCAGGCAACAGACCCCGCAATCCATACGAGAAGCGAGGCCGGCATGGTCCGCTGCGGTCAGTTGCTGCTAATTGCAGCCATATGGTAAGCATGGCACCGCTACTTCAGAATGGCTCCATCAGTGCCATCCAGTCATTCAGAGCATTACCGTGGGAGCAGAGAATTTCAACTCTTCATGAGATAGTCCTATTAAACCTGAGGAGAAGTGGGGAAGTCTCATAGCAGTCGCACCACACACAGTAATCAACGAAGCACCCTTTAAGGGAGTCTCCTCAACTTCGGCTGAAACTGACAATGCTGAGTTGCGGATCTCTCACACCAGCAGGCAATGTCCTGCTGCAAGACCACAGACAGACAGACAAAGAACTTTAATAGCAAGGTCCTGGGAAGCTTTGCCCTAGGGCAGAGCTACGGGCCGCTCCCACGTGGGGACGGGTAGGCCGAGCCTAACCGGCGCATCGTGGGCTCTCTGGACCGCCCAAGTTTGACGTGCATACTCTGAGCTCCGGATGGCAGAGCTCCATTCTTGTTCTGTGATGCGATTGGGTCCCTGTAACGAGGGGCATCGCGAGAGCATGTGTGCCAAATTGCTAACAGCCCCACAGTCGGGGCAAGTAGAGCTGAAAGGCTCTGGAGTGATTGTGTGGAAAAGGGCCAGGTTTGGATAGCACTGCGTCTGAAGCATGCGTAAAGTGGACGCCAGAGGTCTAGCCAGTTTGCAGTGAGGGGGAGGATAAGTCCTCCTACCCAGGTGATAGTGCGTAGTAATTTCGCTGAAAGTAGTGAGAGTGTCCCGAAACTCGAGAACACCGGAGTCTGAGCTCAATCTTGCTCCCGCGCGGTGGATTAGTGCGCGCGCTTGGGAGTGGGCAATGACATTAAGATTGGGAAACTAGTCAAGCTGGGCGTCGAGGTGAGCCGGAAACCACGTGATGGTGTGCGGAGAGATTATCTTGTTCTTGAGAATCTTGTAAGCCTCCTCGGCGATGGATCCTGAAGCGAAAGCCCTGACCGCCGACCTCGAATCAGTGAAGATTTGTGATCTGCTGTGGTCTAGGAGTGCTATAGCAACAGCGACCTGCTCTGCTGTGGTTGGTGTTGAGCACTTCAGGGAAGCCGCATTCACTATCTGTCCGTTGTGATCAACGAGGGCAATGGCGAAGTTAGACGACTGTCCATATTGGGCTGCGTCGACAAAACATGCCGAGTAGGGATCGTCTTTGGTACGCTTGAGGAGGGCGAGGGCTCTTGCCCTGCGTCTGCCTACGTTGTGTTGAGGATGAACATTACGGGGAAACGGTGCAACTCGTATGTTGTTCCTTTGATTTTCTGAAATTTCATATTTCCGCTCTTTCATGAGGATAGGGTTGATCCCAAGAACTGCCAGGATCTTCTTTCTAGCCGGGGTAGAGGATAGACGGGCCAGTTGGGCTGACTCCTGGGCTTCGATAATCTCGTCCAATGTGTTGTGCACTCCTAGTTGCATAAGGAGGTCCGTGCTCGCCCGTAACGGAATGCCTAGTACTTTTTCGATACTTTTTCTGACCAGCGTGTTTAATCGTTTCTTCTCGGAGTTATACCAGTTGTGCATGGCTGCCACATAAACTATATGAATCATGAGGAAGGCGTGGAACAACCGGATGAGGTTGTCTTCCTTTAAGCCTCCACGCCTATTCGAGACTCTGTTGATGAGTCTCATCATATTCTCAGTCTTGGCTGTGAGCTTGTTGAGCGTAGTATTATTACTGCCATTGGATTCGATGAACATGCCAAGGACCCGAATGGTGTCTACTCTGGGGATGGTACAGCCGCTTTTAGTGTGGAGTTTGATGTTTATTTCAGACAACGGTTTCCAGCCTCTAGGTTTGGGACCTCTCCTGACTGGCTTGTAGAGGAGGAGCTCAGACTTGCTCGGGGAGCACCTAAGCCCTGTATTTTCCAGGTACATCTCTGTTTGATCTACAGCCTCCTGTAAGCCTAATTGCACAGTTCCTTCGCGTCCTCCGGTGCACCAGATTGTGATGTCATCAGCGTAGCGCGTATGATTGATCCCTTCTATGTTGGAGAGCCTTTCCGATAATTTCTTCATGGCGATGTTAAAAAGCAGTGGTGAGACTACCGCTCCTTGTGGTGTGCCTCTGGTGCCCAAACTGAAATTGTCGGACTTGAGGTCACCGATTTTGAGCGTGGCCTTGCGATCCCGGAGGAACGAGCTTATGTATCTGTGGAAGGCGTCTCCCAAATTGAGCTCTGAGATGGAGTTCAGAATGTGAGCATGGGATACATTGTCAAAGGCTTTCTCCAGATCTAAGCCTAGGATGCCTCTTATATCTCTTGTGGTGTTGTCAATGATTTGACATTTGATGAGTTTCATGACGTCTTGCGTTGACAGGGCCGGACGGAAGCCGATCATGTTGTACGGAAACAGTCCCTGTTTCTCGATGTGCTAAGAAATTCGATTGTGTATGACATGTTCCGCTACTTTCCCCACGCAGGACGTGAGGGAAATGGGTCTGAGGTTTGAGAGACTCGGAGGCCTTCCAGGCTTTGGAATGAGGATGACCGAGGCCATTTTCCAGGACTCCGGGACAACCCCTCGTTCCCATATTCCATTAATCTCCTCTGTCAATGATTCTATAAAGCAGTCGTCCAGGTTTCTGAGGGCACGGTTGGGGATGCCATCAGGACCAGGGGCAGACCTGCCATTTAGATTCTGGAGAGCTTCCCTTACTTCGCATGCCTTGAAGGGGTTATCTAGCTCGGGGCAAGATGAGCCTTTGTATGGGGGATAGTCTTCGTCACTCGAGTTGCCCAGTGGCAGATACTTGTGAGCTAGTCTGTCGAGTATGGTCTGCGATGTCTCTGATTGCGATGCCTGGTGCAGAACCTTCGCTATCACTTGTCTTTGGTTTGACTTGGTATTGGTATCATCGAGCAGATGCTTGAGTAGGTTCCATTTAGCTCCAACTCTCATCTGGCCATCTACGGAATTGCAGACCTCATCCCACTGTTGTCTGCTCAAGGTTTGGCAGCGATCTTCTATAGTTTTGTTGAGCTCCGCGATCTTTTTTCGGAGTCTTCGGTTGAGTTTCTGCCCTTTCCATCGTTTCAACAGTGACGATTTAGCTTCTAGAAGATGAGCGAGGTGGCTATCCATCCTGTCCACCTCCAGTTCAGTCTGGATTTTCTTTGTCGCCGCACTGATATCCTCCTTTAACTGTTCAGCCCACTGCTCCAGGCTAAGTGCTGAGTCATGCGTTTGTGCTCACTGTTCCCGAATCTTGCGAAAGTAATCCCAATCTGTAATAATGTACTCTTTGAGGTCCCCGCTTCTCACGTTGACGGAGGTGGCCAGGATGTTGTGATCACTGCCAAGGTCAACTTGGAGGTTGGACCAAGATGCCGATTCCACATTCCGTATGAAAAAGAGATCGGGTGTGGTATCCCTAGAGCAGGAGTTGCCGATCCTGGTCGGAAAAGCCGGATCTGTTATAAGCGTGAGGTTATTATTGAATGTAGTTTGCCATAGGTCAACGCCCTTGCGGTTAGCTTGTTGGTACCCCCATGCTTGATGCGGAGCGTTGAAGTCTCCAGCCACCAGGAGTGGAAATGTCTTGGCCTTGCTTGTAGCCCTGTTGATAATTGCCGCGAATCTTTTCCTGAGGTCTTTGGGTGTACTGTATATGTTAAGTATAACTATACTTGTCTTGAAAGGTCCGCTGGGAATGATTTCAACAAGCGAGTGTTCAACCTTATTGGATTCAAGAGTCAGATCGTGGCCTATGAACGCACATTTGTTCGTGACTAATGTGCTGATTCCCGTCTTCCCATCAACATATTGGGTATGCGATTTATCCGTGAGCGTTTCTTGTAATAAGATTACATGTTGCTTTTCCGAGTGGGTCCAAATGAACTGTTGGAGGACGTTCCTTTTACGATGGAAATCCCCTACAGTTCCACTGCCAGATGTTAATTACCCTGTGGTGTGCCGCCATGGTGGGACGTAGTAGATAGCTTGTATCATAAAATGCTGCAGAGCGCAGCCGATGCCGACCTTTCAGTGTCGGTGTGATTCACTTTTTCCAACGGTGTAACTGAAGCCATTGTAGAAACGTGGCGTTCCAGATTATCGCATGTGATTCCTAGTCCTCTGACCACCTCCGCAAGTTTGTCAATAACAATTTGAACTTTTTCGAGGGATTCATCAATTTTATCTATCGTTTTTTCCAATTTTCGAACACTGGCGCTCTTGTCTGAGGCATGAACTGCCAGCGCCCTCTTTTTGGGTAGACCATTGGCAGTCGGTTCCGCTACGGGGATCTCCATGGCCGTTTCTACTCCAGGGGCCTGACTGGGTTGAACTGCCTCTCGCTTGCTGGCTTTTTTTAGTTCTGCAATTTCTGCTTTGAGCTGCTCCATTGCGTATTTTAACGAAGCGTTTTCTCTTTCTAATTGTGCAATCCTGTCGTGCTCTGGCGATTGACCCCCAGTTACCTTTTTTGGTTATTCCTTGACCCGGTCTGCCCATGTGGTACCACGATGAGCAGGCTCCTGGATCTGAACTGCAGGCCCCCTGGAACGAGAGTGGCCTCTGGAGCGGGAGCGGGTCCCGGGGGCCTTGCGGCCTCTGGAAGACAAGCGTTCCGTCGAGCGACCCCTAGAAGGGGCACGGTCCTGGTGGCCACTATCCTCGCCCCCAGGGTCTCGGGATCGGCTCCTGGATCTGTGCGAGCTGCTGTGGGCCTGCTTGAGAGGCATTGGCGACCCAGTTGGTTGTTTGGATTGGTCGCGGTTGCGCCGTTCTCTTCTCCGTTGTCTAACTACAAACGGAATTTGGAACCTTTGCTTGCAGGTGCTGTCAGCCGTGGGATGAGGGCCTCCGCATAGGGTGCACTTCGGTGTACATTCGTGCTTATCGTCCGGGTTGCTCGCATCACAGCCGCGGCAGATGGCATTTTCAGGGGCTGGGCAAACGTCAGCTCTATGGCCAAGCTTTCCATATGCATAGCAAACGTCAGTTTATCTGCGATAGAGTGAGCATTTGATCTAACTGGGACCGCATTTTACGTAGTCAGGGACTTTGAGTCCATCAAACAGGATGACTACCGTGCTTGTGTTCTTGATTCGTCTCACCTCGAGGGCGCTTGGATTCTTGGGTTGAATAATGAGCCGTCTGAGCTCCTCTCGATCGATGGTGGGATCAATGTCACGAATAACTCCCTTGCAAGAGTTTTCGGGGGCTGCGATATATGTACTAACTTCGTAGCTTGCTTGTCCAATGAGTATAGCTTTCACATCGGCGTAGGCCATGGCGTTGCGTTTTGATGGCGTGCTTGCCACCAATATGTTTTGAACCATGTTCGGACATATAATATCCTCCGCCATATCCGCTTCCGTAAGTCTAGCAGCGGTAGTGAGGGCTTGGGCAACTCTGAAGTGGCCCATCATCTTGATGTCCAATCCTCCACGGGGACGGATTATGATTCGAACACGTTCTTTCGGCAGGCGAGGCAATCTCGAAGCAGTCATTAGCCGTGTCTTGACACTCGCCGTAGCCTGGCTTTTATTCCCGCCACGACGCATGTCGGTGACTCGGCCGCCCTGCCCGAGCGGGTCCAGGAGGATGGGTTTTCGCTTGTGTAATGCCGTGGTCCACCCAGCGCTTTCACTGACTTCGTCGGGAGAGATATCCTCACCCTCAACGGTGATTTGCATAGCTGTAGACATCGTGGCTTGAGCGTGCGGAATCGCGCTGAGCCCGCCGAGCCTCTGCCGGCCAGAGGTCGCACAGAAAAGTCCTCGAGCGATTGGGAAAATGTCCACCCACCGTTGAAAACTTGGTATCGGCAAAATCCTTGCAGCTTTAGCCGTCGATTGTTACCGACATCTTCAAGATTGAAGCAAGTTCTCGACCTTAATCATGTAGAGAAGCAGGAGAAGCAGATATTGACGCACTCTCTCGTTTCTTCTTCTTCTTCCTGCAAGAACACAGCGTACATATAATCAAAGGCCCAGCTCAGACTCGAGATCAGAGAGAGACTGTGACCAGCTCTGGGACTTCCCAAGAAACAAGTGCAGCAGCGGTGACTCGCCTCCGGAAGTGCCGACCATAGGGCCTGGCCGGCAGTGCAGTCGTCCGCGCCGCCGCGCAGCAAACTCCAGTGATACCGCACTCGTCCACGCTGCGAAGAAGCATGCGACGGTTCAGCAGAGCGGATGCTCCTTATGTAGGATCTGCTTGCATACGTGCCCATTTGCTTTGGTTTAATCGTCGGTGAGATCTTCCACCAAGGGGCAACAGCCAGTGCCCCCCGCCAAAGAGCTGGCTGCAAGCTGGACGGCTCACCAATGAAGACTTCAGTTCCTGGACAGGTTGCCTGCATGCTAAGTTGTGTGGCTGCAAGCCGCGCCAGAAACTTCAACCGTGGCCGAATGTGAAGACGAAATGTATTTGTCCTAACACCAAGTGCGCCGTCAGTTCACTTCGCTCTTCGGAGAGACAGGATGTGTGTTGAGTGAGCTCCTGAACAACGCTTTGCAGTGTGGTAAAGGCTGTTGATATCGCGGATCCGGGACCTCAGATATGTAGGACTAATGCTCACGTATTTGTCTCGCTTAGCGCGAAATTGCCATCGACCATTCTGCTCTCTAGCATTTGCTCTTTGAACTTTAAGGACGGTTACGCGCAGTAAACAATATGCATTTATGAGATTTATTTGTTCAATAAATGCTCTGAATATTTTGAAGGAATGGCTTAACGTGCAGATCCATTGCCTGCATAGGTAACCCCTACTTGAAGAAGTGTGCATGCTACGTGTAAAGAACAGCTTCTATTGCTGTGTCATGGCGATTAGCTGTTTTCATAGTGATTTTTACATCTCTGCTAAATTGAGATACGGCTCCGGGAACAAAAAATGCCTGTTCTAATCGTTTGCATGATTTACCACGGATTGCCTTAAATCCTACCTGCTGAGAACTGCGCACAACAAGCTTTTATACCTAAGCGCGACGAAATTGCAAGAACTGTTGAAGTGAACACTTAGAAGCGAAGAAACAAATCCTACCTCAATAAACCTATAAAAGAAGAGGCGGTAAGATTGCCATGCGGGCTACATAGTAGAAAGCATGAAAGGGAGAGAAAAGCGGATGATAGAGAGTCAAATAAAGTTCAGAGACATTCCACTTTCTGAAGGTGGATGACTATAAAGGAAATCAAATAAAAACTATAAACCGAATATGCACGCTGTTATGTTTATTTGTAATTACATTTATCTTGTGAGCACAGTAATTATGGCTCAACGGTCGCAATGATGGACGACCATGGTCTCTGTGACGACAGTGGAAATGTTCTCAGTGAACCCCAGGTCTATGCACGACTGATGGCGCGTCTCGGAGACATTGGTCTATGCGTAAAATTGAAGGCCGAACCTTTCCAAGAGGAGCCCCAACAATCAGTTTTAGTGGGGACAAGACGCATCGACGTTGAGGTCACCCACAGTGGCGATGGGATTGGGATGCACCGGGGGGATTCACCCAATCGTGTCGATCATAAAGTCTTAAATGTGGCACTTTGACGTTCCGGGTTAATACTAAATGGTCGCGACAACGATTCCGTCCCCAGCCTGTATGGTGCACGCTTGAGCACATTTAACGGCAAAGGTCCCGCCCGTCGTCGGTAAGGTATAGGGCGCAACAGCCGTGTCGTTGTTCTTTGCGTAGATTGCAACACATGAAACCTTCATCCATCGCCGCTTTTTACACATCTGGCCTCAAACGCAGCTGGGACACATACTGTGATACACTTTTGCCTTATGTTTAAGATATTTTAGCTTTATAGAGCCCACCATCGCTTTTGTCTACGCGCATCAGGAAACGCTGGGAACTAGCCTAAGACAGCTCTGCTGTAATAAAGCCACATGGCAGACTCTAAATTATAATATAGCCAGAAATGTGTAAGCGTAGCGTCATGGAGAAGGTCATCTGATTGAGAAGCGATATAGGCATGCTATTTTGACCTCTTCCTAGGTTAATTGAAGATAATCAGAAATACAAGGGAACATATATATGCCAGCCATCAAATTTTTGCCAATATAAAGAGTATGCTTGGCAATGTAGCGGTACGACTATCACCTCTAGAAGCACTAAAGAAGATGGTTCACGTACATTTAGCGAGTGCAGAGAACACGCTAGCCCACTCCCCATGAACGGAAGCACTATCCACCGCTCCCAAGATCCCATGGCACCATCGGTCCCTGGCCTAACGAAATCTTGGCCACGGTAATACCTATTCGTGCTGCTTCCGACAAACTGGTGACATCGGACGACAAAGGGGAGACACGTCATCATCAATGCAGTGACTCTACCAAGGCGGTAGCGACGTGGCCTCACGCAGTCCGGTAGAGATCCCGCGGTTGTATGGTCTCCATGAATTGTACATGGAGATGCCGGAAATCTGGTTCATCCGCACGCGCCGCCCGTAACATCAAACGTCTGCTTGGTCCGTGAGCCTTCTCCCCATTTTAAAGACAGCTGCAGGATGACTCTTTCCAAAGAATTCACTGGGCCAACTGCAAGCGTTTTCGGCTACAATATGGCAGCCGCTCTCCTTTCTTGGACGTTCCCGTAAGCTATTCGCTTTCCGTTCGGGGGCATCTCACTCATCACCGATTGAGAGGCTCTCCCACCGGTTCCGCTAGACGCAGATTTTTCACTCGCAGGCACGGCGACGCCACAAGCACAACCTTGGCGATACCTCCAGCGACAACCACAACTCTGATGCTATTGGCATTCAAGATTTCGCCACAAGTAGCAGCAGGCGAGCTTTCCAATGTTATTTGCTCGCATCTTCCACTGATGCATGGCCGACCAAAGTTAGTTTTGCAGGAGCATCTCAGCCATCTGGTTTCTTAAGCTCGAGAATCATTTCTACGTCCGCAACGTCAGTGATCAATACTTACGTTAGCTCGGCGCAAGTCACGAGTTTTCCCACGGTTTTGTTTCGGAGCCCCGACTTCTACCAGACCCGGGCATCTATGAAAACCTGCGGCAAGTAGTGATTTCGCAACACACCATCACTGCTGCTGTGTCTCACTGATAATTTACTTCGCGAGTGTTGCATCTCAGATCGCGAGAATCCGACACTACCAAAGACGACACCATCAGTTTTCTGTGCCCCTCTGAAGAAATCCTCGGCAAATTACGCACCAAAGGAGAAGCGGCTGGACTAACCATGCCACCTCGAGACCAAAGTCTTGCTGGTCGTCTCAATACGGCGCCCTGCACAACTGTACTCGTCTCTGAAATGGTGATGCAGCACGAATCAGCAAGGGTAAGAAGGGGACAACGACGCTCGCAGTTTTTCTCCAAGCCACAGTTACGCGCCTTTGGAGGACGCAAATTTCAGCGGTCCCCTCAACGGCCTGAACACTCGGTACGTGCAAAGAACAGGCCCATACTCCTCAACTCTGCTTGCCACGTTGCACCGCACAGAGCGCGCAGGGTCCTTAGCGCACAAGACAACGCAATCTGAGTCCAGGCACTTTTAGCTGCAACAACCAGAGAGCTACTGCTCCGTCACACGGACATTACTTGAATTTTTTAATGGACGCTAAGAATTGTCACTCATGTATTTAGGTTAGCAGTCTCTCTCCTTTCTATACGAAGGTATTTTACACATATTTCAGGGGCTCTTCGCACAACGAGGGTGGCCGTGTAGTGGTGCGACGGTCGCGCCAAGAACCGGTGAAGAAGTTGGCTCACGTGCATGTTGCGAACGAACACGCTAGCGCACTCGAGCTGAGCGGCCACGACATGACCCATTTGCGAGATCCCGCTGCACCATGGCTGGTCTGGTCTAAATAAATTGTGGCCACAATACTACCTCTTCGTGCCGTCTCCCACTACAGTGTGCATTTACCTATACACTTCCAGCTGCGTTTACTACAACAACGTTGCGTATATGAAATCATAGATTGCACTATGGTGCAGTCGATGAACGTACTTGCGGAGGACTCATTATGTGATTGCGAGAAGACTAGCTCGTACATTAGAAGCGATGTAAGGCATTTGGCAGAAGCCAGCACAAGTTCGCTCTAATGTTAGCTTCGCTGCCATAGTTGAAAGCGTATCTCAGACAGGACGTTATATGTTTCACTCCCTATAAGAGAAACCGTTGGAAGATCGGCTAGCTTCACATGAGAAATGACTCATAGCATACATAAAGTGCAGAAATTTATACACGAATAGTTCTTTATGTTTGCGCTAAATGGCAATTGAGGAGAAGCGAGAGTTACTAGGCAATACTTACGCACAGTGCATTGTGCACAGCGTGTTCGTTGGAAAAGCATTTACTTTCAACTCTTCTTCCAATGAATGACAGATTTGGTACTCTGTACAAGTTTCCTTTGATAAGTCATAATAATAACGATCGACCGGAGTCCTTTCATTCGATTTGTCGCAAGCTTTTTGCATCGGTTGGGCGCAGACTCCCGCTTCTTCCTCTAAAACGATTAGAAAAAAGAAAGGTTTCGACGCTACAGTTACATTTGTGCAACTAGAAAGAAAGTTCAAATACAGATACCTCGCATCTCTGAAATCTGTAAAAGGCTGGAAAACATGCTATCTTGAAAATTTTTGTACATTGCTTGATGGGGAAGGACTTGCTAATGACGCATTCTCTTTACTCAAAATGTCTTTTAGGTAAGTTGCGAAAAAATGCCAAATGATAGGGCAGGCACATAGCTTGCGTAATATAACTTCTACACTGTTAAGTATGGCCTTAAAAAACTGGAGGGCCACGCGCCATTGCGGCCAATCAGGACGGCAGTAGGGATAGCAGCCGTTGGTGTATTTCTGTCTGACCTGTTCATCGCATAACTATGTCAAAATAAAGTTTTGAACGGATAACAAGATCATCGGTTATTCCTGACGCATTTTCTTAATGCGTAGACGCCTACGAGAGGCAGAGCGTAACCATATCATCGAGCCGCCGTTCGTAGTCAAGCTGTAAGATCCATCGTGAATCCTGCACCGATAAAATTTTGGCCCGTGTAGCTCGGTCGACCTCAATATATTGTGACGTAATTTTACATGTTTTTGCATTTCTACCATCTCAGCCGTTAAGTGCTGATTCCGTGCAAGCTCTGATAGCGACATTTGCTGTGCGCTACAACACTTTTTTGGGGAAGCTCTTCGCACTTGCGTTAGCAACGGCGCGAAAAACAGGAGAGTATACTCGTTTCCAACCTCGTACAGTAAGAACCTGATGGGTGGAAACGGCCGCACTTTCTCAGTGCCTTATGTCGGATATTTAGTATAACGCTAAAACTGGGCCGTCAGCACTTCGGCCTCCTGATAGCTTTGCGCGTGCTAGCCAGGAAGCTCTAGTGGCATGCCTCTTGCAGCTAACCTGCGCGTGCACTGCTGCCGGGTGGTATAGTGGTGATCGTTGTAGGGCGATAGCGGATGGAACAAGTGGAATGTCGTACGCCAAGGGGAAGTAGAGAACTTGACAGCGGGTAAGAAGCACTCTGTAAAAAGCATATCCGCCTGCTGTCTTGCGATGGCGCTTTGCGTGATTTTGTAGCCTGATGAATAGTGTATGGTAATGTTAACGATAGTCGTGAAAAGTATACGAAAGATCTCAAGTAGACTACACGTTGCATTGTGTCAAAATTTTTACCAAGTGTCGCTTACAACTACGGGCACACTCAAAAAAAAAAGATTTCATTTATTCAAAGATAAACGTTTACTTTTTTATTCATTTGTGCTTGCGGCGGCTTTAGCAGTTAGGCCGATACCGCAGAGTTTGCTTAGTTTTAGCGGTCCCTGCATTTGCGGAAAAGAAGTAACTGCATATTTAACGCCATTAAAATCATTATGATATATTCAACTTTGCTATAAGTTTTTATCAATCTGTAGCGATATGTGTGAAGTGCTAAAGCAATCTTGTAGTGCCTCTACGAGTGTTGAGGTATGGGCGTGTTGTTAAACTAATTAAACTGATGTATATTAAGAAACGTTTCACAAAGGCACGTATGAAGATATACGCAAGTGGTTACATACAGTAAGACAAACGTTGTGTTTCCTCTTCATTTTTTCCGCTTGACACCCTGTTTGGAGGGCCTTACTCATTTATGTCGTGTTTGCAATTTTCTCCTGTAATGTGTGTTTATCATGGTACTGTACTAAAAAGATAAGTTATCTACAAGATCTCTAAGGGTGTCCTTATGTTGAAATTCCAAGACATCGCATCATATGTCCTTCTTGAGCTAGTGGGATATGCTTTGGTCTAGTGTTTATCGCTATTGTAGCCAGGTGAATACGTCAAAACCACAAATTGTTCATATTCTGCTAGAAGCCTTTGGGGCTTTCGAAGACGGCAGCATGTCACTGTGCTGCTGCTTTAGGCGGTACAAGCAGTCACAATGTCGCATAAATAAATCTGCTTGTTTTGCCGAAGGAAACAAACTACAACGAGCCTCCCCTGAAGTCGCCCGCACTAAATTGCTACATATTTGGCGGTGTTCGAAGAGCAGCCCACTCGCACCACTGCCACTGAAGTTTGTTTACTGGAGCAGCGTGCGCCAGCGTAGTCTTTCGGAACAGCTAAGCACACCTGCACGCCATGCCAAAATAGGTGTATCCTTTTGTTGCAAGCCATTTCCGTATATTGAAGAAAGTCCTGAGCAAGCCCATGCCTTTCGCGCACTCAGTTTTCTAATCACCCCACCCATATTGGCCCAGTTTGAAGCATCCGCGGCCACTGAAGTTCGCAGCTACTCCAGCGGACACGGTGTCGGCGCTGTCCTTGAGCAGAGGAAACACGGAGAGGACTACGTCGTCGCATATGCCAGTAGACTCCTCTCTCCTTGAGAGCGCATGTTTTCGATCACTCAGCGGGAATGCCTACCTCGAGTTTGGGCGGTCTTAAAATTTCCACCATACTTGTTAGGCAGCACAATTTCGGTCATGACAGATAACCATGCACTATGCTGGTTGCGTTCCCTTGAAGCCCCGGCTAGACGACTTAGTCACCGGGCATTGAAGCTTGAGGAACACACCTTTGATGTCATCTAAGTTAGCCCAGATGCACCAGGATGTCAACTGCCTCTTCTGTCAGCCCGACTGCACCAGGAGGCCAACTGCCTCTCCCATCATTCCGTGTATTCTCCCGAGTCCACTGCACATGTTTCCTACACGCACGTCCTCGCCGTCTCTGACTTTTTCAATATAAAGGAGGCACACCTCATAGATGCAGACTTACGCTCCATATTTCACTGTCTGCGCTCTGTCTACTCCGACCCATCTGTCCACCAATTTGTGCTCTGTGATGGTATTTTTTGCCGATGCGATACTAACTCCCACGACTCAGGCTTTCTGCTAATATTTTCGACGACTCTTCGTTCCACTTTATTTCAACAGCTACAAGGTGCCCTAAGCGCTGGACATCTAGGAGTATACCGCACATCCAACCGGCTGTGGCGTCGGTTGTACTGGCTATGTCTTTAGCGTGCTGTACGCCGGTATGTTGCTACTATTCAATTAATTTTATTGTACCCTCAAGCGAAGTATTACAGAGGGAAGTGGGTAAAAAGATACAGAAGTAAATAAACAAAGCAGCCGAAAATGGTTAGTTATTACAGCAAAATTGATTAGTTAATTGTATTCGGGAGTGATGATGTCCG
This sequence comes from Dermacentor variabilis, assembly GCF_050947875.1. Taxonomy (NCBI): domain Eukaryota; kingdom Metazoa; phylum Arthropoda; class Arachnida; order Ixodida; family Ixodidae; genus Dermacentor; species Dermacentor variabilis. The sequence goes on along the minus strand of NC_134574.1, from coordinate 73,520,867 downwards.
ATAAGGCCGAACGAAACTTTGAGTTGTCCTTGACTGCGACAACTGCGCCGAGAAGGTTGTTACATTCCTGAGAGTTTCCATTAATAAATGATTGGTTACAGGTTCTGGTGCGGCATTGAATGATTCCAACCTTATGGCTATGATCAATGCGAGAGGAAATGTATGTAGGAGATGAGATAAGATTATCGCGCAGGTAGGAATTGTGGAAATATAGTTTATGAAATAAAGTAAGGCGAAAGCACTTACGCCGGGCTGAGAGAGGAGCAAGCAGCAAAGAGATTTTCGTGGCAGTTACGCTTAATGTGCGGCTGTAATTGCTATGACTGAAACGTGCGGCATTGTATTTGAATTAGTTCAAGCGATTCAATAAGTGTTTCTAGCTGCGGGTCCCAGATTGCTGAGGCGTACTCCATTTTAATCCTAATAAGCGTTTTGTCTAGGAATAATTTTAATGATGTCAGAACAGAAAAAAATTTCGGCGAAGATAACCTAAAATGTGATTAGTACTGTTAATTACGTTGCCGATGTGCAACGACCAGGAAATTGAGGAACTCGCCGTGGTTGCTCAGTGGCTATGCTGTTGGGCTGCTGAGCGCGAGGTCGCGGGATCGAATCCCGGCCACGGCGGCCGTATTTCGATGGGGGCGAAATGCGAACACACCCGTGTACTTAGATTTAGGTGCACGTTAAAGAACCCCAGGTGGTCAAAATTTCCGGAGTCCTCCACTACGGCGTGCCTCATAATCAGAAAGTGGTTTAGGCACGTAAAACCCCATAATTTAATGTTTAAGTTGAGGAGGTTATGGGGACACCTAGGTATTTATAGGAGGTGGCGATCTCTAGAGGAGTATCATTAAAGTAATAGCTCGGCGGAGGAATATTTCTGTGAGTTACACGCATACATTTACACTTAGTTACGTTAGGTTCCATTAACCATACGTCACACCTGTTAGAGATAGCGTTTATATCGTCTTGTAAGAATTTGCTACCAGATTTGTCCGAGATTTCCCGGAGGATAACACAGTCATCCGCGAAAAAGTAAATATTAGAACAAACATCATTGGGTAAATCGCTAATGTAAATCAGAAAAGAATAATTATGGCCTATAACTGATCCTTGGGGCACACCAGAGTCAACAGGATTTCATGGGGACATATGATTGTTTGACACAACGTACTGTGGCCGATTAAGGAGAAAATGCTCAAGCCATGCAAACAGGTTAGGATCAAGATTAAGTTTACTAAGTTTAAATAGGAGCATTTTATGACCCACTTTGTGGAAGGCCTTGGCGAAATCAAAGAAAACACAATGTGCGAATGAACGTTTGTCCAGAATAAGAGGAAGGCTGAGAGTAAAAGAATGAACTTGAGTTTCAGAACACAAGTTTTTTCGGAAACCATGCAGTGTTTTTGTGAAAGATGAATGATTGTCTAAGTGCATTAGTGGGACCACCTTCCCGCCAGCTACCCATCAGCTACTGCAGAATGGAAGGTCGGGAAGGTGGTCCCAAGTGGGACCACCTTCCCGACCTTCCATTCTGCAGGTAGCTGATGGGTATCTAAGGATTGCTGAAAAATTTTCGAAAGCACAACAGATGAATAAACAGCAGTATTTTACAGAAATTTTGCGGTAACCAAATCAGCACCAGGATTTGATGATAACTTTACATATTTAATTACATTTCCGACCCCAAGAGGTTCAATGATAAGAAAGCTCATAGGTGGGTAATTGCAACACTCGAGAGTTGGAAGCACAGGGTTACTACATACGACAAAGTTGTCACAGAATACAGAACTAAGGATATGGGGACATACATCTTCGGGTACCGGTGAACCACTGGGATCAATCAACGTTACCGAATTATCTTTGGAAGGGTTAATAACACACCAAAACTTTTTAGGGTCATTCGCAAGCGTTGTGAGAAAAGTGTGTACCTAAAATGCCTTTTTGGCAAGTTTTATGGCTTCTGTGTAAGTACTGTTCGCCTCCTTATAATCGTCCCATTTCGATGCCAGTGGACTTTTATTCGCTATTCGGTACAGTCGTTCTTTTCGGTTGGAAAGCCTTTCTAACTTGGAATTGAACCAGGGTTTCTTAACATTGCAGGATATTACACTTGACGGAATAAACTTGTCGGTGAGCTCATGTATTTTATTTTTGAAAACGGTCCAGTTCTCATCAACCGTGCGATCATCAAATTGGCTTAGGAAAGGATCAAGAACATTCGCTAGTTTAATAATAATAGCTGCCAAGTTTGTCCTATTGTAGTGGTAAATTATTTTTTTTTCAACAATAGGTTTTATCGCAGGGGATAATATGTTGAAAGAAAGACTCAGGTGATCGCTTAAGCCCGGTAAGCATGACACATTGGTAACTATGTCAGGATGAGATCATAAGATTAAGTCAAGGAGGTTAGCAGCCCTTTCCGAGATCCTAGTTGGTTCTAATACTAATTGTGTTAGGGAAAACAAAGAACAGAGATAAAAAAATTCGTTACATTGTGAAGAAAATGGTTAACAGTGCGGGGGTTCAATAGTCCAGCATATGTTGGGGAAGTTGAAATCCCCCAATAATAAAATGGGCTTTGAAGGATGCTGCAAATTAAGGGTGTTAAGCACATCGTGAACTTCAGCGGTGAAAATGGATGGGTAGGATAGAGCACGAAAGCAAACAACAACCGTAATCTTACGGTAACGGATATCAACGCACGCGCACACAACTTCCAGGTTACAGTGAATGCGGACTTGATGACATTGCAGGGATATTGAAATAGCGAGTAGTACGCCTCCGACTTTGCGATCAGTGCTATCGAAATGGAAGATACGAAATCGAGACAAATCAAAGATTTCACAATCTTGCAGACACGTTTTCTAGCATGCAATAATATCAGCATTACAGTTATCGATGAGCGTGTTACTACTCGCATAGCCGGAAGCGCCATTTCTTGCTACCCGCTGGTCTACTTCAATTTATCTATAATCCAACTGTTCCGTTCTACCGCGTGGGCCTCGTTCTTGTTCGGCAATTTTCGGCTTCTTTTACGGAGAACAAGTGAACTACCATGACTGCTAGCTACACCGCCTGTTATGCCGTCGCCAAGGCCCTGCGTCCAAGATGTGGCACTGAAGTCGCCAACTTTTCGCTTCATGATGTCATTGTCCTGAACGGCACGCCACCACTGCTGCTGACTTGTCATGGTCAAATGGTAACCACCACCTACATACAATCCACCTACAACCTATAACCACCTACAACCAATTCTCGTACGTTGAATGATGAAACGCGTTCGTTTCGCTGTTGTTTCAACATCTCGGCTTCTATGTGTACATACTGCGTAAATAGACTTCTTGCTTTTGTTCTGCCTACTCTTATTCCAGGCACACTATTTCTAGGGTTTTGTAGCCAGAACGAATGCTCTCGGGGCTGAACAATCACACGGGAACCCACCAGCTCTCACAAAGATGCTGCAAAACGCTGACATTAAAGAATGCATGTGTAGTGTAGGACTGACTTCTCTGAGTAGTCCATTCCAATAACTTAAACCTCAGGTATACCTCAATACCTTAAGCCTCAGACACTGGTTACAACTGCTCTTAGCACCAAGAATACTGCTGCGTCGGCAACATTACAAACACCATAATGGCCTAAAAAATTTCAATTTTGACGACATAATTCACAAACTTTCTTAGCAGGCCACTTGATAATCCCCATAGTGCGACTGTTCCTTTGAACATGCTAAGAAAAACCATTTTATACATTGTAATGTTCAGTGTAAAATATACACCTACAACTACAAGAAAAACAACACGTACGATCAGCCAAGGAGGATCTCTCGCACAGAACTGACTTTCGATTTAGCTTATTGACACCAGGTGACCCGTTTTAAAGCGGAAGTCTTTCTTAGGGAGGTATCACTTTTCCGTATTGCGTAAGTTCCTAACCTCATTCCCAGGCAGATCACGCTGATGAGGCTGCCTAAAAATGTGGGCCGATATCTGCTGCTGGGTGTGTGCCCCTGAGACCACTTGTTGTGGTAATGTTCTGGATAAATGTGTATACAATTATTGTTATATGTGCTTTTGCGAAAGCAATTATAGGAACACCCCAAAGGAATATCTTCTGTGGTCGTGATGTTCCGGTTTTATGTACAAAAATATTTTATTCGACAAACCAAAATGTGTAAACTGGAAGCTGAAGCGCCCGCCAGCGTTTTTAAACGCAGAAAGCCAACAGTTGTACCCTATGTTCATGCATAGAGTCCAATCTGTTACATTTTATTTGTCATTTTCCTTTTTCTGCGCTAGTGGATACCTCACCTGCCAAAAACGGTAGCTTTCAAAAACAGTTCTACTTTCGTATTTTTGATCATAACAGGAAGGCCCTTGGAAGTAGGCGCAGGTTTCCATATAACAGCAACAAATTAAACATAAAAAAGCCGAGGACGCCTAAGCACTTCTTCTGTGATGCGAATGCGCAAGATATAATGTCCACTTGAACGGCGTTGAGCTATCCTTCGAGTTTTGCCCTGCGGGTAACGCACCATAGCAGTTCGTGTTGCCCGAGTCAGCAAGTAGCAGCGTTCTTCAGTGCCAATGGCTCATACCGCTGACGTGGCGATGTCTCCTGGACGACGCGCCGCGGCAATGCCCTCTTGCCTCAAGCAACACCTGGCGTGTTACTGCCTGGAGCCATAGCACGGCCGGAAATGTTGTATATCTGCCGCTCCTCTCTGTCGAGGTGTAGCTGGCGGCGTGTCATCACTGCCGATGGTAACTCCATCTAAGTGTGCTCGTGGCATGGAGTGCCAGCCAATGACAACTCGAGCTTAAGGGACGTTTCACTGCTACAGACGATCGACACCGGTTTTTCTGATCAATGAGCCATTTGACCTTTTCGCATCAACTATAGGCAGGTCACGAAAGTGAAGTCGTAAATTGCTCTCGGAATAAAAAAAAAACTTGTCCTAAATAAGCTAACGCCAGCCTGAACAAAACAAGCGAAAAATAGGGAGCTTCGCCTGTGAATATAACTATAAAGAAGGAAGTACTAAAATATTGACAGCCATCTACGCATCTTTACGTGATTTGAACACCACAGCATTCTTAGCAATCTTAACACTTTCTTCTACTTTAATACACCGTCATTCACTTCAGTACACCCTAATTCACTTTACTCCACCTTATGTCACCTTACTATATCTTGCTCTAACTCTTATTCTGCGTTACTACTGATTTCACACAAAACGATGATGACGTCTGTGGTATCCTGTGTTGACTTCTGGTTTCGGTTTTGGGTCGTTTACGTTAGGACGCCACTCAGCGCCAAACGCTGTAAGTTGGATGCAGCGCTTCCCCTCGCGGAAATAAAATCATTCTTTGTCTTGTCCCTGACTGAAGCAGTCCGGCTCTTTCTTGTGGCGCTGCGCGCCCCGGCCATTTAGGCCTGATGCCGTAGATCCTCCGTCCGGCCGCCCCGTCGGAGCTACAACAAAACTGGCGACGAGGTAAGCGGCTTACTTTACTTCTTACGTCCCCTTGCCTTTCTACTTATGCTGCTCTCCTGCTTCCGGCATGCAAGACGCTACGTCTACTTCGACTTCGTCCATCTCAACTCCCCCGCCTTTGTTCTCGGTGTCCGGCATGGCGCTGGCACCCCCCATGCCACCTTCGCTTGCATTACCCGGTACTCCTTCGGTACCGTGGCTCAGATGGAAAGGTTCTTTTTGCACGTTTCTCCAGGCGACCAGATGCGAGGCACTACAAGACGAGAGGAAGAAAACCATTTTACTGAGTAACTTAGGCTTCGAGGGGCAGCGTCTCTACTATGACCTCGCGTCGCAAACGGACCAGACGGCTACTACGTTCGAAGACATTCTTCGCATCTTCGACCTGCACTACCACGAAAGCACCAATCCCCTGGTGCACCGCATTATCTTCCGGGACATGAAGCAACTACATGGGGAAACCTTCCAGGATTTGGTCACCGCGCTACAAAGGCTAGCGCCTGCTTGTGCGTTCCGCGCTTGGCACGACGAGTCCCGTCGCAACCAAATCCTCCAAGGCGTCGCATCAACAAGATTACGAGAAAGGCTACTCTACGAAGGATCGTCCCTCACGCTCAAGAAAGCCGAGGAAATCGGACGAAGCGTGAAACAAGTTGACAATGAACTTCAAGTCTTCAACAGCTGGTCTTTTCAGCGCGTCTCAACGTAACGCCAAGATTGCGTCGCCAGCCATCACCTTCCTCGCCCGGGCACGCAAGATGGCGGTCCCCTCCACCCTTCTCCCTCGACCCGGCGCCTTCATGATGGCGATCAACGGCATGGTGGAGAGTCGCATTCACGTGACGCCCGGCCCGAACTCTGCGAAGCCAGTCGAGACAGCGCACCCTATTGTTACCGATGTGGTTCCCCTCACCACATCGCATCCTACCCAGTCCTTCCGGCAAAGCACGTTACCTGCCGTGCTCGCGGTAAAGTGAGACATTACGCTTCGGTCTGCCGTTCGAGGAACCGAGCGCAGCGACAGTCTCCTTCTCGAACGCAGCTTGTTTCCGTTACCGCTGATACGGAATCGGCCACTACAATCCCGGTTGTGCTTACAATTGAAGCACCGAATTCCCATCCGGCAACAATTCGCATCATAGTCCTCATTGCGAATACTACACTCAAGTTGCTCGTGGACACAGGAGCTACGGTGTCGCTGATGAACAGTTCCCTATACGAAGAATATTTCAAGGTTTTTCATTATCTCCTTCGAGTGTTCGACTGAAGCATTATTCCCAAGAATTCATTCTGCATTTAGGATGCTTCTCCGTGCTCGTAAATACCGCAAGAAGGCAGCAGTAGTGACATTTCACGTCACGAACCAAGGTACTTCTCTTCTGGGTTTAGAGGCCATTCAAGCGTTGGGCAATGAAATTAAAGGGTCTTCGCTCACATGTCAAGTATCAGGACTTCTAGCTGACCCAAGCGTTCAGCCTCCGTCTCTTCCGCACTACGCTCCAACAGAGTTCACCCATCTGTTCTCAGGACAATTGGGACTTGTAAAGGTTTTCATCCACGACGTTCATCTCCGAGCTTCAGTGCAAGCAGTCTCGGCGAAACTGCGTCCTCTACCACTGGTTTTCCGTGAGCAAGGCTCCGCCGAGCTGCAACGGCTGGAATCAGCGGATGTCATTGAACGAGTCACTGCGTCCTAGTGGATTTCTCCGCTCGTCGTCGTTCGAAAGGACAATTCCATTCGACTTTGCGTCGATCTTCGAGACCCGAACAAGGCTATCATCATAGACGCCTTTCTACTACCGAGAGCTGACGAACTGTTGCATCGACTCGCTGGTGTTACTTTCTTTAGTAAGTTGGACTTGCAGTCCGCTTATCATCAGGTTTTATTGTCCGAGAAAAGCCGTGACCTTACTACTTTTATAACTCATGACGGTCTCTTTCGCTTCAAGTGTGTGTTTTGGCTTGGCATCTGTGCCATCCGCTTTCCAGCAGATCATGCAATCTGTATTAAAAGACTGTCCAGGCACTTTGTGCTACCTTGATGTTCTTGTATGGGGTCACACTCAATGTGACCACGACAGAAATTTGCAAATCGTCCTGTCTAGGATAAGTAATGCAGGCATGCAGCTTATCCACAAGTGCGTATTCAGTGCCCCAGAATTCACCTTCCTAGGACATAAAATTTCCGCAAACGGCATTTTGCCGATGGATAGTGAAATTCAGGAAATTGTGGAGGCACCACAGCCAAAGGACAAAAAGGCTGTACATTCATTTCTGGGTATCACGGGATATTATGCTAAATTTATCCCGCAGTATGCTGTCATAGTGGAACCGCTAAGGAAACTCCTAAGGCAAGACAAGCCTTTGTCAGGGATCGGGATAGTGAATGCAGCTTTCAAGCCATTAAAGACGTACTTGCATCACGCCTGGTGGTACGCATGTTTCAACCGCATCTGCCTATTGTTGTGATGGTTGATGCTTCTGACGTTGGCATAGGAGCCGTCCTACAGCAAAAATGCGGAAATGACCTCTTTACTGTAGCTTTTGCTTCTCGTACGTTATCTTCCGCAGAACGGTGATTCTCCATAGGCGAACGGGAAGCAGTGGCATGTTTGTTTACGTGTTAACACTGGGATGCTTACTTGTGGAGTAGACAGTTCATTCTAAGAACTGATCACCAAGCTCTAGTCGCATTGCTATCTTCAAAGGTTCCTGGACAGCGACCATTAATAATTTCAAGCTGAAATGCAAGATTGCAGTATTACAATTTCGTCTTGGGGTACTGTAATGGTGACCAAAATTTCATTGCGGACGCATTGTCACGTATACCTGTCCTTTCCAAATATTATCTAGCACTAGATGAGGCAATAGTGTCTTTAGTTTTATGTTGTATTACAAAGGAGGAATTCCAAGCAGCCACACACGCAGAACCAGTGTGCCAAGCATTAAGACAAAATAGTAAAAGGATGGAGAACTGCGGCGGACTTTCCGCCAGAGTTACAGGCATATGCTACTGTACAGTCCGAATTGTCGTGCATCGATAATCTGCTTCTCCAAGGTGAACGTATCGCTCCTCCTGCTTCCTTGCGTCAGAAGCTCCTGTCTATTGCTCATGAATGTCACTTAGGCATCATGAAAACGAAGGTCAGATTGAGAGGCATCTACTGGTTGCCTCACATGGATAGGCAAGTTGAGGAACTTGTGGGAAACTGCTTTGCGTGCCAACAAGCAGATAAATCTGCCAAACCATCTTTTGCTCCATTATAACCTGTCAAATGGCCGTTAAGACCACGGGAGAAGTTAGCAATAGGCATAATAGGCCCTCTTGATCGCGCTCCACAGTATGCACGCTTTGCATTGCTCATCTTTTGCTCCATTATAACCTGTCAAATGGCCGTTAAGACCACGGGAGAAGTTAGCAATAGGCATAATAGGCCCTCTTGATCGCGCTCCACAGTATGCACGCTTTGCATTGCTCATGGTTGACTATCATTCCAAGTGACCCGAAGTTGCTTTTATGCCTTCCGTCATATCCGAAGCCATCATGCGCAGTCTCATGTCCATATTCAGTAGAGAAGAATTTCCTGATGCTATAGTGTCCGACAATGGACCACAGTTTGTTTCTGCACTGTTCGAGAACTTCCTGCAGGAAAGTCATTAGGCATTTCTTGTCTTCTCATTACTACCCATAGGTCAATGGCCAGGTAGAAAGATTTAACCACGTCCTTAAACAATTCATACAGATTGCTATTTTGGAACAGCGAGACCTCAGGCTTGCGGTCTTAGAATACTTAGCAATTTACAGGTTTACAACTGGTTTACAGGTTTACAACTGCATCGACGCGCCGTCTACCGACGCGGCGCCTGCTGTCGAGAGGGCCGCTAGAGCAGCGGTGCGCACGCGCGTCCCATCATATCTGCTGGCCTGACATGTAGCTTTGCCTGACGTCGCTGTGGTGCTCGTAGACTAAGCGTCCACTGGGCGTCGTTTTCGCTGCTCCGTCGCACCTGGGAGATTGTTTTACGCAGCAGCTGCGGCTGGGCTGGCACGCGCGTCCGCCGCGCTTCGCTTTCATTCTAACTTTGGGGGAATTATCGCACGCCGCACTGCCTTCTCTGACGTCATTAGATGACTCGCGCAAAATGGCCTTCTGCAGCTTTGTGTTATCTCGAACTGTTCCAATGCTTGCTGCCGCAGGTAGAAGCAAGGTTTTTGCAATCGGTGTCCGTCGTCGCGTTAAGAAGTAGAACTGAGCTGCAGGGGCTGCTATGCTCCGCCAGCAGCAGGGTGCTAAAAGGAGAAATTAGCGGCACCGTACTGCCTTTATTTCTTCAAACCCTTGAACAAGGCTTGAACAAGAAACGCACGCGAGGGTGCCACTACAGACAGCAGCGGCAACGCTGACACATTCGCGAGAATATAAAATCAGGAGCAGCTGTGTGGTGCACGCAGCCGTGAAGTTCCAATTATGGTTGCCTCCTTGCGAATCGGGTCGAGGTTACGGACCTGAATCACTGGTCGGGATCTCCTCACGGCATCGCGTTACGAGCGGATACCACGGCACCTTCGAGGCGTCATCGCCGCCTATGGAAAATTGACAGCGTAGTGAAATCATGAATACAGTTGTGGAAATTATAATCTACGAAAATAACAGCAACACGTTGGCTCCGCCTAAGTGCCCTCAAGACCGCAGTCTGTCGATGGTCACCCCGACTAGTGATTCAGGCCGGTCACCCTGACTCGATTCGCAAGGAGGCAACCGTAATTGGAACATCACGGCAGCATGCACCTCACAGCTGCACCTGGTTGTATATTCTCACGAATGTGTCAGCGTTGCCGCTGCTGTCTGTAGTGGCACCCTCGCGTGCATTTCTTGTTCAAGCCTTGTTCAAGGGTTTGAAGAAATAAAGGCAGTACGGTGCCGCTAATTTCTCCTTTTAGCACCCTGCTGCTTGCGGAGCATAGTAGCCCCTGCAGCTCAGTTCTACTTCTTAACGCGACGACGGACACCGATTGCAAAAACCTTGCTTCTACCTGCGGCAGCAAGCATTGGAACAGTTCGAGATAACACAAAGCTGCAGAAGGCCATTTTGCGCGAGTCATGTAATGACGTCAGAGAAGGCAGTGTGGCGTGCGATAATTCCCCCAAAGTTAGAATGAAAGCGAAGCGCGGCGGACGCGCGTGCCAGCCGAGCCGCAGCTGCTGCGTAAAACAATCGCCCAGGTGCGACGGAGCAGCGAAAACGACGCCCAGTGGACGCTTAGTCTACGAGCACCACAGCCACGTCAGGCAAAGCTACATGTCAGGCCAGCAGATATGATGGGACGCGCGTGCGCACCGCTGCTCTAGCGGCCCTCTCGACAGTAGGCGCCGCGTCGGTAGACGGCGCGTCGATGCAGTTTGGCACGCGCTCCCGTGGTCCGTATACTTTTGCTCACAGGTGTACTTAACGGAAATACGGTCCTAAATACTCCGGTCTGTTCAAGATTTATCGCAAAGAAGGTCTAAGTGCTTTCCAGCTTAAAAATAGCAAGCGTTGGAATGCGTGTAAACTGGTGAGGTACTCAGTACGCCAGGGTGACACCACAAATGAAAGGAGTCATTTCAATGGCGACACATACTTTCACGATAGTTTTCCACCTTTTCTGCCAGTTCCTACTGATACCGATTTTCCTGCTGCAGCCACTTCTTTCCAACCACCTGTCTCACCACCACCACCGGGTTCACCCCGTGCAGAAAAGTCTCATGAACGTCCGTGCGACTCTTCTCCCCAAGACAGCACTCCCTGAAGGCACTCAGGACACTGACACACCTTCCAGTCCGTCTACGAGTAACAATTCTACTATTCCTCCTCTACAACTTGAACCAGTCCTCCGTAGGTCTACACGTCATAGACAACCTCCGCAGCGGTTTAAGGAATATGTTTCCAAGTAACTTTCTTCCTTAGGTTACTGTCTGCAGGGGTTTCAACCCTCCCATGCGAATTCGGCTCTTAACGCCAAAAGTGTTTCCTTACATGTTTGTTAGTAAATAGAGCATAAGTGCTATCCTTCAAATGGGGGGATTTCTGGCAGCATAAAGGGTGCAATGCGCACGTTGTACTTACTGCTATACTGCAGATTTACCAGTGGATCCAAGTGGTAGGAACACTTTTCTTCACTTCTTAGCATCCCAATAGAAGGGATATCATACATTTCTTGTACGTTACGTTTTTTGCAACATAAACATGTAGTATTCACATTTTCACTGCGGTAATAGCCGCCATAAGAATTTGTCTTAAATGCAAAAAGTTTTTTTTAAACATTAAGTCGCTAGCATCCTTACGGGGCGACTATCCCAATTTCTTTGGAGTGTAAAGTTCTTGTACGCACACTCTACAATCCACGACAGCCACAGAGGCTGTCTCGAGTCAGGCTCAGGGCGATTGAGCCACCCATCAGTGCTGTCCTAGGGGGCACACAGTTTGCGCAGTCTACATTTGTACTCTGTGAATTCTTTTCATGTATGTGTGATCTGTGTGTGCAAGGCTGCATCTCATCATCTTCCCAAGACGGGTACTGAAACTCTGCAGAACTGTAATGTAATCGCGTTCATTTTCAGTTTTTATTAAAACGTTTTTCTGAAAATGGGGAAGCCAAAGATGTAACTTTCTATTGTGTAAAGATGTCATCACTAAACACGCGTGTTACACTGCTAACATGAGTTCTTGTTTAACTCACGACTTCTGTTGCGAGGAGGGCGAGTAGCGCATTTTCCTCTCAAGCGAGAGGGATGTGGTATCCTGTGTTGACTTCTGGTTTCCGTTTTGGGTCGTTTACGTCAGGGCGCCACTCGGCGCCAAATACTGTAAGTTGTCTGCAGCGTTTCCCCTTGTGGAAATAAAATCATTTTTTGTCTGGTCCCCGACTGAAGCAGTCGGGCTCTTTCTTGCGGCGCTGCCCGCCCTGGCCGTTTAGGCCCCTCATGCCGTAGATCCTCCGTCCGGCCGCCCCGTCGGAGCTACAACAACGTCACTGATGATTTTCGTTACCACTCGTTGGGCACGACGCCGACTTTTCTGCCCCACGGGACATCTAATGCTTTTACATTAAAAGCAAAGAGCGCTTAGGAAATTAAGAGCAACCGAACATTGAACACAGGCATAGAAAAAGAGAAATAACTGTCATACGGCTGAACTAATCAGCGTTGAAGATAATAAAACTTATTCAGATCCCGCACATGGTAGGAATCGATTTAAGCGAATCTTTCTGGGCTGTTTGTGTTCATTGAATGTATTTGACGGTGATTTTGACGCCGTTCGACACTCCTATTGTGATGTGATGTGACCTTGCCTGCACAACTCGTCATTGTCCAGATACTGAAAGAAGACACAGATAGACATGTTTGGTAGGAGCATTCTTGTGTGCCGTTGTTCGTAGCCACCGAGAAGCCTAGGACTGTCATTAGCTCACACTGCGCATCACATCGTGGCAGAAGTGTTCTTATGCTTAGCGGTCACTTGTGTAAAGTCGCGCTGACGCTGTACTGCCGATAGAATGGTAACGAAGGGCGCGTGAACGAAGTACTAAACGTAGTGCTTGATGTTGACCACTTGAGCTCGCCTTGCACCGCAACTTCTTGAAGATGGTAATTGTGTGTGGGAGTCGCTGCTCACAAGGCGCACACCAAAGACCTCTTGCATAAACACTGGCAGCCAGCGGTATTTCGGTTTCCTCAAATCGACATTGAAGTCCCAGGCGAATGCCAACGACAACGTATTTACACTGGTGCTTTCACACCAAGGGATCAATGTCCCGGGTACCTATTGAGCGAACATGAGAGTAAGGAAGTCTTTGATTTCTTTTTGCGTCGCTAAGAGGCTAAGCAGACAGCGGCCTGTTCAATGCCGACGTTTGCGTACTTGAGCAGCACAACAAATGCGTCAGCAATGCCGTCAACCAGTGTACACTTGACTTCGCAATCTGGTGGTAAGGACAAAATTACCAGTCCACTGAATAGATGGGCGGCCATATCGTTTTCGTAAATGGTCACTACAGCTCACCTGAGAGACTGTCGCTTCCAGTAGCATTCTCGTTGTAAACTGGCAATCGGTTCTGGGTCGGCACTCCGTCTCTGACAAGGAAATTATGTCTGCATTCGGCATTACGCGATCCGCTTCATTTCCCGAGGCGTGTAGACTTGGAAGATTGAAGGGCATGATAGAAACTTCCGTTATTTGCGCTTTTTGTAGCCTGTCGATCGCGTGACCAAGACTAGTGCTCAGTTTAGGCTTATTTAGCAAAACTATCTCCTCATGCAGAGTTAGATCAATAGTAGCATTGCGATGCTTATATGTGAAGTCGTCTTTTCAGTTGGTCAGGTACAGGCCTTTAACAGTCGTCACACGTTTTGGTGCCAAATCGTTCTTGTAAATGGTCACTACAGCGCACCCGAGAGACTGTCCCTTCTGGTAGCGCCTTCTTTGGAAACCGGCAAGCGGTTATGGGTTTGTACTCCACGTCTCTGACAAGGCGATTATGGCTGCCTTGGGTAGTGCACAATCCGCTTCCATCTCACACACGACAGTGGGACGTACACAAGCCGCAAATGGTGCCTCTTATCACAGTCATACAAAACCTGTACATACCTGGCAACCTTCGATTTGCATATTGTCATTGCATTGGCTTGTACCAGACGAAACGTAACCCTCTTGCAAGTGACTCTTATCCGCGTGTACAAAGTTCACGTGAAATTGCGCTTGTCTATGCAGACCGACTGGGGTTGTACTGCAGGTTGGTGGAACCTGTCGTGTTTTGCATTGGTCATTGCAAGGATACCCACTGACATATTAGGAATTTCGAGCCACAGACGCTGTGCAACGTCGTTGTCATGACTTTCCATGTACCTTAGTTAGCCGGCATGATCGCTGACTAAGCAGCCACAAACCTCTATGTTGGCTGCAATCATGCTCGATTTATCAATGCTCAATTTGACCTCTCTTGGCGAAGAACACAGAGATGGGTGACGCATACATCCATTCCTTTACTGAAGAGAGGCCAAATGAGCAACACTTTCTTCCGCCGCATTTTATTTCTCCCGGGTCAAGTAAGGCGAACTGCCACGAGCGCGGATTTAGGCGCCGAGAGGGTAATGAAGCGTCCGCGAGTGCGCGTCAGAGGGCATTGTGTCCCCGCTATGGCGAAAAATTGTTGACGTCGCCGATCCCGTCTCCAGAATCCTTACGGAGAGCTCTGAAATACCCACGACACGGCCTACATATCAGCAGCAGGAACAGCAGCCGCAGATGAAATGTTGGACGAATAGGAAAGGGCAGCTGCGAGAAGAAAAAGAAAAATGTCATAAAAACCTTACGAAGACCTTGATTCCGGTAACTCCGAAGCACAGCTCTCCAGAATTTTAAACATCACTCGCGAGTGTGGTCCGACACTGCGGTGAGCGACCTGTCAAGTCGCGCATCTGCGAAAGCACTGAGGTTATAGGCGGATGCGCGCGGCATATCGTCCTGCTTGCAAATACTCTTCAATGTTATTCCATTCAGCACAGCATAGTCACTGCTGCTTTGTCTCCTTTGTCTCCTTTATCACCTTTGTCTTGCAATCACACGTGAGTTTTCGTAGGCATCTATATTTAAGCTTGTGGCGCTCCTTGAATCGGCGTTTTAATGCAATTTGCTTTCTTTAAGTAGTTCAGGCGTTAAACAAATAAGAACAGTAAAAATGGTCCAAAGAAAAAGACAACAACCTTGTAGACTGCTTAAAGGCATAGAACAAGTAGAAAATACTGAGCAGAACTTGGCTAGCCCAAGTATTCACTTAGCTACTGGTGCCTCTTCACACAAACCACGTCCCCTGGAGCAGCATAGCTCGAAAATGTACCACCCCCCCCGCCCCTTCATCTGGCTTTTTCAATGTACTCAAGTCGCAGTGGTGTTGGCTTATGTTCGACAACTATTCCCCAGATTGGAATACTGAGTCATCTACTCAAATATAAATGGACTAGCGTGAATTCGTCCTGTTCATATTTGAACTTTCGGATAACCACTTACATTTATCGATTGCTTTCAAATCTGGTAACCATGCAAACCTGACTTTCGTCTGGTTGACCTCCCTGCTTTTGCTCTCCTTGTTTTCTCTCTGCTAACCATAGGTTGTCTTTCCGGCAAAACTGGTTTTGAATTTTACCAGTTACGCGACTATAGAGTTCTATAAACGAGGAACAGTATTCTGTATTCGGAGATATAGAAGAATGTGTTGGCTTGATTCGTTATGTTCTTCTGCCTGTAGTTAAATATACCGCGCGTCCATGTCATTTGGAGTGCGGGTCTGTAAATAAAATACAAATTCTGGGCTTTTACACGCCAACACCAACATATGATTATGAATCACACTGCAGTGGGGGACTCCCGAATATTTTCACTCTGTGGGGTTCTTTACCGGGAAACCGATGCACGGTAGACATACGTTCCTGCATTTCGCCCCATAGAAATATGGCTGCCGCGGCGCGGATTTGATTCCGCACCGTCGCGCTTAGCGGCGCAGCGCAAGAGAAACTACATCACCAGGACAGGTAGCAGATTGGTTGATATCTTAGAGGTACCGTTATGCAGGTAAGAATGTTGACGCACGTAATACTAGTAAGCATATATGAACTTACCCATGTGGCAAGTGAAGGCGCATTTTGAGCGCATATCAAAGACGCCATCATACATACAGCTATTCCACAGGAAAGGCTGGCACTTTCCCGATGTTCTATTGAAGAAATATCTGCGTATCTTTAGTGAACCACAGTGGGGTTCACTCTCAATAATTGGTTCTTCACATTGTCTGTTTACGAACCAGTGCTTGTTCTGTACTCCTGAGCCTGTGAAAACGAACGATAACGTAGAACTGCGTCAAAAGCTTTACTTGCTATGCCAGATAATAACACAGCGTCGACATATATTTCAAGGTCACAGATATTCCTTTCAAACTTCCTGGACGAAGATCTTGCAGTTGTAAACAATATCGGCATGTACGACATAGTAAACGCGCTGACATGCACGAAAATGTCAACCAGATGTTTTAAAAACAAAAATCATAGCGCGAAATTCATCAGCTAGCGATGAAAGGAGGATTAATACATTGCTCAGATGTTTCTAGCTGCGTGTAATCAGTGGCGCAGTTGAGTCGCAATGCTTTGCTACGAACGCACCGCACGTTATTCGTGATCTTTTGGAAGCATAGTACGCGATTGCGATGACACTTATATTGCTTCATTCAAGGCCGTTATTGTGTTTTCAGTAGTGCTAGTGCTATGGTGGAGAAGCTCAGTTTATCAAGCGACGTGTCTAGATTCTAAATACGACGCGACCGCGCTGACCAAACACTTCTAGCGCGGCGCTAAGTGCTAGTATTAAAGCTAGTATACGACGCAAGCATAAAAGTTAATACTAGGAGCTACGTCCCTTCGTCCGGAGTCTACACGAAATAAGTCTTTTGAATACAAGCATTAAATTCAATAACATACATGTCAAATTGGCTTTAGCGCTACTAAATTTTCAACCACTGGATGTACCTTGGGTCGGTAATCGTGAATATTGTGCATATGAATATGGAACAAAATTGTCGAGATGAAGTAGACCATGCACGGTAGTACATTAGAGAAGACGAGTATGAAGTTGTGCGTTTGCTGCTAGCGCATCCGTTGGCCATGATTTGAGATATAAGCTTCAACCTTCTGTATTGTTCGTGCCTGTAGTATGGACAGCCTGCCTTCTTGCGCATCGCAACGTCTTGATGAAGGTGAGGGGTAGTAAACAGAAGCCTTCCAGGAGTTGTGTTTCTTTATGACGACCACTGGGAGGGGGGCAAAGTCGCACAATGAAACCAAACCATTAAATTCATGCTCATTGCTCTTTTTAGGAACAGCGAAACGCAGCTGTAAGAGAGCTCAATAATCATGGGAGAACGACTGCACTCTAAAAACTAGGGAGGGTATCCCAGGAGTGAAGCAGCCGATTTACTCTTCAAAGCGTTGTTTTACTCTCACAAAATGTCGAGTGGAGCGAAATGCATTGTTCGCTCCGTCAGCAAGAAGAAAGTGAAATGTGCTTTTCACTCTGTTCTTCTGAGACAGAGTAGAATGCGCGTTCTACTCTTGCGGTAATAGAGAACAAAGCGTAGCTTAATCTTCGGCTTCTACTGTAGGAGGCTGGTCCCGAACATGGCAATGTATCACTCACGCACGCTGAGCAAAGAACATACCCTTTTGCTTCTAAGAGCACAGGCAACCACAGTTCGAGGAAACGCGGAGCGAGGGCTCTACTTTTTCACTCGGAGTTGCTCCACCGCGCGCGCGCTCGAAATCGCTGAACAGCACAGCACCGGAGAAAGGTGATCCGTCCAGCGAGCAGCAACGAAGGCGATCTGAGTGAGATCGTGTGTCAGCCATCTCGCGTCGCCGCGAAAACACGAGTCATTCGTCATTCGTTGGATTTAGCGACATAAGTTCTACGGGAAGTGAATTCTAACTGAGGTACACATTCTGCGTATATGACATGCTATTACCAGGAAGTCGTCGCGACGCTTAGCCGACGCGATTGACAACGGACTAGACCTGTCTGTCATGCGACAGCACAAATCCGCGAAATTTCTTTGCGTCGGAGTGACATGTTCGTACTAAACATGCAATAATATGCCGAACAAGCCTGAATTTTATTTCGGAATAACACGAGACTGCCCCGTTTCGAAATGGTTAGAAGGTGGCTGTCAGCCGATAGCTCTGGCGTAAATTACTGTGAGCTGCCAGGTGAAATGGATTTATCTGCTTATAATAATTGTTTTTTCGTGGTAGTAGAACGTTGTCAATCCCTTTTAGCACGTGCACGACATCAATCTCCCAAATTTATTTCGCTGAGGATTTATTTTAGCTACATTTTTGCCCTTCCGTTGCACACTACCGCCATTTTCTACCAGACACCCAAAGCTTAGCGAGCAGAAATGGGCCAATGACATACGGTGGCACCACATTGCTCATCATCCGACATCTACTTTCACTGCGCTAATCCAGCACTAGCGAAACTATATCCATTTCTGCATGCTCCTCGCTTCTGGTCAGCCAATTAGATAAGAAAAACCTATCAGGTATGGAAATGCTTTTTGCTTTAAAAGCAAACAAAAGTGACCTCCTGTAAATGAACACAGGGTTTGAAAGGCTTGTTGTAACAGCGTTGCGTGTCAACGCCAACGATTGCGCCGGTGGTTACCTAAATTCGACTACAGCAAATTGAAATAAAAAGAGATTAGAATGGCTTTCGCTATGCGTCCCGAGACTGGCTATCACATTATTCTTAATTTAGCTAAACTTAATCTCAGCGGCACTTTTAGTTTTTCACGAAATGCGGGCTAAGTTCTCAGCCTTTCGAAAAAAGTCATAACACACCTGATGGCTGTCATGCGCTATGCACTGACTAGGGCGAAATGAACCCACACAATTCGACTTTCGCTTACACCTATTCAATAATTTGCCCCTTATTTCAACGGAAATAAAATAGGCACCTTCTTTAATTCAAGCAGCGCTACAAAGAAACCTGTTATTAGCCTTGTAAATGTACAGCATGCGTTAGCTAAGGTGAGCCAAGGCATTATTCGATAAACAGGTGAAAAGGAAAACAAGGTGCAAGATAAGGTGATGAGACCTCCCGTATTAGGTCATCAGAATTATGGTGAACTAAAACGGTAACTTTTGTAATTGTATGTTGCAGCGGCGGTATTTTTTTCCCTTCATTTGAGTACATTGGATAATGTTAGCTGGGACGCCAGGTATGTAACGCAGGAAAATACGAAGAAAACAAAGCTAATCAAGTTGAAAGCTCATAGTTAAACCAATTACCTTATATACTTGCCAAAAATTATACGTTACATGTCCCTTCATATTCGCAGAATGTAAGCACAATTTGACATTCAGTTTTCTCCGGACTTTAGGAAATACAACCGATAACGTCCACATTACACATTCGACTACACCACGCGAATTGTTTTGCGAGGGTTATAAATCATCCACCCGTATTTACTATGGCATGTACGTCGGTGGCAATGTTTCCTTCATTTTCGCTAAATTTGATCCGCTCAGCAGTAAGCAGTTCGACGGAAGTTGAATATAATCAGTGCAGTTTTAAAGACTCACACGACAGTTCCGAGTATGTAATGCCAGTTGTTTAAGCGCTAGTTGCGGTGCGAGCAAGGCTCTTTCGCTCCCCATATCGCACTTGCTGAATCGTTTGGCGTCTGGAGATCTTGCTTCTTCTATGACATTTTAATGTAAACGATCCCTTTAGAGTTCTCGAATAAATTACTACGCTCCTCTAAATTGATCGAGCACACGCCAGCTTTTTACGCATGTACTTGCGCTGCCAGAACGCAGGAACACGCCGAGTGCGTCACAGCCGCCGGCGCATCGACTTTGTGATGCTAAACACCATATGGTTAGCATCACGCGGAGGTGAACAGCCACGTCGTCACCGACACACGACGGCAAAGCCGAAGTATGACCACGACAAGGCAAAATTTTCCACGATACTGCAGACACAATTGTTGGGTTTCAGCGCCCTTGATGCAAGGTAGGACGGCAAGGGTCCACGCTGCCTCATCGAGGGTGACTATCAAAGTGAGTGAGTGGCCGAAACGTTTCATGCATGACGCGTGTACTTGAACGGGGCACCTATCTTGCGCTAAGCTCTGGACAGGCTGCGACAATGAACGGTGCCGTCACAAAGTCCACACTAATCATGTGGCTCATTCCCAATGACTCACGCTGGCGCCAAGGAAGTTCATCAACAGCGGCACTACCTAGTGGTCTATACCCAGCGGCCCCTGGGGCGACTGGGTATGGGCATGGTTACGGTTATAGGTGTAGGTACATGCACATCGGCATATACCTAGTGGCACAAACCTAGTGCCCCATACCTAAGCGGACGTCAAATAGGTTAACTGGAGAGTTTCACGTACCCAACGAAGAATACCAAAGAAAACAGTAGGTCGCACTATCCTTGGGATTGGCCAAACGCTGCGGACGGCATTATTGGATCGAGACTCAGAAATGAGCTAAAGAAAGTATCCACCTTGAGACATACAAAGCTAAGGAGTGCTGAGAATAGTCAACCTCCAGCAAGGGCCGTATGTAATTCACACAACTGCATCTTCGCTTACTCATTACCAGATTATGCTCCTTACATTCACTATACGTAAACCAAGCCCTCGCTTAAGTTACGTTAAAATATAGATAAAACATTACAAACATCTAACGCATGAATATAGGGGGAGAGCGCCGGCTTAATAATTACTTCCCAAGCTCATAATTAAGCCAGAAAAATTCATGCGCCGCTGCAAATTACATCTTAGATGCCTCCAAGTCACATGAACGCTAAACTTGTAGTAGGGTATTGTGCATCGGCCTCTTCGACGTACAGAGAAGAGTGCTCACCCCGCCCTATTGCAGTCTGATGAGCTTATATCTAGGGGAATTAAGGTGCCTTATCTGGTTTCCAAACGAAGCAACAATAAATCACCGTTAAAACTTGATCTCATCTGCCACGCATCAGATTGTACGGTTCGCAGTTGTGTCCGCTGCTGAGAAGCGCCTCAGACCATAAATTTCTTGAAAGCACTAAGCCATTGAGTGCAACTCAATATTGGTGACGTGTGCATGCTACGGTGCATGTTCCATGGAAATTTCCGAGACCTTGATGCCTGCCGTTTCGCAGTTAGGATAGCTCCAACTTTGTGGCATGATCAGTGCAAATATTTTCGCAATACGCATGACCCGGCTGAATTATGCCCCAATTTATTTTGCCTTGCATGAAAATATAACGAAAATAAGGAGGAGACAATTAAGATGTCACGACTTTAATGATAATGCTTTCGAACGTAATGCTGGCTGCTGCAGACGTAATCATTGCAACAATTGCGGTGTAGGTGAGTATCCGAAGTGCTAATTGATTTACCGTTGAGGAGAGTGTACATTAGCAAAAAAAAAACTCGAACATAGCCATTACAAGAAGGAGGACACGCCGAAAAACATGTTATTTAGCAGCATAAGTGCTAAGTTTACAAGAATGCATGCAACACTGTGTTTCAACTGGCTGCGCTCCGCTTTCTGTTCGTTCTCCATATGACTATGTTGATTCGATGGAGGTGAATGACTTTTCCATCCAGAAGCACCCAAAATAAGGCCGCTTGATTTTTTTCTTTCGTTTATTGTTGCATTTGGGCGATGTACAGTGTCTGTTTTTGCAATCGGGGTCACGCGTGCGCTGCCTGCAAAGACTTTCCCGCTTCACTATCTCAGCTTTGACACTAATTATTTTGCTCATCAAAGGACTTTTTCACTGGTCATTGGTCAATCCGGCTTGTTAATCTGTGTATAAAGTTATACTTGGTGGTTTGAAGCACCTCATAAATTCCTGAAATCAGTGTTTCATAAATCAGTCGAAATTTTTCTCTCTACATTGGGGAAGCATGCTGCGACTCCGCCAAGGGCGACCAAAGAATGCGGCAGGCAATTCTGGATGCTTCTTTACTCATCATGTTCGTCTTTAATGAATCGTTTATGCGCTCGCACTTGTATTCCTTCCCATCGTTCATCAAGCAGTCTCGTCGTAGAGGCTGTACCGGGAAGTGAAGATATAAGCTATGGGTAAGGCATGTCCGTGCACTGTTTCGAACGTTCCGATTGTCCTTGTTGGTAGCCCGGCTACATTAAACACCACGATCGGTGATTTCTAGATTTATATCAAGATTATCAATGAGTTTCCTCTTCGGCTCTCGAGTGATTTTGGCGCCGCCTGTCAATCGCAACTAGTTCCTCACACGCACCCTTTTCCTTCGGTGCCTTCGAACATCCTAAGAATTCGGAAACCTCAGTCCATACACATGGTAACGATTCCTCCTTAGGAATTAGTATTCTGCTGGTAGGTGGTATTTCGTTAATGAACTTGTACACAATCTCGATCTGATAAGTAATTTTTGTCATAGTATCGATGCTATATCTGCATAGGTACACTATCAAACAGTAATAAAGTAAGGAATACTAAACCGTAGGAAACTACAGCGTCAGATCCAATTTGGAAATGATACAGGTCGTATGCGGGAGTTTTCCCTCTCTGCATTAGCTGTCGCCAACCAACGGAAATCAAATGAATTCTAGTGCTCTTCCCAATAAAACACGAAATCGGGCACTTAGACACGAGCAGTGAGCTTTTCGAAAAAGTGAAATATGCTTGACGCCCTAGGACATCGCTGTTCCCACATATTAGAATTTCTAAAACCACCTACTGCGGAAGTTTCTATACAGATAAAGAAATTTATTGTGGTGTGGAAGGGATGCGCTGTCGTACTCAATCTGCATATTGCTCGTCTTTATTATATTACTCGTCAATAATATTATTGCTTCGACCTTGTTGCTCAAAGATAACTAGGTGCGAAAGCTACAACATTTCTTGCACTTTTAGCAAAAAACAGAATTTCTGGAGCCTTGCGTCATTTGCGGAGCTTCCTCACAAATATAAACAAAAAAACAATATATATAAAAATCAAAGATCCGACATAGCGGTTTTTATGTGTGTTTGTGACTGGGCGTTTATTTTGTGGCCTTGAGCACAGAAGCACAATGATCCAGAAGCACAATGATCTAACGGATAGAATGCTGAGGCATTCCTCAAAAGTTGGTATAAAACATTATTACGCATTAGCCTCGTACAGGCTAGCGTCGTGAGACACGCGGCGCAGCAGCCGCATCGTAGAGCAAGATTGACCTTTTAAAAAGTGAGCGCTCATGTTCTAGCTGGCCACAATGACACTTGTTACTGAACGATTTCGCCCCCAATATTCCTTGCGCGTTTCGCATCGTGCAATGGTGCATACCCACAACATTAATCATGCTGCTGTCTTGTCATTCCAGACGTTTATTGCTCAATAAAAGTTTTGAATAAACAGAACAGGCGCCCATGGGGCCAAATGAGTGTCTTCGTCAATGAAATCGGCAGCTCGTCTCCAGTCGTAATGCCACTTTGCCTCGTTCGCCGTTCTTAGAGCGCTTATTATCTCTTGAACAAAACCTTTCTTGTTCCAAGTATGAAAATTTCTTTTGTTGCGCAGAAATCGTTCTTTGTAACCAAGACCTGCATGTTTCTTTTTTTTTCTTGTCCGGACTGTCTCTTCGGTTCCATTTAGCACGCTGTTTTCTTTGTCGTTGCTTTATTTAACGTTCCCACCACCATGTCGTTCTTCATTTCTGCTTCACTTGCTTTTTGCGGTTTCTGCTCCCTATCTTCAACTTATTTTTCTGCATCCTAGTTCCTAAAGAGTCTTCAACTTGTTTTTCCGATTCCTAGTTCCCAAAGAGTCTTCAGACGATGTGCCCCTACCTGCGACACGTGCCAGCCTGCTCCTTCCCTATCTTCCTCTCAATTTCGTTTGTGGGCGTTTTAGGCATTTACTTTATTAATAATTATTGCTGGCTCATGAAAGCTCCCACTCCGATCCTAAAGATGCGTCTGATCTGCATAATTTAGATGAAACTGCACATTTGAAAGAATTTGATATCTTCTTTTCTGATTTCCTTCCTGAGCGTACTAATTGCAACGAACATGTTAGGCTGTCACTTCCGGAGATTCTTTTTTAATATTATTTTGGGCCGATATGTTTTGTACTATTCGAGCAATAACATTAACATTTACTTGCAGATGTATTTCTTTGTATAAATATGTGCTTCTTAGCACCCTGGCTGTGTCATACTATGAGCAGTATATTAGACAGGCTTATTTATTAGACCAGCGCCATTTCAGCAAGTTTTTACAGCTTTTCACATACAACATTTGCCCCACAAACACAACCAATTTGCCCATAAATATCGGTATGAGTGTGCGATATCCTCAATTTCACTCTCGAATGGCAGAGGCCTGCTTGAGACACAGAAACGTAGGCATTGTTTGTCCGTTTCTTCACGGTCACTGTTCTGGCAGATAGTCACAGTCGTAAGTGGTTTTCATCGTATTAACTAAGTTTTTCACTAGTGGAATATTTAGTGTCCCTTGACAGCCTTTAGGTGCAAAAGTGTTAAAGTGCACTGCCATTTTAGCGGGAGAATGCCGTGACTACGATTCCATATGTGGATGTCCTTTTCGTATCAACAATTCACCACTACGCCTGATTCATCTGCGCAGTGCCTGTAGCCTTATTGCAACTTTTGCTATATATTGCCCATGTCACACAGAAACCGATTATTGTTCTGCAATACTTGTGGCTTCTTCAGATCACATTGCTACAACATTTTTGATGCTGAAAGCAACAAATGGTCCTTTGAGAGCAAAGGCCGGCATGTGCAGCAGCGAAAACCACCTAAATTGCTATTGGCTGCGAGGCCACATCACGTGTTCGCCTCGACGGAGCAGAGCGGGCCAAAGAGGAAACCTGCTGCGCGCAGGCACGCCAGGCGTGGAGAGAGGGGAGAGGGCATCATTGTGACGCCACCTCACCATCGCAGTTGGAGGCTTTTGTTATCCGCATGTAGCTTCTCCGCGCAAGCTCTTGCAGGCATTCGAACGTCGCGGTGGCATTCACTATACAGAAACCAATGATTAAAAAACGAATTTCGAAAGAAAGAAGGGTTGGCTACTACCCCACTCAGAGGCCGAGTGTTTTACCCACTTGGATAAACAAGCGCCTCCTTGATACCAGGCCCCTGGCCTCTGCTTTATGAGATCATGCTACTTGGACCAAAATTTTCATTGCCACGCCCGTCGTGACGAAAGTGGGGACGTCAAAATCACCGTGGCTTATTTGGGAGTGTCCCGATTAGATTCTATGGCAGTCGCGCAAGGTAGCATGGCATCACGAAAAGAAAATTGAACTGCCTTTGCTCCATCTAGGAGGCGTTGGGCAACCGTTTCGATGCACCCGTTTGCCCTCGAGGACTTTATCACTGCGAGGGTCCCTCACCGACGTTCAACTGGACACAATGCTTTCGCATTTACAACGCCTGAGAACTGCTTAGGTGTTCTCGTGTCGTTTTATACATACTTGGATAATTCGTATATCGAGTTTGTGATAACTTTTGTTGTTGATTCTATACCGTATCTAATTCGTTATTCTGATACTTCTGATCATGATGATACATGTTTGCTTTTTGGTTAACGGGCGCAAGAGCACCAACACAGCGTATGACGTAGTCTATTGTATTTTACATGGCAAAGGTAAATGAAATATGAGCGCATAGAAGCATAACAACTGTTGCTGTAAAGTGCGTCAATTATAACAGCAATAGAGTAATGACAATAACCAGTGAAGTGTACTATAAACGTATTAAATATATAATGAAGGGAAGGACATACCGTAATAAGTTAGTAGGAATAGCACAACAGCTACTGGACGTGTGTGCAAGGATCATCAGGACCCTTGCACGTAGGGGTCTGAAGACAAGCGCTCTTCTAAACGCTACTTTCGCAGCAGCGCGCCCTAGAGATAGGTTGTCCAACGAATTTCTTTAGCTTACAACCAATATCGTGCAAAAGCCGAAAACGGCTCTGCGCCATATGAGTACCGGGTGAAGGATGCATATGGCGTTGGTAAGACCAAGAAAAATGCATTTTTCTTATAGTTTCTGGGTAGCTACACACCAGCAAGGCGTGAATGACGTTTAGACTCGCCACATCTACCGTAGGTTCACCACCAATGAAGTAATTGTGAGCCATAAGTGTCAGACGATAGAAAAGGATATCACTTCACCATGAAATTGTTACTAAGGACCAATTGCCTAAATAAGGTTCAATTACATTAACCTCAATGATCGTTTCGGTGAACTAGTTACGCTTCCAATGAATTAGCAGTTTTTTGTTCGAGTTTGCCTTCAAGTCTACGGCAAGAATTGTTGTACATGCTGCCATCTAGTGAAGGCGGGGAGACATTTCCCCTTGACTGCGTGTGGTCATTGTTCTGGCAGTGCGTGCTCTTCTTCTTGGGATAGAACACGTCGGAGAGACCATTAAACGTGTGCTATGTGACTACTCGTCTGGTCGTCTCGCTATTCCTTCTTGGCTACAACATGATGTCAGAAGAACCGGTTCTATCAGCAGACATCGGCTCCTAGTCCTCCACCGTGCGAATGACGACGCCAGCAACGAAACGCCTGTTTGCTGCTTCCTATACGCACATCTCGGTACTCAAGCAACGCGACCCCTTAACGTTCGAGGCCATGGCGTCAATCATAATTCAACCACCGGACGCCTTCAACTTTTCGTCGCCGAACGAGTAGTCGAAGAGGAAACAAAGATTTGAACGCTTCCGAACCACTTCAGGGTGGTGCGTTAAGCCCGTGAAGCACTAAGTAGACGTTCTACTCTACATCAAGGGCGAGCGAGCCGAGGAAATCTACGCCACTTTTGCTCTTTATGAAGAGAACTCCAAGAAATTCGACGCAGTCGAGGAGCACTTCGACAAACTTTTTATCCCGCGACGCAACGTAATCCTTGAACGAGCCAGGTTCAACACCAGAGTGCAACAAGACAGTGAATGGGCCGAAGATTTCGTTACTGCGCTTCACACACTTTCGAAAGACTGCGCGTTCGACGCTCTTCGAGAAGAGTTGGTCCGCGATCGCATCGTAGCTGGGTAAAAGATAAACAGCTATCCGTGAGGCTACAGCTCGACGTAGACCTCACTCATCACAAGGCTCTTCAGTCCATCCGCCAGATCGAGAACGTCCGTCAGAAACAAGTCGATTTCTGCCATGGAAGTGACATATGTGAAAAAAGTTAAGTCCGCTCCCAAATCCACTTATGGTACTTCGAAACAGCACAAAAGTGGCAGCTATTCACGTGTGGAAAACAAGCCATCTTCATTCTCCGGGAAAGCAGCATGCAGAAACCATGCCGTTGGTGCGGTAAAGAGTGTCACCCTCGTACTCTGTGCCCAGCACGCGCAGGAGTCTGCAGGAATTGCCGGAAAAAGGGTCATTATGCCTCCGTATGCATGTCGCGGCACCTGCGTTGTGTCGAAACGCAACAAGTCAATTGATAAGCAGGGTTCCTCGGAGTAATCAAGTCGTCGGATGCTGGAGCGTGGGAGGCAACAATCTTGGTTCAAAGTTAGCCAGTAGATTTCAAAATTGACACTGGCGCCGATGAAACAGTCCTCCAGAAGCAAATATTCCAGGCGCTCATGGACGGACCTTTCCTCTCAGCTCCTCCTCGCCAGCAACATGGTCCAAATGGAAAGCTTCTTCCAGCCGCAGAAGTGGCACAGCTCGAGCTCATCTACCGCGACCATGCGGCTCCTCAGAATGTCTACGCCTTGGATGAGATCCGCACTCCGTTGCTAGGTGAGCCAGCGATCAACGAACTCCGGATATTTACATTTCTAAACGCCAATGCTGAGAAAGTGAATCAGAAAGACGAATTTCCAGAGTTGTTCCAGAGACTTGGCAAGCTGCGCAAGGAACATCGAATTCAGCTGCAAGCAGGAGTGTGGCCTTTCGCGCTCAGCTCTCCGAGGTGCATCCCAATTCCTTGATGCGAAAGGACAAAGTTGGAACTACAAAGTATGCAGAAACTCGGCGTCATATCACCTGTTGACGGGCTGACTGAGTAGTGTGCACCAATGGTAGTCGTCCGAAAGCCCTCCGGAGACGTGAGAATATGCGTGGACTTCAACGAACTGAACCGCCACGTTCTCCGAGAATGGCATCACATGGCTTCCATGGAGCACACTCTCGGACTTCTTCATGGAGCTACAGTGTAATGCAAATTGGTCGCTAACTCTGAATTTTGGCAAATTCCATTTTGTGAAGGTTCTGAAAAGCTCACCACATTCATCTCACCTTTGGAACGCTTCTATTTCAACCGGTTACCGCTTGGAATTGCGTCAGCTTCTGAACACTTCCAGAAACAGATGTCATGCATTTTACAAGGCGTCAGTAGGGTTGTCTGACCGACATCCTTATCTGGGGTTCGAATGAGCATGAACACAATGAGATACTCAGAAATGTGCTGCAGGTACTCGTCAAGGCTGGAGTGACATTGAATGAAACCAAACGATTGTTTATTGTTTAGCGCCTCACGTTCCTTGGACACTGGCTATACCAAGGCAGAATACGACCCGACGAAAAGAAAGTTCAAGCCATTATGAAAATGGAGTGCACAAGGAACAGGACCGAGCTGTAGAGAATTCTCGGAATGGCAACATACCTCGCCAGATTCGTTATCAATCTCTCTGAAGTCCTGCAACCACTTAATCTTTTGGTGTCAAAGAAGAAAGATTTTGCTTGGGATGCTCCACAAATGAAGGCGTTCAATAGATGGACGTCAGTGCTCTGGTCTCGCCCTGTCCTTGGAGTTTACGATCCACCGAGAGAAAAGACCATCACTGCAGGGGTATCGTGCTTCAGGCATCGTGCATTAATTCGGCAGAAGCAAACAAATGACAAGTTTCATGTCATCGCTTATGCTTGACGATTACTCACGGAGACCGAGGAAAACTCAAATCGAAAAAGAGGCTTCCACTTTAGTATAGGCATGTGACAAGTTCGGCGATTACCTTCTCGGCAAGCTGTTCAAGCTGAAGACAGAGCATAAGTCGTTGATTCCCATATTCACTTCGAAGAACCTTGACGACCTGATACCCAGATTACAGATGCTAAAGATGAGAACGATGCAATACCAGTACGAGATTGCATACGTTCCAGACAAAGACCTCCTAGCCGCAGGCGCTCTTTCCAGAGCGCCTCTCAGAAAAATAGAAGACACAGAGCTCTAAGAAAATGTGGACGCTTTCGCAGACTCTTTGAAAACCTCTTTTTCCGTAAAGGAACACTGCCTTCAATGGTTAAAGGCTTCCCAACAAACAGACCCTGTTTGTGCACAAGTTCGCTGGTGGAGCAAGACAACAAGAGTGGCCCTCCAGGTGAGATTTACCAGTGGCCCTGAAACCTTTCTCGGAGCATTTATACCAGCTCACTCTGGAGTACAGTTTGCTCCTCTACACTCCTCGAGTTGTGGTTCCTGCCTCTTGCCAAAACGAAGTCTACGACTCTTGCATGAAGACACTTCGCCATAACAAGGACACTTGCTCGAGCCAGAGATTGTGCCTGGTGGCCCACTACAGGAGCTCATGTCATTTCCTTGGTGCAGCAATGTCAGCAATGCATGGAAACAACAAATAACAGGAAAATGCAACTAAAAAGTTCCGAATTTCCAGAAAGAGCCTGGCAACGCACTGCAATGGACTTGTTTCACTATAAGAGCTAGTGGTGGTTGATAGCAACAGATTATTATTCAAGATACCCTGAACTGACTCGGCTCGAAAAGCTTACGTCCGCAGCTGTAGTCAACCACTTCAAATCATTTCTTGCACGCCATGGGATTCCTGAGGAAGTGGTTTCCGACAACGGCCTGTAGTTTTCGTTGACTGAAGGCTGTTTCACATGCTGCAAAATTGGTGCAACGGCAAAAATCGGTGCAGTCCCACGCGTCGCAGTGTGATTTTTTGAGGGCCCATTTCACATGATTGCGATTTCAACAATACGACTGGTGCGACGCCCAGGGTTGCTTACTGCCAGGTTTCGTGGCACACGCTGCATAATTCTTTCATTGTAATGAATAAAAAGTTGACATTGTAATATTACGCACTTTTCTTCATTAGGAGTCAGTAATATGCATGTTTTATGATTATAAAACGTGTTGAAGTTAAGATTTGTTTTGTAGTGCGCATCGGCGATTTCTGAATTTCCGTGTGACATCGCGCATGTAAACAGCCGTTCGCAGGTGGTTCAGCACTGTGTGTTGTCTCATCTGCCTTCTATCACCGTTTCATTCTGCCTGCGCTACAACAATCTACAAAATGACCTATGGAAAAATGATATAGCGACACTTATATGAATAAATGAAATAATGAATAAGAATAATAAATGAATACTTATAGGTATAATTATTCATTTCGAAAGTCTTAAGCAATGACTATATCTCTAAGCTTACCAAGGCGTTCTTGTTCCACGAACACAAGTTTTATTTCTCCCTCTCATCGACAGCCATGGAATGGAACTTCACTTTCATAAGTATCAGGATGCAAACATTCTGTAGTTTGTACTGAGCATTTGTCTGCATCCTATAGTGTCCATGTTTGTATCCAGTTCTGACGTTTCAATTGTAGTGATCTACGCATATTTTTATATAGCAAAAAACGAATTTACTGAACTTTGTTTTCAAACCTACCATGTGGCCATGCAGTAACCACATTAACAGGCAAAAAACAAAAAACTGCAGATTCAGTGTACGCGTTGAAAACTAGTTTTTGTCAAGTGGTCAATTAAATGCTGTTGAAGTAACTGCGATATATACTATTTGTCTTATTTTCAACAATCCAATATGTCATCTTTTGCAAGGTTTGCTTATGCACCGCATAGGTCACAACCTTAATGTCATAAACGAGGAGAGGGGGTTAACCGAGGGTCCCGATTTTTATTAGTCATATTATAAGCAGCCAACAAACACTGACACCAAGGAAACATAGGGGAAATTGCTTGTGCTAATTAATGAAAATAAAGATATGATAAATTATTGGAAATTTAAGTGGATGAAATAACAACTTGCCGCAGGGGGGAACCGAACCCACAACCTTCGCATTTCGCGTGCGATGCTCTACCAATTGAGCTACCGCGGCGCTGTTTCCCCATCCACTTTCTTGGGTATTTATGTGTCCTAGTAGAACCCTGGGAGTGTTAGCCAGCGCCATCACACACAGACCTTGTCGGCGGACGTGGAACGTCCTTTTTGCCGCAGGCGTCACGTTCTCGTGACGCCTGGCTAACACTCCCAGTGTTCTACTAGGACACATAAATACCCAAGAAAGTGGATGGGGAAACAGTGCCGCGGTAGCTCAATTGGTAGAGCATCGCACGCGAGATGCGAAGGTTGTGGGTTCGGTTCCCACCTCGGGCAAGTTGTTTTTTCATCCACTTCAATTTCCATTAATTTATCATTTCTTTATTTTCATTTAATAAGCACGAGTAATTTCCCCTATGTTTCCTTGGTGTCAGTATTTGTTGGCTGCTTATAATATGAACCTTAATGTCATGTAATTTTTAAACACTACATTGTTCACAAACTATACCGAAATGCAAACGGCAGCGCATTTAGATGCACGCTGCAAGACATCAAGACAGTGACGTTTGTTTAGCAAGGAATGGTGTGACATGTATGCAGATGAATGAATATGTGCTTATGTACTTATTGATTTAAATTACTGGCAAGCTGCAAGGTTGGAGTATTATGTGAGGGGGAATAAAAAAGTTCTTACAAGAGGAAGAAGGGCACAGCAAAAAAAGCAGCACCAATAAAATGCACCAACTAGCCCAACGTGTTTTACTGGTACAACGGTGTACAATACTTAACAAACAATAACAGAAAAATTACAGCCCATGCACCTTGTACATATGGTAAACCAGCAAAACTGAAATGTGCGGCCCCGGTGTTTATCACTGGATTAATTCCGACGGTTCATTCAAGTCTTTCTATATTATTGGTTATGTCTGCGTTTCCTATGAGGCGCCGCACACATTTGGCATGCGCTTATCACATTGTGTATTTGGAATGCCACACATCGCGCTTTGCGAGATCACTATCATGGGAAGTGCAAAGAGTGGTTCATTGCGTTAATCGAGCCGGTCCATCAAAGTCTTTCTTAATTACGTTACGTATTTGTGCTTTTTAGTGAGTTAATCATAGCATTTATGACCCGGTTATGCAGTGTAGTTACTAAGTGACACACTGGGGCCGCACATTTCATTTAATTAAATACAGGGACACATTTTTGAACTTATCGGGAATTTGGAGAGAGACTGCTGCATGCGCGCTCTCCTGTAAGAGAAACGACGTCACCATCGGTGTAGCGAATGGCCCACCACACCTTTGCTGCGAGATAATTATGACAACATGATCTTGTCTTAACCCCGTCCCCCTCTGTGTCCCTTCCCTGCAATAATACGTGGATAAATGTATATGTTTTAAATGCATAAGCATTTCTATGTCTACCCAACAAGAAATTTCTCCTTCCATCATGCAAGACGAATGGAATGGCTCACACCCCCTTAAACAATGGCTCATACCCCTACACTAGGGTTCTTGTGATCGGACCACGAGTGTTTCTTCTAGGCATATATAGCTTCACTGTAAAAAGAATGGACACCTTTCTGCTAGAGACCAAGATGGTCATGAGGCCTACTAACAAATGAAATTTATTTAACATGCCGAGTGAACGCTAGTTGGGAAGCAATAAATCGAAGCTACACAAAAAGCAGAAGCAAAGACTGATTAGTGCCCATACAGATCCCAACAGGAAACGCATCCATTTCTGAAAGTATAACAGAGGCCGTGCTGACACAAGATTATCCCAGTGCCTTTGCATCTGCAGCTTCCATAATTTCTCTGGGCAGCCGATCACAGAATGCTAGCTTCTTTCTCTACAATGCACTCTCAACATGTGAGCGTGCATTGTATGGGAAGAAGCTAGCATTCTTTGCAGATCAGCTTCTTCGAAAAAAAAAAACGAAAGCTGTAGATAGAAAAATGCTGGAAGCATGGCCTCCGTTACAAATGGATGCATTTCGTGTCAGAAAACACGCATTAATTTTTGCTTCCCCTTTTTGTGTATGCTTGGTTGTATGTTTTGTGTATGTTTGGTGTGTATGTTTGGTTTATTGCTTGTCAGCCAGCATTTACGCGGTGTGTACTATAAACTTTTGGTTGTTAGATCACCTCGGTTTTTTCTTGTTCGTCCTGGTGTGTTCTCTGGTACCGTTTGAAGCCAGGGTATTTTTTATTTTTTTATACTGAAACAAGTCACTTTAATGGCCCTTATAATGTTTCTGTGTACCTCATAAAATCTTTTATTTGACCAATGTAGCAAGAATGTATAGTGTGAAGCAGTAATAATAGGGTACGCTAACTACTAATTTAAATATTTATTGTGAAAATGCAGTGATTTATAAAGGTTACCAGAAAGTAGTACAGCAATAAAACCTGATAAAGACTGGAGCTCGATGAAACCAAACATAAAAACTGGAAAGGGAGAAAATGCATATAGATATACAAGTCCGGGAAAACACAACAGTGGTATTTCCAAATGCATATGTGGCTACCTTCCAAGAAACTGGTCTTTTTCCAATGGCATGGAACTAGAAGACTGTGCTTGCATGAAAAAGCTCTCAGTCGGTCCATTGGAATAAGAAAAGTGTTTCTTGGAAGGTGTTGGCATGCAGGATTTTTTCTGTATTTTCTTTCTTTAGCATCTTTATGTATGTTTGGCTGCATCAAGCACCAATTTTTATGTAGCCTTCAAAGATGTCTTTCTTTTCTGGCAATCTGTATAACACGCTACATTTTTTACAATGAACCTTGGTTGAAAGTTAGCCTTCATCGATCATCCTGTTGATACTGCGTCATGCTATGCACCCTTGCAACATTATTGTGTGCACCCGCCGTGGTTGCTCAGTGGCTATGGTGTTGGGCTGCTGAGCACGAGGTCGCGGGATCGAATCCCGGCCACGGCGGCCGCATTTCGATGGGGGCGAAATGCGAAAACACCCGTGTGCTTAGATTTAGGTGCACGTTAAAGAACCCCAGGTGGTCAAAATTTCCGGAGTCCTCCACTACGGCGTGCCTCATAATCAGGAAGTGGTTTTGGCACGTAAAACCCCAAATATTATTATTATTATTGTGTGTGTGTGTGTGCGTACATGCGTGCGCATGCATAGATTTTAATGTGAAATCGTGCCCTCGGGTGGAGGTATCAATTTTCTCCTGTGCAGCCTCATGGATTCATTAACTATAGTGCAACAGGAATACGGCGTACAAGAACGAAGTGAACACACGGAGTACTTCGTTCTTGTCCGTTGCCTATCTGTTGCGCTTTAGTTAATAATAAGTACACACCAACTCGTCCAGTTTTCAGTTCTTATGTCGGGCTTATAAGCCCGCTTGTGTGCTGGAATATCTGCATGGCTATGTATCCTGTAATTTAATTCTTGGCCATGTGCTTGCAAGCCTCATGTCAATCTCCTGATTTTCCTGACAATTTCATGTGATGTGCAGGTCCAGACAGTTTCTGGTGAATCCATGCAGGTGAGCAGGGTGTTGCGTAGGGTGTAATCTTCACTAGAAGTGCTGCTTTGACTGCTTTCAGTTCAGCTTTTGTAGATGTAGGATGACCTGGAATGGTACACACTTGTATGGGCTTTAATTTCATGTGCTGTAATACTACTGTTACACTGCTATTGCCACATCAGTATACTATATGTGCCTGATGTTTGCTTGCATCTTCATGCTTAGCAACCTCTGTGTTTGGCAGTTGCATATAGTCTCCTGGCCTAATTGTTTGCCCTCATATTGCATGGTATGGGCCTGCTGTGTTTCAAGTTCAGGTTCTCCCGCAGTTGTTTGTGAAGGGAGAGGTAGACATCTTCGCATCTCGTATGCTTGCTGGCATAGTATCTTGGGACTAGGTTCTGAGCACTTGAGGCAAAGAATTTCTGCTGCAGGCTGCAACCCTATTCTGTCCAGGTGCTTGTTCGCTTGCTCTTTCTCATAGAGGTCTTCAAGCATGGTGAAGTCGGAAAGAGCTGTTATTACCCGATGCCTGTATTCGATGAGTTGTCTGTTTTCTGCATTGCTGGCAATTCATACCGTACAATAACTTGGATACAAGCACAGCATCTGCGATTTTGCATAGTATCCACTCCTCCACCCGCCATGATTTCAAGATTATTCATTTCACCAGGTGTAGAATTTGCGCCCAGGCATGGCGAAATTGTTTCGCCCACGCGCTGGCTCTGCAGTCATGGTCTTACACTAGCTGAGGATTTGTGGATGTTGACTTCCGGGTATAATTCTCCAGCTACGTGGAGCACAACGTGCAATCTTGGGTAGTTCTTCATTCTAGTCTTTTTTCCTGACGTCGATGTAAGCTGACTTATCAGAAAGTGAGAGGCCAGACTGGCCAAGAAAGTCTGCAGTGTTGTCGAGAGCTTGCATCATTCTTAGTTTCTGTATAAGATAGCTTTCCCATAGACTGTAGAACACCATAGGCTGTGGTACTTGTAGTAGGCCTGTGTTGTTGGTGTGAGCGGGCCAAATGTACCTCCAACTCTCACCTGGAATTTTCTGTCTTTCAAAAAGTTACTGTTTAACTTAAGTGCTCTACCAGAAATTTTTGTGCTTACCGTTCCTCTTATTAGAGTAGTATGAGGTACTGCCGTTAAAAGCCTCTTCACTCTCTTAATTATTTCACAAGCGGTATTACACAATGCCCTGCAATAATGTTTCTGCTGTTTATGGCCCACTCATATCTGCCCGAAGGGACAACTCCTGAAAAAGGTTTTCTTTGTGCTATGTGTGCGACGTATTATGAGCATTCATGTCTTGATATTTACACATCTGTAGAACCAGCTTCCTGACAGAGTACTTGCTATTGTGGTTATGCTTATTTGTGCAGTGCTGTTGAACAATACATATTGATGCAATGAATGTTTACACACTCGAATTATCACGAAAGATGGTTGTTTTACAATTGTGCACTTTGCTTTCGATTGGTGTTAGATTTTGCATAAGTATGCCCCCCTATGCAATAGTATCTGGAAGTTTAAGGGTTCAATAAAAGGTTATGAACTAAATATAAGTGCAAGAGATTTTTTTTACCTATGACTCCCATTGAAATGCGACTTCCATAGCTGGCAAATGAAGCCTTCGCTTTGTGTTAGCAGCAGAATGCTATAGCCACAGTGGCAGAGGAATAAATTGAAGAACAATATTTTTGTCTATAGATCTTTTCTTGCCTGTATGTAAGTAAAATTAGAAATAACTTTGTCTTTGCAAGAAGCATTTTGTGGTCCATCATTGAATGAACCATGTATTGGGTATAGTTGAAAATGCATAAACTTGTTCTAAAATCCTCGGGTGATATGTTTGTGCAAGTAGCGTGGTATTTCATTACTTATAAAGATAGTAATCACAAAAGATATCATTACGCGGGTTTACACACAAATAGATGTATCACAAGCTTATTAGAAACATGTAAGGCATGAATGTTTCTGCACACTAGATCAGCTGTGAACGTGCAAGAACTGCTTGTACTTTAAGGATTCAAATTCTCACAGAAACTGCACAGTTGTGATTTACTCTTCTTTAACGAGTCGTTTTGTATGGTGTTATCCCCACAAGAACAGGCTGTTTGCATGCTTTTTGCATTCTTGCACTAGTTTTACATGATGGTGCAGGATGGTACGTTGTCACTGTTCCACTATAGCACGCGAATAATTTACTTATTTACTAGCTGTAGAGGTTATTACCTTTTAAAGCAAATGTTAATACAGGTGCAGTAAGGATACAAAGTCCGCAACATATTCAATGTTTATTGGGCTGTGTGCAAGGAAAAAATTCTCCAGAGAACAGGTGCAACCTTACGTGCATGTAATATTCGAAAAAAAATTACGACGCTGTTTATTCAAGCCACACATTTAATGCTATCATAATTCATTACGATAGCCTACAATTTTGCTCTGACAAACTTAGTAAGGTATGTAAGATAACCTTTCAAGGTACATAGGGAAATTCACGCTTGAAAACAGACAAGAAAATGCAACGGAACAGTACCGCGTTCAGCACAACGTTGAAACTTTCGGTACTTTGCTGTCTTATCAATTGCCCTAGCCGAGGTTGACATATATTAAGCTGTGCCGTAATCGCGATTTTTGCATGCTACTCAACAAGATAAAATGTGACGATATCGTCGTCTGGTGGAGATCGAACACCACCTAGTACCGACAAATCGCAAAGGCGTAAGAAGCAAACGTGGAAATGCACTTCACTTGCTGCGTAGCGTGTCAACAAACGCATATAAATCGGAGAATGGAATCTGCGGTAGAAGTCTTTTATTCTCCCTTCGCGTACCCATCGAATTCGGCAATCGACATCTCAGCATATTGCACTTGTTGGGCAAGACGCCATTTTCCAAAATAAACAGGCGAAATAGCTCCGTGATTGCTCTCTGCGCAATTTCGGCGGAAAATCGCAGCGATCGCTGCGATGGTGCGACTGTGCGACAAAGCGGTTGGGCGCAGCCGAAAATCACGGGGTTGACACTGCGACTGCGTTTTCGTCGCAAACGACGGAAATCAACTTCCGGTGCAACGAAAATCGCATCATGTGAAACAGGCTTGAGTTTTCACTCTTCGCTCAGGACTACGCCTTCAAGCACGTTACCTCTAGCCCTCACTACCCTCGAAGCAGCTATGCAGAAACTGCTGCCTTCGTTGCTCTAGATCTTGGATTTTTATCGGCACCCACACAGCCTTGGATATCCCAATGCTCAGGCATCCAGCATATCATAATATTGTTACGTCCAAGCGCGTAAAAGGGACGCGTGGATCAAGAAGAGGAAGAAAGAGGAGAACGAAGACTGTGCAGCGGCCATTCCTGTTGTTCGTAGCCTGCCGTTCCTGCTCTCGCACGCCTAAATAAACCCCTTTTCCCCGTGCTTGTAACAAATTGGTGGAGGTGCGGGGTACACCTCGTAACCACGGAGCCTACGCTGCTACAACTTCGCCGAAGCCGTCGACTTGCCGGACTTCCGCCACCATCACCTGACATGACTGAATACGCCTGCCAGATTCCCGAAGGTTCTGACGCGGCTTCAAGGCCAGCACCTGGCGTTCCGTGGCAATACTACCGGGTGCCACTCACTTTCGGAGGAAAAGCCGGAGAAGATGTCGACGAGTGGCTCACAAACTACCGAAGGGTGAGCCGATCTAACGGTTGGAACTCGACCGCACAGTTGTCAAATGTTGTGTTTTCCCTTACCGACACAGCACTCGTCTGGTATGAGAATCACGAAGACACGCTCACTTCATGGGAGCTTTTCGTAGAGGAGCTCAGAGCGTGTTTTGGAGACTCTAGCGCAAAAAAGAAACGCGCCGAACAGACGCTTTCGCAAAGAGCTCAGATTCCCGGCGAGACCTGTACGACTTATATCGAAGAAGTGCTGAAACTGTGCAAAATAGTGAACTCTCAAATGTCTGAAGAGGACAAAGTTGGACATTTGTTGAAAGGGATAGCCGAAGACGTCTACAATTTTTTGATCGGGGCGCAAAGTTGTATTTCCGTGGAACCAGGCTGCAACCTTTTGTGGAGTGAGCGGCGAGTCGTTGCGCCCTGTTTGTGTGTGCACTGCTGAAGTGTCCTTGGCTGGTGGAGTTTTCGCGACGGAGTTTGTAGTTATTCCCCGATCGACGCACGAAGTGATTTTGGGCATCGACTTTTTGCGGCAGTGTGGTGCGACCGTTGATTGTCGCACGGGGGAAGTTTGCGTCGATGACCATGTTTCGTCCGGGCTCTTAGAGGAGACTTGCAGTCAAGGTGAACTTTGTGTGTCTGCAGATACTGTTGTGCCTGCGTCCACCTCGGTGTGCGTGCCGGTTGTATGTCGCGGTGAAGTTCCAGGCAGTTTCGATGCCTCCGTAGAGCCAATGCATCTAAATTGTGTGAAGAAGAACGTTTTTGTCCCTCATTGTGTGGTATCCATCGACAACGGGCGTGCTGGCTTGTGGACGGCCAACTGCTCGGCAGAACCCGTCCTGCTTCCAGATGGCTTGAAACTCGCCTACTTTACAGAATACACGTCTTCGTCCGTAGCCGTACTAACAGACTCGCCGTGCGAACCTGCTGACGCTCGCCAAGTCTCAGACAAAAAGCTTCTGTCGATGATAAGTCGCTCAGCACAAGGGAGCGCCATACCTTGGTGGAGACGCTTTCTAAGCATCTGTCAGTGTTTGACTTTGCGCAGCCGGACAAAGCGTTCGCGATTCCCGAGTCACGAACGCGCCATACTATCGATACGGGATCTGCGCGCCCGATCAGGCAAAAGCCTTATCGCGTGTCGCCTAACGAGCGCAAGATAATCGGGGAACAAGTGAGTGACATGATGAAAAATGGAATAATACAAGAGTCCTCGAGTCCTTGGGCAGCTCCGGTCATACTCGTCAGAAAGAAAGATGGTAACTGGAGATTTTGCGTCGATTATCGAAGATTAAACGCCGTGACTAAGAAGGATGTCTACCCGCTGCCCCGGATTGATGATGCAATTGATTGTCTTCATTCGGCCTCTTATTTTTCTTCAGTGGACCTGCGCTCAGGATATTGGCAAATCCCGATACACCCGACAGACAGAGAGAAAACAGCCTTCATAACCCCGGATGGATTATTCGAATTCAATGTGATGCCATTTGGGTTGTGCAACGCTCCAGCAACCTTTGAAAGGTTCGTGGACACCATTCTGCGTGGGTTAAAATGGAACATCTGTATGTGCTATCTTGACGACGTTGTTATATTCGGGCGCACATTCAATGAGCACAATACGCGCCTGGATATTGTCCTCGACTGCATCAAAAACGCCGGCCTGGTTCTGAACTCCAAGAAATGTAAATTTGGTGACCGTCAAACCCTTGTGCTGGGTCATCTTGTTGACAAAGACGGTATCCGGCCTGATCCCCTCAAGACGGCAGCTGTTGAGGCATTCAGTGCGCCGCAGTCAGTGAAGCAACTTCGTAGTTTTCTGGGTCTTTGCTCTTACTTTCGCCGATTTATTCCTGGTTTTGCTGACGTCGCTTATCCTCTGACAAATCTGCTACATAAAGACGCACGGTTTGAGTGGACACCCGAGTGCGAGTCTGCATTTCGTCAGCTGAAGTTCCTGCTGACCTCCCGACCTATCCTTCGCCACTTCAATCCTACTGCGCCGACAGAAATCCACACAGATGCTAGTGGCGTCGGTTTGGGTGCCGTCTTGGTCCAACGTTATGACGACCGTCAGCACGTGATTGCTTATGCAAGCCGCTCATTAAGCAAACCTGAACGAAATTACACGGTGACAGAGCAAGAATGCCTCGCTGTAATCTTTGCAGTTCAGCGATTTCGCTCGTACTTGTACGGACGCCCATTCC
Organism: Dermacentor variabilis; assembly: GCF_050947875.1. Taxonomy (NCBI): domain Eukaryota; kingdom Metazoa; phylum Arthropoda; class Arachnida; order Ixodida; family Ixodidae; genus Dermacentor; species Dermacentor variabilis. Next base: position 73,480,349 of record NC_134574.1, on the reverse strand, counting down.
TAGTCGTCACAGACCACCATTCCCTGTGCTGGCTCGTGAATCTTCGCGACCCTTGTGGTCGCCTTGCGCGCTGGGCTTTGAGGTTGCAGGAATATAACTTCACTGTTGCCTACAAGAGTGGCCGAAAACATGCTGACGCAGACTGCCTTTCCCGTATGCCGCTTACTACGACGGACTGCGACGCAGACGATTTTGATCTTCTCGTCGCTTCTGTGACATCCGCGTTTCCAGAAATCGATGCGTTCAAAGCAGAACAACGGACAGACTCCAAATTGGAGCCACTCTTCACTTCTGCCCATTCAAGTGCAACAAGCAGCTACTGTCTACGTGACGGGCTCCTGTACAAAAGGAACTACTCAAGCACGGGTGCACGCTTCCTTCTAGTGGTGCCGGAGCGTCTCCGGCCAGCAATCCTTCAGGCTATGCACGATGACCCTACCTCCGGTCACTTAGGCACTGTGCGCACCCTTTATCGCATTCAAGAACGCTATTACTGGCCCCGGATGCGACATTCGGTTGAGTTGTATGTCGCCAGCTGCATACAGTGCCAACGTCGGAAACGCCCAACCACTGCCCCATCTGGTCTGCTTCAACCTGTGCCACCTCCCAGTTCACCCTTTCTGCAAGTTGGAATTGATCTGCTAGGCCCTTTTCCAAAGTCATCTAAGGGGAACCGCTGGATAATTGTCTGCGCCGACTATTTCACGCGCTATTGCGAGACAGCGGCTATACCATCAGCCACCGCCACCGAAGTATCGCTCTTCTTACTTCACGCTATTGTTCTGCGACATGGACCGCCTGGTGTTATTATAAGCGACCGGGGACGTCAATTCACGGCGGATATCGTGGAAGAGCTTGTGCGTTTATGTAACTCGCACCTCAGGCACTCGACGCCGTATCGTCCGCAAACGAACGGCCTCACTGAGCGCACTAATCGGACAATCACAAATATGCTTTCCATGTATGTTGCGTCCGATCACAAGAATTGGGATGAAGTTCTACCGTTTATTACTTACGCCTACAACACCGCCAAGCACGAGACAACCGGCTACAGCCCCTTCTTCCTTCTATATGCTCGGCCGCCCCGGTATACGCTCGACACTGTCCTCCCTTTTTACCACCACGACAATCCTACGGTCGCCGATACGCTATGCCTTGCTGAAGAGGCTCGGAGACTTGCGCGTCTGCGGACTTTGGCATCACAAGAAAACTCCACAGCCCGCTACGACGCACGACATCGGCCTGTTGCATATCACCCTGGTGATCTCGTTTGGCTTTGGACTCCTACAAGGAAGCGCGGTTTGTGCCAAAAGCTGCTGGCAAACTACGATGGACCGTATGTTGTCATCGACAAAGTCAGCGAAGTGAACTATACTCTCGCGCGTCTCACGAACAATGGTAGACGTTCTGCTAGGACACAAGTCGCGCATGTAGCACGGTTGAAATCATGCACGCCACGACAAGCTTGTTGACTCGCCCAGTGGGCTTTGTCTGCGAGGAGAGGTATATGTTACGTCCAAGCGCGTAAAAGGGACGCGTGGATCAAGAAGAGGAAGAAAGAGGAGAACGAAGACTGTGCAGCGGCCATTCCTGTTGTTCGTAGCCTGCCGTTCCTGCTCTCGCACGCCTAAATAAACCCCTTTTCCCCGTGCTTGTAACAATATGTTAGATGCATATTATGTGCAAATAACAGTATAAGGTTCCATAACTATAGAAATTTTGCCACATGACGTCACATTTTCCCCGTTTTACAATCACTGTGTGCCTACCAAGAAAGGAAAGCCGTTTACAAATCAGTCACCAATGCCGAGTCTTTTCGGCGCTCGTACGGCACGCCCATATCGCGTCGTTCATTGCTCTGGAAGTTTCGATTGGTGGAAGGTTCTCTTAGGTCTCGGACGATTGCTTAGCCACTATGTCCTCGTTGTCGGTTGCGTCCGTTCGCAGGCTGCTTTGCGGAGGCTGTTTGGCCGGGACGGGACCGGTTTCTCCTCCGTTTGGGCGCAGGAACAGATGGCGTCTGTTTCTGCGTACGGTTCTCCCTGCAGTCTGGACTCAGTAGGATCTTGGTGTTGAGGAAGGACAAAGGACTGTGCCCTCGGCGCATCTGTCTCTCAGCCATACTTGGTTGCCTGCGGATAAACTGGGAAGAGGTCTCGTAGCATTACGTCTGTCAAAATACATCTTTTGTTTCTGTCTGTATTTTACGTCCTGCTTTTTCCAAGAAACGGTTACCACTCGCGGTTTTAGCGCGGATAGCATTCATGGCATTCGTGAGCGTAAGCGGCGGCTTATTAGCAGTTGCGCTGGGCTATAGCTTGTTGTGCCCCGTGTGTTTCCATAATTCAGCAAGGCAATGTAGGGGTCCGGCGCTTTCTTGAGTCTTCTTTTGAGAGTCCCTACTATGCGCTCAGCTTCTTTGCGTGTGGGTAACGAGGGCTCGTTGTGATATGCTTGAAGCCGTACTTTCTTGCAAAATTAATGAAAGCGAATGAGTTTAACTGTGGCCCGTTGTCTGATATTACCGTTTTCGGAATCCCGTGCCAGGCGAAGATGCTTTTCAGATGCTCGATGACCACCTGTGATGCTTTTCCTTGATCCAGTAGGGCCAGCTCAGGATACCTGGAGTGGTAATCGACAACAACAAGATAGACAGCTCTTTTCATCTCAAATAAATCAATTCCGATGTTCTCCTATGGAAGCTCCGTTGTTTCCAATGGGATCGTCGGTTCAGAACAATGGGCGTGCTTTACGGCACAAGCTTGGCAGTTGGTCACGGTTGCTGCAATTTCCTGGCTGATTCCTGGCCACCATACTGAGTCCTTAGCGTTTTTGCGGCAGCGGGTAATGCCTTGATGCCCTTCGTGGATTCTCTGAAGCATTTCTTTCAGCAGAGCTCTTGGGATTACTCGTCTGGAGTTATTTAGAAACAACTGCTTGCAAACCGTGATGTTGCCACGATCCGTCGACAACGGTTTGAGAACTTGAGGTAGCAAGTCGTTTGCGGGCCAACCTTGCATGGGAACTTCGAGCAACCATGCGCACTCAGGGTCCGTTGCCTGCTCTCAGCGTATGCAGTCGAGCATGTCATCTGAGAGCGCATATCGAAGGACTCCATCCACGTGAGCCGAGACGTCAGATTCAGACATTTCCCCGATAGACAGTTCCGTGTTCATCGCGCTGGCTCGAAAAAGAGTGTCTGCTGTAGCGATGGGTTTAGCCGGGACCTGTGGGAGTTTGAACGAGTACCGCATAAGACGCATTCTGAACCTTCGGATTCTTGGTGGAAGAGAATCGAGAAGTTCGCGACCCAGTAGCGGAAGGAGGGGCTTGTGGTCTGTCTCAAATAAACAACGTGAAGCCTTCCAGAAATTTGTCGAAGCGTTCTGCGGCCCAGGTCAATGCCAAGGCTTCCTTTTCGATTTGTGAATACATCTTCTCTGTTTTCGTGAGCGATCTGGAGGCCAGATGGCTGATCCTGGAGTAGTACGGCGCCAAATCCTTACGAAGACGCGTCCGCCGAAACGATTGTCGAGTATATGGGGTTGTACTTTGCCAGGCATCTGTTCGAGCTGATAGTAGTCTTGATCTTCTCAAAAGCTTCCTCTTGTTGAGTTCCCCAACACCACTCGCTGTCTGTTGATGAGGCTGCGTAGAGGCGCAGATGTAGACTCAGCATCAGAAAGAAACCTTGCGAGGTTGTTCATCATGCCTAATAAGGAACGAACCTCAGCGACGTTTTGGGGTTCGCAAGCAAGCGCGCTCATTTGATTACATTTCGGCATCCCGTTGTATAGCTTGGCGAGCGAGAAATGCGGTTTCACCGCTTGCGCTACATTGTCTCCTAGTGATACGGCTCTAGGAATAGCTTTTTATACCCAGGGCTTTTATAGACTGAATTCGGTAGTCGTTCTTTTCTTCTTTCCGTCGATATCCGCCGGCGTTCGCAGCAGAAATCCCAAAATGCTTTGCAAGTATATGGATGAATGAAAAATAAATGTAGCTTTCCCCAACAAGATTTGAACCGCAACACCGCATAAAAAGTCAGGGTATCTACCTGTGAGCCGCACCGCTGTTTTTGCTTTCCTGTGTCACCTGACACAACATAACAATACAAATTTAACTCGTCGTTTACACGCAGTAACAACATGTAACTTTTACACAGAGTAACAAAGCTGTCGAATTCCGAAAGGATTTAAAATTTTTAAAAATATTTAGGAAGGTAAAAATTTAAATAAAAACAATTTAAAAGCAATAAAACTATGCGGAATAAACAAGAACATTTATACGCTAACATTTGTTTGTCGGCAGGACGAGTTCTCACACGTCACCTGCGTATGAGATCTTGTTTTTCTAAGTGAACGAGATTGACGCACAAAAACGAAGGAGCTTTGCAGAATGTGAGAGCGCGTACTCCATTAATGATTTCATTTCAGCCATGAGTGCAATTCTTAATTGTCTTTGCCACGCTCCAACCAATCTGGCCGGCGCTTGTAGGTTTCCTTATTCTGGTGTTTTTTGGTGTGTGCCGGAACCAGCATCTGATTATGAGGCTTGCCAAAGTGCGGGAATCTATTAATTTTGACCCCCTGGGGTTCTCTAACTTGACTCAATGCACGGCAGACAGATTTTGTTGCAGTTCGCTCCCAGCATAATACGTCCGCCGCGACCGCTATTTTATCCCGCGACATTATTTGGGGCTTGCACAAAATTTAATAGTCTTTCATAAGTTGTTCTCTAACCGAGTAGGCGCCGATGTCTTCCACGGATGTCTTTCGTCGATTCCATTTGAGTAAATCGGAAGTACCTTTAGAGAAAACATTGGAACACGTGCAATAGAAAGGCAGCCTTCGAACAGTTATTAAGCATGCCAAGAAAAGCGCCGTCCTTTCTGCATATAGTACTATATAAAGTACTGCAAAGTACTTTAAATTGGAAATGTTATTTGTGGAGGCATATAACATTTCCACTACTTGCATATTTTGCTAGAAATATGCCGTAGTATTATTATACAGGGCAAAAATATGTTTTCTTCAGCGAATTAAAAGAATAAGGTTTCTGGCAGGGATGGTCCGCAACACCACCGATAGTACATACAGAAGAGTACCGCGACTGAGCGCCATCATGGAACTAGCGGCTATGATGGGCTAACCACAACATCTCCAGCTATGTAAAGCAGAAGTGAACATAAAGAATATAACTGAAGTCAGCGGTACAATGCGAGAAGCAGGATAAGGCAGAAGGGATTGGAATTTTTATGGTTCTGCACTTCGCCACTAGGGAACGATACATCCACAATGACAACAAGACATGAATGACGTAGAAAACGACGTCAAAGAAGTAGAAAATTGAAGAAAGTTTGTTTCTGTTCCTCCAAGACATGTGGAATCACGTCCATCAAAGTTTACTGGCACGGATACGCGACGAAATAGCGCGGGACTTATTGTGTCAAAATGAGGCTTAGTCCCCGAACCGGCGGATAGAGCGGTTGCGTCGGGGAGTGCCCGGAACCGTAACTTCAGCGTCGTCTTGCATGAAGTGATCGCGATGCTGTTGCTGTACTCGGTCTGCATCATCCTAAGTTCCTAGTGCTCATCTTCTTCATCACAACGTTTTTACTGCTCAGGTTATGGCGAGGAAATCTAGAATGCGGTTAACAGTGACACATGGTTTCACAGACGAACCTTATGGAATGACTCGCTTATTTTTAGAGTTGTCACTGGTAACACCAGGGTAGGGTTCTGCGTTTTCCGACAAATCCAAACCACTCCGAAACACTGGCCGGCTAAATTTCCTGCACTTGACGTTTATAATAAAAACTCAAACTTATGGAACACATAGTTCCGTAAATACCCATGGATGGCTTTTCCTCTGACTGTGAAATGTACTTAGCCGCGAAGACCGCAATGTATGACATCTTCAGCAAAACCCACTCGCCGGACCTATACAAACAGGGATTCAGATACAAAAACATAGTCAAAACGATTTGCCTTTCTAAGGAAATGCATTGTTTAGCGCAAATAGATGCGGAAGGAGTACGCAGTCAGAGCGCTACTTGCCGTGGTATACTCTCCCAATTTGCTGCTGTGCACGCGGCTTCCCTTTTCTCAGAAAGCAAGGTGAACATTTGCAGGTCTCTCCTGGATAATTCAAGGAGCGCTTCCTTTGTAGCAAGATGTGGGCTTGTAATGGGGTGATCCTTGAACCAAAGTTATAGTCAACTATCAGCTAAACCAGATGGTTCTCGTATTATGAAGCGCTCGTGGATATACTTTCTGTACTGGGGCATCCTTCCTATATTCGTGAGCTACTCTTTCCTTCTTGAGTTGCGAGGTTCTCAAAGACACAACATGTGAAAGGCTAAAAATGGGCATACCAACAACTGACTGTGCCCACGAGCTGCTCATAAAGCTGAGATTCCTTGAAGAATCATCTAAGGAATCGCTGGTATCTTTCCTTAAGGGTGGGCCAGGCTAAATTTGGGACGGGCCAACCTAAAATTTGGGGGTAGGCCAACTTAAATTCGGTGGTCGGCCAATTTGAAATTTGCTTGCGGGCCAACTTAAATTAAGGGGTGGGTGAACTTCAACTTTGGGGCTGAGGGTGCCCCATAGTGACCAAGTTCAATTTCGGGGTGGGCCTATTTGACATTTGGGTTGGTACAACAGAAAGTTGTGTTGGACGAAGTGGAAATTTGTGCGAAATTGGTTGTTTGGAGGGGCCAATGTGCATACGAACGCTGTTGAGTGTCCTTCCAGTGACGGACACCTCGCGGGCAAGAGAGTGTGTTGAGATGCTTGGAGCGTTCTTATTGGACCTTGCTTACGCGAAGTAAAAACGCAGACGAGAGCGACAGCGACATTCGGGCGAGGCGATGCATTTTCCCTTCACGCAACGTGTCAAGCACTAGTGCGGAAGCTGGTGTTGCCTTTCGACCGCTGTACTCTGTACGGAGTGACAGACGTTCCAGTTGAATTCGTACCATTAGATTAAAAGGGCCCTATGCGGGGAGAAAATCTGGAAATTTTCTACTAATACACAAGGATTATTTGCTACCACGAAGGCCGTGCTTCGACACTCGCACGCTTGGAAAAGAAAGTAAACAAAACTAAGCAAAAACGAGGTCATAGCTTAGCCCAGCAATGAAAACGCAATAATAGACAATTCACTGAATTTCGGTAGCTTTTTCACTGGTGCAATTTTGCCTAAGGAAAAACATTTACAGTTGGTTCCAATTATGGAACCGTGTCATCGTGTCATCGTGTAGAATGCGGAAAATGGCTTGCACATATTATTTTGCTAAACTATTCTGTACTGGCATGAGTGTATAGGTGCAACAACACACAAGTATCTCCCTTACCAGGTGTACCAGTGGTCAGTAGAGCAGTCAAGAAAACAATAGCTCGACGGTACATTTTCTCAGGATTCTCAAGGACCTGGGTATTCCCGCATGTGTGATCAGGACTATGAACGATGGCTCATAGACAGCGCCTTTTAGAAGCCCTCGTTGCTGTATATCACTGAACGGGTCTCCTTGCTTACATATATTATAGGGTGCGCTGTACGGTGTATGGAATGTCATGAAAAGAAAAAAATCAGTTTCATGAACTGTGACGCGCGAGGTCAGAATCGCACATGGCTTATGAAAAAAAAAGCGCGAGTTGAAGCACCACGGCACAAATACTACTACTACTAATTGTATTCGGCTCCGTTTATTCATGTGCTGGAAACATTACTACGCTCAGAATTTATGCGATAACAAAAATATCCATTTAACGTGTTCAGGCAAATGACCTACGTAGAGGTAAGCGACCACTAAAGCCGACGAATTTTCTCGTGCAATCTGTGGGTTCAGTTAAATCCGCGAAGCTCCCTCATTGTATTTTATAGAAAATTATAACTAGGCAGACATTTCACGCCACGAAATGTCAAGCATCAGTGAGAGTTCTTTGTACTTGAAAATGATGAAAAAGAACATTGACTTGAAAGTCTTCACTGACTTTTTTTTTCGGTCAATGTACAGCGAAGTCATCACCAGGGGGACGGACAACTGTGCGCGGGACATTCGGTCTCTTGCAGTTTTAGGTGGCATAGTATGAAGCGCAAGCGGCACGCAGATCCTATAGTGTGCGAGTACTGACAGTAATTGGAGCCACGGTTCCACAATGAGTTGTGGCTAGCTATATAGGAGACTGGCTTTCGACGTGCGCCGGCTTTTCGTGCCGTTGACTTGAATTCCACGTTGAAACAAAACCTCATGGCCCCTCTAAATACTGGTCGTGAGGGCGTTCCAGCTACGAATTAAGTTTATTTGCGCTTTGTTCGCGCATCTATTTTGTGTAGTGTAAAAGAAAATAGATTCAGGTTTACAATTCGTGCTCAGGAATTATTCTCACTGCATCGTGTTATCGTGTAAATTGCAAACATAGGTAACTACCTAATTCCCTAACTTCTTGCACAGCCAGAATTTTCTTCCAAGAAAATTCTGGCTCCATAATTTGAGAATGTTTTTTGTTGTGCACGAGGCGTTAACACCTGAAAGGAGTACCATCCACCTCGGCCATGTGCAAGCCCTCGCCATCCGTCAGTGAAAACAAATTAGCTTCGGAGTTACTACAGTGGTATTACGCATGCATAAAACTGCGAATCGCAACAAATGAATGAGGACCTTAATAGAAAAAAGTGTAAGAGTGCGGTTCGAGAATTATATGCAAAAGACAACCGTAATGCTCAATAGCGTGTCAAGGGAACCAGAGTTCAAGTTCTCCAGTCAGCCTCCAGAGTCTGGGAAGGAGTACGTTTACCCAGGTCAATTACTGATGATGGGAAGGAAAACTTTCAGATGAATGAAAATGGGTTGGAGTGCATGCAGTAGGTATTGGCAGATCCTGACTGGAAGCTTGCTCGTATCACTGAAACGAAAGGTGTACAATCAAGGCATTCTACCCATGCTACATATGGGGCAGAAAAATTGGAGGTCGACAAAGAAGCGCGACGAGAAGTACCATGCAAAGTGCGACGGAACGAAGAATGTTAGGCGTAACGTTAAGAGACAAGACGACAGTGGTGCGGATCAGAAAGCAAACGGGGGGTAGCCGATATTCTAATTGACATTAAAATAAAATGGAGCTGGCAAGGCCATGTAATGCGTAGGATGGATAACCGGACGACCAGTTGTCCAGAAGGGGGTTCCAAGAGCGCAGTTGAGGACGGCAGAAATGCAGGTGGGGTGAAGAAATTTGGAAATTTTGCAGGCACAAATTGGAACCAGTTGGCGCAGGACAGGGGTAATTAGAGATCGCATGGGGAGGCCTTCGACCTGCACTGGTCATAAAATAGGCTGATTGTGATGATAAAAAATACGAAAACTTGAAACAATCGCGGTCCTGCTATTGGCGTAAAGGTTCCTGGAAATTGGTATCCGCTACAGTTATTATAACCAGAACCCTGGCATTGTATCCCCACAGCGCAATAGGTACGCCTCTGCAGCTGCCAATCAGGCTTTCAAGTAACACCTCATAACAATGATCGCTAGAAGACTGATGTCCTCAAGCAAACACGTCAATGGAGCCACGACTTAGAGAGATAAGCTCCGATTCAAAGGAATAACTGCCTTATTGCCGCACACGCTAGTGTCTCGCAGCCACACACTTCTCGGGGGACTGTTGTGCATATACGCGACTCACACAGCACGCATTTGACAGGACAGCGGTTCCCGATTGAAGCATGTATCTGGGAAGAGGACGGGCTCGAAAAGCATATTATAAACATTGCGATCCTGGCTTTCCGTAAGAAGTCCGGTCTTCTGGCAAAACTATGACGCCTTAGCATGCAGTTGACTGAGCATCGTAGGTTACTTACTCTTTCTTTTCCCATACTTGAATTTCATTACCCCCGCGATATACCCCAAAGAACCAGCCTTTCCAATTAGTCTGCGTCAGCAGGCGTTTGGTGTTTTGCGACATCACGTACTCGAGCACCCGACGATTGGACCCTTCTGCATGTAGCCGTGCGCGGCATAGCCGTGTCCGGGGAAAGAGGGATCCTGGGAGTTGAGCCGATGCTGGGTGTTCAGACCGTTAAGGCCCTACGTCGGAGGCGACACACCTCTTTGGCATCTGCTTTACGTAGACGGCACGTTCAGACTTACCCACCTGGCGGAAAACGCACTCGTCTTTTCCTGTCCCCCTCTTCAATCTTTATCTTTCGTATTTTTTTCTTTTACTCCTCATGGTGCACCAAATGCCTAAGGAGCGACGACGCTCCCTCGAACGCTCCAGAAAAGACAAAACCCGTGTTACAGGGCCTCCAAAGAGCTCTTTAACGCCTTCTGTTTTTGTACACACAGCACCAATCTACTTTCAATATGGATGCACAAATTATTCAATGGAGCGTCATAGATCTTCTTAGAAACCTTGAAAAGTGCTCTGTTTACAGGAAGAACACTTAAACTCGAAACACACAAACTTTCTCCGACAGCAAGTTACGTTTCGCAAAGCTCGCGATGATGCTTTCGTAGTATAGGGTGGTGTTGGCATTGTAATTCATGAAAGAATAGCGTGTCAACGTTTATAGCTACAAACGCCCCTTGAAGTAGTGGCGGTTCGAGTTCTCCTAAAGAAGCTCATCACCATTTGCGCGTTTAACATACCCCCTCATGACCAATTAAATAAACATGAATTTCAGTCCTTTATAGATATATTGCCTGCTTCTTACGTTGTTCTTCGCGATTTCAATACACACAGCTCCGTGTGGGGCGACTCTTGTATAGTTGCGTGATGCCGTCTTGTTGAACAGATCCTTTTTCTATACCGGTACGTGTCTGTTGAATAAGAACGAACACACACATTACTGTCTTGCAAACAGAACCTTTTCTTCAATTGATCTTAACATAGTTTCCCCGCCTGCATTGCCTGAACTTCAATGCAAATTTACCTACACTCATTACGGGAGCGACCACTTCCCGATACTGCTAAGATCATCTCAACAAAACGAATATCCGCCACAGGCTCCTAGGTGGAAGGTTGATACAGCCGACTGGGAGAAATTCCGAACTCTTACTAGTACCTCATGGGATGACATGTCTTCGTTAGTTATTGATAGTGCTGTGGAGTATTTTACAGTCTTCATAATAGATGCCGCATCTAAATGCATGAGCTTCTCCCACTACAGAGAATATTATTAACCTTAAGAAAGTAAAATCCCAAGGCAGGAAAACGCGCCGACAGGCCAGAAAAGAGAGTCGGCAGAAGTTTTTACCGGGTATCAACTTGTATACAGATGGGGCCGAAGTCTCGAACAGGACAAACATATTCACTACCTTTGGTAAACACACAGGGCGGTACCCTGCAAAACCAGGCAGACTTGGGGAGCACTTTGAGAGCGTGTCGACTTCAACCCACTATTCACAATCGTTCCCCAAATATTAACAAATACAAGGATCTAAGACATTCAAAGAAAATGTCGACAGAGTTAACCGTACAACCGCCCTTTTAGTATTGCCGAGTTGAGAGCTACCTTGATCGCATGCAAGAGCACTGGAATCTGACAGAATTATGTATGAAATGATAGACAATTCGCACAACGACACGTCAGTTACACTACTCGCACTTTTCTACACTATTTGGGCTGTAGGATACCCTCCAACCGCATGGAAAGAATCTATTGTGTCCCTGTTTTGAAACAAGGTAAACACCCTTTCTCTGTGGCAAGTTACCGCCAGTTAGCGCTCACAAGTTGCCTTTGTTATGTATCTGAAAAAAAATGATTAATAGGCGACACATCGATTCTCTTGAACTGAGCAAAATGCTGGATCCCTATCAGTGAGGCTTCAGAGAAGGGCGGTCCACACCCAATCATCTTGTACGTACGTATCGAAGGAAATATCAGTGACGCATTTGTACACAAACAGATTTTCTCATCCAGATTCCTCGACATGAAGAAGGCGTCGGACGCAGCGTGGCACTACGGAATCTTGAGACTTGTCAGAAATGGGCATTCATAGCAATATGCTAAACCTAACAGAAAGCTATTTGTCCAATCATAGCTTCCGGGTAAAAGTCAGCAATGTACGGTCACGTCCTTTTATACAGGAAACGTGTACCCCAGCGAGGCGTGCTTATCTGCACATGCTTTATTGTTAAGATGGCAACACTTCGAGCTTCACTGCCACCAGCGGTTTTTTATTCCGTCTAGGTAGACGACATTCAAATAGGTTTCAAATCCTATAACCTCACAATGTGTGAGAGACAGGCACAGCATGGCTTGAACAAAGTGTCAAAGTGGGCAGAGAAAAATAGATTTTAAATCAATCTTCACAAAAATTCTTGTGTTCTTTTTACGAGAAAGAGAGGCCTGGTTCCGGATCCTTGCTTCGAACTGTGTGGGCAACAGATACCTGTAAACAAAGAGCACAAATTTCTAGGTGGTATACTTCACTATAGACTCCCTTTCGTCTCAAACATTAAACAACTTAAAGAAAAATGTCTAAAAACACTGAACATAATAAAAGTTCTATCCCAGACTACATGAGGTAGTGACAGGCAGTGCCTAGTAAATCTCTACAAGAGCCTGATTCGGTCACGATTAGATTTTGGTGCCGTGGTGTATAACTCTGCCGCCCCGAGGGCAGCAAATATCTTAGACCCTGTTCACCATTTAGGTATTCGTTTAGGCATGGACGCTTTCAGAACAAGCCCGATTAATATCTTATACGGCGAATCAAATGAGTGGTCACTCCACTTACAGAGAACATGCATCAGCCTCACATATTTTCTCAGAATACACTCTAATTATGAGCATCCATGTTTTAATACCGTTAACCGTATGACACATGCTACACTCTGTCGTAATCGTCCCTCTGTAAGACAGCGCTTTTTACAGCGCGTGAGGGAGCATAGCGTTGAAATGGATGTCCCATTCTTCGAGCATCGCTTAATGCATCCAACCAAACTGTTATCCCCTTGGGAGTGGCAGGTGGTAGAATGTGACGTATCCTTTCTAAAATTTACAAAGCGTGTTCCAGAGGTCGAGATCTGAATGCATTTTCTAGAACTTCAGTGTAAGCCTCTCTTACGAAGGAAAGTTCGAAACCTTGGCAACGCATGAGGGACGCAGAAACAAATGATAAGCTGCGCGTGATAAAGCCACAGTTAGTTTTTTTAACACTCCGCAACAAAATGACGACGAAAGGATGTCCTATTTTGTCGTCTGAGAATAGGACACACATTTGGCACTCATAATTTTCTACTTACTGGAAATGAACCTCCAACCTGTGATAGACGTGGTGAAAGGCTGACCGTGCTTCACGTTCCCCTGGAGTGTCGGGAGGCCGAACCTGAGAGAAAGAAACATTTTCCTCTTGAATACCGCTATTTTGTCCCTCTCCACCCTGCTATGTTTCTTGGCCAAGAACCGCTCTTTACCAATAAAGAAATCCTCGGTTTTTCAAATGATGTTATCCTACAAGTTATAAGTCCATTACATTTGTAGCGCATCCTCTTTCCAGAAGATGCCGCTGTGACAATTTTTTACATAGCACATGCCCCCAGACCCTGGTGTTTCAAGGGCTCTAACTAGGCAGTAGTGATATAGTCAATTGAAGCTTCTGACATATTTTGTACATTGTAAAATTCTTTCGCAATGGATTTTAATGCTCATATTACACGTCATTTGTCATCGACATAAGCTTACTACAGATAGATTTTACGCACTTTAGAGCGACTATTTTTACGGCCCATTTACAGCCACGTGACCCGAACTTCAAAGAACTCATAACTACACTGCGAATTTATCACCATAAACCTGGCGCTCTTTAGCCATACCTGGCCCTTGCGCCAATAAACACCACACATCCATTTATTCATTCAAATTAGTACGTTATTCACTGATTTGTCTCGCCACTTATGTGAGAGTCCCTAGAGTCATTAAATCTCTGGAGAAATCATACGACTGAAAAATAAACTCCGCCGAGAGAATCTAGAGTAATGTCAACGCTAATGCGATAACACTGAAGCAATGTAGGGACACGCCATATTTACAGAGCAAACGCATCATGTATGAGGCGTGTAGTCGGGCTCTTCTCTCGTGCCTATCGATGATGATCATAATTTTGTTGTTGTTGATTATGATTTATTGCAAACTCCTTCGAGACGAGGCTTCGCAAGCTGTCACCGAGCCTGCTTGAGAGAGACAGCTATATATTATGAGAGAAAAGCTGAGAGGTCGGGTCGAATCAATGTTCTGACCTGCTACATGGACTTGGGGGAAGGGGAATGGGTGTAGAACGAAAGAATAGAGAATATGTTGATTATGAGGATGAAGATAGGGGTGAAAATCTTGTTTTATCCAAGACCAATAAGTGTCTATTGTCCAGTCCACTCTCACACAAAATTTTGTTCAGAGCCTTCAGACTGTCAAGCTGATGACGTGGATCAGGTGAATGTACCAATAGAAAGTTTTCAAATAATGGTTCCACGACAAATTTTGACAAGATGTCTGTCGCGATTTTCTGTTCATCAAATCACTGGCAGGTGTGTTCTGTCGTCTCAAGGATACCGCATTCCTCACACTTCGGACACTCCCGCTGGCCGATGAGATGTAGGTAGCATCGTGTGAAGGATACACCTAAGCGCAATCTCTGCAGCAAGCTTCCATTGCACCTTTTCATGGTGAGTTGTATCACTATTTCCATCTCTGGGTCGACTTTGTAAACGCGGCAAAGACGATGACTTGGCGAGGCCCAATATACTGCAGTATTATCGCACAGAAGTTTATACACTAGGGCATTAGCGTCTGGTCGTTAAAATGGGAAGAACACTGGTGTGGAAATAATGTGGGCTATCTGTGCCTCCGTGTCGGCGTGCTAATTTCCATGTAAACGGCACTGTCCCGGAATCAACTTAATACTTATGCAATGACCAGTGCTTAGGGCGACATCATGTGATTCGATCACCTCTTGAGCGAGGACATAGTAAGGTCCTTGTCTAAGTGCAAAATCTATCACTTGATGTGCCGGCTTGGAATCACAAAATTGGAAATGCTTACAGATTTTCATCTTCGGTATTACGAATGCCGTTGTTTAAGTGGTCGTTGACACCGAGCCGTCAGTAATTAAATGTATGAAAGCGGCATATTCTTCAGATATATGGGCAAAAGTAAGTTGTCTAAATCCACATGAGGGTATACGTGATTGTTTCCTGAGGTCTTGAACAAGTCGACACTGGTACGGCTGCTGCTTTTGCCTGTGGGATGGATGCTCACATGACGCGAAAGAGATTCCCAGAAAGTGCTGCATGTGCGTAGAATGCGAATCGTCGATAGAGGGTGACGTCCATGGCGGGTCAATAGTAGAAGATATATCCTTAAGGGTTCGCATGAGAGGTAAGCGTATACAGGACGTACACTTGCTTCCGTAATCACGCCCTTTGTGGAAGTGTATCGTGGCAGACCAAGACATGTTCTCAGTGCTTGAGTTTGTAAGCTCTCCAGTAGACGTAGGCAGGAGGGACGAATGTTTGTAATAATTAGTAAACTGTATTGTATGTAGCATACGAAAATAGATGCGTATAGCTGGAGCAATTATCTCTCTGTCGGGCCTCACTTCGTGCCTGCTATATACATAAGCATGTGTATTAAGCTGCTCAGTTTGGACTTGAGCATCGAGACTTGCTTAGGCCAGGACAAGGTTCGGTCAATCATCACACCTAGGAATTTATGGTGCCTTACGTACGGTATGGTTGTGCCGCTAATCGTAATCTGGCAGCACTGCACAGCTTTGCGTGTAAATTCGAGGACCCCACACTTCGCAGGTGCCAATTGCAGACCTCGTTGCTGCGAATACTTCGAGGTGACCTACACTGCACGTTGCAGTTTTCCGCGAAGTTGTGGCCGCGAAACGCCAGAAGTCCACATGTGTATGTCGTCAGCGTATAGGCTCATGGTAGTAGTCTCTGGCACTATATCGGCGAGTCTAATAAACGTTATATTAAACAACGTACGTCTAAGTACCCCTCATTGAGGAAGGCCATGGCTGATTTGATGGCGACTGATCTCCCCATCTCTCGTCATCTTAAGTATGGTCCAGACCGTAAGGTAGTTTATTAACCCATGAAACATCGTACCTCCGATTCCCAGCTCCTGAAGTGCGCTATGAATGGCGTCATG
Source organism: Dermacentor variabilis (assembly GCF_050947875.1). Classification (NCBI taxonomy): domain Eukaryota; kingdom Metazoa; phylum Arthropoda; class Arachnida; order Ixodida; family Ixodidae; genus Dermacentor; species Dermacentor variabilis. Next base: position 73,464,185 of record NC_134574.1, on the reverse strand, counting down.
CAACACATTGTCATATGCACATTTGACGTCCAAAAATAGTTCTCTTGACAGGCGTCGACGCTTCTTATCCTGTTCTATGGTTGATACCAAGTCAACCACGTTGTCAATAGAGCATCTTTTTTTTGTGAAAACCCGTCAGCATGTCTGGGTAAAGGATGTGCTTTTTGGGAAACCACTCTAGCCTAGTGAGCACCATTCCCTCCTTGATCTTCCCCACACAGCTTGCGAAGCCAATGGGCCTGTAGGAAGATATGACATGAGGTGTTTTGCCAGGCTTCAGAAACGCAACAATGCGACTGGTTTTCCTTTTCTCTGGCACAGTGGCTGAGCTTCACGACGCATTGAAGAGGGAGTGAACAGTGTGTGCGTCTTCCCCCAAAGAACGCCGCGCAGCGTATGTGGTGCCATCTGGTCCAGCCACTGATAATCTTCGAGATGAGGTGATGAAGATCATGAACATGATGTCGAGACGGTTGTATGTGGATGGTGGGGCTTGTCGGTCGATTGTGGAATGTGGGCCGGAAGCTACAGTCATAATCATTTTGCAATAGTACTCTGCAACCTCCACCTCGCTCCTACATTGCACCACTGCCTGCTTGAGTTATTTATGTAATCTGTAGATATTTAGTAGCCTAGGATGTTGCTTGTTCCATTATTATCTTCTGCCTTCCTTAAAACCTCTTCATTGTTGTGATCGTCCGTTCGCTCCACGAAATCCTTCGGTAACGGCTCGCACGATTATGGCGAACGGACCGATGGCCTCGTCAAAATGGTTCCCGATACGGATGATTTCCCACCAGCGTGGGGGTACCTCGTTCAGGAGAGGATTGAGCAACTAGCATTATACAACCACCACTCGTCAGTCGTACAAATTGCCATCTACAAGCCGGAGACGCTGTAAGTACGATGATCCGGCCATCACCTGTAGCCGCATAAATTCGCATGTCCAAGCTGGAGACGCAGTCAGTGCGATGATCCGGCCATTACCTTTTAGAATACAGAGTCCACGTACGTTCCTCTCCTTTCCCGGCTTGTGCCCAGCGATGTGCGTGCGTTTCCGACCAAGTATGTGGTCGGATTTTAAACAGACAGTTCCATTTGCGATAGTCAGCGATGACACCATTGCTGCTTACCAGACTCCTTGCACTAGCTCGTAACCCATTAGCAGGAAGCTTTGACTTCGGATGTAAGAGTGGAATACCGACAGTATTCAAAGATCTCTGACTGCGTCTCGCGCTTCCCGGCAAATCATCATCATCATCTTTATCATCAGCAGCAGCAGCAACCTCGTTACGCGCACTGCAGGGCCAAGGTCACTCGCATACTTCTCCAACTACTCCTGTCATGTAATAATTGTGGCCATGTTGTCCCAGCAAACTTCTTAATCTCATCCGGCCACCTAACTTTCTGCCGTCCCGTGCTACACTTCCGTTTCCTGGAATCCAGTCCTTAACCCTTAATGACGATCTATTATCTTCCCTCCTTATTAACGTAAGTTCTTTAACGTCGCCTTTTTGTGGATTAGTATATTGTTTGCATTCTTCCAGTTTTCTGGGACACCTTGCAGCCGATAGACATTTCGTATAGAGAGGCGCCAGCTTTTCTAGCATTATTTCTCCTGCACCTTTGTTTAAATCAACTGTTATTCCAGCTTCTCGCGTCGCTTTTCCACGTTTCATCCGTACAAGGTCCTTCTGATCTCATCTCTTGTTATACGAGTTGAGGAGTCTCTGTATACTGTTCAATACTGTTTCGAATAGAGCACTCCTGAGTCCTCTGGGTACTGTACAGGTCAGTGTAGAGTTCTTCCGCTGCTTTTATTATACCTTCAAGATTGCGGATGATATTATCCTGCTTATCATTCAGATCATACATCTTTGTTTGTCCTATGCCAACTTTCCTTCTCACTGATTTCAGGCTGCGTCTATTTTTACAGCTTCTTCAGTCTTTCTCACGTTAAAATTTCTAATATCACTTATTTTCGATTTGTGGATAAGTTTTGACCGTTCCGCGAATTCTATCTTATCTCTCGAGTTGGACACTTTCTTTCTTTGTCGTTTCTTTATTAGGTCCTTTGTCACTTGGGAAAGCTTGCGTACTGATTGACTTGGTGCCTTGCCTCCCACTTCATTTGCTGCCTCTGAAGCCAGTCTTGTTACTGTTTCATTAATTATCCCTATGTCATCATCATCATCTCTCTGTTCTAAGACAGCATAGGTGTGTGCAAGTATCAGCCTAAATTTGTCTACTTTTACCCTTATGCCTCTAAGTTGATCAGTTTTTTATTGACCAATTTTACTCTTTCTCTGTTGTAATTTAGGTGAATCCTAGCGCTCACTAACCTATGATCACTGAAATTTACCCTACTTATCACTTCTACATCCTGCACGATGCTGTGATCGGCAGAAAGTATGGCACGAGTTTCATTTCTTGCTTCACCATTAGGGCTTTCCAGGTCCACTTCCTGGTGCTACGTTTCCTGAAAAAGGTGTTCATTATTCTCAGCTGATTCCTTTCTGAGAATTCTATCAGCACCTCTTCTCTAGCGTTTATAGAGTCGACACCGTAGTTGCCAATTGGCTTTTTCCCCACTTTTGCATTGATGTCAACCCTTACTACTGTATACCCTGTTTGCACTTTTCTCATCGATAATTTAACTGCTTCGTAAAACTTATCTACTTCCTCATCGCCGTGACTGGACGTTGAAGGTAGGCTTGTATTACCTTTAATCTATGCCTCTTATTAAACTTGATTACGACTACTGCTACCCTCTCGTTAATGCTGTAGAATTCGGTAATGTTGCCAGCTATGTCCTTATGGATTAGGAATCCTACCTATATTGCTTCTTATCTGGGAAAACTCTATACCAGAGCACATGGCCGTTATTTAGCAATCTGTAAGCCTCAATAAGAGGGAAAATAGAGGAATTCCAGATCAAGCTACAGAACAGGTATTCAGCTCTAACTCAGGAAGACGACCTTAGCGTTGAAGCAATGAACGACAATCTTGTGGGCATCATTAAGGAGTGTGCAATGGAAGTCGGTGGTAACTCCGCAAGGCAGGATACCAGCAAACTATCGAAGGAGACGAAAGATCTGATCAAGAAACGCCAATGTATGAAAGCATCTAACCTTACAGCTAGAATAGAACTGGCAGAACTTTCGAAGTTATTCAACAAGCGTAAGACAGCTGACATAAGAAACTATAATATGGATAGAATTGAACAGGCTCTCAGGAACGGAGGAAGCCTAAAAACAGTGAAGAAGAAACTAGGAATAGGCAAGAATCAGATGTGTGCTTTAAGAGACAAAGCCGGCAATATCATTACTAATATGGATGAGATAGTTCAAGTGGCTGAGGAGTTCTATAGAGATTTATACAGTACCAGTGGCACCCGCGACGATAATGGAAGAGAAAATAGTCTAGAGGAATTCGAAATCCCGAAGGTAACGCCGGAAGAAGTAAAGAAAGCCTTAGGAGATATGCAAAGGGGGAAGGCAGCTGGGGAGGATCAGGTAACAGCAGATTTGTTGAAGGATGGTGGACAGATTGTTCTAGAGAAACTGGCCACCCTGTATACGCAATGCCTCATGACCTCGAGCGTACCGGAATCTTGGAAGAACGCTAACATAATCCTAATCCATAAGAAAGGGGACGCCAAAGACTTGAAAAATTATAGACCGATCAGCTTACTGTCCGTTGCCTACAAAGTATTTACTAAGGTAATTGCAAATAGAATCAGGAACACCTTAGACTTCTGTCAACCAAAGGACCAGGCAGGACTCCGTAAAGGCTACTCAACAATAGACCATATTCACACTATCAATCAAGTGATAGAGAAATGTGCAGAATATAACCAACCCTTAAGCTTTCATTGATTACGAGAAAGCGTTTGATTCAGTCGAAACCTCAGCAGTCATGGAGGCATTACGGAATCAGTGTGTAGATGAGCCATATGTAAAAATACTGGAAGATATCTATAGCGGCTCCACAGCCACCGTAGTCCTCCATAAAGCAAGCAACAAAATCTCAATAAAGAAAGGCGTCAGGCAGGGAGATACGATATCTCCAATGCTATTCACAGCGTGTTTACAGGAGGTATTCAGAGACCTGGATTGGGAAGAATTGGGGATAAAAGTTAATGGAGAATACCTTAGTAACTTACGATTCGCTGATGATATTGCCTTGCTTAGTAACACAGGGGACCAATTGCAATGCATGCTCACTGACCTGGAGCGGCAAAGCAGAAGAGTGGGTCTAAAAATTAATATGCACAAAACTAAAGTAATGCTTAACAGTCTCGGGAGAAAACAGCAATTTACAATAGGCAGCGAGGCACTGGAAGTCGTAAGGGAATACATCTACTTAGGGCAGGTAGTGACGGCGGATCCGGATCATGAGACGGAAATAATCAGAAGAATAAGAATGGGCTGGAGTGCGTTTGGCAGGCATTCCCAAATCATGAACAGCAGGTTGCCGTTATCCCTCAAGAGAAAAGTATATAATAGCTGTGTCTTACCAGTACTCACCTACGGGGCAGAAACCTGGAGGCTTACGAAAAGGGTTCTACTCAAATTGAGGACGACACAACGAGCTATGGAAAGAAGAATGATGGGTGTAACGTTAAGGGATAAGAAAAGAGCAGATTGGGTGAGGGAACAAACGCGAGTTAATGACATCTTAGTTGAAATCAAGAAAAAGAAATGGGCATGGGCAGGGCATGTAATGAGGAGGGAAGATAACCGATGGTCATTAAGGGTTACGGACTGGATCCCAAGGGAAGGGAAGCGTAGCAGGGGGTGGCAGAAAGTTAGGTGGGCGGATGAGATTAAGAAGTTTGCAGGGACGGCATGGCCACAATTAGTACATGACCGGGGTTGTTGGAGAAGTATGGGAGAGGCCTTTGCCCTGCAGTGGGCGTAACCAGGCTGCTGCTGCTGATGATGATGATGATGAAGCCTCAATAGTTCTTCTAATCTCTGTCCCCGCAGGGGCGTCTGCGCAAGCAGGCGTTTGGTGCGTTGCGACACTACGGACCCGAGCACACGAGGGTTGGACCCTCCCGCGTGTAGCCGTGCGCGGCTTAGCCGTGTCTGGGGAAAAGGGGATCCTGGGGGTTGAGCCGATGCTGCGTGTTTTGGACCTTTAAGGCCCCCCGGCGGAAGCAACACACCTCTTCGGCCTCTGCTTCGCATAGACGGCACCTCCAGACTGACCCACCTGGAGGAAATCGGCAGTCGCTTTTTCCTGTCTCTCTCTACCCTCATCTTCGCCTTTCTCTCCCACTTTTCCATCTTTCCTGTCTTCTATTCATTTCTTTTAACTTCCTATTTTCTGGGCGGCAAGGGTTAACCTTGTGTAATATATCCAGTCTCGGGTATATCTATATCAGGTTATAGTGGGAACGTACCGCTGGCGTACGCAGAATAGAAGTTTTCTAATCCTGTGACGTCCCCAGGTTGGGAACCGAGGTGGGCGGCGGGCATTCCTGCCGAATAAAGTAATCCTATAGATGGCTTCTAGTTTCCCCCCACTCCCTGATCGCTCTCTGAAGAGGGGGCGGACCGATGAAACGTTCAACTTTCTGATAAAACCAAAAGAAATATTTCCCAAATACCACGTAATACATACTCAACATGAAGCCAAGACAGTCCGTACAATATCCCCATTTGTGGGTGCAAAATGTCTGACAGAAGCAATCGGCTCTGGTTACAAAGTTACTAAGATGGGAAGCGGCGACCTTCTTCTGGAAGTGCGTGACAAGCTTCAATACAGTAAACTGACTAAACTTGTTGCGTTTGGTGACATTCCTGTCTCTGTGGGCCCCCACCGGTCAATGAACACTGTGCGTGGTGTCATCTCTGATGACGACCTCCTTGAACTATGTGAAAGCGAGCTGTTGGATGGATGGCAAGACCAAAACGTTGTAAAGGTGCAGCGAATTAAGTTAAGACGCGACGACAAGGAAATCCCAACAAAGCATGTAATAATAACGTTCGGAACAAGTGAACTGCCTGATTCGATAGAGACCAGATATTGCAAACTTCGCGTACGACCATATATCCCCAATCCGCGCCGATGCTTCAAGTGTCAGCGTTTTGGGCATGCATCTCAGAGCTGCCGAGGGCGTGCTACTTGTGCAAAATGTGCATCTAAAGACCACACATCAGATAACTGTTCTTCCGCAACCCACTGCACTAACTGTGATGGAGACCACCCCGCCTATTCGCGATCGTGCCCATCATGGAAGAAAGAAAAACAAATAATCGAACTGAAGGTTAAACTAAACATTTCTTTTCCAGAAGCGCGGAAGCGTTTTTCTGTCCACCAGCAATCGAATCCGTCCTACAGTGATGTGACGCGCCGGGGGGCAGTGCCACATCCTCTGGCGGCCGCGCAAGTCACACGGAGTGTGACGGCGGTTACGCCATCAGCCCCCCTGGCGGGAGCAGCCACTGCTCTTCCGCCCCCTAGCACGAAGGGCCAGCAGACCCCCGAGCCTGCCGGTCCCAGGGCCACTGCTCGAACAGACAGGCCCCAAAAACCCTCGAGAGTGCCCGCTGAGCGGGCGTCATCCAGCGCCTCTGACGAGGCGATGGATGTAACAAAAACTTCTCCGGCGTCTCAAACGCCGAAGGAACGGCGTTGCTCCCTGGAGCGCGTCAAGAAAAAAGAAATACCCCGCATCCAGGGGCCTGGAAAGGTCCCTTGAGCCAAGCTAAGTGATATCTCTTGACACACATCACATAAACACAAACAATATGGATACACAAATATTACACTGGAACGTGAGAGGCTTGATCCACAACCTCGACGATGTCAAAGAACTCTTACACAAATACAATCAAAGGTGCTGTGTGTTCAGGAGACATATCTTAAATCTACACAAACAAACTTTCTTAGGCAATACGCTATTTTCCGGAAAGACCGAGATGATGCTGTTGCATCGTCCGGCGGTGTAGCAATAATAGTCGACAGAGGCGTTGCTTGTCGGCAACTGCAACTCCAAACTCCTCTTGAGGCAGTTGCTATCCAAGCAGTACTATTCAATAAACTAGTTACCATCACGTCTGTATACATCCCCCCAAGTTATCAACTCTCTAGCACAACATTTCAAAGCTTTATTGATGAGCTGCGTCACCCTTACATAGTCGTCGGTGATCTAAACGCGCATAGCACACTGTGGGGCGACTCACGCTGTGATGCGAGAGGACGGCTTATAGAAAACATCCTATTTATTTCAAGTTCCTGCTTGCTTAACAAGAAAAAGCCAACATTTTACAGCCCTACGCATAAAACATTTTCTTCCATAGACCTAAGCATAGCGTCTAGTACAATTGTGCCATATCTACAGTGGGATGTCATTAATAACCCTTATGGCAGTGATCACTTCCCCATCGCTTTAAACCTTAAAAAAACAAAGTGCGTGTCATGCACATCTTCCTCGATGGAACGTTGACTCAGCCGACTGGACGAAGTTCCGCGAACTAACGCAGCTGCCCTGGAATGATATCTGTGAACTCAGCCTAGACGACGCAGTTGGATACATAACCGCGTTCATTATTGAGGCTGCATCAGTATGCATTCCCCAAACAAATGGGTCGCCGTCGAAACGACGTATTCCATGGTGGAATGAGGAGTGTAGGGAAGCCAGGAAAGAGCAAAACAAGGCTTGGAATCTCCTCAGTAACTCACCAACCACAGAGAATCTAATTAGTTTCAAGGCAATCAAGTCGCAAGGGAGAAGAACGCGCCGCCGCGCTAAACGGGAAAGTTGGAAAAACTACATAAGCAGCATCAATTCATATACAGACGAACGAAAAGCCTGGAACAGGGTGAACAGAATAAAAGGCCGCGAAACTCATTCCTTACCTTTATTAAATACACAAGGAGACACTCTTGAGGATCAGGCAAATTGTCTAGGATCACATTTTGAGCACATTTCCAGTACATCTCATTACACGGATACATTTCTAAAATACCAGCGGCTTGCAGAACAGATGAATTTGGGTCGGAACAGCTCATCCAATGAAGGATACAATCGTCCATTTGGTATGGCTGAGTTCCAAGCCTCACTGAACTGTTGCAACAAGTCCGCTCCAGGAAGTGACAGAATAATGTATGAGATGATAAGACACTTACACCCTGAAACCCAAAAAACATTACTGTCACTCTTCAATTCCATGTTCTCTGCCGGCTACATTCCTCCTGTCTGGAAAGAAGCAATCGTGATCCCTATTCTCAAAGAGGGCAAGGACCCTTCCTCACCCAACAGTTACAGGCCCATAGCTCTGACTAGTTGTCTATGCAAATTATTTGAGAAAATGATTAACCGTCGCCTCATCCATTTTCTTGAAAGCAACAAGATACTCGATCCATTTCAGTGCGGTTTTAGGGAGGGTAGATCCACAACAGATCACCTTGTCCGCATCGAGACAAATATCCGTGATGCCTTTGTCCACAAACAGTTCTTCTTATCAGTATTTTTTGATATGGAAAAGGCATACGACACAACCTGGCGCTTTGGAATTCTCCGTGATCTGTTTGAAATGGGAGTTCGAGGCAGCTTGCTGAACGTGATTCAGAGTTACCTCTCCAATCGCACGTTCCGGGTTAGAGTTGGTAACGTTCTGTCTCGTCCATTTACGCAAGAGACTGGTGTTCGACAAGGTGGTGTGCTAAGCTGCACTCTTTTTATTGTAAAAATGAACTCGATCCAGTCTGCCATCCCACATACTATGTTTTATTCTGTATATGTGGACGACATCCAGATAGGTTTCAAATCATGTAACCTAAGTATCTGCGAGCGACATGTACAGCTTTGCATAAATAAATTATCTAAGTGGGCGGACCAAAACGGTTTCAAGCTAAACCCACAAAAAAGTACATGCGTACTGTTTTCTAACAAGAGAGGCATAATTCCGGACCCCGCAGTAGAACTGAATGGAGAACGGGTATCTGTGAGCCATGAACACAAATTTCTAGGAATCCGTTTAGACAGCAAGCTGACTTTTGTACCACATCTGAAGTATCTGAAATCAAAGTGCCTCAAGACTATGAATCTGCTGAAGCTCTTGTCGCGCACATCTTGGGGAAGCGACAGGCGGTGCCTTTTAAAGCTTTACAAAAGTCTAATATTAACACGGCTTGACTATGGAGCAATAGTTTATAATTCTGCTGCACCTAGCGCTTTGAAAATGCTAGATCCTATTCATCACTTAGGCATCCGCCTTGCTACAGGTGCCTTTAGGACTAGCCCCGTACAAAGCCTGTATGCTGAATCTAACGAGTGGTCCCTGTATCTTTAAAGAACATATTTAAGTCTTTCTTACGCCCTCAAGGTGAAATCAGATTTGCATCATCCATGCCATTCAATTATTTACGACCTGTCTACGGCTAGGCTTTTCCGTAACCGCCCAGGCACTAGACCTCCTCTGTCCCTTCGGTTGAAAGCATTGTCCGAAGAAACGGGTGTGCCGATATTAGGGAATGTCATAATGGCAACTACGCGGCTTCCACCGCCGTGGGAGTGGCAGACTATCGAATGTGACATCTCGTTTGCAGAAATATCAAAACGAGCACCTGAAGCACACATACGGTCAGATTTTCTTGAGCTTCAGGAGAAATATTCTTGTGCTGAATTTTACACAGATGCCTCTAAGTCTTCGTCTGGTGTTGCTTACGCAGCACTAGGACCAGCATTTTTAATATCCGGTACATTGAACCCACATACATGTATCTTCACAGCGGAAGCATATGCAATCCTCTCTGCAGTGAAGCACATCAAGCAAACCAATCTGACTAAGGCTATAGTGTTCACAGACTCACTGAGTGTATTTCGCTAGAATAGCAGCTTGGGCTTGTTGGTTTTCCATCCTGCTAGTAACAGCGCAAAATATAGACAAGGGACGAGAGAAGACACCACAAGCGCTGTATGTAGTGCGAGCTTTAATGAATGTACGTAAACATAAAAACACTGTCTTTAATGAACTGTATACATTGCTATGCTCAGCTTATAGTGCTAAACAAATGATCATCCTATGCTGGGTACCTGGCCACTGTGGCATAAAAGGCAACGAAGCTGCTGACGAGAAAGCTACTTTAGTAGCTTTTAGTGACACGGACATAAACGTACCCATCCCAGCCCCAGATCTTAAAGCATACTTGCGTTACAAGCTCAAAATCTGTTGGCAGCAACAGTGGAATGCCGAGATATCAAATAAACTGCACTTGATAAAGCCTAAATTAGGATATTGGGTATCGGAGAGAATGTCACGATATAACGAAGTCCTCCTTTGCCGATTAAGAATAGGACACACTTATGGCACTCACTCTTACCTCTTGACTGGGGGGATCCTCCCACTTGCAGTAAGTGCGGCCAAAACCTCACAGTCCTGCACGTTCTTATTCAATGCCCTGCAATAGAAACACAGAGGAAAAAGTATTTCATTTCTGCATATCGCGAAAATATTCCTCTTCACCCGAAATTTTTTCTCGGCAATGAACCGCTTTTTAATCCGAATCTAGTTTTAGCGATTTAGGCTGAAACACAGTCTCGAAATCATTTGGCCAGGACATCTTTAGCTCACGTATAACAGCCTTGTATTCAAAGGCTTTCTTGAATCTTAAGTGTCAGTGCTATGTTTTATTGCATCATGCTTTTAACGAAACCCCATTACCATAGCCCACAGCATTACTTAGTCAGAGTCATTACTTTAGCGACTATATATTTTACGCCATCCACAGCGACCGATTTTAGGCCTTTTTACAGCCATGTCACATACACCATGAGAAATTCATTGTCTAATTCATTGCCTGCATCATTCACAATGCACTGTTAACATTACCTTTGTCATGGTGCTCTTTGGCCATCCCTGGCCCTTGCGCCATAAAACACTACACATCATCATCTTCTAATCTCTGTAAGGCAGATAATATACCAACCTGACTCTGATAATTCCTCAGAGTCTTGCTAAGCTAGCCTCACTCGAGAGGGTTCGAGTGTTGAACGTTGCAAGGGTCAATTTCCATTGGCGGCCTGTCCTGGTCGAGAATCTCAGCACCCTCTCTGCGTTACAGGTCTGACCACCGCCTTGGTCGGTGTTTTGACCACAGCGTTGGCCATGAAGAACGACAGATTGCGACACCGCCACATCACATTGGCTAGCGGCGTAGTTTGCGGCGTGCGGGAAGCACGCGAACGACAATAAAAAGCAGCTGGTCACCGGAGACTGTCGGCTTGTTGCCTGCTCTCATTCTTCCGCTGCACGCGGTGAATCGAACGTTAAAATGGCGACGAGGAAGACGTGTTGAGCTGGTCACATTGCCCTGTTTCTAGTGCCGCTGCTGCCCTGAGCTGCGTTCCTGTACTTCGGAAATGCCACGCGTCGGCAAGCTGGAGCCGTCCGACGCACAGACGAGCTGCGAAGAATATCGAGAGCGAGCTGCACAGTACTTAATTGCCAACGACGTGCCGGATGACAAGCAACGGGCTGTCTTGCTCCCGTGTTGTGGCGCGGCCACATACACCCTGCTTCAGAGCCTGCTGGCGCTCGTGAAGCCGTGCGAGGCAAAATCGACCAGCATTTTGGATATCCTCGGGAAACATTTCTCGCCGAAACCGTCGGAAGTTGATGCTACCTTCAAATTCAACTCTGGAACGCGTCAGGCGGGTGAAGCGGCTGCCGACTACTTTGCATCATTGAACAAACTAGCTGACGACTGCGAGTTTCGCCCATTTCGCGACAAAATGCTGCATGGCTACGCCGTTGCGGGAATTAACAATGAAACTTTGCAGAGGCGACTGTTGGAGCTGCCGGACTTGATGCTGGACATGGCCAAGGAAACCGTTATCGCGATGGAGGCGGCAAGCAAGGATTTGCAAGTGCTTTCCATGGCACCTGCGCCGTTTGCCGAGCCGACCAACATTGTGTCACGTGACTCCGCGTGACTTCGAAAAGCGGTAGCGAGCATCTGGCGACGCAGTGCCGACACCGGAATAGTGTGTGCCACAGCTGTAAGGTGAAGGGCCATCTCTCTCATGTGTGTAGGGGAGGAAAAACGTTGCGAACTCTACAGGATGGGCGCCGCCGGCTGTGAAGAAAAAGTCAGTGCATGCTGTGAACGCCGCCGGCTGCGGCCGAACTGGGGACGAAACCGAAGAGCGGCAGCATGCGCCTCGGGTGTACAAAATTTGGACCATGCAAGGCACTGCAGAAGTGACTCAGCCGTACCGTGTGGAAGTCGCTGTGAACGGAACTTCGTTGCTAATGGAGGTTGACACGGGAGCAAGTGTGTACGTCGTGTCTGGGGATACATTTCATCGCAAGTTTCCGTCGGCGTGCCTGAAGCCACCAACTGTTACATTGAATAGCTACTCGGGTGAGTTGTCTCCTGTGCTAGGAAGGCTGTCTGTGCCTGTTCTGCTTGGGAACCGCATGCGCGAGGAGGTGCTGTACGTTGTTTCTGGTGCGTGTCCGTCCCTCAGGGGGCACGGCTGAATGAAAGGCCATGGTATAGAATGGTTCAATTCAAAAAAGTTGAACGCAGTTTCGTCGCTCCAAGATGTACTGGCTGACTACTCCTGTGTTTTTGATAACGAACTTGAAACTTTCAAAGGCGTGGCTGCAAAAATCGCCGTCCCGTATAACGCAAAGCGCATGTTTTTCAAGCCTCGACCTATGCCGTTCGCCATGGCCGATCGTGTCAGCGAGGAACTGCTCCATATGGAACGTGTCGGAGTGCTGAAACCGGTCAGACCGTCGCAATAGGCTGCACTCATTGTCCTTATTCTTAAACGCAACGGACAAATCCGAATCTGCGGCGACTTCAATGTCACAGTGAACCTTGTAACTGTGCCTGAGCACTATCCGATACCTCGAGTAGAGGACCTCTTTGCCAGACTGAATGGGACTGAGTGATAGTCAGACTGGGTGAAAATTTCAAGCTCTACCTCAAAGATGCCTACTTGCAAGTGGAACTGGACGAAGCATCTTCAAGCTGCTGATCACGAACGCGTCTAGGGGGCTGTATCAGTACACTCGCCTGCCTTTCGGCGTGACATCAGCACCCTCGGTTTTCCAGCCGGAGATGGTTAACTTGATGCAAGTACTACAGCACGTGGTGGTATACTTCGATGACGTCGATGATGATGACTGGGCGTATTGATGAGGATCACCTTGAGAACTTGGCCCTTTTACTGAATCGCTTGAAAGATGCTGGGCTGAAGCTCCAGCTCGAGAAGTGCAGCTTCATGGATCCACAGGTGGAGTACCTAGGCCCCATTGTTACATCGGCTGGTTTCCATCCTAACCCTGAACAGACTGAGGCCGTATTGAATGCTCCAAGACCTAGTGATGGGAAGTCACTGCAAAATTATTTGGGACATATAAATTTCTTCCGACTATTTCTGCCAAATCTGTGTACTGTTCTTCATCCACTGAATGAGCTGCTCGGAGCCAAGACACAGTGGATGTGGGGTGCTGACCAGGAGCGTGCGTTTCGGCATAGTAAGGAGTTGGTGTCTGCTGCGATTTTGACACACTACGACCCTCGGAAGCCCTTGGTGCTAATTCGTGAAAAATCACCGCATGCAGTGCTGGCTCACCGTGGCGACACGGGTGCTGAGCGTCCGACCGCTTTTGCATTAGGAAGTCTCACGCCAGCTGAGCGCAACTAGGGTCATTTGGATAGAGAAGCTCTCGCTCTTGTGTTCGGAGTGACCAAGTTTCGACGGTATCTACAGGGCCGAGAGTTTCAGGTGGTCACATACCATAAGCGTCTGCTTTGCCTGCTCGTCGCTGAGAAACCTGTACCAGAGACGAGCGCTCCGCGAGTGCTGCGCTGGTCGCTGATGCTGGCCGCTTACAACTACAAACTGAAGTGCCGACCCGGAGCCAGCATCGCGAACGCCGAATGCTTGAGTCGCCTACTACTGCCTATTTCTGCACATTCTGTACAACCTATTTCTGCATTTCTGCACAACCTCCGAGGCCGCTTCCAGCGCTGGCAACGGCCAGCGCAGCTAAATCCCTCAGGGAGCCCCATCGACCTCCGGGCTGGTGGGCGCAGAGGTCTTGCCTTCCGGGGCAGGACTCTCTCGGAAAACCTCTCGCTCGCAAGAGCGCTTGTCCGGCGTCTCACAGGAGGCAATGGACACTACACCTGTCCTAAAGGTGCACCAAACGCCTAAGGAGCGACGAGACTCGCTCGAACGCTTCAGAAAGGGCGAATCCCCTATTACAGGGCCTCGAAAGGGCTCTATAATCTAAGGCATCCCTTCCGTTTCCGTAAACACAGCACCAATTTTTCTTTAAATATGGATACAGAAATCATTCAATGGAATGTCAGAGGTCTTCTTAGAAATCTTGATGATGTGCAAGAACTCATCCATAAACACAATCCAAAAGTGCTGTGTTTAAGGAAACACACTTAAAATCGAAATACACAAACTTTGTTCGATAGTATGTTACATTTCGCAAAGATCGCGATGATGCTGTCGCATCATCGGGCGGTGTTGCAATTGTAATTCAAAAAAGCATAGCCTGTCAACGTTTACAGCTACGAACAGCCCTTGAAGCAGTGGCGGTTCGACTTCTTCTGCTAAACAAACTTATACCTATTTGCTCACTTTATATACCCGCAATTATAAACTAAGCCTTATAAACTAAGCCATTATAAACTAAACTCAGTCCTTTATAGACGAATTGCCAGAACCCTATGTTGTTCTTGGCGATTTCAATGCACATAAGTACGTGTGGGGCGACCCTCGTATAGATGCGCGAGGACTTGTCAAACAGTTCCTTTTTTCTTCTGGTGCGTGTCTGTTGAATAAGAAGGAACTCACATATTACTCTCTTGCAAACAGAACCTATTCTTCCATAGATCTTAGCATAGTCTCCCCGTCTGTACTGCCTGAACTCGAAGGGGAAATTACCGACAACCCTTACGGCAGCGACCACTTCCCTATATATACTGCTAAGATCACCTAAAGAAAACGAATATCCACCACACGCTCCTAGGTGGAAGATTGAGGCAGCTGATTGGGAGAAATTTCGATCTCTTTCTGGTATCTCATGGGCTGACCTGTCTTCGTTAGGAATTGATGGTGCAGTCGAGTTCTTTACAGCCTTCATTATAGATGTCGCATCTAGATGCATATCAGAAGTAAATGGCTTGGCGTGCAAACGGCGTGTGCCGTGGTGGAACGACCATTCTAGGATCGCTCGTAAAAAACAGGACAGGGCATGGGGGTTGCTACGCGCTTCTCCCACTGCGGATAATCTTAGCAACCTTAAAAAAGTAAAATCCCAAGGCAGGCGAACCCGCCTTCAGGCCAGACGAGAAAGTTGGCAGAAATTTCTATCGCGTATCAACTCGTTTACTGATGAGGCCAAAGCCTGGAACAGGGTCACTAGGATAAGAGGGCGACAAGCATATTCACTCCCTTTGGTAAACACACAAGGCGATACCCTACAAGATCAGGCGGACTCACTTGGGGAGCACTTTGAGAGCGTGTCAAGTGTCAACCATTACTCGCAATCCTTTCTGAAATATAAACAAATAGAAGAATGTAAGCCACTCATAAGAAAATGTCAACAGAATGAACCATACAACTGTCCTTTTAGTATTGCAGAGTTGAGAGCTGCCTTGAGCGCATGCAAGAGCTCTGCACTGGCATCTGACAGAATCATGTATGAAATGATCAAAAACTTACACAATGATACGCAAGTTACGCTACTCACACTTTTCAACACCGTTTGCGCTACAGGATACCTCCCGACTGCATGGAAAGAAGCCATTGTGGTCCCGGTTTTGAAACAAGGCAACGATACTTCCTCAGTGGCAAGTTACCACCCGATAGCCCTGACAAGTTGCCTTTGTAAGGTATTTGAAAAATTGATTAATCGGCGACTCATTCATTTCCTTGAACATAGCAAAAGGCTTGATCCTTATCAGTGTGGCTTCCGAGAAGGGCGCTCCACAACTGATCATCTTGTACGTGTAGAAGCAAATATCCGAGACGCATTTGTACACAAACAGTTTTTCTTATCCATATTCCTCGATATGGAGAAGGCGTACGATACAACGTGGCGTTACGGAATCTTAGGAGACCTGTCAGAAATGAGCGTCTATGGGAATATGCTAAACCTAATAGAAAGCTATCTGTCCAGTCGTACCTTCCGGGTAAAAGTCGGTAATGTACTTTCGCGTCCTTTTACGCAAGAAACGGGTGTACACCAAGGAGGCGTGGTCAGCTGCACACTCTTCATCGTGAAGATGAAACGCTTCGCGCTTCATTACCACCGGCAATCTTTTATTCTGTATACGTGGACGACATACAAATAGCTTTCAAATCCTGTAACCTCGCAGTATGCGAGAGACAGGTACAGAATGGCCTGAACAAAGTGTCGATGTGGGCAGACAAGAATGCATTTAAGATCCAACTGGTCGGACAAGAAATACCTGTAAACAAAGAGCACAAATTTCTAGTTGTTATACTTGACTACAGACTCACTTTCGTCGCCCACATTACATACTTTAAAGAAAAATATCTAAAAACAATGAACATAATGAAACTTCTATCCCAGACTACATGGGGTAGTGACAGGAAGTGTCTAATGAATCTCTATAAAAGCCTCCTTTGATCACGGCTAGACTATGGTGCCGTGATTTATCACTCTGCCGCCTCGAGCGCGCTAAATATGCTAGACCCAGTCCACCATCTAGGAATCCGACTGGCCACTGGCGCTTTCAAAACAAGTCCCATACAAACTTTATATGCAGAATCAAATGAGTGGTCATTTCATCTGCAGAGAACATACATCAGCCAAACATATTTTCTGAAAGTCCCCTCTAATCCTCAAAATCCGTGTTTTAATAGCGTTAACAATATGACATATGCTACACTCTTTCTTAATTGTCCCTCCGCAAGACAGCCGTTCTCGCTGCGTGTGAGGGAGCGTAGTCATGAAAAATGCATGTCTCACTCCTCGAGCTCCGCCTAATGCATCCACCCAAGCTGCTACGTCCTTGGGAGTGGCAGCTGATACAATGCGATATATCTTTCATGCAAGTTACAAAACACGCTTCAGAGATTGAAATCCAAATTCATTTCCGGGAACTCCAGCACAAAAACTCGTGCACGGAGTTCTACACAGACGCATCGAAGTCACACGACGGGGTGTCCTACGCAGCCGTCGGTCCATCCTTCTCGGAATCCGACGTACTGCATCCGGAAACTAGTATCTTTACCGCTGAGGCCTACGCAATCTTGTCGACAGTGAAGCATATAAGGAAATCAAAACTAAAAAAATCAGTTATATATACGGACTCCCTAAGTGTTGTGAAGTCTTTTGATATCTTTCTGTAAGTACAAAAATCCTGTTATAATCCAACTCTATTCCGTCTTATGTAAAGCACATGTATCTAACCAACATGTGATTATACGCTGGGTGCCTGGCCGTAGGGGCATCCAGGGTAACGTTTTAGTGGACCAGATGGCCACATCAATTTCACTGCATACTGTTAATGCTACTGCTTCGGTCCCTGTCACAGACCTGAAGCTTTTCTTAAGAAGGAAGCTGCGAAATCATTGGCAACGTATATGGGACGCAGAAGTAAATAACAAGCTGCACTTGATAAAGCCACAATTAGGTTCTTGGCCCTCCGTAACAAAATCACGGAGAACAGATGTCCTATTCTGTCGCCTCAGAATAGGACACACATTTGGCACGCATAACTTTTTACTCACTGAAAATGATCCTCCAACCTGCGGTAGATGCGGGGAGAGGCTGACCGTTCTCCATGTCCTCCTGGAGTGTCGGGCAGCCGAATCTGAGAGAAGAAAACATTTTTCTCTAGCATACCGGCAGCACATCCCTTTACATCCCGTAATGCTACTCGGCCCAGAACCTTTATTTGACGCCAACGCAGTCCTAAGTTTTCTGAAAGATGTTGCCTTGCATGTTGTTAGCCCCACATGTTCGTAGCAGGTCCTCTCTTCAGAGGATGCCTCCGTGATAGCTCTTTAGTATAGCACATGCCTCTAGGCCCTTGTGTTTCAAGGGCTCTGGCGAGGCAGCAGTGCTCCAAGTAATTTTACTATCTTATATATTTTCTACTTTGCATCATTCTTCTAAGATGCATTTTATAGTTTATAGTGTTCGTCATTAGTCATCGCCATAATTTTATAGCACGTAGATTTTACGCCCTTTACAGCGACTATTTTTAGGCCATTTTATAGCCAAGACATATCTTAACATAACACATCATTCCACCGGGAAATCACTAACACTGTCTTAGCGCTCTTTGGCCATATCTGGCCCTTGCGCCACTATACCACACACATTCATTCATATTCAATTTTATTATTAATAATAAATGCATTTATTTTCGGCGCCCATCGTTACAGGGGGCGTTGACGCCACTATCAATCGCAATGCAATGCACGTCTTGAAATGGGCAGAAAGGCGCACGTTAAAGTTCACCTGTTGAAATACGCCCCCCTCACAGTTTGTGCTTTCTTGCTTGTCGAAGTTTGTCTGAATTTGGTGACGCGGATAGCTTAATCACTTCTTAATCTGTTCAGTCAAAAGTAGTGAGTTACGACCGCCCAATAATTGTGTAGTTGTTTTCGTGCGACTGCGCCGGCCGACTAGCTTGGCTTCCGACGATAGGATCAGCACTCTACACCTAAAGCTTCCGTCGGCCTCCAAAGAAAGTATGTTCTGTGCAGGGGTGCGATTTCGACAACCGTACGACTGGCTTTTCCTGCATCGCTTACCGCGCTGAAAGCTCGAAACGCCCATTAAGTCGAATGCCGGGGCATTTGAATATATAGCCCCAAAAGCAGGCCAACAAAACAAATTGTCTACAGCTTTTGAGAGAGGTTTACCTAGAAAATACCGTTTGCCTTGAATGGGAAGGGATGAGGATCGAGGAGAAAGTTCATATCAACAAGGGACTGAGGCAGGAGTGCCCTTTATCCCCATACATGTTGAGGCTGGAAAGGGCGCTACAAGGAAGTAATATCGGGTTTAATCTCTCATACAAACAGGCGGGCACAGTAGCCGAGCAGCAGCTTCCGGGTTGATTTTATGCGGACGACATTCTGTTCACAGCTAACAAGCAAAGTGATTTGCAAAGTCTGGCTAATATCTTTGGAGAGGAAGGCAACAATTTAGGTTTGAAATATACTGTTAGAAACTCAGGTGTTATGGTATTGAATGAAAACAGTGAACATACAGTGGCGATACAGGGCCATGAACCATCTCGGGTAACAGAATATAAATACCTTGGTATATGGATAAACGAAGGCAATATATATATGGAAACACAGGAAAAAACAATAACAGTGAAGGGGAAGAGAAATGCAGCCACAATGAAGGACAGAGCGCTATGGGGATACAATAGGTATGAGGTGCTCTGATGTATGTGGAAGGCTGTAATGGTTCTATGACTTCCTTTTGGAAATGCGGTTGTTTGCTTGAAATCAGGGGTACAATCAGGACTCGAAGGGAACCAAAGGTCAATTGGTCGCCTCGATTTGGCGCTCACGGGAAGATTACAAGTGGAGCTGTGCAGGGTGATATGGGCGGGACTAGTTTTGGAGTAAGGGAAGCTACACTAAAATTAAGTATGAAGAACGACTGAGGAATATGGAAGACAGTAAATGGGCTGGGAGAGGGTTGAGGTATCTTTACATGAAAAACATTGATTCATAGCGAAGGAAAAGAACTAGGAAGCTTGCCAGCAAGTATGCGGCCTGTAGGGTGGGCCACACAGCAACAAAGAGCGTCAAGCGGAAAGTCAGAGAGGTTGAAATAATCTCACGGGTGGCGGCAATGGAAAATAAACCTGCCATGAGTAACTACTTAAGAGGAAAAAAACGAAGTCAGGAAAGAAACAATTTATGATAACTCAAAAGGAAGATCATTAATTTTCGAAGCGAGATCGGGATGCCTTAGAACACGCACCTCTAAAGCGAGAAATAAGAAGGAAGAAGAAGCATGTGCTTGCTGCGGTAAAGCTAGGGAAAATATGGAGTTTTATTAAAATGTGAAGACATCTACCCAGCGGTCGATTTAGGCACCGTTGGCCTTCTTGAAGCCCTTGGGTTCAGCGAGAGCAGTGCAAAAGTAAACATCTCCGCAATAGGGATTAGTAAGTGGCGATTGGAGGAAGTAGGGAAACGACAAAAAACGGTGACGTACAAAGCACCGTTCGCAATAAGGGATAAGAAAATTTGGTTGTGGGAGTTCATAATGTTTTTTTTAATGTTTAACCTAGGTAGGACATCAGGCAATATAATAGCAAGAGTTGGGTGGCGCAACCCACCGCCCCGTTCTCAAGAGGACGCTCATAACATCCATCCATCCATCCATCCATCCTGACTATTTTCATTTTTTCGCGTGTATGCGCATTTGGTTGCGCCGCAGTAGTTTTCGGCGCACAGGCGACCGACAGATGCACGCACGGACAGACGAATCGGTTGGCCATATGCTGCTTTGCTGTAAAATAAAGATAGGCGCGCGATTAGCTGACGCCACCTCGACAGCACAAGGCATGTTTACTCCGATCCATTACTGCTAGCTAGCTGGCCCGAAATTTTCATTCACAAGGCTTGCGTCATGAAAGCGGTGACGTCAAAATCACTTCTGCCTACTCGGCAGCATCGCCATTAGATTCTATAGCTGCCGGGCCAGGTAACACGACTTCGTGGATCGGACAAGGTCGATTCAAATAGGTCGCGAAGCTTTGGGCGAAAAGCGGTTCAGTACAGATTGTCACCGACATCAGCATGGGGGGTTATGGGAGCAGCGATTGAAGCGCGACTAGGTTTGGAGGGAACAAACATTGGGAAAGAAAAACGCGTTTTTTAATTCAAACGAGACACAGTTAGATTCATTCAACGAAAATAAAGTTCCTAGTCAATTTTATATATTCGTGACGTGTTAACAAAATGCAAGTTTAATTTTATTATTATTAATAAATGCATTTCTTTTCAGCGCCCATCGCTACAGGGGGCGTTGACGCCACTATCACTCGCAATGCAATGCATGTCTTGAAATGGGCAGAAAGGCGCACTCGTATCACCTGTTGAAATACGCCCCCCTCACAGTTTGTGCTTTCTTGCTTGTCGAAGTTTGTCTGAATTTGGTGACGCGGGTAGCTTCATTGCTTCTTAATCTGTTCAGTCAAAAGTAGGGAGTTACGACCGCCAGATAATTGTGTAGTTGTTTTCGTGCGACTGCGCTGCCCGACGGGCTTGGCATCCAGCAATAGGATCAGCACTCTACACCTAAAGCTTTCGTCGGCCTCCAAAAAAGTATGTTTTGTGCAGGGATGCGATTTCGACAACCGTACGGCTGGCCTTTTCCTGCATCGCTTTCTACGCTGAAAACTCGAAACGCCCATCAAGTCGAATGGCGGAGCATTTAAATATATAGCTCCAAAGGAAGAACAACAAAACAAATTTCGCGCCTTCGAAAACAAAATGACGTCACTTCTGCTTTTAACGGACATGGCGTCACATTATTTTTTCTTCCGCCGGAAGTGTTCCCACCACATACAGATGGCGCTAAGCCCCATGGACCGCCGATGGACCGCCATGTTTTGAACGTATGGGCTCCTATGGAAGCTTCGCTACCAGGTATATTTACCTTGGATCGGAGTGAAAAGTTCTTGTGCTGTCTAGGTGGAGTTGGATTAGCGGCGCCTGTAGTGACATCGTTGCTATATTTCGCAGCCGACAAGCGGCATCGTGGTCATGCAAAGAGCGATTGCCGTCTGAGCAGAGAAGCTGCGGAAATGGCGGTTTGACGAGTTGACAGTTGACAGTGCGTGAGTCTTTAGCAATGATTGCAGCTGCGTATGTGAGCGCTCACACCATGCGCGCGACCAGTCAAAGCAGTTTCGCTTTAGCGGGAGAAGGAAAGGGCAGGAAAGGGTATCGCGCTGCCTGCGCCCGCTTCGTTTCCGTTGACTTCAGTGTCGGGAAACGGACGAGATGGTCAAGCGTTGCGCGTTCCCCTAAGGAACGGGCAGCGTTCGAAGAGTGGCGGCGAGGATTCTCCCGTGAAAGAGGTCGCCGTCGGCGTGCCGATCCAGGGGAGGAACGCTGCGAGCGCGGAGCGAGCGGACGCGCCTCACATCGGTTCCTGCAATTTTCCTCCGGTTTACCGAAAATTCCAAGGGACCACGTGAAATTTTGCCTCTACTAGACGAATAACATCACCCTGCGCCCGAAGATACCGCTCTGGAGCAGGTGGGCCATTTTTTGGGGCCTTTTAGGCCCAGTTTTGTCTCCGCCACTTCACCCAGCTGAGCCTAACGCCCCGGACTCGATCTCCATCGTTCTCCGCGACTGCCATGGCGGCATCTGCTTGGCGCGGGTACGATCCCGAGACGATGACATGGTCAGAAATCGTCGCAGAAGCCCCGTCTTCGCCTGAAACTTCCACTCCGACGGAGGAGATAGTGGATGAAGGCCTTTTCTCGTTGGTGGCACTTCGTAAACGCCAGCAACGCTCGAACACTTCGGCGGTCAACGGACGCTCCATGAGTTGCGGCGTTTCTGTGCCTACGAATCCTGAAAAGTCCAACCCTCAGCTCTCGCAAGCAGCGGGATCGAAGAAATGGCGGCCCGCCGCTATGCCTCGACTCCGCAAAGAAGATTTCACGATTGTTATCAAGCCCAGAGTGACGATCTCCCTGAAGACAGCCCTGCAGAACGGTGAGCTTGGTGCTTTGCTCTCTGCCTATGTAAATCCATCTTCGGTGGACACTCTGAGTGTCTGGCCCATCTGGGACCAGAATATTGTCATTGCCACCACTCAAGACGTCAATGTGGCGAACGCGCTCGCTCGTGAATTTACACTCAATGCTTCGAAAGGCCCCATCCCGGTGGTCGGACACGCCAAAGTCAACGGTGAAGTCTGCAGGGGGATTATTACGGTCCATGAGCAGGAAACTTCTACCACCCTGAAATCGAAAGTCCAGTGGCGCGGAGGAGAGATAGCCTTCATCCGCAAGCTGGGGAAGTCGACGATTGCCCTGCTCACCTTCGTGGGACACAGAGTACCGCGTTACGTGCACTATACCAGTGTGGTGACTGTGGTGCGCGAATATAAGCGGACTATTCCCGCGTGTTTCCGATGCGGTACCATCGGTCACCGTCCGGACTTATGCCCAAATCCTCAAGACAATCGCTGTGGACACTGCGGCGAAATTGTCGCAGTCCTCGAAGATGGCAACATGGCGCCCCACGAGTGCACTCCTTCCTGCATCGTGTGCGGTGGGGCTCATCTTACGGGCTCGCAAGACTGTAAAGCCAAATTTCGACGGCTGCAACAACCGGGCAAGCCGACCGGACAACGAACCCAACCTCGGCCTGCAGTGCCCTCGGGTTCTGACACCACTCCAAAAGCTCCCACTCCTAGCAACAAGAGGACGAAAGGCACAACCGGACCAGCGCCACCGGCGGGCACCTTGCCTGGACGTGCCCCCAAGTCACCTCGGTCAACTAACCCGAAAGCGTCACGGGATACAGGCGCCCCTAGATTCCAAGACGACGACTTTCCGGCTCTCGAAGGCCCTCCGTCTGGCACACCAAAGAATACGTCTCAGCCCAAGGTAGGCAGCCGAGACGGGCCTCCTCCGCCTCCCCGCGCTTCCCTACCTTCCCCCCCACTAAAGATTCCTCCTCATCCCCCCCTTAACTCTGACGTCGCGGACCTCCGCCGCGAGCTCGAGACTCTCCGGGCACAAAATGCTCAACTTAACGAGAAAATTCACGCGCTAGAAACGGCTCGGTCCTCCCCGCGCCCTGCCCATGTAGCTCCGGAACCGATGCAAGTGGTGCAGGCGGACCTAACACCCTCTAGCTCTGACGTGCGTTTCACCGCCCTCGAAAACGCCCTTGCCAAATTAACGGCTCAGATATCAAATTTTGGCCAAATTCAAGACAGCCTTCTCAAGGCGGTCACAGCTACGGTTACGGCCGCCGTGACGGCCAACATTAAGACGTGGCTAGAGTCAAACCCCCGGATTTTCTGCCGAACGGGACCCCTCAAAGACGTGAACCGCCCTTCAAAATTCACCCGACCCATCGATCTAACCGAACTCTCGGAGGAGCCGGAATCGCTCCAGCTGCAGGTGACGGAACCTGGGCCGGCTCTCCAAGGCGATCTCCTTTCAAATCAACATGGCTGCGTCCCCTCCCAAACAACTCCCTAGAGGGCGGCGCCCCCCAGAAAGACAGCAAGCTCTCTCTCTTGTACAGTGGAACTGTCGGGGTTTCAAAGACAGGACGAAACGCGCCCACTTAAGGGCGTACATTGAAAACCTCGAATACCCCGCCGCAGTACTTGCACTGTAAGAAACCGGGGCTGCGGTTAAGCTCTGGGGCTATAACGCTTTTCAGCGAGACCCGTCCACCTGTCTCCTAGTCCATAAAGGCTACACAGCGCAGGAGGTTGATCTCGACCTAAATCTGGAATATTCGTACGTGATGGTTTCTGTCCTCCCCCTGCGGCGAACAGATAGCCCCGTACACATCCTTAATATATACTGCCCCCCGAAGCTAAAAAATGTTGCCTTTTCTAACATCTTTAGTGCAGCGCTGAGGATCGCGGGTTGCGATCCCCTGATGATAGTGGGCGATTTTAACGCCCCCTGTCCCATGTGGGGCTATCGCAAGGAAGAGCCGCGTGGTCGTAAGTTGGCGGGACTTATATCTACGCTGGGCATCACTCTTCTAACCGACCCGGTCCACCCAACACGTGTAGGGAATTCTGTCACTCGGGACACCTGCCCCGACCTTACCCTCACGAAACACATCCGACACGCAGACTGGATCAACACCGAGGAGACCCTCGGTAGCGACCACTGCATACTGAACACTATCATTTACACTCGACCCTTACATCGCCCCCTTGCACAAGCCAAACTCCCCGACTGGAATGCTTTCCGCCAGGCCCTCCCAGTAACTTCTCTCTTGGAACAAGGCTACTCCACTTGGGCGCACGGACTCATGCAAACACTCCGTTCACACAAAAAGCATATACAGCTTACGGAACGTGCACCGGCCGTGGATAACCACCTGATGCACCTCTGGGAAGCTCGCCGCAGCTTAACCAAACGATGGCGGCGGCAGAAACACAATCGTAAACTCCGCGCTCGTATCTCTGACCTTACTCAGCAAGCAGCCGAGTACGCTGCCCAGCTCGCCGACGCTAACTGGGTAGATAGATGTAACAGCGCAGCAAAACAGATGTCGAGCCGCAACACTTGGCTGCTCTTCAGGAGTCTCATAGACCCTACACAAACACGATCGGAAACCAACAAACACCATACTCGCGCACTACACAACTTTCAAGGAAACACGGATCAGCTAGTGAACGCTTTGCGCTCACAATACCTCAATCAGGATCGAGACCCGCGAGGGATGGATTATTCGTATGCAGGCTGCGATAATCCGGAAATGAATCAGCCTTTCAAGCTTCACGACCTTCGCGCGGCTCTTGCACGAATGCGCAGGGGGACGGCGCCCGGGAGGGATAAGGTAACAGTCAAACTATTGGCAAACCTTCCAGATCGGGCGTACGAAACCCTACTAGAATACATCAACGCCATTTGGACGGGGGACACTTCGTTGCCAGCCGATTGGAAGACATCGTTGGTAACCTTTATCCCGAAGGCGGGGAAATCGGTAAACATAGACAACCTCCGGCCCATCTCCCTCACTTCATGTGTAGGGAAACTCGTGGAAACGATGGTCCGTGACCGCCTCTCGGAATATCTCGAAAGTAAGGACACCTTCGCCGACACCATGTTCGGCTTCCGACCTCATAAGTCGGCACAAGACATCCTTTTACAGCTTCATCACGAGATCCTCGAACCCATAGAACACTCGCATAACGACAAGATAGTCCTGGCACTCGATCTCAAGGGTGCCTTTGAAATGTTAAGCACGCCGTCATACTAAGGCACCTTAGCGAGAACAACTGCGGCGCTCGCACATTCAATTATATCAAACATTTCTTAACGGACCGCTTGGCCTATATACGCCTACAAGAGACCGAGTATGGCCCATTTGTGATGGGAGCACGGGGCACACCACAAGGCGCTGTGTTGTCCCCGCTTCTTTTTAACATTGCCATGGCACACCTCCCGGCACAGCTGGCGGGTGTCGATGGTGTTCAGCATGCGCTGTACGCCGACGACATCACCATCTGGGCCACTACGGGAAACATAGGAGAGATGGAGGAATGCCTGCAAGCAGCGGCGAGCATAGTAGACCACTATGCCACGTACTGCGGCCTCCAATGCTCCCCGTCCAAGTCTCAATTTGTACATATTCGAACTTCCCCAAAATGCAAAATCTCAGTTCAGCTTTCTCTCGCCAGTGGCCCCATCCGAGAAGTAGAGGAGATTCGAATACTCGGTCTCTTCATTAATCAACACCGCAAGGCAGGCACAACTCTTGCCAAACTCCGCAAGGTCGGCGACCAGGTGGGCCGGATAGTTCGCCGCGTTTCCAACAAGCGAGGAGGGTTGCGAAGTAAGGATGCGTTGCGGCTCGCACATGCCTTCGTAACTAGTAGAGTATTGTACTCGACCCCATACCTTCGCTTACGGAAACATGACGAAGATTGCTTGGAGGTAGTACTCCGCAAAATGTTCAAGAGAGCCCTCGACCTCCCGATCTCCACTTCCAATGCGCGTCTTCTCGCGTTGGGGATGGTAAACACGTATCGGGAACTTCGCGAGGCGCATCTCGTTAACCAATACACGCGTCTCGCCCAGACCGTGTCCGGTCGCCGCCTCTTAGACCGGTTACATATTAAACATGACCACCATATGATGGAAAGGGTTCGAGTGCCTGAACTGTGGAGAAGCGCCCTCTACGTTCGACCCCTTCCAACTAAGATGAACAAGGAGGACCATAATGGCCGGCGCCAGGCGCGGGCGGATGCCCTGCACCGCCACTATGGCGCTAAGAAACACGTCTTCTACGTCGATATTGCAGGCCCCAACCACTCCAGGGGGGGATGGTACACGGCTGCAATCATACACGAGGAAAGACAAGTGGACGGCCTCTCGTTCAAAGCACCCAGCTCAACGCATGCGGAGGAGGTGGCGATCGCCCTCGCAGCCTCCCACCCGACTCTAAATTCATCCTCACAGATTCCCGTGGAGCCTGTCGCAACTTCCAATTGGGATGGATCACTCCTCTCGCCGACAAAATTCTTCGCCGCTGTATTCGCGACTGCGATCCAACTCATCGCTCAATAATATGGGTCCCCGGCCACCAAGGCATGCCAGGTAACGAAGCCACCCATGAGGCAGCCCGCGCACTCACTTACCGGGCACCAGGCATCACTTGGGAGGACCTTGACCCAGATCACAGCCCTCTTCTTTCTTTTAAAGACATTACTGAGCACTATCGTGCCAAACACCGCCGTTACCCGGTTCCTATGAAGGGGCTGGGTAAAGCTGGCGAACGAACTCTCCTTAGGCTCTTTACAAACACCCTACTGTGCCCGGCGGTTCTCAAGCACTTTGACCCTTCTTTTGACGGCCGCTGCTCTTTCTGTGGGGAGGTAGCCGACACCTTCCACATGGTTTGGGCATGCAGGCAAAATCCTTCTCTCCCCCCCATCACCCCTTCCCCTTCCCGAGAGGACTGGGAGGCGGCCCTACTCGGCTGCCAGGAACTATCGGCCCAACAAGCCCTAGTTCGGCGGACCTACGTAGCGGTCAAGACCAACGGGGTCCCGGAATGAGAGACTCCGCCAGTATTGCAAGGGGCGCGACCAACTAGAGGTCTCTCCCCGAGCACCTCTCTGTATATATATAGCCCACCACCGATCCAGCCGTTAAAGTCGCCCGAGCCGAGGCAATCCGACAGCAACGAAAAGATCCCGAGCTGAGGTAGCGGGAGGCCGAAGAAATCGGGCACCGTTACCTCTGGGTTATGTTACCGTGACGAGTGTCAAGTGCATGCAGGACAATGTTCGCTTACCCCCATTTTCCGGTAGGGGATGGGTTGGTCATTCTTTAAGTGAAGCTTTCTTTGACGCTTTAATCGAGTTTCCGCTGCTGCTACTCCTGCTGCTGTTGTGGTCTTGCACGCCGCTAATTCCACCGTGGTCGAGACGTGGCCATGTCGCAAAAACATAAAAGGCATGCGCTGTCGGTGTTTTGTTTCATAACGTTTGTTTATTAACTGCCATTCTAAAAGTTCCGAGGAATAACTTTGTAAAGACTGCAAGACAAGGTATACGCCACGTGGAGGGCCTATCCAGCTGTTCTTCAGAATGATTATTTGTCAAGGACGCTCTCGGCGTCGATGCGCATTTTGTGCGCCACAGAGCCCTTAGCGCGATCGCGTCATTTCATAGCATCTTTACTTTCTGTATATTTTTTTCTTTAGATCACTATCATGATCACCATTTCATGAACAATGGGGCACAAAGGAGAAAGGGCACCCGAGAAGCTCGCGTCAACACTTACACTGCGTCGCACGTGCACAATGCCATCACGACAGTGTAACACGGCGTGACCCCCCTCTCCCTTCCACAAATGCAGGGCAAGAGCTGCCGCCCTTGTCATCGAGCTTACTCGTTTATGAGCTTGTGAAGTAGGGCATCTAGCTTGCTCAGATGGATCAGCCTGAGTGGCAGGTATGCTGCCGCTTAGACCACAAGACTAGTCAAGAGCGATTTGTTGAGGCGCAGTGCGTTCTGTTTCTTGACGCCATGCTTCCGCGATGTATTTCTGCCAACGATGATCATCGCTTGCAGATGGTTTAGCATAAATCTTGGATGGTTGTCGTGATTGTAGGTTGAACCCAGCGATGGGGAGCTGGTGAACTTAAGGCAATAATTGGCCACCTTGCTTTTATGCTTGATGAAGAGTTGCAATTTTTGGAGGGAGCATTAGAGGCTACTAGTCTTGGTGTACTGCTGGACATCATAGGTGGTCTGCTAAAGCGCGCCTTGTCGTTCCACATTCAACCCCGGATAGCTAGCTTGGTAAAGTCTTCTGCGTACAGAGTATATTCCATGGCTCGTAGGGTTTTCAGTACTGAGCCCCCAATGATTGCTATGCGGAATAACCTAGGTGAAAGCACCACGCCCTGGGGAGTGTCCTAGTGGGCTGTGGGAATGGTGTGGATGTTTTCTAGTGTCGATGGTAGCTCTCCAGTTGGTGAAGGAGGCTTTGATGTAACTACTGGTGTTCATACCGTAGTTGCTGGAGCTAAAGTTCGCGAGAATAATCAAAATATTGAAGTTGTGAAAGACGCCTATTAGATTGACGGCGAGAACCGCGCAAGTTTTTTGGGAAGCGAGGTTCAAGATGTCCAATTTTATTTGGAGCAAGCTGTCTTGGCTGAAAAGATACTTGTTGAAGGGCAACATGGCGGGAGGGCGAGGGTGGCTTGATTCGAAAAAGCTCTGGTGTTTGCTCAGCACCAGGTTCTCAAACAGTATATCAGTGCGATGGGTCTGAACTTGACCAGGGAGGGTGCTTCAGGTGTTTGGTGCAGGAAACATACCTAAATTAAGTTTCTTGGGTAATGTAGCCTGTTGAAAAACGTGTTGGAGCAACAAGGTTTCAAGGAATTTTTTAGGTATCTTGCTTTCAGGAACGTTGAAACACGCCTACTGCCATAGCCTTACTAACGTTCATGACCATTGACGCATACTCTTGGCCTTTCAAGGTGTCGCTACTCTGAAGTTTTGTCCATATACAGACTAATCAAGGTTGAGTGACTTGTGGCGTTTCAGATCTCTTGCTACGTGTTCGCGTTGGCTAGTCTATCACATGAATTGCATGGAAGCAACAAATTTGCTGTTGGAGCGCGCAGATGAAAAGCCCTCACTCCATTTACAACGTGTTAAACGTGCCAGCATTTCTCCACAAACGGAAAGCAATGTTTTACTTTGTCAGAAAGTTAAGATTTTACTAAACATCTCGTTACTAAACAATTATGCAGAGCCTTGCGATGTCTTCGCGCTTCCCACGTCGTCGCACACTCTCACGGTCGAAGGCGCGTACACTGGTCGCGCGCGCAGGACTACAGCGCTTCCAGATCGGCGAATGTCTTGAAAAAAAACGACAAAATGCAGTGGACGCACCGTCAGCGCTCCACAATATTTGGTCGGTGGTGGATCGAGACTAGCGCTGTGAATGCCGCCGCTGGCATAACCGTTCCGCATAAGCATAGTATAAGCACACAAGAAATTCCGATTAGCTGAACGTAACGGACAGTAAACGCGAACTAACGTCACCTAAAGTTTATTGCGATCTGACTAACGTTGACGGTTTCCCGTATGCCTCATCGCGTGCGTCATCGAGGAGTGACTTGTGCAACGCTAATGGTGGCGCTCCTCAGCAGCCGGCGTTGTCAGACACCTAGGAGCTTCCAGAGTGCTGCTGTTTCGGCTGAACCATAGTTCTCTTGCGTGCAGAGTCGTCCCGACGTGTCGCAATCGCGTATACTTAGTACACCACCCGAAGAGTTAGAGTACCACAAGAAAGTTGGCACTTTTGGCCTATACTGTAAAATTTTTGCCTTGACATCTGGCGTCCCTTTTCTGACAATTATTAAACGTTCGTGGTTGTATTCGCAATTGTCTTGTATGTCAAAAGGTCAATGAAAGCTACTCACCAGGAGGAAACAATATCCTCAGCGAATGTACAGTTTACGAGGCGTACTTCGACTCTACAAAAGTCCGAATCACGGATAATGATAAGTAATTAGGGAGTGATGTATGCTAAGCAGCTTAGTTTCGAAAACCAGATGTCATTTTATAGTACCTAATTTGTTGCATTCACATGTGCATTCAGCGTTACTGCGTCAAGAAAGTTAGTCACCGAATTTTAATGACAGAGTCTGTGCTTTTTGCAGCTCTGACAATAACTGTTTCTTTAATTTTCTTAACAATTATTCGGACACTGCACTCGCACTCGCGAAGTAGGGGTGCTCTCTCGCTATGACGTGTAGGTCTGCATGCTGCAAGTAAATCTCACAGCTGCCGTTAGTACCTCATAATTGACATAAGAAGCCAACGACCGTATACTAAATTGTCCTGCAGCAGATGTCAAGCCGGTCTTATGGCCTTCCTTAACGTTTGCCTTAACGCCATGCGTTTCATTGCTCCCTGTTCTGATGTCTCAGAATCAAACTGCCGATTGCAGCATTCATCTTCTTCTACGAGGCATACGCGTCAAGAATGTTTTTTTTTCCAGAACCACGACCTCTCTCCTCTCAGCAGCAATAGCTCTGATTACCGCAACAAATTATACAGCGCTAACGAGCTGTAAGGCAGGGTTCTTGACGTCCTTAAAACATAACGCTGTTTCTGTCATCATGTTCCAACCCCTGAAACGAAAATACAGTAGATGTAAATTGCGACGTTACGTGGCGTTGAACTATGGATAGAATGGTTTTGAAGCCGGTGGTAATCAAAACCCAACATGACCCTTGCATCTGCGTCGACAAAAGTTGCGCGCTAAGCTTCAAAGTGAAACAAAGTGCTTCCATAAGCTTACTCATCGCGTTCACAATGGGGTTTTCGAGCTATGATAAATTCTCAACATTTGACAATCTAGATGATTATCGTGGCTCACATCAAATTTACGGCTAATTCATCAAGGCCGCTTAAGGCAGGTGCCCCGAAATAAATAGCTACGTTCTCAAACTCGTTCATTGTATACGCAGTTATTTTACTTTATATATAGTGCCAGCGAACGAGGACAGAAGGGAGACGACACAACAAAGCACTATAAATTTACACTTTAAGATGTTTCTTTTGCCATGTAAAACATAGCTTGGTAACATTTGAATACCGAGAATATCATTATGGCTAAATAATTTTTGGAGAATTTCTTTTTTCTTAAAACTTTTATAGTTTAGGTTACCACATATTTCGATGGTATTTTGCTATTCTATAAGCGCTCATTCCTACTAGCCTTACACTCAATTACTAATGTGCTCTTTGCATTTATTAATATGCGCATAAGTCGGGAGCGACTGCAATGCGTTCCTGCTTTCCACATCGGCCTCAAGTTGTAATGGTCAGCATATCCATGGAAGAAGGGATAGGTTCGGGGCAGCATACTGTAATTATGTCGGCTTTAGAGTACTTCGATGTGATTTCGTTAATGGTGGTGTCATTATTGCATTTCTTTTTGCACGTTGATGTATACTGATTCTACCCGTTCACAAGTCTTCAGTCTTACCGATTGTTTACCTAAGCAACACTCTATGTTGTATTTATCTTGTCACTCGCGATCTGTAGGCCACAACCTAACAAAAAAGCGCATCGATACGATACTACACCAGCGTACGACTAAGTTTCAGGATGTGGGTCAATACTTCTCCTTTCTAGATCGCAATATTCTTTTAACAAGTCACATTTATGAGCACCACTATAAAAACAAAAAAGAATTATATTTTATTCTGAAACCTGTAAGGTATGTTGACATATTACCTACAGAGGGCAGAGGGAAGGTCCGAAGTAAACAGGCCTTCTGCTATCTAAGGCGCGTTGGCCAGTCGCGCAGCTCTCTTTTTCTTTTTTTTTTCGCGCATGCATATGTGTTTGCGCCGCAGGTGTTTTCGGCGTACAGGCGACCAGCAGAAGGACAGACAGACAGATAAATCAGCTAGCCATATACAGCTTCGCTTTAAAATAAAAATAGGTGCGTGATTAGCCGGCACCACCTCGATAACACACGGCTGGTTTACTCCGATCCATTGCGTCCCGCTATCTTGCCCGACATTTCCATAGACAAGGCTAGCGTGATGAAAGCGGGGACTACAAAATCACTCTTGCCTACTCGGAAGCATCCCCATTAGATTCTGTGGCAGTGGGGCCAGGTAACATGACGTCGTGGATCAGAGTGAAAAGGCCTCGTGCTTTCTAGGTGGTGTTGCGTTGGCTGCGCCAGTAGTAACGTCATTGCTCTCCGTCGCAGCCGATCGTGCGTGCAGCAATTTATCTCGGGCTACGAAATGGTCATACGCACTCTTTAGGAGCAGGCTGCTTTCCATCAGCACCGCCGGGAGCAGAACTGAGAAGGAACTCTTCTACTCCACGCCGATGCTGCAGCCGCACAAGAACAGGTTCGCGCAGCCGAGCGCAAGCAGCAACTGGGTATCGAGGATCCGTCAGCCAAGCGAGCTATCGTTTAATGAACCGTCGAGTACCTTCTCTGGGTAACCACATGTACGGAGGGCTTTGGCGGTGACTTTTTTTTCGCGAATGCGCACGTGGTTGCGTCGGAGGAGTTTTTGGCGCACAGGCGACCGACACACAAACAGACGGATGAATATAGGCTAGCCTAATACAGCTTCGGCGCAAAATTGCAGCGGGCGCTGCGATCGGTTCTACGTGCCACCATTCGGTTGGTCACAGTCTAAAAGAAGGGCAGGTCGGAACTGCTACTCCGATTTCCGCCGCATGCGACGGAAATGTCACTTTCGGTGCGACTAAAACCGCTTCATGGGAGACAGGCTTTAGGCGACATCAGGCTTTGGGCGCGTAGTATGCGATGTACACGCTCTGCGGCTATTTACGGCGGTTGTTTTCGTTTTCGTGTGGTATAGGATCAGGATGACGTGGCGTGTTCAGCATTGTGTTCTATGAGACGAAGTGAAGCGATTGAAAGTGGTCCTGAACTGCTTTTTATCGAAGTTGAGAAATTTGTTGAGAAGTTGAGAAGTTGAGAAAACAAAATATTTTCGAAACACCTTGCAGCTAAAAGTACTTGAATGCGTTCAGCAGAAGCAGAATTATTGATGATCAACGATCGCCTGAGTTTGATTTTGAACTAACGCTGACGGTATCCAGTCAGCCTCCTCTCCTGCATCATCCAGAAGTGAAGCCTGCAACACCAATGATTGTGCTCTTAAGCACTCCAGTGTTGCGAGACACCTGGCAGCTACCAAGGCGCTCCTTCGGCTTAACAGCAGTTGTCTTGCGTGCTGCGTTGTCGCAACATCTCGCAACCTTAGTACACTGTCTGAAAAGTACACATACTTTGTACACCGTCTGAGAAGTTCAAGCACAGCGCAGGACTTGGCATTTTCTGGCGAAACTGACAAATCTTTCCCTTGACCAGTTCGGTTTCTATCCTAGCAATGATCAAATTGTTCCTGATAATGTGTGGATTTGTCTTGCATGTCACATGAGGAAAACAAATGGAAACCCGTAGGAAACGGAATGGTCAGGGAATTTAAAGTTTTTGTGGTATACTTCAACTGCACAGAAGTTAAAATGACGGAGGAAGAGGATAAATCAGGAACCAATATGTTGAGCCCCTTATTTCAAAACAGCACGCGTCATGTAGTTTTACCTAATTTATTATATCCATACGTACATTTAGCGTCTCCACCTCGCCAAATTTCAGTCATCCGAACTTAGTGACAGGCTCTGCCTTGTTCTCGCGGCTCTGACGATGAGCGTTGCTTTGTCTTAGCATGCAATAAAACACTCCCTTGGCACTCGCGGCATCGACGTTCTTTCCTAGTACGATGCCCTGCCCACGTACGGCCACCTTCGGGTGGCGAAAGAAAACGCCGCCAAAAATTGCCATTATGGTTGCAACTACGGTCCGGCTATTTCGCACATATTGTTGTAGTCAACGTAAACAAATGCTGACTCGTGCATTGAGCCATCAAGTACTGCACATTCAGAAATGAAGGAGCCAAACATGATTGCTTTTGTGAAGTTCAGTGTTTGACTGAAGCCCGTCTGGTCGGGATGAAACATGGTTAAAAGGTAAAAAAATCCGGGGCACTTCGCCGACCAAATAAAGATTTAAAAGAAAAGACGCTTCGGCTCCCACACGGGAGCCTTGTTCACAGGTAAATCACGTTTCGGCTCCCATTTGGTCGGCGAAGTGCCCCGGATTTTTGTTTACCTTTTAACCATGATTGATTTGTGAGCAATTCAAAACTCAACAGAAGTTAGAGCTGAAATCAAACCTAAATTTTTTAGCCGTCATTGGGCAATTACGCGGCCGAATTAAACATTTCCCGTTCGACATGATGATGGTTATGTGTAATGCCTTATTTAAAGTGCAACTACTTGCAACTCGTTTGAATTGTTCTGTTCTGGTGAGGGAGTGTATTTAGTGAAGCTTAGTGAGCCTTCCAATTTGGATTAGTATAGCCCCTATGGTTCTCGGCGTTTTAGCCGATGTCAGGCACCACTGCTAGCCTGGAGATGTTTCAGTACTGGAGATGGTGAATTAAAGATCATCACATTCCGAATTAACAAAATAACTCTCGAGTATTCGAAATTCTGACTAAGACAACCGAGCATGCAAGTTAGCTCAGTCAGATAACCCTGCAGGCAGCGAGGCTCTCTTATGGAGGAGAATTTCAGCACAGACGAACTGACATGCCTAAAAACTTCCTTGACTTAACGGCGATTGATGCGTCTGGCGAAAACCTGGCGAACGAACAAGAGCCTCGCGAAATAACAAGAGTTCAGGATCGCCAGTCAGCCCCTAGAGTCTGTGAAGGAGTACATTTATCTAGGTTAATTACTCACAGGGAACTGGGATCACGAGAAGGAAATTCGCCGGAGAATAAAATTAGGTGAAGCCCACATGGCAAACATACTCAGCTCATGACTGGAAGCTTACCATTATCACTGAGAAGAAAGGTGTACAATCAGTGTAGTCTACCGGTGCTAACATATGGGGCAGAAACTTGGAGACTGACAAAGAAGCTATAAAACAAGTTAAGGACCGCACAAAGATCGATGGAACAAAGAATAATAGGCGTAATGTTAAGAGACAGGAAGACAGCGGTGTGGATCAGAGAGCGAACGGGCACTAGCTGACATTCTAATTGTCATTAAGAGAAAGAAATGGAGCTCGGCAGGTCATGTGTTGCGTAGATTAGATAGCCGGTGGACCATTAGGGTTACAGAATGGGTGCCAATAGAAAATAAATGCAGTCAAGGACGGCAAAAGACTAGGTGGAGTGATGAAATTGAGAAAGATGCAGCCGCAAATTTGGAATCGGTTGGCGCAACACAGGGTTTTTTGGAAAGCGATTACTATGATGATGATGATGAAAAGTAGCCGGCATATTGATGGTGCAGCAGGCTTCGTATAAAGCAAGTGTAAAATCTTGAAGATGTTATCTTGCCGCAAATCAAATTCCTCAGCTTAATCGCATATGCCAAG
Source organism: Dermacentor variabilis (assembly GCF_050947875.1). Classification (NCBI taxonomy): domain Eukaryota; kingdom Metazoa; phylum Arthropoda; class Arachnida; order Ixodida; family Ixodidae; genus Dermacentor; species Dermacentor variabilis. The sequence goes on along the minus strand of NC_134574.1, from coordinate 73,427,969 downwards.
CCATGCACTTCTGCCTTTACAACCGATTTTCCTGCATTATACGAGAAGCACCTCGGTGCTATGGTACATGACGCAAGGTGCGTGAGAAGATCATGCGTGCTCCCGATTAGATTTAGGAGCCTTGGTGTCATCAGGCTCCGTTTCCTGGCATCATCATGAAGAAAAACAGCTGCCTGGGGAAATTGATTGGAGATATTTTCAGTACTTTGCAACATATGGAGCAGTGCGGACATTTTAGTTAGAATAAAAAGTACTGCAGTGTTAGGATGACGGTTACGCTGCTCGTATTTTTGTTGTCTAAGGTTATGACCTAAAGAAGACAATACTGTGATTTTGTGACAATTAATGTTGACATACATAGAGCCAAGTGAAATATGAGCTCCGACATTAGTGCCCGTGGTGGAAGTGGCCTCTGGACTACAGGGCTACATTGAACCACGACATGCTGGTTTAATAAATACCAGCAGTGAGAAACGTTTAGCTCTTGAATTTGTGGTATGTCGGCGGCGCTATGCAGTCGTGGGGCCCTTTTTACCAAGACCATTATGTTCGAAGTAATTTTGAAAGCAACTGTTAATTTTTTTTTGTGATGACATTTCTTTAGCGTCTAACCACTGTTCCAAAGTTATCGGTTCGTTGTAGACATGCTTGCATGTGTTTTTATTATCCAGTGTGTTGCCATGGATTCAATAGCGCAAGAGCGTTATCTAATCAGATTGCCCGCGTGAAGGGAATACTGGAGTACATTCTCGATCGCATATGAACGCCCGTGTTTGGCTGCAATGTACGAGCATTCCCATTTGATGAACCGATGCCTTGATCCGTAGATCTGATTCAGAAGAAGCACTACCTTGTGCGCAACCATCGTCGTGCTTTGAGTGTTTTCTTTTTCAACGCAAGCTTGCTTTATAATGAGTTAGATTCGTGACTCACTCTTTTGGAATTGCCTTGTTCTTCACATCACTACAACGTGACGGTATAGATGTTCTACATTTTCATTGAGTGAACAATGGGAAATCGATTACGACTGTTGTTGCTTGTGAGTTTAGATATTTACCAGAATAGTTTATTTAGCGCAATAACTTACTTTTTAATTTAGCAGTATGTATATGACAGCAACCTCATATTAACAGGAGGTCATAATAATACATAAAATTTAAATGTTTATTTGTCGGCTTACACCTCATGGTAAAAAATTTCAATTAAGATATCCTTATGGTAATAAAAAGCCTATCCGCTTGATAACGTGTCATCAGAATTACCCCTTTGTAAGTGGATGCCAACTTGCAGGTGGTTCGTATGGTGGGCCCTTGATATATGTCCAACCGTCAAACAAAGGGTTATTACTAATATTTCATTTCAGGAAGGCGCGTTACCTTCCTGTACTTCACTCCAGCTCGCAAACACGCATACGACGAGAATGCTTCGTGACGAGCGTCGTTGGTACAAACGCAAGAGCTACTGTAACTCGTCTCGCCGATATCGCTGCCACACAGGCTCTGATAAGACATGTATATTTTAAATAGACGCATCACGAATCCGAAAAGTGCTACCCGCAACAAGCCCAGCTAGGTTTCTTTCATTTCGAACTTCATCCCAGGAAAGATGAGGAAGTCCACCGACAAAGTAAAGAGCAACACCATACAGAAAACGCCATAGAATGTAAGAAGACAGGGAGGTTAGCCATGGACGTTCCCATTTGGCTACGCTACAGATGGGCAGGATAGATGGATAGATGGAAAAACTCCATTGATGTTTACGGGAATGTGCAGTAGCACGTAACGGGTCACTCCCACATCGGGACAGGAAGTCCTAGCTTCTTCGCCACGTCCCAGGCGCGTTCGACTACCCATAGTTGGCCTTCAAAATTTCGACTGCGTAGGGCAGCCTCCCATTTCGACGACGTAACGTCTTCGTCGCCCCGTAACGCAGGGCACGGCCAGAGCACGTGATCTAAGTTTGCGAAGTATGCGCAAAGCGTGCGACTGTTTGACGCTTGAGTGTTGGTATAGATCCGGTGTAAGAGGTTGGGGCTAGGGTATGGCCCGTCTTGCAAGAGTCTAAGTGTCGATGCCTGAGGCTTGTTCAATTTACTGTGTAACGGCGGATGCTTTCGCCTACCCAGATGAAAGTTAGTAAATTCGATGTACGATGCAGGGACATAGATCGCTATTGCCCGGAACCTCAGCACCGCGCGAACCTATAGCTACGCGGCTGAAGAATCCTCACGCAGTTCTGTGGGCCGACTTGTTGAAATTAGACGCACAAAAAATTAAGTGTGATTTAGCGCCAGATGCGAGAGAAATGCGGTAGGCATTACCGCACAGCTCTGTGAGGTCCGGGATCTATAATTTATATCACTTTCACCACAGTGCAAAGGGCTTTTCAGGAGCTCACTCGAGACATGTCTTGCCTCTTCGAGGAGCGAAGTGTAACCGACGAGGGTCTGAATCGCTACACACACACACACACACACACACACGCACACACGCACACACGCACACACGCACACACGCACACACGCACACACGCACGCGCACACACACACACACACACACACACACACACACACACACACACACACACACACACACACACACACACACACACACACACAAACTCACACACAAACTCACACACAAACTCACACACACACACACTCACACACACTCACACACACACACACACACACACACACACACACACACACACACACACAAGTATATATATATATATATATATTCGTTCTTTTTCTACCTCTGCCACGTGGCCATTGTGCCGAACTTCGCACGCTAACACTTTTTTCCCACTTTGGCAAAACTAATGTTACGCATTATACATGAACATATTATTATTCTCTGTATGTATAACTGGTGAATGTTTTCTCTTTACTGGCTGTAAATATAGTATGTGTGTCTGATTTCTCTACCACTTGTGTGCTACTGCTTGTAAGGGCGTTCTGGACATAGTCAAGCTGCTCATGCAGCTTTTGCCAGAAAACCCGCCAGTTAAACCTGGGAAATAACCTTATATACTTTTATACTTATATAAATGCATCAAGTATCTTGTAACTTCTAGTACCTGCGAAGTAAGTGCTTTTGTGCTTGTAACCAAGTGTCTAACTTTTTTGCACCTATGCCCTCTCTGGTATTGCTCCATTACTCCTAAATAATACTTAAGTGATTCTTCATTAATTTTATTATGCCCAGTGTACCTATAAAATCTTTAGTACTTTTACTGTGTGCGACCACTGAAGCAGGCCTGCAGAAATTCTGGAGTAGCTTCCTTCATGGCTAAGGCACCCGTAAACGTTCGAGTAAATATTGCACTTATGTACCTGCGAGCGCTGAAGTTAGCCAGCACGCAGTAGGCGTCCTAGTAACTTTGTAACCGCCACCCTGCAGAAGGCTTTTAAGGTTCATTGAATGGCTGAGGAGCGTCTGCTTAATATTAGCTCAACTAAAGCAGTGTTGTTACTTCAAGAAGATGTCAGTGTTTGCTCTGGTGACCTTTACCAGAGTTTGTTGTGGAGGCAGAGCACATTTGCTACAGAAATGGATGATTATACAGCAGCTGTTTGTGTCTGTATATGACCACTGGGCTAGTCCCAAGTAATTTTGTTAGTGTCTAATGTAGTTCTGACATCTTCAGCATAACTCGTGTTAGTGTGTGACTACTAGATATGGCGTAGAGAAAGGCGCTGGTAACCTAAAGTGGGTAACATATCTGAACTGTTCAACAAATGTTGCATTGATGTGCTTGCGACCACGGAAGTTCTCCCTCAGCAAGCCTCATGATAATTTCCGTAGTAGCCCCACTGCAAATTTCTAAATTTTCTTGCTAGCCAATGTGCATTTGTAAACATTTTACTCCACACAATTTTTTGCTAACCATGGTGCGTCATAAATAACTCCTAATTGGTGAACTTATATGATGAAATTCTTTACATTGATGCGCTTTACTGAAAACTGCTGCGTTCATTTGGGATTTCAACTTGTGATCATCCTGCAACTGTATTGTTGGAAAAAAAGCTGTATATTTAATAAGATTGTCAAATGATACAGCAGAACTTAGGTAGCTTCGTCCCTGTTAACACAAAGACGTATAACTTGCATGTCTATACGTTTTAATTTAATGCAGGTGTATTAAGGTTTATGTAACGTATTAGCTTAACGTAGCAGATAATTATGTGCGCAATGTTTAGCTGCACTGCAGCCTTCTTTAGCATGCTTTCAGATACAAAGGGCTATACTCCTGGTGTGTTGCTTGTTACTTCAGTTTTTGCATGACAAAAATGTTTGGCCGCCTTGTTAGACCGCTTGGTTGAATCTTCAAGAGCAACGCGGTTCCTTTTCATCATTGCACCACAAGCCAACGCAATACAAAGTTAAACTTCCTTTGTTAATGCTTTGTAAAATCCAGCAGGGCTGCTGCACTGCTAGGGCACATTCTGAGGAACGTCCCTGGTATGTTAAATAATTATCAATAGGAACGTCCAGTGGCTATCCTAAATGAACCAACTTCCTTTGGAGGAATAACACAAAATGTCCCAGAAGTGTTCTAGATCCTGACAAAAATTCCCTAAGGACATACTTGGTATATGCAATAAGAATAATCCATACGTCCGAATACCCAATTATGACAATCGTGGGACGTTTATATGAACGTCGATTGGCGTGTGTGGGATGATCCCATGGACATCCAAGAATAACTCGCAGGCTTTTTAGTTTTTTACAGACGTCTAAGGACGTTCGAATATCCCGTTTCGGATATCTGCTGGACATCTGCAAAGACGTTGGTGGTCCGATGTGTCGCGCTTGCAAATATTTATTTTCTGGACTTCAGTAACACCCAATTTCCTTCCCTGAAACTCACTGGCCTTTCTAGTCATACATTGTAAGAAAGCTGGAAGCTGAACTCTTCGTCACGTGTCACAAAGTAAACGAGTGACGAATAACATTACGTATTTTTCATAAACTTCTGCAAAACTTGATAAGTTTGATGCCCGCGGCTGGGAGCATGGCGTAGAGAAACATAGCACATTTGACAGGTTTTCTAATGTTTATGTAGGAAAACAATAGTATAATGACATACCACCGAAAAACAACAGTGAACCAGAAACACGACAACCTGTGCCTTCCAAGGCACTGGTTATAATATAATACAAAAGGAATGAACGAACGGTATCAACTGTGAAAAAATACAACGGCTGAAAGTACATACCACTGTGCCTTAAAAAAACAAAAAGATTTCTAGCCCCGCACCATATCGCAACGTTTGCACTATTTCAAGAAGGCGAAAGAGCTCGGAAGGATTGATATGAGATATTGAGGTCCTTTCCGAAGCTTTCCTCAAAGTATCGTGCCGCTAACGCATATACTGTGAGTTAAAAACGACGAACCAGCCTATTGCTACACCAAACCGGCTTTGTTCGGCGCCATTATGAACACAAGCTGCGCAGTCATGAGAGGCAAGCAATCGAGACGTTACCAGGTTATAAGACGTGGCGACAGCCATTGCACCGCAGCGATGATGGTCTACATGCGCTTTGAAGTGCAGCATTGGGATCTTCCAGAGCAGTCTATTGGTTCTATTAGTTCTTAAGTTGTGTACGCTCGCTTTGGTTCCTACAGCTAATGATGTTGTGAAGCTGAATCGCAATTGCTGAAATATTTATGCCCTTTACGTTGAGACTCCCCAATGGCTCTGTCGCACCAACAAATATTTCGGTGATCTCACTAGCAACTTGGCGTAAGCTATCTTTATTTAGATTTATTATTCAATAAAAAACATTAATTTTAAATTATATAAAGCGCGTATTTCTGCTCCTACTAACATTTGATTTCAGATCAACTTTCTTTTCCTTGTTTTTATTCATTTTCCTTAGTATATTTCCAGCGATTCGCGGCAGTCTCTCATGCGTGCTCGCACATGCATACGCCGTTGGCGGTTCGCGCGTAGCGACATACAGACGAAACGCGCCACAAAGCATAGACGCAACGAGAGGAATGATAATTTTGGTAATGCGGGCGAAATACGAGAACACCCGTGCACATGGATTTAGGCCCGCGTGAAAGAGCCCCCAGGTGGTCCAAATTTCCGGAGTAGCCTGCTACGGGGTGCCTCATAATGAGATCGCGGTTTTCGCCCGTAAAACCGCACAACTATTTTATAATTTTGGTGACCGCACTTCTTAGGCAGCTTCCACATCGTTGGACGGTACACACAAATGGTTTGCCTCAAAAGAATGCGACATTGGTGCTATCATGTTCAGTCGTGTTCACCAGTAAGCTATCTGTGTCGTGTGACAGATCTATGAGTGGTCATTCGCCTATTGTTTGAGTGTTTTATAGAGCAATAGCTGTGACTCCTGTGACACTACGCACTAGTCCTTTTTTGCTAAACATTTTCCCAATAGTTTTTAGCTGTGGTACCTCTTCTAAAGTTTCAGTCAATGCAAATTGTAGGGGTTTTTTTCCCGCAACGTCATGATCATACACAGAATAACATATAGTTATGATGTCAAACCTGTTAGCTTTGTCTCTTCAGCGTCAGTTTTGAAAGGAGTGAGCCATCTTTATTACGTCAGAAGATCGGAAGATATATCTTATGAATGGGCTGGTTAGTAAGTTACATCCAACTAAGGCTACATGAGCACAAGAGGTTCTGTACAAAACATATAAAACACAACTACGTTTGTGGAGATGCTCTGTTTACATTTTTGGCGCACACGTGACGTATTCTGTGCCAGCTGTCGCCAGAGAAAAGCAAGAAAACCATTTTTTCACCGGTGCTATCTATGGGTGCATTACTTTTGGCGCAGTCACCTTTGTGCAAGGCTCTTCTAGTCACTGTCATGCAACAATTAGGCAGCAACACGCTTTCCTCGAGCACCAATTTTATCCTTTATTCCGTTTGTTTTATAGCAATATAGGAGGTTGCGGTTTCCGTCGCCACAGTTTAGGAAAAGCAATATGGTTGCAGTCACTGTGAAATAGCTGGTACCGCTCGTGGCCTGCGCAGTATTCTAAAAATTTCTCTTGGCAGCCATTATAAGTTCCGTATTTCTCATACGATTCTTTCAGACCGTCCTCCCACACATGTAGCTCACACAGGACTTTAGCTGTTGGGAAAGAATTAGGAAAAGAGGGTCAGCGGAATGTTCTGCTTTTGACGCATGGTTCATAAAGCACCCGCTGCCCACATGTTTGAATTTTATAATTTCTTAGGACGTAAGTCTACGAAACTGTTAATCTGGTTCTGCTGAATTTATGGATCACGTTTGAAACATGTTTAGCCAGTGGAAATTATGAGGAATGAAATAAGGAGCTTTCGTAGCAGAGACAACAAGCTCCATCGACAGAAGAGCCGATGATCAAGGCCATTTCTCCACGTAAAGTCTTCTCAGTAGGCGGAACATCTTTGCGAATAGTTGTTCAGTGGAGCGTATATCCAGTTCAGTGGAGCGTATATAAATTGGGATTAAGGAATTTAAGCCCAATCGAAGCTTCTCAGCCCTGAACTATATACCCATTCACCTGAGTCGTTATATTACAATCATAATTGGCCAACAATTACTTCACCGATGGCTCCCTGGTTTTATGCACAGGCGCCATTTGAAATGACAGACCATTTATGCGCACTAAGGTTGTGTGTCGCATTGGTAGCGTTAAGAAGGGGTTTAACCGCGAGGAGCCGAAGGGCCCCTCGGTTAACCCCCTTCTCGTTCAGTACATAACGAGGGTCCGGAATCCGCCAACATTGATTGCCTTCAGGTAGCGTGTGTTTATTGACCGGTTGCCTTCACCCAAGAAGATCACGTTGTTGTTCTCAAACAAGAACGTGATGAAGGATGTTCCCCGTCCAACACCATAGTCCGTGAGTCGAGGCGCTGGCTAACACTCCCAGGGTTCTACGAGAAACATAAAAAACCCAAGAAAGTGGACGATGAAACGGCGCCGCGGTAGCTCAATTGGTAGAGCATCGCACGCGAAATGCGAAGGTTGTGGGATCGTTCCCCAACTGCCACAGGTTGTTTTTTCATCCACTTTCATGTCCATTTTTTTGTCGGTTCTTTATTTCATTCATTAAGCTCAAGTAACTTCCCCTTGTTTTCCTTGGTGTCAGTGTTTGTTGGCTTCTTATGAATTGGTAGCTAAGTGACATAGGTAAGCAAATGCAAAAAAACTGCGTAGATACACAGGTCTCTGGGCTGTTAAAACATAGGTAGGCTCACCTATATATGGTCGTTTCGTAAAGTTGCCTATTCGGAATAAGGAAAGTGAGACATGAGGCAAAAGGAACTGATAAGTAAACAAGAGGTAAAGCCCCACTTCTCTAAATATTCTGTAATTATCTATCGTGTGCTCGCGATGAATTACACCTAGTTACTTGTCGTCAATGCATGCATCGTTGGCCAGCGCGCCAGAGATACTGCAGCCCAAATAACCCATATTGAATTTCGCAAAAGAATGCCAAAGGTTATGGTATTCTGAGGCACGAGTGCCGGTGGTCGAAACTGATATGCCTGGTAATTATACACAGTCATTGACGTCATGAGCTACCCTTTCTGCTACATACGAAAATGTATTCTTCAAGGTGAGGAAATGCCACGTACATCACAATAAACATGATTGATCTCAGAGACCAGCCACCAGGTAGTGCTTCTATGTCAGACCAGAAGATAATTTAAACTAGATAAAGAACAGTAGAGCTTGATGAGAGACAATAGTGAGGCAGAAGAAAGACAAGTGCTTACTGAATATTTTTTTTTGAAATCCGGATTTTAAGGGAACAGACAGGATGTTTTCGATTCTTAGTGAACACATCTGTTTCAAAATATCTCGTAATTACTGGAGCAAGGCGGCTCCTCCCATTGTACGTGTCATATAAGAAATAAATAATTCTTCATCACGTTTCCTTGTAGTGCAAATCGCACCATAAAGATCATTTGCTTAATATTCCTCAACTGTTAATAAGATTGTCGCAGTGCCTTTATTGAGTTCAAGATGGATGAATTTGTTGCTCAAATAATTATTAGGTATTTTGTCCGCTCTTCTTTTAGTGCGTTTAAGGCCAACATTTTGCTGTGAAGTACAAATACGAGAATAATGAGAATGTAATAAATGCGCGACACATTTTGCAGCCACTGTCAACTGTATTAGTACCTTCATTGTGAGTATAGAACGCACTCCCTTGCCGCCATTGAACGGCGTGTTTTTAAAGAAAAAAGATAAGATAAACAGCAAACCTGCACTGACAAGCAACAACCGTGCCGTGTAGGTGTCAGCAAAATACCTCACGTGTGGCCTGTCTTGGCGTACAATGCACAAGCAGTAAATATCGCAGTTCACTCAAACCAGCAGGATTACTCGAAAGGGCAGACTCTACTCGGCAGAAAAATTGCCGAACTGCTTTATCATCGATCACCAGATGCACGCGCGGAGAACGCGCCAATTATGACACGTGCCTGCAAGCTTTATAAGGCGCAATGATAGTGAAGTTCCAATAAATAACTTTGTACTTTATCACACTAATATACATATATATATTAAAGAATTTTAGCCGAGCAATGACGAAACTATGCCTACTAAGCAGAAATCCAGCGATCAGTGCTAACTTATAGAAATCAGTTTTCAAAGTTTGTTGGGAAAAGAAATCGTGTTCCATTTAACGCCAATCATTAAACAAAATTTTCCCCCAGTCAGACGAACCGAGCTCTCCCACTTTTACCAACTCCTGGAAGATTGCTAACATAATGTGTTTATAAGTGCAAACAATGCACACATAGATGCATGTTCGCTCGCCATAATTTTTTTCCAATATTAGTTGTGATACCAGCTTTTCACCGTCATTTACAATGCCTATAGCAGATGGTTTGTCCACTGAAGCTATTCAACGGTCGTCGAGTCAATAGTTCTTCCGAACAACGGAACGGTGCGCATCTTATTGTAATTCGAGGGCCCTTGATCCGCGTGCCTAGGCACCTCGGTGAAACGCCAGATCATTAATAAAAAAATTGAGACTGCATGAAGTAATCTTAAGCTGGCCAGATCAATAAAAAAAAAATCCCACCACATGCCGCTAAAAATGCCCGAATGTGGGAAAAACATAAGAAAAAATATCATTTGGGTGGAAGATTTCATGACGCTCCAGCGCTGAAAGGACTAGTGTCTCTTGGTCGGCGCAGAATTGTTGCTTTGAATGGTGCCACAACGAGCGCTTGCTGTCACATAACTGAAATATTTCAACAGCCATTGACATTGCCACGTAGCAGCGATACACCTCCTTTCAGTAGATAAGAGTTTGCGAATTTTTGTAAACAGCGTTCATTTCGAAATAGATATTATATATTGTGGCACCTCCAGTCATTAGTCAGGTACTAAAGGAAATTGACAGGTGAAGTATAATCAAACTATCTACGAGATCTTCATTATTAACGAAAATGCCTTGTATTTATTAAATATACGATAAATTTCAGAAGCACTTCCTAATGAGAAAATACAAGAATCTCAAATGGTTTTCTCCTTCGGTAATATCTACAGACTCAGTACCATGAGAATTCCTCTATCAGAATGGACCATAGACGTACAGAATTTTAGCGGTTTCAGGATAGGCGGCACAATATTTTGTTTTTACTCAGGGCCTACTTGCCATATCATGAAGTTCACTTTGAGAGTGCGTTCAATGTGCAAACCGAAGAACAGAGACCGACACGAACGATTACAGGACCCAGTATACAAAAATAGATGTTTTCTAATTTCATATTTAAACTCGCAAAAAGAATTCTGAAACATGAGCAATAAATCAGCATCCTGCCTTACACCAAATCTTTCTTTTGCACGCTAGAAAACAAATAAATGTCTGGAGACAACCAGCAAACAGATGACCCTCTCAAACACGTTTCTGCACCGAGTGAAGCCATGACCAGCAATTCGCGATCACTGTCTTGTTGTTGGTATTAAATTCGATGATTTTTTTTCGAAGGAAGCCTCCTACCGCATAAATCTATGTAAGAGCGGCACCCGTGGACGGGCCTCACCCCCAACTCAGAAATATAATCCAACAGAGAAGCAGCCACGTTTTCTGTATATATATATATATATATATATATATATATATATATATATGTATATGTATATATATGTGTGTGTGTGTGTGTGTGTGTGTGTGTGTGTGTGTGTGTGTGTGTGTGTGTGTGTGTGTGTGTGTGTAGTAGGCGTTTAAGGTTAGATGCGCTCGGCGTTTTCTGTGCGGTGTAGCGCAACGCTTTAACCAACGATTTAGGGTAGGTTTACCCGCCTTGGTTACAACTGCCTTAGTGAAGCACAATTCTGAGCAGGGCACCGCCACGTTCTAAGATATCGCCCATACGCAGTCCTGCTCTATATCGGTTGTTCCTTGAGCACCACTTTTGAGGATGTACAACATATGTAAATACAGGAACAAATGGTCTCAGCCCTCGTCAACGCGGCCGTTGGGGCATAGCGGCCTGCTGGAAAAATCGCATTTAAATATTCTGTTGCGTAGCGACATTCAAGCGAGTGCGATGTAGGCACATGGCCCCTCCATGTTGAGGTGGCGCGAAATAAAGAAAAAAAAAACTAATACTTTATGTCGAAATGATAATGGGGGCTACTTTGCCGCTCTGCGTTACAGCACAGCTTACGCTGCGAGTGCGGCGCGATGGCTGACAAAAGCACTGCTTATATGATGGGCAATATATATATATATATATATATATATATATATATATATATATATGCAATATATACTTATTCATTATTCTATTTTAAAATAAATATTAATGGCATCTCCTCTTTGGGGAATTGAGCAGGGTTGTCTCCAACCAAACAATAGTAAAAAATGAATAAACAATCAAACAACAGAATTTCCAAGCAAGCATGACGACATGAGAAAATGTGCGAGGTAGTTAAATTAGAAATAAGCTATTTTAGCGCCAGTCAGCACCAGAATCGTTTTGTTAGTTTATCCATCTCGTTCGCAGATAGAAGGAATATATAAAATAAATATTTCTAGTACTAAATGTTCCTTTTGCTAAATAATGATGTTGCCTGCTGGCATATACAGTTGAGAAATAAGTTATTTTGTCATGTCAACGCTTTAATGCCCTTTGATTAATTCATATAAAAGCTTCAGACCGGAACATCGCTTTCTCTGGCTTAGGGTTAGTAGATTAACTTTCGACCACAGTTCGGTTATCCATGTTCGGCCAAGTCTGTTAAAAACAAAACGAACAGCCTTCTTCTTTTGGTCCCTTTCCAGCTATTCAATGTTCCTTTTTGCCTATGGATCTGATATGATTGCAGTGCAATCAAGTGTTGGCAGTTATGCTGACTTGTAGGCTAACAGTCGGATTTGAGGAGCATAGAAGTGCTCTTCGAAGGAAATAGTCTTGTGTATGGTGACGATAATAATATGTTTAGTCCAAATCAAATCAAAATCTAATCTAATCAAAACATCTGATTAGTTCGACTCAGTTCAGAAGGTAGAGAATATTTTCTTCATAAAGGAATGTAAGTGGGTTCTTGTTTCTCGCGAGTCTCATAGAGATGGCTTTGTTAACCACTAAGGACATTTGCTAGTCCTCGCACTATGCAAATACTTACTTAAATGCCTATTTTATTGTTATTTATTTGACAGAATTTTGGACACTTGAATACACCACACAATAATCGTCTACCAGTTTAGTGTTAACTATATACACTACGTACAATGTCATTAATAAATATTTTTTAAAAATGCAGTGGCCGAAGCACTGAACATTGCTGGACGCAAGAGTAAACGGGAAATTGACCGGATGGGTGGTTTCTGAAAACGACATATTGCTGCCTATTGCTAACACACGCTTATGAACAAGCTGGAAGCAGTCTGTTCCGCAGTGTATATCTTTTTTTTCTGGCTGAAAAATACAATAGTTTATTTAAGCTTCTAGAAAGCTTTTTCAATGTCCATGAAGATTGGATTCTTTAGCTTCCGTTATTTATTGAGCTCGCAAAGTTATGCAATGTTTCCAAAAGCTGCGTTCAAGTAGAAAATCCTCTTAATATCCGTACTGAAATCCTGTGAGTATATTGTGTTGTTGGAAAACTCCGTTATATGGTTGTGAATAATGTGCTCCAGTAGTTTATAGATGGCGAATATTGTGGCGACTAGACGGTATTGAGTAATGCATCTCCAATTTCCACTCTTGTGAAGTGGTTTTGCTTGACCTTGTAACGGCTTCGAAAAGACAACGTGTAAAATTATAGGTTCAGGCCTATTATTGTATAAACATCAGCCTAGATGAGTCTCTATGCTCGGCTTTCCTCTGACGTTTTCGGCTATGTCACTGTGGGTAACAAACGACTGTAGCACAGCTTTATTGGTTAACCAGCACAACCTTATAGATAAGCAGTATCGTCATTGACAACCTAGTCTTGCAGATTTGGTTACCTCAGTCATTGCAGAGCTGCTCCCCAAGCACTGTAAATCATCCACTCACGAGTTGGACGTAGCGAAACGTACTTCAGAGGCTGCCCACTGCAGTGCAGTCATTTGAGTAGCTGCGGTGGTTCGATTATTACCTTTTCCTGAGATTGGAATTTTCAATGACTACAGAGGTAACATCGTACACATTTGGTGCTTTTACTCTGAACACCAGTACGTATAATGCATACTATTTTTTTTTACTTCAATAAAGTGAAGAATTCTGACAACAGTAATCTTGTGGGTTGCTTTTCATGAGGCAGCCACACCAACGCATCGCACATTGCACGTTATATACGTCAGATATCGCTGTAACAGCTGTGAAACTTAAACAGCAGTCATCAATCTGTACATCAATTACTAACCTAAACCGGGTCTATTTACTGAAATTTCATTTGCAGCGATTCATGTTATGTGCTAATCTACGAAGGAGTCCACAGGTAAAAAAAAACTGGAGTGCCGAGCATGTTCGAATTTTTATCACATGCAACACTACATTCGCCTAGGTTTCCCTCAAATAGCGTGTAGTTGGTAGGTGTGGCCCTTTCAACACACCTCTGCAGTGCACCGACTTTGCTTCCGCAGTCGCTTGCAGCTATCGCGCCAGGAATGTACGAGCCGCACATTCGAGTGTTTTGTTTAGCTGAGGATCGCACTCTACATATGGATATGAATAAGCTCATGTGAACTGCTTTTATGCATTTATACTTTTAATAATGATTGACGGTAGAATTTGCGGGGAGCAAGCGCTTTCGAAATGTTCCACAACACAGCACTCTGAATACCTGAATTTACTGGCAATAAATGCAACAAATAGCCATATACTATTGCTGCTGCGAGAAAACTACTTTGAAACCATCGCAGGTGCTTACGGTTGCTGCAATAGGGACCTAGCAACTAGAATAGTAAAAACATTATTCAAACATATTGGTCGGGACTCATGCGATGAAAGCTATTCACTATGTTAACTAGTTGTAGTACAGGCGCTCTCATTTACTGAGACCAGGGCACCAATTGGTTTGCAGTAAGTCCTTTTTATCTTCGCTAATACAGAAAGATATTTGATGTTTAACTCTCAAAATAACGATTCGTCTTTATACAAAATTTCACGACTCTAAGAATTCGCGTTAAATAAGAAGTACTTACTGTCGGGCTTAAAGGTAAAAATTCCGCATTTGTATTTGTAACTCCAGTATACCAGTTTCTTACTGACTCTTCCAAGATCGTCTTCTAAAAAAATTAACGAAAGAGCCTTGTAAGAAAATTACATGTCTGTTGCACTTTGTGAAAGCTATGCACGGTCATAGTTAGGCAATGAGACATTTTCAGTCAAGTGGGACACACGAATCTTTTAAATATAGATGATGCTGCTGTCTCGATTAGACATTGTTTTCAACCCGCTTTCAACGTGGTATCTACTTGCAGCTGGGGCAGGACTGGCTCACATTTGCTGCCGCAAAAGTTCTGACGTGGGCTGCTCATGATGGGTGCGATGAAATTCACACGGTGAGCTTGTGCACGTTGATGTGTCCGTCGCAGCCGGTGCACTAGATGCAACGTAGAAAGCGACAGAACACCTAGTTCACTGACAAAATACATTTCGTAGGCTCGATTTGTATTTATCCCTTTCAGTCACCGCGTCTTTGTAACGAGACACAACTTAGTATGAGATATTCAGAGCGATGAAACCATTCTTAACACAGCGAAAAGCGTACACAAAAATCCCGGTTAAGCAAAAACCAGCAAAATACGTCATATGACGAGTGATAATAATGCAATGGTATTTTAAGGGGTGCACTACCAGATTTCACGAGAAACTGAACGTCTTGCCCTGCGTCACTCCTCGTAATTAGTGCGAGAACCGTAGACCAGGAAACAGCGCTCGTCCTGTGCAACTGCTCTATGTCTTTGTGCTTTCGCATTCCAACAAAATCACGTTATGATAATTAGTGCTTTTGTACAACCTTATTATTATTAGCTTTATTATTGCACTTCACGCATTTTCTAGGAAGTATCTGTCTGTCTGTCTGTCTGTCTGTCTGTCTGTCTGTCTGTCTGTCTGTCTGTCTGTCTGTCTGTCTGTCTGTCTGTCTGTCTGTCTGTCTGTCTGTCTGTCTGTCTGTCTGTCTGTCTGTCTGTCTGTCTGTCTGTCTGTCTGTCTGTCTGTCTGTCTGTCTGTCTGTCTGTCTGTCTGTCTGTCTGTCTGTCTGTCTGTCTGTCTGTCTGTCTGTCTGTCTGTCTGTCTGTCTGTCTGTCTGTCTGTCTGTCTGTCTGTCTGTCTGTCTGTCTGTCTGTCTGTCTGTCTGTCTGTCTGTCTGTCTGTCTGTCTGTCTGTCTGTCTGTGTCTTTAACCCTCTTGCCGCCAATGTGGATCATTGGGCAGCCCACAGTCCAGTGGTTAGAGCATCGCGCTGCTGTAATGAGGGAAGCGGCTTCCAAACTAGCTATCGCACCAACGTGGGTCGTTGGTTTTTGACAACGAATATGTGGTGCTAATTAGTTAACCCATTTCGCGCCAACTTATGCTACAGGGCTTATGCTACTGCATATGTGCCCCTTTAAGATAAATATAATTCACCCAAACTGGATCACTGGCTATATGAAACTCCGCATGTGATGCACTTCAATGAACCAAACTGATGTCAGTTTGGGTCGCGGGGTATGTGCTACTTGATATCTGGCGCTCTTCAATGTAGCCCTTTCCCACAAACTTGGGTAATTGTTTTGTGTATCGGCATGCGTGTCACAAGGTACCTGCATCTCTTCAATAAATATCTTTCACAGCAACTTGTGTAAATCGGTATGTGCCATTGGGTATGGGGTGCTCTTCAATGAATACCTTTTATACCGACTTGGGACACCAGCTATCAGGAATTGGGTATGTGCTTCAACGAATCTCTTTGGCGCCAACTTCTCTCGCTGGGCGTGTGCCACTGCGTATGTGCCACTCTAAAATAACAAAAATCATTTAAATTTCTCCGTTGGTGGAAAGATTGAAAGCCACGGC
The DNA here is from genome assembly GCF_050947875.1 of Dermacentor variabilis. Taxonomy (NCBI): domain Eukaryota; kingdom Metazoa; phylum Arthropoda; class Arachnida; order Ixodida; family Ixodidae; genus Dermacentor; species Dermacentor variabilis. The sequence continues at coordinate 73,411,474 of NC_134574.1, read as the reverse complement.
ATAAATGTTTAAAAAATCTTGACCGCATAGATTCGAACTTGCGACACGCTGAAAGCTCTGCTTGACGCCGCAAAGTGTCCAGTGATAAGCGTGTGAGAGTATCCCGACTTTGACCTTACAATTGCTAGGCAGCACAGCGGGGAGTGGCATTTCACGAATCGGCTGACGTTTGCGCGTAGGCGCAAGTAAGAGCGGGTGCGAGAGAGAAGATGTGGGAGCTTTTGCTCCTTGAATATCTTACTTTGCCTAGGCACTACGGAGCAAGGTTTTTTTTGCTTGTGTTGTGTGTGTCTATCCCTAGGTGTGCCAGCATTGTGGAGTGGAGTCGAGTTTGTTTACGCTCCCACGTTGGCTTCCGGCGTCGCCAACTAGGTGAAGCAGCGGGTGCTGACACCCAATTTAGTGATCGCTCTGTAAACGTACGTAGGACGCACGCGAATCCCAGAAGGTAAAGGTACGTCGGACACAGTGGTCGACTCCGGGGCTCGGGCTGAGTCAGCCATGCCGGATTGTACCTTTCTCGCACATTACTGCTCTCTACCTTCGAAAGGTCGCTCAAACCTTCCACTCTGATGAAGGTGTAAGACAAGCGAAGCTGTATATTGTAAAGTTTTATATGATTTTTGCGACTATTGCATGTATGACTATGGGCATTTGCTTCTGTAATTATTTATTGGAATATTAAAGAATCTGGCATATACACACGTGGCGCCGAAGGGGTTCTCCACGAACTCTGTGCATAAGGTCGCCATGCACCCGGGAACTGTTTCAACGACATGGCGGCGTGCTGTTGACGCGCCTTGCGCTTGCACTCGGCTCCACTGGCACGTTCGAAGTTCGTGGCGTTGGCCCGCCGCTGCCGTTCCCATTGCCGCTGCTGGTCTCGTGCGCGCTGTATTTGGTCAACGGCCTCGTCCTTCCTATGGACTCCGAACCACTGAGCGTAACGCTGCTGGCTGTACGTTCGGCGGCGTAAGCTCTTTCGCGACGTTTGCGCGACCATTCGCGATTATGAAAGAGTCGCTGCTTCCTGCCTTACCGATCTTCTTCCCGAGAACGAACGGCACGCGGCCGAGACATCGTGAGTCCAAATGGCAATTGATCACAGCTCTGGCGCAATTTCCACGTCATGGAACGCACGACACAGACTATTAGTTGGTGATACAATGTTTTATTCTAGTAGCGCCTCGTCAAACTCGGCGCGTACTCCACGACACAAAGGCAGGCGGCGTCTGACGCGTAAGCCTGAGGAGAAGGCTCAAGTTTGTCTCGACACACTGACACAATCCTGGGGGTACGAGCCCTTAGCAGCTTCGCCATAAAAAAAGAGCACTGATTTTCCTAGCAGAGTGGTAGGTGCCATAGTAGAGGCTAGGCCTGCTGTTCTGGAGCAGTATGTTCGCTGATGTCAGGCTCATGCTTCTGTCGAGTTTTTAGGAGCATTTCTGAATGGTACCCTTAGAGTGAGAGAAATGTTTTTCTGCACAAACATGTACGAAAATCGGTAGGCGGTAGCCGCGGAGCTAGCGAAATGGAAACAAAGCAGGTACGTCCGCCTTATCTTTAGCCTGGCGTAAGCGAATATACTGCTCCAGGGGAGCTGGTGATGTCTATTAGGGCCCATGTACTGCTCTGCCCGGAAAATCAGTCATGTTAAGTTGAAGGTAGAGCACCGTAAGGCGCGAGAACGGTATAATGTGGCATGACTGACCCAGCACGAGCTCCGCAGGCGCGTGAAAATCTGCCCGATGCACGTTTAAATTCTGCGATATGCGTACGTCCGGTGTACCGTTAGACAGAGGGATTACCAAATAGGGCGTCAGTGTCCACTGCTTCACCTGGTTCACTGCGCGGGTAGCCAGCGTCGGAGAATAAACAACTCGAGCATGGGCATCGACAGCGCCCGACATCACTCCGAAATTCCTGCACGCCTATGAACAAATGCAGACAAAACGAGCAAAGAAACTTCTCCACATTACCTAGTCAAAGTCATACATTCAAGGAGCAAAAGCCGCCACATTTTTTGTATCACAGCCGATCTTACTGGCGCCTGCACCAAAACGTCGGCTGATACTGAAATGCCATGCCCCGCTGTGCTGCTTAGCAATTGTAAAAAACGCCAATATCTCGGCTATTCGCCTAGTGCACCGCTTATAGAGGGTCCACTAATAGCCACCTAGCGGGCGCTTCTAACAATATGCGCGGGAGCAGTAGCGGACGGCAACCCTTTGCAGCAAGGATGGCTGAAGTTCGCGGCTGGGATTTCTCTTTTGTTCGGGTGCCAGACTGCTTCTCCTGCGGTGAGAGCTGGAGGGAAGACGCTCGCCTCTGTGGGGGCAGGTAGGAACACGATGCTACTGGTGTTTGGGACAACACGGTCCCCATTCGTGCCAGGTGCGCCCCGCAGACAACATCAATGAACCCCTTTACACGAGGGTGATCTCATCTTAACTAGCCGCTAGGTTTTATTGAGTGTTGTGATGTCTCAGTCGTTTTTTTTGTAATTCTACCCTCGCCATAATACTGCTTCAGTACCTCAATAATAGGCACAGGTCGTTAGTGCAGATTTATATCTCAAACAAATCCGCACGGTTCCATATCTGCACATGTCCTAGTGATCTTTCTGCCGATCAATACATGTGACTAGCCAAATTAGTGCCGTCAAAGTCGCCTAAAGAAGAGCAATTGCGAATTTATTCATGGAAATGCATCAATAAAACTGCGAGTTATCGCTGTTCCACCAATGCAGTTACGCTGCAAACGCCGATGCACAGCCGTTCCCACTGCAGTTTTTTGCAATTTTAAGTTCCCTTAGGGAGCTACTTTGAAGCGTACAAAGCTAAAGCCTGGCCAACGTTTCAGTACTTTTTTTAAGGTTACTAGAGAGAGATGCCACATTATGTTTAAAGGCAGAGCGGCGCCAGTCAAAGAAGATGAGCGCTGGCGTCAAGGCATGTTTAGTCCTCTGCGGCGTAAGCGTAATAAGAACGAATTCAGTTGAACACAAAATTAACATGAAAAAAGGGCTGCGGTCAGAAACGAACAAATCACTCGGAATGTTAAGTCTGCTCAGACAGCATCGAGGTGTGATGACTTCCGAAACGTGACGCCAACTGTTGAGCGAAAATGGAACAAAATACCATATTCAGCAACTATTAGCAATTCTCGCCCGGAACTACATATTTTCTAAACACATTTCCCAAATAACCACAATGCTAAGATGTCATCGGGCGAAGAGAATAAAGCTGTTAATGAAGCACTTGCTTGGTATCGTTCCGATAAGACACAGCGTGATTTAGACCCTTTACAAACAAGGCAGGGTGAAAACCTCGCACTTGAACAAAATTAACAAAAGTTATGCATGAAGCAACTACCACAGTTGAACATGCGCGAAGCCACGCATAAAATAGATGCAAAAAACATGAACTGCGCGACAGCTCGTGCGACGATTTAGCGGCCCGCATAAATAAAACCAACAATTTCCTTTGTTGCAAGCTTCAGTAGCTTTAACATACAACACAATGCACTCGTGCAGTCATGCTGGCCAGGTAGCGCAACGCGATAAAGAAGCGGCAAACAGTACAGGCGGCAAACGGCATTCGAAATTTTAGCCAAATACCTTTAAACCGCATGCTGCACTGCAGACGAACTTTGTCGCTTACCCGTCTAAATATGATGGAGTGGAAAGAACACCGACGCTAGAAAGGAAAGGATGAGAGCAGGACATTTCCCGCCGAACAGCGCCGATCCATTGCTACCTTTGCTCCCGCTGATGAGCGTTTGCGGGGAACGAACCGTATCCCCGGCACGTTTTGGCGGTAGTTGAGCCACCTACCACGCAACAATTCTTCTTCGCCATTCCTTGAAGAATCGGCCGCCCGAGGCATGCGAAGGGTGTTGCTCATAAGGGCCGACAAGCACGCTTGAAGAAATTTTGCACGTGCAGCATTCTTTCAAGTGTGTCTTTTTATAAGCTACAAATACTAGGCAGGAGCTTGGGCAGTGACCTGGCTTTGTTGTCCATGTTAGCAGTAGCGCTAACGGACAGTACCACTATTGGCATTAACCAGTCTTCTATTGCCTTCCAAAGGCATGTTCTACTAGGTGTCTCAGGGCTTAATCAAATGAGTTAGCTATTCCTCCACCTAAAGAAAAATGTGTCTTTTACCTTTGTCCACTTGTATGTATTCCTCGCCAGTTTTGTTATTCATCCACAGCCGTGAAGATAAACGAGTTTCATACCTGCAACCACAAGGTCAACACAATAAGTGCCGCTAAGTTCACACAGGCATACATTTACCAGTCATGCGCCTTTGCTGGTTTCATAGGCTTACTTGCGCAGAGTATGCATATAGATACTTTATTTTTTTCGGTGACGCAGCAACACACTGATTTGTTTAGTACTTTTTAACCTCTCGTAAATGTCTAAAAATTTTGAATAGCACAACAGTCTTTCACAAGAAAAGTTACACCGCTGAATTCATCTCACGCCGACTGTAGATCGCAAAACGATTAGCATTCTCGAATTGTAGCGACATACAGTATTTCGGAAATCACCATGTCTTTACCATTTGCAGGGGCCATTCTGAGCATTCCGTTGTTTTGGCTATGTGGGAAATACTCCGGTATGTTCCCCCTTGCTGTGGCAATAGCAAGCCAAGGTTGCCCATGATCAGGGCGGCCCTGGGAGGATTGCACGACGCTGACGTAGTCGCGGCCATAAAATGACGTGAGAGGAATGACGGCCGTGGGAACGACAAAGGCAATATGAGGACGACGGCATGGCTACAATGAGATGACGATTCTTAAATGATGAGGGTGGTATAACGACGACAGCGTGACGACGAAGGCCTCAGGACGATGCGTAGACGCTGACTGTATGGCGACAACCACACAACGACAACGGTACGGCAACCGATGCTTGACAGCGGCTGTCTGATGACGATGCAATGACGACGAAAGCATGACAATGGCAGCATAATCACGATTGAATGACTACAGCATGATTACTACAGAATGACGAAAAAGGAATGGCGCCGTTAGATCGACGAAGGTTCTGCGACACCACATTGTGACAATAGTATGAAGACTACTGCGCCGACAATAGCGAGGTGCATGACGTTCCAGGAGTGAAGAAGAAGATAAAGCACAGTGTGACGACGAATGTATCTCCACAATGTTATAACGACGACTATGTAACGACGATAGCATTACGAGGGACGGGTAGGCTGGCAGACGCCATGACGAAGATGGAATGCATTGGTGGAATGAGTGCAAATAAATAAGTGAATAAGTGCGAGTAAATGACGACAGCACAATTGCAACACAATGACGAAGGGTTGATTGACAAGGGCGTAGCGATGGAGCAGGTATTATGACAATGGTATGATGCTAATGATCTGATGACGAGAGGACAACGACAGGGTGACGACGATGACGCCCTAACGACAGCATAGCGAGTGTCGGATAACAAAGTTAGAATGCCGACAATGTCAGCACGACCACAAGCACATACCTGATTGGCAAACCTACTAGACAACTTGGGTTACTTGTGTGGTGTGGGAGGCCAGACAGCAAGAATATCATATATATATATATATATATATATATATATATATATATATATATATATATATATATATATATATATATATATATGTATATATATATATATATGTATATATATATATATATATATGTATATATATACTGAAAACGCCCAAAGTTGGCAGTGAATGCTATTCGCATAAGAGAAGTTACGTCTGAAGGCACTACACTACTGCAACTGAAAATTGCTCGAGTTTGTAGGACTTCATAAATGTTTTTAAACGTAAAAACGAGGACATGAGAAGGAAAGCCGTACAGCACATTCACTTGTGTGTTAATTGTGACTTAAGCTATGTCTGTCGACCGTAACTCTTCCCATACGGGCAATATAACGACAAATCGTATTCCTTAATTGCCGCTTATTTAACAAGTGAAGTAATCATACTAAGACATTAGTTGGTTCGGGTGTTTGCGACTTGCTTCGATATCGTCCCACTTGGCTCTGGCACTCGCTTGCCAAAGTCGCTCATGAGCATAGCACCGCAGTGACGCTGATGGAATGACGAAGAAGGAGTTACGTCGACGGAATGGCAAAGGCAGTATAAAGACGATGCCATGACGACAGTAAGATGTCGATTGACTGTCGTCACCTCGTCTTCACGGAGTGGAATGGCTGTCAGTTTTTTCACTCTTCGAATAGCGGTAGTTATCGGCATCTCCAAGCGTGTGAAAGGCAGTCTTCTTATCGATTTGGTGCCCGCGCGATTAACTCGAGATGAGTTCAGTTGTCACCATCTGTTCAACTATCACGCGCATCGCTGTTACTTCGTTAGCTCAACCTTCTTGGTTTAGGCTGATCCAGGGACCAGGAAAGGGATTCTATTCGTAGTCAGCTGGTCTGTATGCTCGTGGAACGATTTGCGGCCGGAGAAACGCCAGTTGCGTTTAAATTTCCACTTGCTTCATTCCCTCGAGTGACGGCTCGTCGCAACGCTGGCATATCCTCGGAACCATATACGCGTGATATAGGACACATGAGGTGGAAAATAAAATAATGCGAAACAGCGCCCATGGTCAAACCATTGCAATACCGGTTAAACCCATAAACAATATGAATGTCACCCGTTACCTCGTCCGGATTTTCCCTGATTGTACAGCACTTTTCATGCAAAATTGTCAAGTGGAAACAAGAGTCGGAAGGAGTCGAGAAATTAAGGGATCTACTAATGAAGAGAGCCAAGGCAACACAAAAACAGGGAGGAAAAACGAGAATTAACAAATATAAGCTTTTCTTGTGAAACTATTTATGGATCAACGCCTTTTTGTTTAAAAAGGAAGTAGCGAAAACGCCGCCGGAAATGGAGAAGAATTCCGTGTGTTTTGAATGACGCTTCTACAGTTATCAATCGAGCCGCCTGACGTATCCACTTCTCAGCTGTGCTAATGTTGTTGTTTTTCTAACATTCCGCGGTGGGCGGAGTACGTCTAGAAGCGCAGCGTCCTGCGCTCCACGCGCTTCTACGGGACTGGTGACCACACATCGTTACGCAACATCCCAAATAACAACACGAGTAGGTTTTCGCACTGAACTTGATAGAGCTGTAAACGAGGGATCCAAAAGAACTGTGATTGGTGCGCATATATATATATATATATACATACATACATACATATATATATATATATATATATATATATATATATATATATATATATATATATATATATATATGCGCGAGTGCATTTGATGTGATTCCTTGTTTTCTAAGCAAAGGAGAGGTATCTCACAGGCGCACCTGTGATGTACGGCTTATTTCATTTCTCTTTTGCGGGCTTACGCATCTTTATTGCGAACGCTGGGCAGTATTCACATTTGTACTAGTAAAGGTACTACCCCCCCCCCCTCCATCATTTGCACAGAAAAGTTACCTTGGGTTGCCGCCCCCCCCCCCGCCCCCGAAATAAAAGATCCTGCGTACGTGCCTGGTGAGATGACAGTCAGCGTAAGATGACAAAGGTATGACGCCGGCTTTATTATGAAGCCTGTTTGACGACAACGGCAAGATGACGACATGACGAGAGTTGGATGACGAAACTGCAGTGACGGCGATGGCACTACCACGACGACATGACGACGACGGCAGACTAATGGAGGCAAGATCATCGTAATCAGCCTATTTTTTCGTGTAATAGTGGACAAGGCCTTTCTGCTGTCTTCAATAACCCCTGTCTAGGGCAAGATGCTTCCAACTTGCACCAGCAAACTTCCTCATGTTGTATACCTCACTAGAGTTAATTGGCGTCCTCGACGGCGTACCCCTTCTTTTGACAAATATTCTGTATCTGTAATCGTCGACCGGTTATCTACCCTGCACGTTAGATGGCCTGCCCAGCCTTATGTCAACCGCAATATCGGCCATCCCCGTTTGCTTTTCTTGTCCACGCAGCTCTTTTCCTGTCTCTTAAAGTTACCCCTAACATTTTTTGATGCAGCGCTCGTTGCGCGGTCCTTAATTTGTGCTCGAGCTGCTTTGTTAACATCGATGCTTGGCCCCATATCTTAGCACCGGTAAAATGAAGTGATTGTACACGTTTCCTTTGACCGACAGCGGTATAAATGGAGGCATAATCACGGCCGAGTGAACAGAGTAAGATTATAATAGAGTGAACAAAATGACTGGCAGCAATTGAACGCTGAATTCGATATGATGACAATGGTACGATGACAGTGAGATGATGTTCCTGAAGAGATGATGATGGTGAAACGACATCGTGAGGAAGGCAGCACGACGGCAATGGTATGAGGACTACTTTGTCCCAATGTTGCCGTCAAGCCGAAGGTATGACGAGAGTGAGATAACGAAGTAAGGATGACGACAATGGTGGACGATGACGGAATCATCACGATGGTCTAACAGCGCATGAATGATGGCCGTATGACAATGATGGCGGGATGATGACGACATGGCGAGAATCGACGAACAAACTTACGACGAAGGTACCACGACCATGCCGGCATCACGACGGCGAGTACACGCCTATTGGCCTAAGCTGTCAGACGATTTTGATGACTGGGTGGAACTTAAGGGCTTCAGGACTATGGCATGACGAGAGTCATATCACGAAGATTGCATTGCATTTTAACGACTACGACGGCATCACAATGGCGGAGCGGCAGTGAATGGATTAAAACTTTATGACGATGAAGGCGTGACGATAGCATAACGATAGTCGGATGACAAAGTTGCAATGACGATGCAACGACTACTACAGCACCGTGCCCACGAGCACATACGTAGATGCCCGAGCTATTTGAGAACTTGGGCCACAAAGTCAGAGTAGAAGGGGTGACGAAGATGACTTTGCTAGAGTCAGATCAGGAAACTGTAATGATGACGATAGAGCCACTGCGATGACATCACGACCACGAGACCTACCTTGTGGCCCAACCAGGCAGTCCACTTGGGTCACTAGATCGGTAACAGCATGGTTTATCGCAGCGATGACAACAGCTTGGCTGCGGTAGAATGACGATGAAGGAAGAATGCCTGTGCAGCGTCGAAAGCGTTATCGCGACGATGGCACGGCAATGGTGGCATGAGGATAATGTGATGATGTTTCAAAAGGAATGACAAATGTACAATGATGTCGCGAAAAAGACGGCATGGCAACGATAGCATGGCTACGAATGCGAAACGACGATTGCATTACAATGGCGGCAGGATGAGACGCCGGCATGACGAAATAGAATAACGTGTATGTAAGCGCCACGATCGCATAACGACAGTATGACAACAAAGCATGATGACGACTCATTGATGACAACCCAATGACGACGATCAGATAAAAATGGCAGGAGGACAATGAGATGACGAAAGTGTATGACGACGATCGCGCTACGACAGCTGTGTCACGAACACCGAATGCGGCGACGGTGTGACAACGGCATGTAGCGAGTAGGATGATGATGATGGTGATGAACTAAACTTTAGCTAAAGAATAAAGCCGACGATGTTCAGCAGGTGGTTGGCTTCCTTAGTCCAAGATGCCATGGCCCCCGGTTGTGCGCCTTGCTCAGTCCAACAGTCGTTTTTGTCCTCTTGGTCAGAGCTGCTCACCAGATTGTCGCACTGCTTGTCTGCTCCTTAGATGGCGCTCTGTTTGGTGAAACCTCCGTGACACCATTGCACTCCCAAACATATGATAGAGCGTATTTGGTTTTCTGTAGAGCTTGCACATGTTTATATTTGTGTAGTGTGGGATGTATCTTGTGTAATAATGTGGGCAGACGGCAAGGAATTTGTTTGGAGTTTTCGTAGGCGCTCTGCTTTCTCCCTACTAAATCACAGGAGGCTCTACGAGGAAACAACAAGACGCCTTACAGGAAGGCGTTGATTGTACGCAGACGAATCTCGAAGGTGCGGCCTCTCCATGTGCCCCTGAAAAATCATAACTGTTTCTACTGCGCAGAAGAAGGAGAGGTTGACCATCGTCTTCTAGGCCCAACCCTGAAGTCGAAATTCATCTCATCGGTTGACATTCAGAGTGTACTTCGGCTAGTTCGGCAAAACGATGAAGCTGGCTCAGAGACCCAATAGAAGCTTCAAGGTACCGTCACTCAAGTCACACATCTGGTAAAACGAGTGGAGAGCAGACGACACGGGCTCAATAAAGAATACGCCCTAAAACTAACACAAGCCCTAGCCACCAGCTGCATCGTCTACGGCACTCCGTATTTGGGTCTGAAGAACACGGAAAATAAGTTGAACATTCTCATCGTCCAGGCGCATAAAATTTCGTTCTGGCTTTCGGCAAGAACTTCATCTGAGAAGCTACTCCAACTGGGTGTTCACAATATCTGAGAGGAGTTAGCGGAAGTCCACAGAGTCAACGAAATCGAGAGACTCAAACTAAGGAAACCTGGTAGAGCCACCCGGCGTCGATTTGGTTACAGAGAAGGGCTCAAGTGATGCAATCAACACAAACACACACCTCTCCAACTCAGAGAGTGTAGTGCAGTTTCTAATAAAGCACGCAACATGCACCCGGTGTACAACATGGGCAGACGAGAGGCAAGAATCGGAGCACTCAAGAAGGCGTGCGATAAAGATGTTGAAATGAGACAGGTCGACGCTGCCCAATACCTGAGCAAGACGGCGCACGCGGTCAGCATCACGGGCAAAACAGGAAAAGACATTAGTGTAGCAACATTCAATCTGAGCGACACCGACTCGGCAGAAGAGGCAGCCATTTCGCTCGCTACAGCAACCTGTCAGGGACCAATGACAATTTTTACAGACTCACAAGCAGCATGCAGAAATTTTAAGAGAGGCCGTATCTCCACAGTGACACTCAATATATGATTCAAGGTGCACAACCCACCAGACATTCACATAGTCTGGATGCTGGGACACGATTCCTTTGCGGGGTACTTCGTGGCTGATGCTGCAGCCCGAAGTCATACCAACCGGGCATCCCTGAAAAGCGATCGTACTTGAAGCTGGAATGGTGCCGATAGAGCGCCCACGACGGCATCGCTCCGGCAGTATGTGAACGAATGCATGATGGTTGTATGACAACAATGACGCGAAGACTACGGCATGATGACAGTCGAATGATGTCAAAACTGGACTGACGGCGATGCAACCAACAGAACCGCATGGTGAGCACGAGTGCATAAGTACGACTGTATCGACGCCCAAACTGCCAAAGCAATCGATGACTTGGGCCGTTTGGTCGATTTAGAAGGCATAGAAACGACAGCATTATGAGAGTCAGATAATGAAGTTGTAATGAGGACGATGGAACTACAACGACGGCATCATACTAACTTGGCCCACTGGTATGGATAGGATATGTGGATGGGCTCACGACGCCCGATGTACACAAATAATGCTAACCGCATTAAAATATTTAATCGATTTTATACGAGAGAGTAGCAAGTACTAGACATAAATCCGATATGATGTCCATGTACTCTTTATAGATTTCTAAAGCAGTGTCAAGTCAGTAAGCTGGAACCAGGACGGCAGGGCATCGGAACCGCGAGCACATACCTAATGGCGGAAGCTGATAGGCAAGTTTGGTCAAGTGGTCGTGATGAGAGACGTGATAGATACATAAGCTTCAGACTGCTTAAGCAAGCAGTTAATGGTAATTGCATTAACACAGCACGGTTTTACAATGCCACTGTACCACTGTGGGTGTTACGGTGTAAACCATCACGATACAGCGGCAACAAGAACGTTGTCACGGGCATCCCTTGTGACATCTAGAACTTTGAGGCGATGCGACTCCGGTGCAAGACGTAGACTCTATTGTTTAAAAAGCTTCGTGGGGTACCGAACAGCTCATTAAAAATGTGCCGCTAGAAGTGTCGCTTACCCTTATGGCATGGTGATAAGAGAAGTGCCACCCATAAAAGGGAGTGCCATATAGGGCAACAAATCGCTACATCCAAAAGCATCCCAAACACCTTATTGATAGCGGCTAAGGCAGATCGTTCATGACTTTTTTCATTAGTAAATTGTTGTATCTTCGACAACCCAACGAACGTGCCCATGGCCACAAACATCCAGCTTTTAATCCTGCTGGTCAGAGGAGTCGCGCATGACAAATTCGCAGATGGTACCAATAGCCACGCCTTTTCACCTTCCAGTTTCGAGCAGCGCAGGGGTTATAAACTTGAGCTACGAACAGAAACAGAATCGAAAAATGGTGGTATGTAACGAAGTACAGAGAGTTTACTTGCGGTAACAATGTCAATGATTCAATTTAATCAGTCAATTCCAGCATTGCTCGTGCATTTCTTTATAGCATTAAAGGTAAGCTTTACCCACATTGAACATATCAAGCAGAAATCTCGAGGTGTGTTGAGCGAAGAAGTCTATGCGAGTGCGTTACAACTGGCATGAGATCACACGTTGGTACGACTTAAGACGTATGGAAACATCATTATGATAAATGAAGACGTGCAAAGTCGCGCGTGATGCACGATTCCTATAAAGAGTTGCATGGAGCTAAGTTCTTGCGTATATTTGTGATTATGATACTTGTCACCAACCTTGAAGAAGAGATACGTCAAGCCTGATGACATCACTGTAAAGGCGAATTCGGAGCGAACATGGGGAATATTTTAGTTCATTAAGTGTACTACCATCTTGTTTTCTTTAATAAAGTAAACTTGCCATTCCAAGAGCAGTAATTCGTGCCGGAACATCTTATTATGTCGTCGAATAAAACTTTACAAAGAAAATATCTGCTGGACTGCGAAATCAGCGCAAGATTTAAACTTTTCTAAATGAATCAGAAAACAGTCGCAAACTTCGGAAAAATGAGCTTTTCGCTGTTGCCTGAGCTTCACGCATTTATTGTTAACTACCACTTCTATGCACCATATTTACTCCTTAATTAAGTTTTATGTAGTATGTTGGGATTCGACATTGTTATTTTTGTAGTAATGAATGTGATATTTTGTATCTTGCGTACTGACTGTCGGCCTAATCCTTACGGTAAAGCTGACGGTACGAATACAAATGAAGATTATTGTACGGCTCGTCAACCTAATTAATACCATGTACTTACGTTTTACCTCCAAACTCACGCTCGTAAAAGAAATCGTAGTCATAATCAGGACCCTGGGCTAAATTTGTTCTGTTCAGTTGATATTTCTTATATTTGGCGCACTGCACATTGTACTCCTTGTAGACTGGTCTATAGTTGGACGAATATACCCATATATATTGCGTTGTATTCAGCATCTGAAAAATAGAATTTGTTGAGGCACGCATGATTTGGAAAATCATCTAATTCGTTACTTTAACAATGTGCCCAAGCTTGATCTTGGTGTGCCCTTAAATGGGCGTTAGAGTAGATGACGTTACAATATCCGTGCAGCTTAGTAGTTTCGAAAGCCCAAACTACTCCGACACCCCATATCATGCGCATATACAGACAGTACACATGACCGCGCCATAATTTCTTCACAAACAATGACTTCCACGCGATTTTTTATTGTTACCCCGTATTGTCGTTGTTCTTGGTGCTACTAGTTCCATTAAAAACGCAGTAGTCAGTTGCGCGTGTGGTAATGCATTTGAATATACGTATTAGCATTGAAGCAACAACTGGAGAAGCCTATCGGGATCGAAATATTTTTTATTTGCTCTGCATGATGAAGTTGTCGTGCACACAGTCGTTATAACACTGTATATTCTATGTTCTGTGTACAGTCCCAAAGCAGGACAGACGCACGCAGTATCCTGCTGCATGTGTGTAGCCAACTTCAAATCAGTGTCAATCAGTGCCCGTGTCATTCGTCAGAAGCAATATAGACAACTGCAGAACACTTTTTCCACGATTCCCACATTACAGTCACCGCATGCTCGAACCATTGATCTTAATTTGATATTGTGAACCGCTCACACAGGCTTTCAAATAACAATGGAATGCAAAGCATCTGGTACTATGCCATTGGTTCATGGTGTCTTCTGTCATGCGTAATCGTTTATTCTCCTTGCCCACAACCACCTCAGTCAAGATTGATAGGGCTTGCCTGATGGGAAGTCGAAAGCTGTTCGTGGGATTCTCGTGCACAAAGGGTAGCGCGCCGCCATCATTGAAATTCACTATTCACAGTTTGCCCACGAGCTGACGATGCCGCGTGAAAAAGTGATTTTTTCATGCCACATTGAAGACGTACTGCAGATCATCGCACAGCTGCCGCGGAAGCCCGTGTACAGCTGAGTCGTCTGGCACAATGTGTTAACCGATATGCTTCCGTGTTTCATGCACGTGACCTGATAAGACGACAACGGACCAGCAAGGTCACCAAAGCTCTTCTCATTCATTGGAGCATGAAGGGTGTGGCTGCTCACAGGATTTGCAGAGAAGTAAGGTAAAATACTGACTAAAGCAAGCTTGCTATGTTTTAATATTGCTGTTCTTGACGTTGATGATGATAATGACGTAGTGTTCGACGTTACATTTGGCGTAGTGGGGACATTTCAAGAATCTGTGGACCCTGATGTAATGTTGCTGAGTGGTGTTTCTAATCGCCTGATTCAGAAACGCGTCTTAACTTGAAGCCACGAGTTGACTTCTAAAATACACTTCAAGATCAGTCCTGAGAGACTAGCTTTATGCCTAGGGTAATAAGGTCGAAGGAACAAAAACTCGCTATTACTTAAAATTTTCGCATGTTCCCATAGTTTCCAGAGGACTTCGGTGACTATACTGCCTTGCTATTTTCCTAGTGGCGAGCTATTCCTCTCTGTTGTCGGCTGCGCTGTTCACAGTTTGCGTTGTGTTTTCTTTGGTGGTCAAACAGGGGCAGGAGTCAGGATGCTCATTGCTTTCACTACCTCTGCAAGGTACGTCCTTGCACTGCGTTGTTCCTGGCATGACACACCTCCTATTTGCTTGACTTCTTTCAGAGCTAGGTTGTACGTGTTTTTGTATTTTTCGCAAGATCTCTCTTATTTAATGACTCCCTCGGAGTGTCGCTTCGGGGGTACCCTTCATTCCATGCTGTGCAGTCTAGCATTTTCTTTGCTTAATCATTGTGGAAATGCACCAGGGCCTTTGATGAAATTGTTTCATGGGCTCTTGCCCACATCGTGGCTCGCACTTACCAAATAAGGGTGAGTGCCTAAAATATGCACGTACAGTACGTTCTGCCGCACGCCTTCCTAGCGGCACGCGGCGCGCACGAAACAGAGCTAGGAACTTCTCTACAAATCTCCGGTGTAAAAAATATGGACTCTATGCACAACAAAAGTTACATTAATATTCATGCCCAAGCTATACATGAATAAGTTAAGCTTTTACCTTTGCGAATTTTTTGCATGAAAAATCAAATATACCACACCGAGCGCACAAATGTCAAACTGTTTTAGAAACCGTTCGTAAGCTCGGTGAGTTAACCGTTTCTCAGAAGACCCTGTGCTAGGCGAAGTATTATTTTGTCCAAGGCCGAAATATATTTGGGAAATCAGATATTCCCAAATAGTATTATTACGCCATACCAATATTTTCAGCTTGCGTCGCCCGGAATGCTACTCATG
This sequence comes from Dermacentor variabilis, assembly GCF_050947875.1. NCBI lineage: Eukaryota > Metazoa > Arthropoda > Arachnida > Ixodida > Ixodidae > Dermacentor > Dermacentor variabilis. The sequence continues at coordinate 73,395,863 of NC_134574.1, read as the reverse complement.
CAAAGTTCTAGATTTTCTTTTGTCATAGGGATGTCCGAAAAACCTAATATCCGTGAAATCACCCATACGTCCCATGTTCACTCAAATAAAGAAGCTCGCTCCCCCATTTAAAAAGTGTGTATCGATCCTGGCCAAGTTTGGGGAAGAAGTACCTTAGCACCCGTGTTTCATAACTTTCCATATTCACTTATTTGAACAACTTCGAGGCCAAACGGCATGACAAAGGACAGTAGTTACAGTCAATACGAAAGTGCACAAAAGCAGAAAAGCTTCAATACATATACACACCGAACTGCCTTCATTGTATAAAATTAGCTAAGTAATTTATCACTTATTCTTCGTCAACCATGATTGTGGCAGTGTTCGCAGGTATGTAATTCCAATCTTGTGATATTTTCGCAGGAATGAATGAAAGAAAGCGTTATTTCTTGATGATGAAAGTTCAACCTGAGGACGATGGTCTATCCGACACGATACCTAATGAGGACGTAAAATCTCCTGATTGCACTGAAAGTGATTATGAAAAACGTGATGACCTGGGACATTGCGACGGTGTGTGAAAAATGATAGGTAGAGGTTAGATTCCATAACGATTATACTGAGTGCTAAAGAGGTAAGCTAAAGAAAGCAAAGCTTTTTAGAAGAATTTTTAAGAGTTCTTTTAGGTTGTGATGGCTCGAGTCGAAAATGGATGCTGCGAATTGGAGTTTTGAAAGCATGAGCGATATGTAAAGCAAGTGTTGTAGCTTGAAGACTCCACCGGGAAGCCTACTTCGAAGTTCCACTCATTCCAAATTTATTTTTATCCTTGGCGCTATTCTTCAGTTTTATTCATATATTCGAGCCCTCATTTTCTTTGGAACTCTCTGCTGGAGACGACAAATATAAAGGAACGGATGCAAAACAAAGCGGATTCTTGCAAAGTTTGACTATAACAATTAGGGCAATTTATATTTGCCAGAGTATTTCTTTATCATGCTTTCAATCAGCATTATTGCGCGCTTTCATGTTGACGGCGGTTAAATGCCAAATATTCATACACATTATCCAGAGAACAGTGAAAAGATTACGATTTCACCTATTTTACATCAACGTTATTAAGTTTACCAAAAGGCGCCTAAGTTGACAACATTGCCGTATTGCCGAGCTGCTCTACATCACTACGCAGATATATATGTGGAGCTTAGAAAGAAAATATACTCACATCAAGAAGTTTTGATCCACTACCTGAAATGAACATAAAAGACAATAACACTGTTAGCGTAGACTCTTCAATTTGAAACGAAACACACAGAATTTAGGCATGTATACTGACGGAATCTTTCAAAAGCAAAGCAAAGGTTTACCATCAACTTAGCATATGCCAAAGATGACGAAGGCGAAAGCCTGCACGTTCGCGAGACATTTATTAACTTCGTTGAAAATCCCAGTCTAATGCGTTTGGTAGTTTACTTCACAACAACCAAAGGACTCACTTGCCGACCAATCCCGACTCCGTGACATGGTAGGCAAGGAAAGCGGTGCTTTATTAATATTTCGCAGCACCCACTTGTGGTTAGTCAGCCTGAGTACAAGTTCGAAGGAATGGCTGCTTGTTTGATTGGGACATTATGCAAGTTGTCACATGAACACGGATGTGTCTGTAAACTTGCGTTACAATTCAGCTAAGGAATGGTTACAGCATGTAGAACTATCAGATTAAAATTATGATTTTCCTAGTATCCTTACTCACGGAACACAGTTAGAGGTTAGAGAAACATTAGGAATGCGGTGAAAGTAAAACAGCTTTAAAAATCAGACGAAATGAAAAAATTATCCAAGATAATTGGACAACGTATAGATGAGGTCAATGAAAGCTACTGAATGGAATGCTCCTCGTCCCTAGTAATTATAGTTCCGTAAAGGCACGTGCATTCATTTTGGGAAAGCTGAGAGTATGTAGTAGGAGGGACAGCTGGAAATATTTATAGGCTTACGTCTTTAACATCTACTTATCTTATGATCCTTTAATATATTATCTGTAAGCATGTTACGCTGTTGCTTGAAAATCTGTATTTCAATTTATTCCAAATACAGCTTACAGAACAGAACGGTAACAAAATGAATTGAAACAGCCGGAAACGGCTCCCTTAGTTAATAAAACCGATATCGAAGGGCATGCTTTGGAGTACAGCAAATATTAGAAGTTATCATAGGCTGTAAGTACGGCATCGCCCCCCCATACGCCATTTAGTTTTTCCATGTGCGTCTCAATATTTTGATGCTCCTGTTTATCGTGGACGTAAAGATATTGATGGCCCGGTATAATATAGGCGTGTTGTATCAAACTGATTCAAATCAGACAACACAGTGTCAGTTCCTCATTTCCTGTCTCCACACAGCTCAGCCAAAATGGAGCTCGATGTTGTTGGGAGGTGTTTTGAGGTAGCAATACGCAAGTAAAATTTCAAGTTTACATGAGCGCTCAGAATTCAGTTATCGTTGTTACATAACTACGTTTGGCCCTCTAGTCCCCGTTACCATGATGAACTGAAAATACCCAGACGACCATGCAATGACCGCTTTTCGCAGTTTCTTATTGGAATGTATGAAGCATATAAGAGCTGTAAAATGAAAATTACCTTAACCAAAATATTCCTATCTCTACTAACACTGTACAAAAAATCTGTATACTACGTGGCATAAAACTCTGTTGTACAACGATCTTGTAGAGAAGTTTAAATTTAAAATCGTACAACTTGGATTACGTTACGCTGTTGCATTCTGCGTTTTCTCGTATGAAAGACATAGGGTATTTTTCATTAAACAGGTGGATTTACTCTTCCTATTAAGCAGACATTCTCATAACCACAGAGGTCTATTTCTTTGTTCTTTCTTAAGTTTAAACATGTTTATTTCACATCGTAGTGCTGAAATTAAGATGACAGAATCTTACCTTGCTCCCAAAATATGACACATGCTTGTAGGTGAGCATAACTTATGTAGAAGCCTATCCAGTTCAGTACGAAAAATTTGGCACCAAACTAATGCCGAGTTTGGTGTAGCGTAAGATTTAAGGTTTCATGAGTGATGCGATAAAAAAGGGTTTGTTTTCATTCTTTTAGTTTACCGGAAAATGCAACCCACCAATTGCAACGGGTGAAGTCATTGTTAGGCAATTAAAGAAAAGTACAAGCAGAGCACAAGACCAGACGCAACTTCATAATGACCCGCCGTGGTTGCTCAGTGACTATGGTGTTAAGCTGATGAGCACGAGGTCGCGGGATCCGAATCCCGGCCACGGCGGCCGCATTTCGATGTGTGCGAAATGCGAAAACACACGCGTGCTTAGATTTAGGTGCACGTTAAAGAACACCAGGTGGTCAAAATTTCCGGATACTTCCACTATGGCGTGCCTCATAATTAGAAAGTGGTTTTGCGCGTAAAACCGCAAAATTTTATTTTTAACTTCATAAAGTATCAACCAGCTAGGCCAGGAAACAGTTGTTATAGGATTATATCAGATAATATAAATTATTTTCTGGATGCCTTTTAATAATCCCTAGATTGGGGAACATCGCCAGAGTGTACTTACTGTTCTGGACGTGCGCCAAAGTAAAGCCTCTGAAAGAGAAAGAAAATTTTATCTTTTGCAATGCGCGCAGAATGACTTCTAATGAAACAACTTCCATGCCCTAACTTATCCATGTTAGTTTACGTCACATATATTCCTAAATCAGTCGAAGTGGACATGACGGGCAGTTTTTCAATGTTAGTGTAAAAATGCACAGTTTGCTTTATTGTCAAAGTACTGATGACGCCAGCTGTGTATTAGGTAACTACACGGAGCTTTAGGGAACTACACGTAACTTCGCAGTTTTTCTCAACCGCCTAAATTGCAGTAGACATTCGCTTACTAATTAAAATAAGACGCATCGAGTCATGCGCGCATAGAGCGACATAACCAGATCACAATCCATGACAGCGCGCACAAGTCGTAGAGCGATAGCCAGGACCACAGCGGCAACAACGACAGCTCAGCTGGACGGGCTAACAGGCCGCGCGACACGCGATAGTGACAGAGCTTTTTACGTGCCTATGTTCCGGACCCGAGGCACGCAGCGGCGATGGAACATTCTAGTGCCGTTCTTCTTCCTTACGATCACCTCCTCCCCACACCCGGCTCAAAAAGGAGCCATTGCGGCGGTCTGTGTTGACGACGAAACGATGGGCGCGTAATAAGGCCATAATGAACTTGTCTACAGAACAATTTCACGTCCACGGTGACGGTGGCCACTTGGGCGTGGCAGTGGCTCGACGATGTAGTTGACGGGCGAGGTTAGGGCAAAGACGCGATAAGGACGATCTAATCTTGGAAGTATAGTTCGGAAGAGACGCCAGGGCTCATAGGTCGGACCCATAGTCATACGAAGAATTCGGGCGGGAAGGTAGGAGCAGATCGTCCGTCGTCACATCGAAGCTTCTTGTCTTTTTTTTTTCGGGGGGGGGGGGGGAATTCGTCTCTGGTACTGAGCGAGCGGGCGAGCTTCCGACATTCTTTGGTATGCTTAGTGTCGGTAGAAACAGCACTGCACTCTGGACCATCTGGATGATATGGAAAAATTGTGTCGATGATACAGGAAAGTTAACGGCCATAAAAAAACGAAAAACAAAGACAATCTGGTTGTCGGCCCACTTGGGTGGCGTTTTATTCGCGCGTTACGACCGCTATAAATTCGAGGCAAAATACATGGACAGTATGTTGCCGAGAGTGCAGTTGAACCGTTCTGTCAGGCCATTCTTGCAGGGGTGATAGGTGGTGCTCCTGCGATGTATAATGCTGCATTGATTGAGGAGATACTTCACTACTTCAGAAAAAAGGCGTGTCCTGGGTCACCCAAGTGTTCACGAGCAGCGCCGTGGCGCAGAATGAGGTGATGGAGGATGAAAGAAGCGTCGGCGTACGCTGTGGCCGCTGAGAGGGCAGCGGTTCCTGCATGTCGCGTATGGTGATCGACAGCGGCTATGGTACAACGTTTGCCAGCAACCCTACATGAGCGAGGCCCATAGAAATCAATCTCGACACGGTCAAAGGGGCGGACAGGGCCTGGAAGTGGCTGCAACGGAGCGGCTGTATGATGAAACAATTTGCGACGTTGTCGATCAGCGCACTAGCAGACGTATGTGCTTACGTAATAGTTCATGCCCCGCTAGTAACACCGACGCGTTTACGTCTTGCACGCACCGCCATGGCCGAACTGCGGGTTGGCGTCAAATGAAGCGCCGCTATTGCTACGAAGCTGGCGCGGGACCACTAGGAGCCAGTTGCGCTCATCGCAATGTTAATTTCTGCGGTAGAGAAGTTTATCTCAAATGTCGATATGTGGTGCTTCACGGGAGAGCGCACGAGCCACCGGTAGTCCGTCAGGAATCTTCAGAAGGTTCAGAAGAGGGGCTATTCAAATGCCATTTTGATGCGCTGAAGCCAAGTTGGGGTTGTGCAAAAGTAACAGAGCGGACGTCAGGGGCGAAACGCTATCGATGTCGGGTGCTACTCGTGAGCCTGATAAAGTGTCAGTGTCAGAATGTTTGAACCTACAGCGGTAGACAACCGTGGCGTCGTATTACTCAAGACATAGCGCCCATCGCACGGGTTGGTCAGGCGAGTCTTTGAGAAACGACAACCAGCAAATCGCGTGGTGGTCTGTGGCGACATCAAATAGTCGACTATAAAGGCAAGGCTGGAACTTGGCAAGAGCCCACATAATGGATAAGCATTCTTTCTCACTCACATAATAGTTCACTTTAGCTTTGGTGAGAGGCTGGCGTAGGCTACGACGTACTTGCCAAAGCCGCGTTCTTGTGGCGCTAGCACTAAAGCCAGACTGGCGCCACTGGCGTCAGTGTGAATTTCTCTAGGAATGTTCGGATCGAACTTATCTAAAATTAGTGTCGAAGTAACTAGTCGACGTAAAGTGGTAAATGCGGTTTCACAGTCTTCTGACGAACTAGAAAGGTGACTGGTGCAGGCAAGAAGCTGCGTCAGGGGAGCAATGATGATAGTGAACGCTCGTACAAAGCGGTGAAAATAGAAGGAGAGGCAATGAAGGCACGCAGTGCCTTAATTGTCGCTAGCTTAGGAAATTCGACCGAAGCTTGGAGCTTACCGTCTCAGGAAGCACGCCAGGTTTGGAAACAGCATGACACAATATGTTTGATTATGTTGCGGCGAAAAACACTAAGTTAAGCTGCTGGCCAGCTTCCGTAAGCCAGGTTAAAACTTATTTTAAGCATTGGAACTGTGCCGGGCAGTCGGGTGCAAACACTACAACAATGTGTCAATAATATAGACATGTTTACCACTTCAGGCCACGATAAATAGTGTTAATTATCTATTAAACAGTTTCCGCTACATTACAAAGGCCAAAAGGCATGGTGTTAAACTCATACAAGCCGTCCGATGGGACAAATGCACTCCTAGAGCAATGAGCGTCGCACATGGACACCTGCCAGTAGCGAAGATCTCAGGAAAATAAATTCGTCTCCTTGTAAGTGTCGTCTATGTGCGGCAAAGGATAGACATCGTTGCGCGTGATCTTATTCAAACGACAATTAGCGACGCAAAATCGAATGGAACCATCTGTCTTTTGAACGCGAACAATTGCGGATGCTCATGAATTATTTGATGGCTGAATAATGCCGTGTGTTCGCATGTCCGTCACCTCCTCTTAAATAACCCACCTCTCCTTGGTTGAAACGTAGTAAGGTCGCTGGAGGAGAAGAGCATGAGATCAAGTGTCGGTGGCGTGGGAGATGGCTGTCGCTCCACCCAAAGAAGCGGCCCGGCAATCAAATGAAGCTCTGAGTTCAACAAAAAGACAGAGAAACTCACCGCGCTGCTTTGAAGTAAGGTCAATGTATGGGATAAACTGGTGCGGTGAAAAAGTCAAAGGCCCAGGGTCTACAGTGGCGATGTAAACGACAGTTTCCGTGCGCGTTGAAAACTAAGTGAGCCGGCTCAGCACCACCGAGACGCTCGTGGTGTAATAAATGTAACGGGAGTGACGTTGAGTTCCAAACACACAGGGAAGTGGCACCAGCACGGAAATGGAACACAGCGAAGGTCAGAACAACGGTTCAGCGACGGGCGAAGAGGTAAGACGGCATAAAAAGTGCACTTCCGTCATACAGGGAGTCGCAGGACAAGGGGACGATAACAGATGAACACAGAGGTGCGCCGGTGCGTTCTGTGACAAATTTTACAGGAGGCTGCTTTGCAAACGATGTGTCTCAAAGAGGTAAGAACGCAACTTCGGCGCGGACGCAGTCACTGACGCCATTATGGCTTAAAAGAAAATCCCATTCGCAGATGGCTTTGTGAGAAAGAGAGGTGAGAAGAAAGAAAATCAGAGCCATTTGACTCTGTGAAAGTGGATGACCAACGAAGCTGTGTATGGGGGCCCATTACTGGCGAATTATCCATTGCCGTGTGTCAAACGCCGTATGCACATATATAGAACGTGAGGCGTGACTAGCCCCTCTTACACGATGTTGAGCTTCAGAAGATGATGAGGCACCGAGGGGTATGCATACCTGTATTGAGCTGCAAACGTGGCACGACATTCTTTATTAAGGTAGCTCACCACCTTCGACGAAAAAATAATTACAATTGTTGTTCAAGAGTTACAATTATATTTTTGACTAGTAAAGATTAGGCAGTTTGGAAGTTTAATATGGTGGCATTGCTAAAAACATAAAAATTATATAAATGGAATTGTGCCAAAACGTGCATGTTGCGCCAACACTCAAGAATACAAAATGGTGGGTGCGAGTTAAACGCGATTTGGAAGGCACGTAATGAGAACAATATCCTGTACATCTAACCCCCATTATCACCACATATTTAAGCTAAGGTGTGTTATCCTAAATAGACTGATAAATCTGATATTTCACACTATTGGCTATAGAATAAAAGTTACTGCTCGTTTTCAGTCATTCTGCTCGAATGCCCATTTCCATATATAGAGATATAACACGCAGTATTTCATGCGCAAATATTTATTAGAAGGAAAGTTATCACTGTTCGCTTAACTGCAGGATGCAAAAAAATGTTTTGAGAAAAATAGTTTTTAAATTTGAACCGAATGGTTTATGTAATCAAAACGTTCAATATGTTTCAGATCCACAAGGCTCATAGCTCGGGCCCTTCATGGCAGTGGCACTATCTTCTTTTGAGCGAACTAAAATACGCAATTATTTTCTTGCCCGTCTTGCAATTCCAACTGACTCACGTGCGGCCTTTCTCACGCGATGACAGTCATTGGTCAGGCACGCCACCATCGTGTAGTGGCCAGGTTCGATGCCTGCCTGCTTCAATATATCCAGTATGCCACTGTTTACGTTACTGAACTGAGTGACAGCATCGTACAACCCAAACAAAAGAATGGGCAGGCTTACATATACAACTTTTGGAATCCTACGCCAAACCATCCGTTGGAACCCTCGTTACTATTTCGAGCTTTCGCGCGCAGGCACTTTTTTAAAAGTTCCTCGGAACAAAGAGATACTGTACACTATACAAAAGAACACTACACACGGCTTTCAGCTTATGGATGATATTATTGGGAAGTCCTCACTTGCGCTTGTAGCCGTCCTTTTTGAGTTATTCCACCCGTTTGACGCCGCACTCACCAAATATCAACACCCTATCGGCAGAGGTCATGACTGGGGCTGTTGTCCATAGAGCTACACCGAAATAGGCTTGTGAGTGCACTTTTCTTCATTGCTATGGGACTTTCAACATTAGCCATGATGGCAATTCCATAGCAATTTTGCAGCCGATCAATCAGGACATCAGTCAGTTTTCCTTTGCATCCAAGACCGCGCTCTGTCTTTTAGACTATTTAGGTCGCAGCCGACCCGTTTGTGCACATGTCCTATGCATTCAAGCTTCTTGACGACGTCCTTCCCGTAGACCTTTCACGGCAGCAATCACTTTTGGAGTCGCCGCCACCATAAAACTCCACGTACTTGCGTTCCCTTGTTGTTTCCGACCTCTTAAACATGCAATATAAGCAGACTGCTTCCATGACGCGAGCAGTAGCAGCATGATTGGCATGATAGTCCATATGATCGGCTTTCCATTCCAGGTACTTCTGGCTTGAAGTACTCAGTTTACGTCTGAATTCGCTCGCTCACATTTGCTGGAGTGTCCTTTTACATCAATGACTGCCAGTATCGATAGGAATGAATGACAAACATTCATTCAGTGACCAATGTGGGCGCTTCTGCCATGTGTCATTCCCTAACCCGGAACATTCGTTACTCTCGACAAGATTACGCACTCCGCGAGCAGTGTTAGCCATAGACTTCAATGAAACCATTTGAGCAGCTTGAGAAAGCTTTGCGGATGTTTTCTGGTACGCAGAATGCCAAGGAGGCAGCGGCATGTTCATGCCTTTCCACAATGTGACAGCACCTTTTTGTCCTTTGCCAAGCTGTCGCATGGCATAGACAAGCCGGATATTGTTTTGCACTGTGCGGCTAGTCTTTTTTGAAGACTGTGACAAACATTTAAAGCCACACGAACCACACAAAAGATACACCACAGCCGGTTCGTTCATCGATGTTTAGCGAAGCGCTCTTGAATTCCAGACAGGCCGAAGAAAAAAAAGGAAACCGAAGAAAGGATTTCGATATCTATGATTGTGTTACCTTCGAGGGAGGCATCTTGCAGTGGGATGTTACCATCCTGATGTACATTGCCTAGTTTTTAGGCACTCCCAGAAAAGTAGCGTCCGCGTACTCCACGGAAGTCCGCGCTTGGTATGTCGATACCCTAAGAACTTGCATTGACGGTTCTCCTTCGTCCGGTACTTTGCCATATTTCACGAATTACTATAACTTGCTCCTTTAAATGTTGCAAATGGAAAGTACCGATGGATTAAATGGAAAGCGCCGATGGCACAGACAACTCAGACTCAAACGCCACCTAACGCAAACGCGCGCAACGTAAACGACAGAGTGTCGCAGCAGCCCAGGGCCCCTGTAGAAAAAAAAATATAGAAATCGAAAACATCATGTCCCCCAAAATTCTCTGACAAAGCTTTAAAACGTATTTAAACAAATTAGCGCTACGTTATAAGTATACGAAGAGACATTTATGACGAGATGGCAGATGACGTGGAAAGCTTCAGTTGCGGGTTCGGATGCTTCTAGGCGGGATTCGAAAAATAGTCTTTACTTTTGAATGGCTTAACATAACAACACATTTCTTTTTGATAAATATTGTTGAATAAATAGGAATTTTCAATATGCTAAATAAAAGCACTTTTTTTTAAATGTGTTTTGAAGGTGCTTACCGCTCTAACGGATCCCGGGGCGTGGAACAAACACGCACGTTACCGCACTCCGATGGCAACCACTGCTTCGCCGTAAACAACGTGGTCGTAGATGGGCTGACAGCCCGCAGTGCAGTAATGGTTTTGAGCTCATTCGAAAACCACAAGCAGTCGCACACAACATAGTCCACTCAAAATTGGTACCCCACAAACTCCCTCTGAAACCTGTCCATTGCTCCGGTGAAACGCTCGAAGTTTGCGAGATTGGGGCCACACGCACGGTTCGAATTTATTTCCGCCTTGCGATCCTGTAAGGCAAGGTGCTCACGGGACCGCCACCACCAAAGAGCCGAAGGAAAGGAAAGAAGATGCCCAAGCGCTTGGAACTCCAACAAAAGGAGGGCGGTGTGAACGTACACATGGCCGACGCTGTTCAAAGTGCCGTATATTTTCTTATCAGCTTAATATCTGATACGGATTTTATTTCGATGTAACATATTAAGATTACTTTGGCAAGTTGGAGTAGTGAATAATTCCTGCTTTACCTCTGCCCAGCGTTGGCCCAGTATGGCACTATCCTCACGATCGGCCCATGTATGAGGAGAAATTCTCGATCTACATTGTTTGATAGACGCACACAATTTTTTTCACAACCGGGCTACATAAAACTTCGCTCTAATTACATAATACAAAGCTGCTCTTGAATAACGACACGGGCTGTGCAGGCTCCTAACGGCTCAATGTGTTGAGTGCTAACTATGCATAGCAAAAGATGCGAAAGCGACGTCATCACATTTGCAAGTCTGCGGCAGAGGCGGGCAGGCTGTACGGAAATTGCGGCTGCTACGAATGCTACTGTCTATACTCCTGCCACGATCGGCATCAATGGCATTACCGGGGGAAGTCGGAGGTCTTGAAGATTTCGCAGGGCGCACAAGTCTCGCCTCCCGAACTGCGGTGAATAGTTTTCCTGGGGCCTAGTGTTAGGCTTCCCTCATAGGCGGGCCTTCACTTCGTGGACATATTTTTATTCTGCGCCATCATTTGAGAAACGTCGTCGGCAACAGTCAGGCTAGAGAGCGAGAGAGAGCACACCAGTGAATAGCGCGTGGCGAGCCTCTGCTTGCACAATTCATCATAGCTCTGGCAGAGGGTCAATAGTTCAGACGCCGTGCTGGGGTTCCTTTCCAACAGCGTCTGAAAGGCATCGTCGTCAACTCCATTTAAAATATGCCTGATTTTGTCGCTTTTTGCCATTGCCGCATCGACAAGCTTGCAGAGATCCATGACTTACTCTATATAACTTATGAATGCATCATCGCTCTGCTACGCTCGCCCTCTAAAACGTTGCTCGGTGCGAACCTTTCGGACTGCAGACCATCCAAACGCCTCTGTATAGCTTGTCTTGAACGCCAACCTAGACCATGGGTCACATTCGCGGGGGCAGTACAAGTTCGCAGCGTCACTCAGATAGAATGACATTGTCCAGTTTCGTATCCTCGTGCCACCAGTTGTGTTTGCTCGAGCTTTCATGCGAGGCCAGCCAGTCGTCCAAGTCGTGGTCTCCAATCCCGCTGCAGAATGCAGGGTCCCGCTGATGCAATGCACCCGAGCAGGCCACTGCAGGCATCGTTGCCATTCGGCACGGTGACGGGTCTTTCGTCATGAAGGGAATGTAGGCCGGGGTGCTGCTTTGAAGTTCCAGGTTTCTAGGCTTACCCCGCACCTCCAACAAATGTGACGAGGTTTCTTACAGTAATCGAGCGATAGCCAGAAACAAAGCGGCAGCAATGATAGCTCAGCTGCACGGGCGAGCTGGCCACGCGACACGCTATGGCAACGAAGCTTTCTAGCATGCCGATATTCTTCTCGCTGTGAGACACGCGATGGCCATGGAATGTTCTAGTGCTGTTCTTCTTCATTACAGTACAAATGAACGACCAACAGCGTGTTTTGCTAATGAGTAATATTCGTGCTTGAAGCAAAATAACACAAACAATAACCGAATAACAGAATACCTCGACTTTTGACGAGGACACAACGTCGACAAAAATTGCGCTTGTGTAGGCTGAAGTCTGCACGAACAGCTAGTCAACATACTACAAAGCACTACTTTTAGATGCTGTGAAAAATGTCTATCATCAGTGAAACGAAAATGGAGAGGCGAAGACTTTGTTAACATCACTCTAGCTGCATAACAAGGCGAATGAAAATGAAAGAGAAAAACAGCGAATTTCTTTGAGTTTTAAGGTTGGGATGCGCGACTGCAAAGTAGATGCACAGCATATGCTGACTACAGATTTTACGTATTCAACAATCGCGCCTACATTTTACCCCGAAATTTCAAGCAAGTGTGAAATGCGGACATCTTTGGGTGTTTGCCATATCAAATATGAGAAAATTGGCTAAACTCTCCACAAGAAAAAAGGCAGGTACGTACTTACCTACATTGTAATGTGCAGAGCGTTTTCGAATTAAAAGAGTTCTCTTCCATGAATCCGCCTACATTGCTGCAAATGATGTACTTTTCGCAGGTGCCACTGGTTATATTGTAAAAATATTGATTTTTCTGGTATTCTCCACGGAATCGATTGCATGGATTTTTTCTTGGCTTCACACAGGCAGCGGCGTCCTCGTCTGAAGCGATGACAGATTATTATAATTGACGACACGCCAGAAGTAGAGGATGCACATAACGTATAGTACTGGCAATCTATGAAGCAGTAATGCGGGTTGCACTTTAGGTGTGTTGCGCTCGTAAGTTGAAGTAAATCACACTGCGCTTATGCTGAAGGACGAATATCAGACGCGTGGTAGAACGCGAGAGAGTACAAAGGCTAGCAACAAGCATTTTTTCTAAAATTGCGAAATTTCCCACAGATTCCATTACAGGAGGAGTCAGGAAGTCGCAGTGGCTTGAAACCGAGGACTTTGCGTAGATCGCACCGGTTCAGTTCTAACACTGCATTGACTGTTTTAACTTTGTTCCTGTATAGTGTATGCAAAGTTGGATTCATTCACTTGAAGGAATTATTTGACACTACTCATGCTTTTCTTCAGCAGCTATTGTAACCTGTAGTTGATCGCGAAGAGCACCATGCACGCCAACCATTGAGATCAAAGTCAGCATATGGCTTGAATTAAAACGAAGCAAGCCACACGCCATGGAGTTCTCTGTGTTGAGTTGTGACTTCCTTTATTTTAAAAGAATTTTATTTTCTAATAATGAAAGTGAAATTTTATATATTTCCAACGAAAAGAAGGCGCCACGACAAATGTCAAGAGCCTGACAAGGTCCTGGTCACCCGTAGAACAGCTGGCATTGCGCAAGCGCACTTCACAACAAATTCACAATGAATTTTTCAAGCTTTGTCAAAAACATGACACAGTAAGTAAACCACATACAAAACTTATCCTATTATCTTTTCCAGTGAATGCGATTAGCATTCACGGGAAACTTCATCCAGCTTGCGGCGTGTCTGTCTGGCTGCCTGACTGGCTGTTTGTCTGTCCGTTCTGCACTCACGGGCTAAGGCTTACGGAGATTAAATTTACGAATACCCGCACGATTAGACGAACAAACTCAGATACAATTTACTCAGATTGAAGGCTTCGGATTCATTACTTTTGAGAATACTCTAGATTACGTAAAAATATCTGCCTCACTAAAACTCAAAAAGAGCACATGGCTTTGGCTGGCCGCAGAGGAATGAACACTCTTCTATCTCTTGTAATTTGTGCTTTATTTCCAGGTGATGCAACTGGCGTTTAGCGGTTTTCACACCTCTAAGAATGGTTCTGAGTGTCGCGAATTGCACTTGTGAAACCATCAAGCATAGTTAACAGCACGGATATTTTAGTTGTACGTCCCTTGATTTAATCCACCCCATTTTTATTACTCCTCGTCTTCATCTCTTAACCCGTATCCCAATACTCGCTAATGTCTAAAGCCAGCAACACACCAGAACAAAAGTTTGCCACAGTTGCCCCCTCGACCTGCGGTTAGTGCCCGTGGTCACTTCTAGAGGTGGCCAGACGGAGTGTTTCATAATAAGAGTCGAATTGATCATCGTGATAGCAACTGTGTCTTCCCGCTCATTGCGCAGCATTGTGAAATGGTGTTCAGAACGGTTGATGACGGGGAAAGGACTGTCGTAGCGAAGCTGAAGAGAATGACGAGACGTGTCAACATGGACAAAAACGTATTAGGATGCTCGCAGGTTTAAATACAGAAAACTGTCGTGCTAGTTTGTGTGGGAAGAAGTTGGCGATAGACGGAAGTTGTGCATTACAACGTGTAGACACTAGACGAAAGAAGATGGATCCGGAACAGTCAGTGTAGATGCGCGGTTGATGAGGTCACCGTGCAGACGTAGGGTGCAGTCGCACACCGTCTCAGCGACAGAGCAGGCGGGTTCTGATAGGAGTGTTGACCGAAGGCCGAGCAGCACGATTGAAAGGTGTAATACCCAATCCTGCACGTGAGGCTGAGGGCAAGTGCAGCTTTCCAGTGTTGATGTAGCCCCTGGATGATGCCGTTGAATGCATGATGATAAGCAGCTGTGGGAATACGCGCACAACTCAGAGGGTTGTTACAGACGTGAAAAATGCCAACTCAAACTCTGTGCCCCTATCAATGGTCACTGTTGATGGCACACCAAAACTGCTGATTGAGGTCGACAGAAAAGCACGTTATGTCAGGCATCGGAGCTGCTTCGGGCCACCTTGTACACCTATCAACACACGTAAGCAAATACGTACAACCACGGCATGGCAGCAATGGGCCAACGACGTCCAAATTAATGGTATCGAAACGTGCATCAGGGAGAGGCAATTTGCCCAACGGGGGCTTGTGTGTCACTGCTCCTTAATACGCGGATGCGCTCTTCAAGTACGAACATAGTCGCGGATATCAGCGCGTATGCGCGGTCAAACGTAACGTTCGGTGATAAGGTGTTGTGTAGCGCGTACGCGAGGATGGCAGATTGAGTGCAGTGTACCAGAAACAGCACGATGAAGAAGAGCAGCAATATCAATTCGGGTGCGGTTAGGTGAACCTTCGCACCAGAGTTAGAAGCAGGGTCGGGAAAGTTGCTTTGCTCCAAGCGGAGGGATGTAGAATGGAGCTAAGCATGAGGACGCCGGATGAAATCCCGGCCGCGGTGGCCGCAGTTGGATGGCGGCTAAATGCAAAAGGGCCCAAGACCCTTTGACTGCGAGCACGCTAAGATCCCCTGGTGGTCACTAATAATCCGGACGCCCCCGATGTGGCGTCTGATATAATCAAATCGTGGTTTACACACGTTAAACTTCAGAATTTACCTAAAGAAATATTTTCTATGCACAATTCACACCAGCCTTCTCAGATCCTAAACGTGTTAATTTCAAACTGCGAACAGCACTGAAAGTTCACTGAGTCAGCAGCACACACCACGATATCACCGTTGAATTCGCTCTGGGTAATGGGACAAAACCGAAGGATCAAGACATCTACCCTATGTTAAAGCAACACATCAATAACGCAGATTCTTTGCCCTTCCTAGTTTGTCCTCTTTTGCAAGTTCTTCATACATGCTTAAAGTGCTTTACTCTTTGACGTTTCAAGCCAGTGCAACCTGTTAGGGGATGCCGTACTATCGGACATACGCCATCAGTGCATGTTGTACAAAACACTTGTGGTGTTACTGATGTCTCGTCGTCTTTAGCTGTTTGTAGATGTGATGTGCTTGCTCTTCTTGGCCGTATGCGCGGCATTTTTCCTTAAAACTCTCAGCCATTGCAGCTCTAGTGCGGAACATATGCGTCAACACCGTAACCCCAGTCAACTACTGCCGTACATGTGCAAGAAAGACAGCCCTGTCGCTGTCAACAAACACATATTCACCGGAAGAACGTTGGCGCTATGACGAGAGCTGCCAGTGGTGGTGTTAGTTTGCCGCTTCGATGATGAAACGTGGAACTGGCGGTAAGCCTTCGGCAATTGGGTGCACCGGGTAAAGTTAGGGCGATGTCGTTAATGGGCTAGGAGTGTTCGTATTATTCCTCTAACGATAAAATAGAACACCCCTCCCCCCCCGCTCGCACCTAACCACGAGCAGTGACTTGATAATGCTTTCCATATTTTTGACGACGCTCCAAGTTTACTGACAAGATACTGGCGCTTGTAAACTCATGATGAGCCTTGGCGCCTGTCAGTCACCGTCTCAGCATTAGCGACCACGTGCAGAGTTGATGGTAATCAGCAGCGATAATCTGACAGAAAGAAATTTGTGCGCTTTTATGCATGTACTGTTGTCCGCTTACATCGAAATCAGCTCGTCAAGTTCGGCTTCTCCACAGAAAAAAGCGTGGCTCCCGAGCAGGTACGTATCTATTGAATTCTCCACATTACAGAACACGCAGCGCTTATTCAGTGCTCGCTAACTTTCCGGTTTTCATTTTCCGAGGAGTGTAGGTGGTGCTTGAGCGTATTTGAAAATGGATACTTTCTCCTTCCTCCTTCCTGCTTGCCATGGGCTATAAACCGCCATCGAATATCGCTTTTGGTAATCGCTCTCGATATGCAATAAACGTGAAGTCACTTTGGAAATTCATGCTTCGTCTCTAAAGCCCCCACTTTTAGGCCTTCCAGTCCCAAGTTATGCAACCGTCGAGACATTGCACCTCGCGTAAAGATGCTAACTGTGGTTATGTACTTACTGTGTAATCTTTATAAGCGCTACCGAACGCATTAACACACTTCTCTGCCACCAGGTAGGCCTGCTTGAACTGAAAGCATGCAGCATGTGCTGCGCTGGCTCCTTGTGCTTTCGCGGCCCATGGTGGTTGCGCTTCGTCTTGTGTTAAACTTTCCGCGCTAGCCACTCCGCAGGCCCTAATGCGCTAATAAATGGTAATGCGGCTATTCCATCAGTCCCTCGCAGCCTTGGTCACCGGCCTGTCTCCCCTCACAAGTGGCACAGTCTAGAAAACCTCTCCATGTCGCCAGCTGCTCCGCCTCAAAACGCCTGCCATGTCGCTCAATGTTTGGGAGTGCGGAACGCCTGGAGGCTTCGATAACTTACTCGTACATTCCTTCATTCTCAGCTGGCGGGAAGCCGACTGGATGACTCCTTCTTCAAGTCGCAAGTTATGTCCTGCCTTTTAACGACATGTGAAGCAACTGGTACCACGCCAGCCTACTGGATGACGAGAAATGTCAGGCATAAACCCTTTACATCAAATCGTACCGCTAGTGCAAGCCGCGCCTGACTGGCCCGCAGCGTTAGCACTACATATCCAACAAGAAACCCAAATGATAGTGGTACATTCATGACAGCTAAGCGCAGTGTCCTACCTAGCTAACCACGCTTCCGACCTGTCTGTTACCCTCTTATATTAGGACGACTCCAAGTATCTCTCTCGACGACGCTTGGCTGAAGAAATGAGGTGCTCACAATGTCACGTCATGGCGCGACAACACTCCGCGTACTTTAGCACTATCTAAGCTCAACGGCTCAGCAACGAACTGTCATCTGGCGTGTGGTGATTTTTGCCAACATGGTCATTGTGGCACGCCACATTTGTCTCCAATTTGCGACTTCGTGACGTTCATTGAATGACAAGCGCATGTGTAGGAAGCGTTTACAACAAGAAAAAGCTACGCGCTTGCACGTTCGCCAACCAGCAAGTCATCTTTCGATGCCCCGTAGCATCGTGTGAGAAGCAACGCATGAACTATTTACTGCAAAGTATTCACGAACCTTCACTCGCCTTATTCGTTGCACTTCAATGGCGGAGCACGGTCAGCACCTTCATCGCTATCACAACGCAGCTGTACAACTCAGCAGTGCACGTGAAACGAGTTCAGTCTGACGAGCTCACCAGCCACCACGTTCATGTGGACTCGGATGCCTTTTAGGCTTAAAAATTCGCCTGCAACATTCCAGTATGCCATACAGTTCACTCTATCTAGCGTTAAGCCACACTGCTCGCAATGTGGTGCACAAGTGTACCTGGATTATGTAGTCTTTGCTCTCTTTTTGAGAAGTTCTTAGTTCTCATAATTTATGTCACCGAACTTCTTCACTCGATCGGACTGAATGTGCATCTGGACAACTCTAAGTTCGGCTTGAGCCATCGAGTTTCAAGGCTCCATCCTGACTAAAGATGGGCAACAACCAGACCATATAAGGGATGATGCAGATCTGCACATTCCATGCGCTGCAAACAGCAAGGCGGCCCTGTCATCGCTTTAGAAGCTACTTTACACCCTGGCTTCGCGAAAAGTGTTTGTCTTTCAGCAACCTACGAAGTATCATTTTATTCCAAGAGCGTTCTGGACGGTTAGCTGCGAGGACGCTTTTTAAGCTAACCGTCACATACAGATATAAGCTCTTCGCCACTTTCACCTATAGGTGCCACCACTGCAACAACTGACGAATCTGGGACAGGAGTGGGCTCAGCACATTCCCAGCAGCAGCAAGGCAGAGGAAATCTCATTCGGCATGCTAATAGAGCCCTCGCAGCTAACGAATAGCTGTTTCAGAACAAGTAGTTGGTTGGTGTACATCGGGCAGTGTGTATCTAATTTCACCACTACTTGCTTTGAAGCAAGTTCTCGCCTCTCAAAGGTAATCGGACTACTGCGTGCTGCGCAATAAACATTCGGCCATTCCGCCAATTGACCTCTATGCTAAGGTACTTCACAGACAGCAACTTCATCGTGAAGCACCACCATGGTCACCAAAATGTGGTTGCTGACAGGCTGTCTTTACTGTTTTGAGCGGTGTTTCAATGCCCGCAGACGCAAGAATTGTTGTAAACACAAGATGAAGAGTGCCGCAAACTTCGCCACACAGCATAGACGCCTTACCGCCTTAGCCGCATAGTCGTCATTATCGACGATGTGCTCTACTAGCAGAACCTTGGTACAAGCGCCTACACATCACTGGTTCTTGCCAAAATGTGACAGGCTGCATACGAAGGGATGAATGACTGCAGTGGTCTTATGACTTCCTAGAAAAAGCACTCCGACGGCACTGGTGGCCACACATTACAGCTACGGTGGCCAGCTATGTAACCTCATACCAGATCTGCAGGTGAAAAATCTAGCAGATACTAAGTCGGCAAAATGGCACCGACGCCTGTTTTACACGTTCAATCTTTAATTATCGCTATCCATTACATCTCAGCGCCAACCACAATGGGCAAGAACCACATATTAAATGCAATCGACTTGGACAAACGAGTTATTTTCCCAGCTGTCGTATCTTCAAATTCAACTAAAGAAGTTATTACTCTCTTGCAATTTTTATTCCTCAATTCCGGATATCTGGATAACTTCTTCTGCAATGACGACTCAAGGCATGAGTCTCAATAGTCCCAACCGGCGAATGGGGGTTAAATACGCACTATTCGATTGCATACAGAGCCTCTGGCAAGAGCTTTGTCGAACGGAGCGACGGCAGCTTAACTTCAGTGCTGCGCAAGTTGTACGTGGGTGATCTATTCATCGGAGCTAGCAAGCTCGTAAAAGCGGTATTTTTCATCAACTGTACATATTGCGCAAGCAGACAGTTTTCATGGCTGGAACAACTTTCAAGTGATGTACCTAACCTTCCACACCAGTGCCCGCAGCCTCCTTTAGCTAGGAATTTGCATGAGCTACCCCTATAACTGCCAGAAAATTGAAGTGCGGCCATTTGCAACGCCCTGAAATATCCCAGGAGAAAAACAAGAGAGCATACGATCAAATAAATAGGCACCACGTTATCCACACTCGACAGTTTATCTGCGTGATTTGTCAACAGCCCGTTGTGGATGCTACAAAGGAAGTTAGCATCGAGGTATAAAATATTTTACCAGATCATTAGGCATAAATAATATCTGACATTTATGACTTCTCGCATCTCAAGGCAAGCACCACATGATCAGGTTTGCGATAAAGCAGTCCACATTTGTCAGTTAAACACCTATGTAACACTCTTTGTACGACTACATGTCATGAATCGGCCCTCTAGCCCTGCTTGTGTGAGTCAAATTGGAACTACATCTTGCTAACCTTTCTACGTTCCTATGCATCCCTTCTCCCTCTTCTTCAGTGGTCCCTACGACAGCTACATACATCAGCGCACCACTTTGCTCACATTCAAAACCGACATTGGATCAACCATGCCCCTCACGACCGCCACATACACTCCAAGTGTCTGACTACCTAAAAATCTACAACCTGTTCCTAGTGTAGAGTGCAGACTCTACCTGGCCCGAATTGACTTGGTCTTTCGAAATGGGGCCTGAGCTCTACCACCGCCACCACGTGCATAAATACATTTCTCGGATGTGAGCCGACTACTTGTGCCACCTCGCGCATTTGCGCGTCTTCGAATGGAGAAATGAAGCAGCATTTGCTTCGCTAGCTGTCACGTGCTGTGTTGACGTCACTGCCCGTGATGGTCACGCTTCGCGTTGTGTTCAGCTTTCAGCCCTAACCACTGCGCAACACTTTATGCGGTAATAAGTGTTATTCTATTCACTACGCCGTGCCCTGTTTGCGCTATTTACCGACTCTTTCCCCTCACAACGGTTATAGTATTATTTGCACTAGGAAGTATTTACAAACAGAATACGTCAGGCTCTAGAGCAGCTACTTTGGAGTAGTTTTCTGATGTATTCCCTCAGTCGGGTGCATTGCTGTAGCCTGGACGAATATGACTCCTGTTTGGACGGTAGCATACTCCTTCAGGTGTCACCACCAAATAAAGGCGGGAATGTGGTTGGGCCTGAAGGATTTTACCATGGACCTACCTGTTTGTGCCTGGGCCACACTTTCTCATCTTTCCGCAGAATGGAGGTAGGCCTGTTTTCACGTTCTCCATAGAAGTGTTCAAGTTATCATCGACGTCGAGGAGGCTTGAGTGTACTTAGGTTCACAACGCTCAAAGTCCTTATTTTTTTCACAATAGGAGATCAGCTGGGGACTACAAACCACCCGTGGATGTACTTATAGAGTCTGAGCAAGGTCCTTTCTGCCCACAGTAACCTTGTGGAGACTGTGCTTTATGGTTTTTGATAGCCATTTCCTCATGGCCGTTTGACCTCGGATAATGTTGCGAGCTAAGGTTTCAGATGATGTCTCAGCTTGCGGTAAACTCTTTCAAACGTGCTGCTTTGAACAAGGGTCCGTTGATGCACCAGTTCATCAGAAAAACCGAATCGCGGGCGCATGGAATTGATTGCCTTGATGAGTGATTCTATTTATGAGGATACCATTGGATTTCATTATACACATATGGTGAAGTAGTGAACAATGTCCAAGGAGGCAACTTTAGCTGGCGGGGTAGAAGGCCTCAGACTTAATCATGTGCCAGGGTTGGTGAGGCAGTTCGTCTGTAAGTTCTGGTTCATGGTCTGTAACGTCTCGTTCAGGCTCTCTTTGACGCCGGCAGCCATGACAGTGTTTACATTGCTGGTTCATCTGCTGAAAGTCTCTCTTCAGTTATGGCGAGTGCAAGGATTCTCGTTCACTGTTCTTGTCGAAAGTCTTGCCGCAGTCTACTTCGTGAACCTTCTGTAAAGCATTGATTGTTTCGACAGAATGGAGCTAAAAGTGGTCTCTGTCGACGGCATATCAGGTCATAAGACAAGTGAAGCTCGCCGTTTCAGTGAGCGAATGGCGTTGCTGCCATGTGTATATTGCGCTGGTCCAGTCAGCCCTCTTCTATGTGTTTGGAGCACAGGGTCTTCAGCTGTTGCTTGTCGTATTTGCTCGTAAGTGCCGAGGCTTTTACTTGCGCAAACACTGCTATTACCAATACCATAGGCACTGTCGTCATATACTTTGATTTGCTCCTATAAAAAATTGGCAATAAAAAAAAACCTGCAGTGTGGTGACTTCCTTTGTTTCAATATCATGACAGCAGTGGTGCCTAATTCAACAGTAAGTAGAACCATAAAAAATAACTTAAAGAACTATCGAACTGGCCCTCGAAAGCACGCGACAGGAGATACCGGCTTTTATATAAAGTTGCGAAGCCATGTCAAGCATGACGATCTCCTTCGCTAAGTAACAAACGAAACGATACATAACAGAACACGTGAAACTCTGCATTCGAGTAACTTAAAGTGAGGCTTCACGTGTTTCTTGTGTTGAGCGCGAATTTCCTAACTACGCTAAGCTACATTTGACGAGCATGAACGCATTGAAGCATGACGCCTTAGCTACTACACGATGCCTTGCCAAAATGATGTACATATACTTTTGATACATTACATGCATACATATATACTAAATGAACCTGTTCTGACATAGTGTTATCCTATAATTTATAGAACTGTCTTACGCATTATATTTATTTCGACAGGATGTAGAGAAAAGTGGTCGCTGTCCGCGGCATATCAGGCTGCAAGAAAAGTGAACCACGCCCTTCCAGGGAGCGAATGGTGTTGCTGCCACGTGTATATTGCCATGTACATTTATGACCGTCGCTGACATCTCATTTTCTGTCATTTCAATGACCCGCTTTGCGACGCACCCAGTTTATTGGATGTAATAATTGAACTGTTTAGAAGCCGAACGAAATTTCGATAGCTTCATACTTACCAGGATTGCAATTATCAGCACACTCAATGCGAGTGTCGTAGACGCCATCACGCAAGCAGCCGTTCCACATGAAATGCTAGCAACGATTCGCCGTCCGGTTGTAAAAGTATTTTAGGGCCCTTGCTGCGCAATAGTTCTCAGCTTCAATTATTGGAGCACTGCACCCGTAATTGTTCAACCTCCGTCTTCTTGCTTTCGTGCCGCCACCTGAAAAAATAAACGCAATACGGCAGTGTAAGGCTGCGCGCATATACGAGCTTGAAAGAAACACCGTTGATTATGAACATCAAAAACCTGGATTATTTGGTGAGAGGAAAAACACAGAAGTTGCGTCCGCCATAACTACAACCACCTGTGCTTTCTAAAATCACACGGAACTTAAGGGAAGCATTTTCATGCAAGCGCTCAGATGTTTTCCAATGCTGAGCACTCAAAGTGTGGGCCCGTGCTGGCCAGCATGGCAGATACATGCACCTTAGGTACTATACTAAGATATTTCCGGTACCTTCTTTCCGTATCGTGATAAATTCAGTGTATTAGTGTCTGTATTTGCGATACATCCTACAAAGTATCCTACATTTTCAGATTCAAGATACAGTTAGAGCAAAGACCACAAAAGTAACCGAGGCAAGCAAATACGGCAGTTGCAATTTATTCTAAAATTCGACACTTTGTCCCTAGCTCTTATTTAGTTAACCAACCACGGATCAGAAAATTTAATGCGTCGCAGCACTAGTATTACCAATGCTTAAAATAGGGCTATACAATCGTTGAATGATAGAAATACGTGGGACGTTCCAACTGCAGAATAGAACTGAAGCTAGTGCTCACAGCATACTTTGCTGGAAACATTTTCCTTGGAATCATTATCGAGAAATATGTCTGAACACTTCGTGAAATCCATTGCTGTTTCCAGGTCTACATCTCTTTCGCACAATGGAGAAACGTATAATCCGGAAGTGTAATAAATATCCCTTTATATTTTGGGTACTGAATGCATATTACAAGCGCTCACCCTGTCACTGCTGTATACTTTGACTGGCATTCCATTATAAACTTTTAAGCTGCAGAAACACAACAGAGCAACCTTTACTCTGTTTATTCTGCTAGCCATTATCGAACATCTGCCTTTGCGCATGTACGCTGTTATGCGTCATTTGATTTGAAAAACTCCATTTACAGAATATTCACAGTCATATGCTCGAAATTTCATTAACAAATGACGACTGCAGATAATTTACATAACATGAGAAAGAACAACATGGCAGCTATCACAACATTGGAACAGCCACAGAGAATGACATACACTCTTTAATGATATGCTAGGGATGTTAGCCTGGCTGACAACAGCGTGAGTTTGTGTACACAATAATATGCGCGGTGTACTTTCGCTCTACTCTGTCCCTCTAGCCATGTTCGCTCTTTCAGACACCGGTGCATTTCATTCTAGAGCGCCGCACTTTCACACCCATTCCTGCGTTGAGTGTCGGCGCTGAAATACCTCGTAACCCATCCAACCTGGAGCGGAGCGGCAGAAGAATGAAGTGAGCGCGAGGAGGCAAGTGTAGGAGGAAGTTACAGTGAGAACATGAGGCTGCAGCGGGGATGAGAGGAGGGAAGACGGACTGCGCATACGTTTATTTGTCGGCAGCCACAGCATTTTCAGCCGCATGGGTGACCTCACCTGCGTTTCAGAGGGGGGAAGGCAGAGTAATATAAGGTGGGGAGGGCTGCGCTCGTCCATGGCGTCACGGTCTGAGGTTAGTGCACGGTACCGCTGTGTGCGAAGATCACTGCTCCTGCAAGGGCCGATTGCGAGTGGATACGCGTAAAACTCGATGTGACGCTCCCTCGGGAGTTGCCACCGCTGACACTCGGGGCACGACTTCCAGGGGACCAAGGGCCGATGTGGTCATTGGTATAACTAAAGCGGGATAGGAAAAGCGTAGTGCCGTGATATACAGGCTGTGCCACAACTATGGCTACGATATGGCCCTAGAGTGACACGCGTCCTCTGCGTGGGGACAAACCACTGCATGAGTAGACGTCTATTTTTGGTGGCTACTGTGAAGAGTACCCACGCATTACCCCCCTCACTCCCCTCCCCTCGCTACCTCTCGCGGTCTTCAGATTAGCGAGGCAGACCAACTACACTTCGATCCTTTTGGAACGTGCAGCGCGGGAGCGATTGTCAGCGCCAGCTACGATACTCGCAGCGTTCTTTCTCTACTAAATACCACGTACCAATATATTCGTAATACAAAATATTGTCACTAGCAGTAAGGGTAAAGAACATAGTGGCAATACTGTGAATGACCAAACTAACTTTTATTGGGCGCACCTGTGCCCACAAAAAGAGGCTGCACTCGAAGCACAAAGATAGCCGCGAATACAGTCGGTGATCGTCGAAATCTGCTCAGAGATTCAGGCGCGTCGTCAACGTTTCTATATCAGTCATTGAAGGTTCCAGAGCATTCGCTGATGCCCGCGTGTCTTACACACAGTTCTACGCCATTCGCGTCGCCCATACATGAAATCGTAGTATACAAGGTTCAGTGACAACAGACAGCGGATAGACCCATTGATACCTTTCGAGAAACCTCCGATACATGCAGACGGGCCCTGAGCTGTGCGATAAAATTTGCTGGGCGCTGAAACCTGATCACGCGATAAAGATAAACAAGTATACGTGCCAATGCCACCGTCTTAAATATAATCGTCACGATGCCTCAAACATACCCGGGAGCGTAACACAAAGAGACATAATAAACGAAAATGAAAAAGAAATAAATAGGAAACGGTTCAAAGTAACAGTCCAAAAACGAAGGGCCGAAGCTCTGTAGCTCTGTAGAGTCCCAAAGTTCGTTAGCGCTGGTGGAACGGCTTAAGCCGCACAATATGGACTACTTCTCGTCGTGAGCGGCATCGCTGTGGTAGCGAAATGCCGTCTGGGACCACCTCAGAGTCGTGTGCTCCAATGCGTACGATGATACTGTATGGTCCGAAATAGCGGCGTAAACGGTCGCTAAGTACTCGTCGGCGTATTGGGTTCAAAAGCCAAACACGCTCGCAGGACGATACTCGACGTAGCGTCGTCGACGGTTGTAGTGCCGGGTGCCGGTCTTCTGCTGCTTTTTGATCCGCTGGCGGGCAAGCTGTCGGGCTCAATAGACACGCTGGAGGTAGGTGGCGACGACAAGATTCTCGTCGACGGTGAAGTGCCGCAGCACTGCGTCGAGAGTCGTCGACGGGTTACTGCCGTAAGCCAGTTTCAACGGCGTGATCTGTGTTATTTCTTACACCGCAATATTGTAAGCGAAGGTTACCTACGGCAAGACGGCATCCCAGCTCTTGTGCTCGACGTGGACGTACGTTGCTACCATGTCGGCGAGGGACTTATTCAGGTGCTCCGGAAGAACATCCGTCTGCGGGTGGTAGGCAGTTGTCCGCCAGTTGCTTGTCTGGCTGTATTTTAAAATGTATTGGCTTGTCTGACTGTATTGTAAAATGTATTGGCTAGTCTGGCTGTATTGTAAAAAGCTCCGCCGTAAAGACCGTTCATCTGTCGGTGATGAGGACTTCTGGTGTAGCATGCCACTGAAGGATGTTCACGAGAAAGAATTTCGCTACTTCTGCTGCGCTGAAGCGGGTGACATAGTCCGTCGCCACAGAGATCCATTTGTTTGAAGATGTTGTCATCGAAAAGGTTTCCAACCAATCCATTCCAATCTGCGAAAGGTAGATCGATCGGCTGTAGTAACCCCGCTGGCCTCGTTGGCAGTGTATTTTTCGTTGGCAGCCACGGCAAGTCTTGATGTAATGGGTGACGTCGGTGGTCAGGCGCGGCCACTAGTGCTTCTCTTGTATTCTTCCAAGTGTACGGGAAAACCTGAGGTGCCCGGCTGTCTGGTCGTCGTGTGGGGCATGCATGATTTCTGACCTGAGTGCTGCAGGCACAACAAGGACGTAGTTTGTGCTAGTTAGGGAAAAGTTCTTTACCACGACGTCATTTCACAAGAAGAGCGAAGGCAATCCGCGCCTGAATATCCTGGGGAAAACAACGGTCTTGCCTTGCAAGTACTCAGCAAGGCTTCTTAGCTCGAGGTCCGCCCACTGCTGCTTGGTAAAGTCGTCTGAGCTAAATGTTGTGAAATAGGCATCGTCATCTTGGTCATCCTTGGGCAGCGAGTCCACGCGAGCACAACACAGGCCGTCGCCATCAGTGTTTTCGCCCGGACTTATAAATTACAGTGATGTCACTCAAATTCTTGCAATCTGGGGCATCACCGTGCCAGGCGTTCTGAAGGGTCCTTTAAAGTCGCTAAACACAAGGTGTGATGATCGCTTACGACTTTGAACTGTCTGCCATAGAGGTAAGGGCGAAATTTCGCTTTAGGCCTTCATGTCGGAAGGCACTCCTTTTCGCTTGTAGAATAATTGCCTTCCGCTTTTGACAGCAACCAGACTGGGTAAGCTATCCCCCGTTAGAGTTCGTCTTTCCCTTGGACTAGGACGGCGCCGAGACTTAGGCTACTGGCGTCAGTGTGAATTTCCCTATCGGTGACTTCGTTGAAGTGCGCAAGTACCGGTGGCCACTGCATGCGTCGGTTAAATTCTTAGAACGCGTCTGCCTGTGGCATTTCCCACTTGAAGTCGACATAACATTTAGTTAGATATGTCAGCGACGCGTGAAAAGTCTTTGACGAACGCCTGTAGTAGGCGCACATGCCAAAGAATCTGCAAACAGCCATCTTGCCGACGGGCTGCTGGAAGTTTGCGATGGAAGCTGTGTTCTGCGGGTGGGGGTGTAGTCCATACTTGCTGATGGCACTTGCCAGCAACAGTAGCTCTTCGTACGCAAAGTGAAACTTTTCTGGTTTCAATGTGTGTCCGGAAGACTTGATTGTCTTTACTACTGTTTCAAGGCGTCTCAAGTGCTCGGAGAAACTTGCAGCAAAAACGACGACGTGATCTAAGTAGACGAGGCATGTCTGCCACTTCAACTCTGCTAACATCGCGTCCATCAAACGCTGGAACGTTGCAGGTGCTGAGAACAGTCAGAATGGCATGACCTTGAACTCAAAGAGGACGTCTGGCGTGATGTAACCAGTCTTTTCGCGATCCCGCTCGTTGGCTTCTATTTTCCAGTAACCGGTCTTGAGAGTGGTTGCAGGCCCGATCCAACGCGTCGTCTATCCGTGGAAGGGGGCATACGTCTTTCTCCGTAATTTTGTTCATTCGACGATAATCAGCGCAGAAATGTGGGGTTCCGGCTTTTTTCTTCACTAAGACTAAAGGAGATGCCAACGGGCTTTTCGGCAGCCGTATTATGTCGTCGCACAGCATTTCGTCGACTTATACTATCACGTTCTCGCGTTGAAACTCGGTGTAGGCTCTGCCAGAGTGGTCATACACATTCTCCGTTTATTATGCGATGCTCCGCAACTGGTGTTTGACGAATACTGGAAAAGCAGTCATTGTATCGTAGCAAGATGCTTTTCTCTGTTCCTCCTTACTCAACAGGAGGCCTGGATTTATGTCGAAATCTGTTTCGGGAACTATGGTCCTCGAGGTAGATGCCGCAAAATCCTAGAGGACAAGAACATTGCTGGTTTCCAGCATTTTCAACATACATGCGATCTTCGTGCCCTTGTTGATGTGCTTGAACTGCTAACTGAAGTTGGTCAGCAACACTTTCGTTTGATCTCCGTGCAGTCGAGCGATGGGCGTTGCGACGCAAATGTCACTGTTGAGCAGTAGATGTTGGTCGCCATTGATGACGCCTACTACATCTTCAGATGTTTGGTTGCCAATGGAAATAACAATGCCGGAGCAATGCAAGATGCTGACGTTGTCATCAGGAACACTCAAGGTATGGTGGCTATGAGTGCTCTCCGGCGGCATTGCTTGATCTCCGAATAGCGTTATCGATGAGTGTCGAATAACGCTATCGATGAAGTCTATGAGTGCGAAGTGTTGGTTCAGGAAATCCACGCGGAGAATTACGTCTCGTGAACACTGTTGAAGGATAAAGAAGGTGGCAGGTTAAGTCCGGTCATGAACCATTATTCTTGCGGTGCACATTCGAGTCGACGTTATTAGATGTCCACCAGTGGTCCGAATTTGTGGGCCTTCCCATGCAGTCTTAACCTTCTTCAACTGGGCGGCGATGGGTCAACTCGGGCTCTAGTTGAACTCGGGCTTCTAGCAGAGCTTCGGGCTTTTCCTCGAGCGCGACACTTGCAAAGGTCTACAAGAAGCCATTGCTGAACAGGCCCCATAATGTCAGGGTCGATTTTCGGTTTTCAAACCACGTTGTGGCGGTGTCTTCTAAGGCGAAGTGTGAATGCCGCAGCTTGTCGCCGGAGTTCCAGCTGCTGAATGTGGTTATTCTTTCGTAAGTGACAATCGAGGTTTCGGGATCTTTAGTCGATAATCCATGGAAGATCGGTGGCTCCCTGCGTTGTTGCAGCGCGATGGGAGACAGTTGGGCTGCCATCGGGGTCGACTTCACGACAATTTTCCTGGTCGCCTCAGGCAAACGTCCGTGCTCCTGGGCAGTCCTTGCAGTCTGCGGCTACTTCGGTGGTTCTTGGCGACGTTGGTGTTTCTTCCGCGTTAGGGTTTCAGTCACGGCTTTGTCGGGGCGTCCCGTACATGCACGCAAAATACCTCCACCAGATGTTACGTAGTAGTGGCGGTAGAGAACGCAGTAGCCATATTGTTAATGACGAAACCAACTTTTATTCTGCGAATCTTTGCCCACAAAAACAGGCTACACTTAAGGCATAACGATTGCGGCGAACAAAGTCGGCGATCGTCGAAATCTGAAGAATGGGTCAAGTGCGTTGGCTTTTATACACCAGTAATTGAAGGTACCAGAGTAATCTCTGGTTCCCGCATGTGTTCCAGAAAGTTCTGCACCATTCGTCGCGCGCACATGAAATCAGATTAAACAAGGTTCAGTGCCAACAAAGAGCGGACAGAACTATCAATAACTTTTGAGAAACTTCTGATACCAGCAAGCGCGTCCTGCGCTGTGCGTAAACATTTCTTATGCGGTGAAACATGGTCACCCGAAAAAGAAAAACATGAACACGTGTCAATGTTCACACACGAAATGAAAACACGTATAGAGCAGCGCTCAAATTCCTTATTAGGGAGTGTCGTAGTCGTCGGTGAATTTTTATCCTTGTAATTTTTAAAACTCACTCTTCGACAAACCAACTACCTGCTTATTTACCTGCATTAGCGTGCATTCACATGATAAGACTCTCTTCACACAAGACTCTCTGCGCTTTTCGCACGCTATGGACGAATAGTCAAGGGAAAATTTTCTGCGATAACACCGCGTCCACAGGATCAGATGAGGACCAGGCACTATGACCTCTGTTTTTTTTTTAAGTGAGAACACTATATGGGCATCGCTCTCGACATCGGCGTGACCAAAGTCATCGAACCATCGACCTTTGGCAGGAGTCGAAGCCCGCGACCATTGGTGGGAGTCGAAACCGCAACTTAAACAACAAAGGCACAGTCAATTAAAATATTTAATTGTTGCACTCGCACCCGTGACCTTTGCTGGGAGACAAACCCTCGACCTCTGGTGGGAATCGAACCTACTACGAAAGGTACTAATTAAAACAAAAATATTTACATATACGCAATCATCATCATCAGTCTATTTTATGTCCACTGCAGGATGAAGGCCGCTCCCTGCGATCTCCAATTACCCCTGTCCTGCGCCAACCTGTTCCAGCTATCGCCCACGAATTTACTGATTTCATCGCCACACCTAGTCTTCCGCCGTCCTCGACTGTGCTTGCCTCCTCTTCGCATACATTCTATAACCCTAATTGTCCAACGGTTATCTAACCTGGGCATTAAATTACCTCCGCAGTTACATTTTTTCTCTCTTAATGTCAATTATAATATTGGCTATACCGGTTTGCGCTATGATCCAAACCGCTCTCTTTGCCTCTTAACTTTATGCTTAACATTCTTCGTTCCATCGCTAATTGCGCGGTACTTAACTTGTTCTGAAGCTTCTTTGTCAGTACGCAAATTTCTTTTCTATAGGTGAGCACTGGCAAAAATTATTTAGACATATGTTACTGAGGTATTCGAACCCCTCCATTAAATCTATGTAATTATTCCTTGCATGTTAAAAATACTGGCAACTTTCAGTGGGATAACTGTAGTCTCGAGGGACGCTTGAACAAGTTTTGTGCGGCTGTTCTCGGCAAAATATACAGAGACAAACACTAGCGGCATCGCTAGCTCTCATTGGCAATACACTATTGTCGGAATACCTACCTCACAGGACTGCGTATGCATTGTTGCAATTCTTATGGACAACAAGGCTGCACTAGTGACTCGAGTACTGAAGCGCTGTGCTGTGCTGTTCACGGCACAGCCTCCTGTGCTGAAAACAGTGTTATTCTCACGTGCCCTCTCTCTGTTTCTCCAATTTCGTGCGATCAGATTTCTTTGCCTACTTCAGCCGGTTTGAGGTTATCTATCTATCTATCTATCTATCTATCTATCTATCTATCTATCTATCTATCTATCTATCTATCTATCTGTCTGTCTGTCTGTCTGTCTGTCTGTCTGTCTGTCTGTCTGTCTGTCTGTCTGTCTGTCTGTCTGTCTATGTGTCAAGCCCATTTCCCGCAAACCTGCATCATCATCATCATCAGCCTGGTTACGCCCTCTGCAGGGCAAATGCCTCGCCCATACTACTCCAACTACCCCGGTCATGTACTAATTGTGGCCATGTTGTCCCTGCAAACTTCTTGATCTCATCCGCCCACTTAACTTTCTGCCGCCCTCTGCTACGCTTCCATTCCCTTGGAATCCATTACGTAACTCTTAATGACCAGCGGTTGTCTTCCCTCTTCGTGACGTACCTGCCCATGCCCCATTTATTTTTCTTGATTTCAACTAAGATATCACTAACTCGCGTTTGTTTCCTCACGCAACCTGCTCTTTTCTTATCCCTTAACGTTACACCTATCATTCTTCTTTCCATAGCCCGTTGCGTCGTCCTCAATTTAAGTACAGCCCTTTTCGTAAGCCTCCAGGTTACTGCCCCGTATGCGAGTACTGGTAAGATACAGCAGTTATAAACTTTTATCTTGACGGATAATGGCAACCTGCTGTTCATGATCTGAGAATGCCTGCCAAACGCACCCCAGCCCATTCTTATTCTTCTGATTACTTCAGACTCATGATCCGGATCCGCAGTCACTACCTGTCCTAAGTTGATGTATTCCCTTACCACTTCCAGTGCCTCGCTACTTATCGTAAACTGCTGTTCTCTTCCCGAGACTGTTAAACATTACTTTAGTTTTCTGCAGATAAGTTTCTACACCCACCCGTCGGCTTTGCCTCTTCAGGTCAGTGAGCATGCATTGCAGTTGGTCCGCTGAATTACTACGCAAGGCAATATCATCAGCGAATCGCAAGATACTAAGGTATTCTCCATTAACTCTTATCCCCAATTCTTTCCATTCCAGGTCTCTGAATACCTCCTGTAAACACGCTGTGAATAGCATTGGAGAGATCGTATCTCCCTGCCTGACGCCTTTCTTTATTGGCATTTTGTTGCTTTCTTTATGGAGGACTACGGTGGCTGTGGAACCGCTATAGTTATCTTTCAGTATTTTTACATACGGCTCGTCTACACCCTGATTCCGCAATGCCTCCATTACTGCTGAGGTTTCGACTGAATCAAACGCTTTCTCGCAATGAATGAAAGCTATATATAAAGGTTGGTTATGTTCCGCAGATTTTTCTATCTCCCGATTGATAGTGTGCATATGGTCTATTGTTGAGTAGCCTTTACGGAATCCTGCCTGGTCCTTTGGTTGACGGAAGTCTAAGGTGTTCCTGATTCTATTTGCAATTACCTTAGTAAATACTTTGTAGGCAACGGACAGTACATCTGCACATCTGGGTAATCCATGATCTACTGAGTAGCGCGTGAGGCTGCCGTGCTTTACGGAATAGGTTTCAAAACTAACCGTTGGACCAACTTTGGTCACTGTGTATGTCGCACTGAGTGCATATGTGCAATTCTTCAGCGTGTAACCTTGACGGTGACACTGGCCGCTCGAGATGCGGGACTGGGAATGTGGCCAGAGTGCGTACGGCTCTTCAATGATTTTCCATCAGGTTGACTTGGAGCACTGAGTCTCTTCAGTCCGTGGTGGTCTTGAATGAACTTTAGAGTAACTCGTTCTTGGGTGAGTTTGTGTATAGTAGCAAAGGTTTTTTGACTGTGCGAACAAATGGTTACAGAGAGAACAGACAAGGACAAGTGCAGTCCTTGCCTGCTCTCCCTGTTATCGTTTGTTCGAGCAGTAAAAAAAAAATCTTCAGTGAGCCTGTCTGATACTAACTTGGGTCACTGCGTATAAACCAGTAGCTGCCTGTCCTTCTTCAATGAACGTCCTCGACGCCAATTACGGCGACCGAGTACTTGATGGGAATGAGTCCGCTCTATATTCACCAAAAAGGCTCAAACTTCTCCAATGTTCAGCGGAATCGAAACCACAGAGAGAACGGATTTCATGGCTACGCCGATAGACGGCCCCGCGTGTTGTAGAATTCAAAATTGCTTTCGATTCTTCTTACCAGATTGTCCAGCGACGAGAACAGAGGGCACCAAAACAAAAACCACTATAATGTGCATCTCGTTCAATCCGATAAGAAGGTTTGGATGACTGGAAAAATGGGGTTCCCGAGCCAGTCCTCTTTGCTATGGCACTAGGTGTTTTTATCCACCGGATAGCGTCTTGACACTGAGCTTATGTAAATGCCAACAACTGGCTACTCTAACCGAAGACGCGAGTAAAGGCTGCGGTTAGTAACATTTCTTGGAAGTGTCCGTGTCCATTCGAGTCTATTGATATATAACAAATCTGCCCTTCGTCTTCTACTTTGTCGTTGTGGACCTTTTGTCGATCCTGTCATATGCTTGTTTACATCGGTTCAAGAGTGACGTACGGGCTGTGCTGCAGTACATGAAAATATGTTCATCGCGCAGTAGCATAGGTGTCGACGCGAAAACAAAAATATCGTGCAGGTGCGAGATTTCACGGTGGCCAAATGTGAACAAAAAAGGCAATGTATAAATGTTTTGGTCGCTGCTGCTAGGACGAGACGCTTGAAATTTGACTGTTTTTACACTATGATTCAAGCTTTAACTTCTGCAAGCTTAGTTCGCTTGAACGTGTGGTAATGTTTCTGTTTTTTTTTATGAGTCACCTGCTACATGGATCAAAAACTGGATATTCAGGCGAATAATTATAAAGCAGTGGATCTTCCTTCCGCGACGAACTGTAATTTACGTTCGTAATTAAAAACATAACTCGTGAGCTTTACAAACATACATATTACGAACTGTAAAACCTGGTACACCCTTTAGGTAGGAATGCTGAACGAAATCTCCTTGACACACCTTTATCTCTGACAATACCTTGAATAGGAGTTAACTTTGACTAAAACGCCCCTACTTCACCCTAAACGCCTTTACACTGTAAAATAGCTTACACCCTTAAAGGATTTTTTGAGTGTCTAACTAATGCCGTAGCACCTTTGGAAAAGCTGGATTTTATAGGAATTACAACCCTTATGATGGCTGTTCTATTTTGCAGCAAAACTGAATCACTCGAGAGTGTTTTGACCAATATATTATCCTTTTACCTATGGGCTGTAAGGATGAGATCAGGAATACATTACCCCTTCCCCTATCAGGTGTAAGAGTGCGATGAGCAATAAATAGCCCTTGTTATAGGGGTGTTCAAATAGGGCGTGCTGTAGCAGGCACTATGCACAACATTTTGACTCATAAGTCTACCGTAGGGCTAGCACACAGCAATTTTAAGTATGGTGTGCATAATATAGGTAATGTATTTACAAATAGAGGGCGCAGTAAATTCGGGAGAAGACACGTAATCAAACGTGCGTCTTGTGCCTGAAATGCCCCCATTCACCACACTTACAGAAAGATTGACTGCATGAAGGATCACTTACTTCAGCCTCCTCTAATTTTTTTATACCTTGAGCTAAGCCTTGTACCAGGCGAGGAGTCTTGTGGCTATGCTACATCGAAGACCCATTTTTCAAGGCACAGGTGAGGCTGGTGATGCCTTTGTGTAACTTGGTTGCTATGTCCAAGGACGAGTCATCTTAGATAAAGCTATTTCTTCATTGATCGCTCTAGCCATCTGCTTCTTCCCTACCCGCAAAATGATTTGAGGTCACGAAAAGCATATAAAGCATGACAAGTAAGGCTTCCTTGCGTCATTCGCTTCAATATCTCAAGTTTCCAAGAAGACTTCGATAGACAAAACACAAGCACAGATAGTGCTTATTCCGAAGAAGTTATTTTGATATATTAGAGCATGTGATACTCTCACATCATGAATAAACGAGAGACAGCCTACATGATTAAACTACAGTAATAAGGATGGACCGTTTGTTTTCGTCTACGGCATATAACCTCAAAGTACAATTCAGCATGTGCACAAATAACGATGCTACTTTGCTGCGCAATCAGTTGCTGATAAATATATCAATTCTTTCTGAGGCGATAAGGTTACAATGAGAAGCCACGTCATCGCGACGCCACTTTTCTCCACAAGCAAGCTCTACTTAAAATAAGGCGCAGCCATACGCTTCGCTATGCATCGCAGGGTGGCCATCGTAAGAACTTTGACATTAGTGCCTTGTACCGAAAACCAATTATTTAAATGCCAACCGTTACGTCGCAGGAAGTGGTGGCCTGTAGGCAAAAACTAAGGCCCAAACAATAAAACGTTCCTTTCCTTCGAGCGCTTCCTAAGCTTATGTGAGGCCTCCTTACAGCGAAGGACCGATGGAAGAAGCAAGCGCACTCTGAAAGCCCCCTTCACCCGTCCTCACGTAAGGAGCGGTTGCCGCATGCTTGTGTTCGAGATTATCTCTTAAAAGCTTTACGCGAACACCATTATTCAATCAAAAATGTTGTATCGTCGCACAATCTTTAAATTGAAGAGCTAACAAAGAGAAGCGTGGACGCTTTCTTCTAGTTTTTTTACTAAACATTAAAAATGTAGCGCATTACAGTGCAAAACTTGATGTGCTCCATCAACGCTGGCCCACCGGCGTCGTGCAACGCCTAGCAACGCTAGCAACGCTTTCATGCCGCACGCGTGACTGAAAGGAACATGCCTGGCAAGACGCACCGTGCTCGCGCTACTTCGCAGGTGGGCGATAGCGCGCTTGCGCAAGTAAAGGTCACGTGGTTAAACAGTGAGGTGAAGCACTCGTTCAGGGCCAGGAGCGGCGTAAGGACGCATGAAGGTAGCTTTGGAGCTACCTTATGGTGAGGAAGAACTAACGAAGCCTTCACCGAGGGCCTCTCAGTAAGGAAGCTTTCAGAGTGACATAAGGTAGGCTCACCGCAATGAAGGCTTCCTTACTGAGGTAAGGAAGATTTCATTGTTTGGCCCTAATTCTCAGGATTTACATTCCAAAATAACGATCTTGTATGCCAAAGTTAATAAAACACGTGACATTCTTGTTTGCCTGCCCCCTCTTGATTTTTTAATAGGAATAATTTACAGAGCAGCTCGCTGGCCTAACAACAAGCAGCGCAAACGATCTTCACTTATCTCAGGCGAACAATACAAGCGAAGAAATCAAATCTTATGCTGGAGGGTGTGAGACCAAGAAATGTCTTGCTAAAATTTGAGTCAGAAGAGGTTATAAGCTGTTAACCTTCCAGTTAGGATCAATCAATCAATTAATTTTATTTACCAGAAACAAAAGAAACTGAAGGGGACACCTGGGCGAAAACTCTCGCCGCAGCTTGGCAGAGGTCCAGGGTCCCTTACATGACAGTAGCATCAGTCACATCATATATACACAAAAGGCTTTATCCACAAGAAAGATTACACTCGCACGTATGCATCAAAGTTGACATTTTGCACTGGAATGCAATATACTAAAGTGTCACGATAAAGAAAGAAAGTAATCACGCAAACCATTTTTATTTAGCGTAGCTGTGCGCTTATTTTTGATTAGTAGAGTCGGTATATTATGTGTTAAAGGGACACTAAAGGTTACTATGAACTCAAGTTAAAGTGATAAAGCTTGCTCTGGAGCGTCTAATGCGTCAATATAGTCGCGAACGGAGCTTTATTAACCGAGAAATTGAGGTAAATTCATGACACGATTTGAGACCCCCCAGCGACATTCCTGTACTAGCCCGATGACGAAGGCACTCCTCATCATAATTTATTTCACTAGTACTCAACAACTCGTATTAAAAAAACCATTTCATTAGGTTAAAAGATAGAAGAAAATGCTACTTGTCTACTTGTGTTCGCTTCTAAGAAAAAATAACATTTTGACTTTACCGTTCAGTAGTATGGGTGGTCGAAAGGTTTCGTTTTCGCTCGACTTTGCGCGCTCGACTCTGCGCCGCGCGCGCTTTGGAGTTTCAGTTGTTTCGTTATCGCGTCATGCTGCGCTGGTTCTGCTGGCTCACGAAACTTGAATTTGGAACAAGCAGCAAGAATGTCACGTCCATGTGATGTAGAGGGATGCGCAAACGGTCCGCGCAACTTGGCCAAGGGCAGTTGCAGCGGCGAATCCAACGTTACTTATCACTGGATGCCAACGAGTGAATCTCTCCGTTCGAAGTGGTTAAGTGCCGTACCTCTGCCACAGCGCGTTGGCAAAGAGCCAAAAAATCGCATAGTGTGCTCGCTGCAATTCTGTCCAGATGATTACGAGTTCAACGCCGACTTACTGAAGTCGTGTGGCGTGCCTTTCGAAGCAATGGTTTCCCGTAGCGCTGTTCCGTTGGTTTTGCCTACGTTCTCCTAAGCGCAAGAACAACTGTAGGTCGAGGACGGGGCGGTGAGTGCGGCATTTGATTTTCACAAAGGAAAAGCTACAAATGGTGCGAATATATACAGCTATGACACACAGTTGCCGTTGTAGTAGTACGCAACGACGCCGGCAGCCGAGCCCTCAGCAACAGGTCACCTTCATCAGCTTTTAAATCGCTGAAGTCGAGCCCATCATCGCGAGCCAATGTGTCGTTGTCAGGGTCGTCCATTGCAACGAGCGTCAAAGTTGGCGTCATAAAATAAAGAACGGCTCATCGTCGCGGGCTTTCCTTTTCGCTAGACACAATAATTCCGCTTTCGCGCTGCTGTCAGCTATGCATTCGCTCTGTTTCTGGCCGCGCGTTTGCGTTTTGCGCAGAAAAGCCGTAGCGCCGTCTGGGGACGCCATTTTACTCACCGACGGCGCAACGCCACTATGAGACCGTGACGTCACCACTCCTCGATCGGAGGGCGGGCGATTTGAACTGCGCTAGAGCTACGCGGGCGGTTCAGAATGCATTTTATCTTCAAATAAGCCTCTTCTTCGCATGGAACAAGCGTTTCGAGGTTTATGTTATGGTATTTCAACAGTTTACGTTCACCTAATATTAACCTTTAATGTCCCTTTAAGGACTGTAGGCTGTAATTGTTTCGAAACCATGGTACCCTCCATACTTCGGGGTTTGGTGTAGTATGTTTTGTGTGAGTGCAGAGTTCTAGCTGGGCAAGGGATGTAAAATACTTCTTATCATGTTCAGATGAGAAGTAAATTGTTTCTAGTAATCTGTGTTGGTATATCTAGTCTACGCGGTTTATTCTGTGTTTGAGATATATTATCTGTTGGCGAAAGCTGATTAACGTTCTCTATATACCGAACGATTTTCTTTTAAAGTATTACCAGCTTTTGCAAGTTCGATTTAGATGTTGTAGCCCATACAAGGTAAGAGAAATTCATATACGATAAGAAGAGACCGTAGTATATTTGAAGTTTCGCTCTCGTAGGTAGAAGTGCGCGGCAACCTGCCATAGCATACCGCAGACAGTTTGCCGCAGAGATGTCTGATATGGGAATCCCAACGTAAAGTAGAAGAAAAATATACTCCAAGAATTTTAAATTTATCAACCAGGTGAATGCGTTGGCTCTGAAAACAAATCGCATGATTAATATTAAGTGGTTTATTTTTTGCGCGAAATATTACAACTTTCGTTTCCTCTGAATTTACTTTAAGGTTATTTGTCTGTGTCCAATCGGACAAACTTGGCATAATTTTATTATATTTTTGCACAAGTTCATTCGCAATCAGGACCTGAGACACACAATGTGCAATCATCCGCGTACATAATGAACTAAACCTCACGGTTTGTGGTTACGATATCATTTATGAAAACGTTAAAGAAAAGTGGCCCAAGAGTACTTCCTTGAGGCACACCACATACAATAGGTAAGAGGGACGAGTTATGTTTATTAACAGAACCGTACTGGACGTCAATGTTTGAGATATTATTGGAGTATTTCTAGTGAAAGAGATAGAGAGAGAGAATCAACTTTTATACTGAGCACTTAGTAAATTAGTAAAGGTTGGTGCGCGCTGGCACCAGATAGGTATTTCCCACGAATTCCATACAAACAAAGCTTCCGAATAGGGATATCGTGATTGAGGCTGTCAAAAGCTTTACGAAAGTCTGTAAAAATGCCGACTATATAATAGTTATCTTAAAAGCTCTGCAAAACGTATTCTTTCAGCGTGAGCAGTGCCATTTCTGTGGACCTGCTTTTCCGAAATTCGTATTGTGAATCAGTAA
The DNA here is from genome assembly GCF_050947875.1 of Dermacentor variabilis. Classification (NCBI taxonomy): domain Eukaryota; kingdom Metazoa; phylum Arthropoda; class Arachnida; order Ixodida; family Ixodidae; genus Dermacentor; species Dermacentor variabilis. The sequence goes on along the minus strand of NC_134574.1, from coordinate 73,356,276 downwards.
GCAGACCCTTTTTATTGAAAAATTCCGTCATTCGAGCAAAAACAAGCTTTTCCATTCCTTTTGAAAAATTGGGAGCACCGATATCGGTCGATAGCTAGACGCAGTATTTCGATCACCACCTTTAGAAATAACCGAAACTTTCGCGTGTTTTATTACATCTGGAAAAGCTGCCGTCTCTAAAATTAGGTTGTAAATGTACACAAGCGGAAGTACAATAAATTGCAAAACATGTTTTATAGGTTTCATCTGCAAATTATTTACATGTAAAACTTTACTGTTTTTCAGCCCCATGTACTCAATGTATACTTCATATTCATCAGTAGGCACAAAGAATGTGCTTTCGCGGACAGCATCGCTATGAAAAGCCGCCCCTATGATACCATTGCCTTCAGGAATATCGCTTTGTGCAGTTACGAAGGGGTAGTTAAAGTAATCGGAAAGAGATGTGCCTGTTATCTCACATGAGCCCAGATTCATCGATGTCATGTGCGTATCGTCCTTGCACCGACCTAGAACAAGATTAATCGTTCGCCATGCAATCTCTGCGCGTTGTCTCTAAACATTTGCAAATGAGTCCTCATAGTACGCCACCATTGCCTTTCTTAGTTCAGCATTTAGGCTGTTTCTAAATTTTTTGAATGTTCGTAATGCTAATTCACACCACGTGCACAAGGTATGATAGAGATTATTTTTTCTTTTGATCATTTTCGCAAGCTCATCAATAACCCAAGGCTTTCTAACTTTTTTGGAATGTTTAGCTGTCCTCATTGGGAAATTGCTGGCGTACATATGGGTAAAAATTATAACAAATTCGTTATACTCCTCATTTGCATCTGTTGTGTTCAAAACACGTAACCAATTGGGATTCATAACGTCATTCTTGAACTGCTCTAAACTTGCTTGTGTTATTCGCTGATAAGTGAATTGTTGACAGGCATCAGCTGTTTCCTTAGAGTCATCGGTGTAGATAAAAAATATAGGGCAGTGGTCGCTTATATCGGACACCAATGTTCCTGTGTTGCATACAGTAGTAGAAATATCAACAATGAGTAACTCATGCGTGTAAGAGCGCATTGCCCACTACTATTCATTCTAGAAAAGGCATGTTGAACAAGAGACAAAGACGAAGCAGGATGACAGCTTATAGGGTCCTTCGCCTTGTCCCTTGTTCTTTGCGCATTTCCTAAAATGAACCTTTGTGAACACACTGAGTTAGCTACTAGTCTCAGCTATAGGATATTGTTTACGGAAAATACAACAATCAATAGATAAGTCAGGGTCTAAAACGCTGTCGAAATGGAGACTAAGTATAGGAAGTATCTGTTGATGGGTGGCATGCATGATTGCAAAGAACAAAGTAGCAAACCCAGAACTGAAGAAGCTTTAGTTGAAAAACAGAAAAGACATTATCAAAGAGGCTGAGGGAAAAGTCGCCTTAAAAAACAATGTGTTAATAAAATGGTCTGCACTCTGAAAAAAAAGCTTCGTGCACGTGCTAAATTGGCCACTGGAATTAGGCAAATAGTGTTTGCTTCTGTTACAGTGAGGACAGCCTTTCCCTATCATTGTTTTCATGTGATATGTGAAAGCATACGGTGCACTTCGCTCCTGGAAAGAAATATTATTTCAAGTAAGTGCAATACTGCATTGTCGTCTCTGAACTTACGTATTTGTGAGCACTTGAGAAACATGAATGAAATGTGCCCTATTGCCACTCACAAACAGCCTGACTTGCAGACTGCAGTTTTCTGCGGCAAAGTATAGACGAACCGAATATAGATTAGAATCTATATATAGATTGTTGTAGCGGTTCTGTAAGCAGGGCCAATGACCGCGAAAACGAAAGAACAAACATAGCAACGCCCTCCCACGGTGGACAGCACCCTGAGTGGTCGTTATACTCTTATGTTGGTCCTCGTCTTATTTCGGTTACATAAAATATCAGTTGGACGGGTATTGCGGAAGATATATTCACAATCGAAATATGTAGTGCATACGATAGACAAATATTTTCCAACCCAACCATTCTCGACCTCAAACTGCCGCTAGCAGAGCAATTTAGTATTGTTCACATTCAACAGCTTTGCCTATACCATCACCGAACGCCTACGCCCTGCGATGATGCAGCTGGGGTAAAGCCTATTGAATGATAACAACAATTAATTCCTTCTTGGCAGTGTGGCAGCTGAGGTGACTGATAGAGTGACTTGCGAAATACGTTTCCGCTCCCTCTTCCTTCCTAGATACGGACAACTCTAAAAATGACGACCACTCTGACCTCCGACCAAACACCCTCGTCCACAGACTACGTACCCCCGACGTGAGGTCCTGCCAAGACACATAGGTATCTGGTGAAGTGTCCACCCTGGCAACAGGAAATCTATCAATACTAGCCTATCCCACACGCTGAGGGAATTTTTCCAAGGAAATATTTCTGGTCTATTTTCGTTCATTTACGATGTTTGGCATTGATGTGGACTGCCTAAGACAGTCGTGATGTGATGGTAAATGTTGACCCAAATAGAGACGTGTGTTCTCGAAGCGTTGTTGTGCACCACTGTTCGCAGCTTGCGAGAAATCCAACACTCATTCTGTCACATGGGCGCATCGCATCGTGGATGAAGCGTTGGTTTGCTGGACAGTCGCTTTCGTGTTGTCGTCTTGACCCTGCCGGGCTTTAGTGCGTCGTGGCGTCTCAACACCCTGCGTCAGTTATACACATGTAAAAACTTGCAAAATGTTTATTTTTCAGAAATAGTAGAAGCGTTTCGCATCACACCTTATATTAAAATGACCACTGTTGGCCCGCAACTGTTGTCATGTCTAGTAGTACTTTTTCTTTCATTTTCGAGGCCCTTTACAAACTATGCTTTCTGACAGCGTCCTTCCCTTCTCCGGCAGCCATCCCATGTATGCAAGCTGCCACGTGCGAAAAGTGGCGAATATTCACCCATTTCGTCTGGGCGTTGCCTTTACGGCATTTTCTTGTTTCCTTCCTACTACCATGCTTTCTCTCCTCTGGGCTGTTGTATGTTACTACAAAAGTAAGCGCTACAGCTTCTGCAATGCTTTTCCGGGGGGGGGGGGGGGCGGGTTAATGCGCAACTACAGATGCCCAGAGGGCATTGTTTCAATGACTAGGGTGTTTCAGCTTTCATTGTGACAACCAAAAAGCTCCAGAGTGCACTTAGTAACACCGGCGAAGTTCTCGCTGAAATGGTTCACAAACGGTTCCCCCGCATCCCAGTCATGTACATTGTACGCGCTCTCAACCCACCCTCCGATGCGGCCTGCAAGGCAGTAAAAGCAGCAGCAGCGGCAGTGGAAATGTCGAGGGAAGAGGCAAAGAACGTTTTACTTCTACAAAACAATTCTACAAAACTATTCTACAAAACGCCCCTTTGCACACTGTGACGGGCCCTCCAGAGCTCAGCTGTTTCGACAGAGTTTGATTTCATTCTCTAAAATGTTTCTTTAGTGTACTCCGCATGCGCGCCTGTCCTAAACGTCTCGTGAGAGGAGAAGCGCAAGTCTCGCGCAAGTCTGCAGTATACCAACACATCGCAAACGTATTTGGCAGGCGGGAAATTGCGTGCGCACTTTGAAATTGCGTCGACACTGGCCCGTGGAGAAAGATCAGGCCTGCGAATTCCCCTAAATTTCTTCAATATCATTCTATCTGCAATGATTGGCTTCAGGCCCTATTCATGCATGCATTGATACTGTCTCCACCTTGGGAAGGGAACTATTTGAGTAAATAGCGCTACAAGTGGGTATTTAAAGGCTGTATGCATTGCAAATAGTACGTTGGTTTTCTATAATTTATCACACTGTTCTCCCTTTATTCTTGCGCACTTCGTTCTGACAGGTGTTTGTAAGCCAGAAGAACTTTCCTTCCTGACAACTATTAACTTAATGGTTTCTTTTTCTACAGCCCGCTTCGCAAATTGAGGCGGACGTAGAGCCATGAGCGTTTTGCACGAATCTTTCTGTGGATGCCCTTTTAGCCAAGAATTGTGGTGGGTGAGAAGGCTCAAGTTTGCCAAGGAAGCTATCTTGTTTATTGTTGTTAGAGAAGCAGAAAGGAATGGGGTTATTGCCTCCACAAAAGAATGTCAGGTGGGGCCCGGGCTCCCCGAGTAGGCGTACCTTCTGTGCGCGTTCATGATTATACTGTTTGGTTCGTGGCGCCCTTTTCTACGTGTTCAGTTATATTTGACAGAAAGCTATGAGCGCATTGCTTGGAGCAATCGTGGCGCGCCCAACTGCATGCTGTCACATGGTCTATTCATTTTTCTGAATTTTTGGCGTCCTAGGAGCGAGAGATGCACTAGCTGTGCCTTGCTGAAAACGTTTTGAACACTTTTCTGTTAGTTAAATAATCAATACTAGAAAAAGTATGTGCGCGCTTTTGGATGGCGCAGAATTTGTGCACGATGACACTTGTGAACTGCGTGGCACCTAGCTTCCTATGAGATAACATATAGTAACGTTTCAGCAACAGGTATTTAGCAGGCCATTCTTAAGATTGCTCATCAAAACTCGTCGTGATACCGAGAAAAAAGTAAAAAAGAAGAATGGTGAAGAAGACAATTATTAAAGAGAAAATGAGACATCTACTTAATTTTAGCAGTTGCTACAAAGGAAAGCCACATGGGTTGCGCGAAAGGAGCCTCGCAGTTTAAGAAATATTTGTCCTGCTCGGGACTCAAACCCGGGACCATCACCTTCCCGCTGTAGCCGCTCTGCCATCTGGGCTTGCTTTAATATAGCTAAATACGACTATGCGTGTGTACGTAAGCTATTGTAAAGGCCAGTAGACCCCAGAATTCATCAATCCAATAATCCAATATGGAACATATGGAATCTCATGCGAAGGCCCCTTTTTTCGTCTATAAGTCATATGACTTCATGGGATGTGAGAGTGATTGGAAATCGTTTTTTTTCTGTAGGCAAGCCTTCGAAGAGTCAGCGTATACCACTAGCGGTCATTGCGGCAGAGAAAGTGCATTATACCGCATGACTCACGTTTGACATTTCTTTGTCTGTGGCCGACACAGCTAGTTTAGACCTCTGTGAACAGCGAGTGCTTCCTTTCAAAAGTGACATTCTTTCAGGCGAGTCTTGGCCGCCTTTAACTGCGATGAAGAGCGTCTTGTGAAATACCGCGGAACAAAGCATTTCCAAGAAGATTTCCAGAGTCTCTGGACAGAAGATTTTAGATGATGAAAGGGCGAAGAGCATAATGGGAAAGAATGACGGCCACTTTATTCCGTGATAGCTTGACCAGCTTTACCGAGACAGCAAGAGGTCAATGCCGGAAAAAGACTCATTGAGTGTAGACTAGAGCAATGCACCTGAATATTGAATGAAGTATTATATATATCCAAAACATGCCAATACTGACAGTAAACCAAAACCAAAGAAAAAACGCTGCACAATAGTACGTAGAACGGCATCTGTTCAGAATAAATACAGTTGTCGGGTGAATAGTGTGTTTGAGGAGGCTCGCAGTGGTTGCCTTACGAATTGTATTGTTTACAACCTTGGCTTCTTTACCGTGACCCTAATTCTATGTGCGTGAGCGTTTTCGAGCGAATGCCTTTAAATGAATCACGAGCTCTGAAACTACGTTACGAGGGAATAATTTGGGAACTCTATTTAGAGTAAACAAGTGAAGCAGGAAGGTCGTAGTTTACAACAATTTAAAATCGCTGCTCAGTTCTTTTTCAATTACTTCATCTTTCTCAATGTATTGCATTGTGGCTGAGAGAACTTATAAGTGATGACAACTTGAGCGCGGCATGCTGCAAAGTTTTGGAAACAATTTACCATATAGCGTTGCAATTTACGTGTGATTCCATGGCTTGATCTAACGGCGGGCAATGCTTGTATTTATGCAACAAAGCGTAATGCTTTTTTTATAATGGAGTGTCTAGCCTAGGTAACAAATGAAACTTTCCTAACTATGTCGCAGCAACAAAACCGAACCTTGAGGATCGTAAAATTGTGAATGCTAGTTCATTATGTGATTATTCCACCACACAGTTATGCGCCCAGCGTGTAATATAGGCAAGCTGTGGAAATAATTATATATAGTAAGTGAATGAATGAATAAATAAAGTAATAAATGAGTAAATACGCCTGCGCAGAATCGCGGATTTCTCAGCCTCTGCCTTCAAGTTTTAATGCTCCAAGTGAAATGTGATTATTAAGAAAATATGTCTTTAGGATTCATGGCCTAAAATAGGGGGAACAGGTTTGGAAGACTCAACTGTAGTTTATGATTTCTACTGAACGGTTGTAGGAATAAGGTAACTGTTGTGTATCGAACGATCACATAGAACTTATAGTTTGTAGTATCTGTATTGCTGCATTATTTTACTCAATGTAAGATCTTCCATTAACGCTACCAACGAACCTGAACCTAACAGAGGCACAAGTTTACGGTGTTTATTTGACGGCAATCATTTATACTAGAGTCCTGGTATTCAAATTCCATCGTCGACAGAAAAAAATCCTGGGGCCAGCTCTCACACGAGCCCTGCGTGTCGCCGGTGGCAGCAATGTTAACATCAATGGGATGTGTACTGCCCGCATGAGTAACACTGGCCGCACCGTTCCAGTCGTCGTTATCTTGCTGAGCAGTTCTCCCCATAACCTGAATTTTCGACTTGACTTTCATGTGACGGGCTACAGTCCAAGCGGCTGTTCTGCCAGTATTCCATATCTCGACCTTTCTCTTCTGCCAGATATTCGTGACGGACTCCCTAGTAACGTCACTACTACGACCTTCGTCCGTCTGCCTGGGAAAGCCTGAAGGTACTTAGGTTTCATCTCATCTTTCCCCATGCCCTAGGTTATCATGTTGTCGCACCTGTTCCTGATACCCGTCTGATGCGTGATATTAGCAGACCCCAGATAATCTCTAGTTCCCGCGACCACCACAGAGAGCGAATAATCAAACACGGCGCGTTCCACCATGAAGTGCACAAGTGGAGCTACTGTAATTTGGTCCCATACATGAAATTCTATTTCTTTTGTTAGGGGTGTTCAATGCGGCTAAATATTGCATCTGTAAAAGTACACATACAATGTGACAAACACAGGTAAAATGTCACCTTTAACAAAATTATGTAAACGGTGCTTTCATTAGACTTTGTTTATTAAAGTTTGCGCTTCATTACTTGACTAAAGGCTTTGAGCCCGTTCACGAGCCAACTCTCGCTGAACGTCACGGTACGCAGCTTCTCTCTCAGGAGTATGCATTACTCGCGGTTTTCCAATATTTGTAGCTAGGATGGAATGTGTGGGATCAGTAATCCAAAGCTCCGTATACTGGGCGCAAGGCCCGCTACGGCAGATGCGGGCGCTGCAATTGTTTTGAGGATTCGTTGAATTAGTCTGACGAATGTCGTGGCTGCCGGAACGTCTTGCGCCAGCAAGAAGTGCCGGCAGCCACGCACATCTAGTATGGCGTTTCAATCGCACTGTTCGCTGACCGCAAACCTCCAGCATAAGATTTGTTTCTTTCGGGCAGGGCGGAATCAGTCCTCGATAAACTGGATGCCGATCTGGCTCGATTGCCGAAAATGCGCCGCGAGATAACTATATAAAATTTGCGTATAAGATAGCATTCTCACAGGGGGAAAGGGGCTGCAGTGACCCCTTACTCCCTGTTGAGTTTTGCGTTTCGTCTCCCGCTAGGTCACGTGGCCCCTTTTTAGCGGTCTGACAACGATTGCACAGAGTCCGCATAAACAGCTTGGCGGGACATGACCTGACATAAGCTTTATTTGAGTCCTGAAGGACTGAGATCTTGGGGACCCAAAGCCAAAGGCTCCCGAAGATCAAGTGGGTGGCTCCGCCTACGATGGGACCGGGAGATGAAGTCCCGCCGCGATGTCGTGGGCCCTCTGGACAGCCTGGATTTGAATGTGTGTGTAGATTGCTCCTATTGAGGGATTGCTGCCATCGTTCTTTCCTGATGGGTGTAGAGGCGCGAGTCATGACCACATTCGGGGCATGACTGTGAGTGGTCAGGATATAACCGCTTAAGGGACTGAGGATACGAAGGGGCTTGCAGAAGTCTGAGTGTGCTAGCCGTAGGTTTCTTCAATTTGGAGTGAGTGGGTGGGGAATGTGTTCCTGCCCAGTCGAGAATGGGAAACAATTTCGTGGAATGTACATAATGGATCTTTGTGGATGTTGACCTCGTTCCAAGCCTGGCTACCCACGACAGCACGGGATGTGAAATCGCGCGTTCTCCGGTGGGTTAGCATTACATTCAAGCGGGTTAATTGAGCTATCTAGATGGGTTGGGAACCACGAGGTGTGGTATCCTCCTTCGCTTCTCTCCCTAGTTCATTGAAGTGCGTTGTTCAATACACTGGTCGCCTGTTTAGACAAGAGGGCGGACGAGAAGAATATAACCTCCGTGCACTGAGTCCAAGAAGACGATAGCGCGAACTTTTGAGCTGTGAAAGGCTAGAGCGATCACCGCTTCCTGCGCCACATGGGCAAACTTCTTATTCTCACATGGTCGTGACGTCAAAGAACACAGTAGCAATACTGTGAAAGGCAAAACTAGCTTTTATTGGGCGAACCTGTGCCCATAAAACAGGCTACACTTAAAGCACAACGAGAGCGGCGAACACAGTCGGCGATCGTCGATAATCTGATCAACGGGTCAAGCACGTTGGCTTTTATACATCAATCGTCGAATTTTGCAGACTAATTGCTGGGACCCGCGCGCCTTCCACAAAGTTCTACATTACTCGCTTTGCGCACACATGCAATCAGATTACACAAGTTACGATCACAGACAGTGGATGGAACCATCGATAGCATTCCAGAAACTTGCCACACATGCAAGCGCATCCTGCGCTGTGCGATAACATTTGTTAGGCGGTGAAACGTGTCGCCCGATAAAGATAAGTACACATGTCCGTATGGGTACTTATAAAGATAAGATAAGTACACATGTCGTACCCGCCACCTATGGTAGGAGTCGAACCCACTTGGAGTTAAGAGCCAACCCTCCACATCTCCAAGTTAGATTCCAATTGACATCATGAAGGGCGAGAGTCGAATCCATTATATTAGGTGTAAATAAGGAGAAGCAAATAAGGGCACCAGTAATTAAAATAGGTAGGTACGGCAGTTGAACACTTGGTGGGAGTCAAACCCTTGACCTTTGGTGGGAGTCGAAGCAACTACCTTCGGTGGTAATTAAATGTAATATAATTAGGACATAGGTAATTACGGAGCTTGAACGCACGATATTAAGCGGGAGAAAAACAAGTAACAGGATGTAACACCGAATTTGAATGAAAATGCCAAGCACATAGTGAATGTCGTTTGCTCACATGGAAATGTTATTTGTTTAAATATATATATATATATATATATATATATATATATATATATATATATATATATATATATATATTATTCTGTAGTATGAAAATATTCATCATCATCAGCACGTGCCGATCACCTGAAAGAGCTAGATGACGTTGAGTGAGTGAGTGAGTCAGTAATGGAGTGAGTGAATGAGTGAAGAAACCTTGCTGCAGGTGTGGCGAAGACGCGAACTCGTCGCGCACCCGGCTACTCCCACTTCGAGACCGGCAGGTCTGGCCCACTGGCCCGGTCGCGCGCACTCCGGACTGCAAGAAATTGCTTGTCTAGAACGTTGCTACGCAGAAGCGAGTCCGACTCCTCCTTCATGAAGTTGGGGTATCTCAACTCGCACTCCCACAGCATGTGTGCTAGAGTGGAGGCCTGCCGGTCGCACCGGCAGGCATTGTCGCAATATACGTCGGGTAGGCCTCGTGTAGAACGGACAGACACGGATATGTGCAGGTCTGTAGGAGTCTAAAAGAAACGGCTTGTGTCCTATACAACTTGTGGTGAGGGGGGGGGCAATGACCCTTGTAGACGTGTAGAAGAGTTTAATAACGTCGTTGTGAGTAGTGGGAGGGTCCCTGTGGCCATGGAGAAGAGGGTAATTGGCGCTCCTTAAAGAGGAAGCGCGGTCGGTGAGGTCACACGCAGCCTCATGAGCAGACTCATTGAGGTTTGGGGGAGCACCCTCAAACGAGCCTCGTGAGCAGGAAACCAGTGAATCAAATGATGTGTGAGATCATATGAACCCAAGCCACTAAGAAAACGAGCAGCTTGCTTGGTGATGCAACCCTTATGGAAAACCCTAACTCCCGTTTTGGAATCGCTATAGATCTCGACCCACGACCACCTAGCAAGGCGTGAGCGATGGCCGCTTGCTCGGCGACTCTGGGGTCTGAAGTGCGTATCGAGGCGCTATTGGAAATCTTGCCGCTGGGGTCGACCACGACGATAGGAAATGTCTTCCCATCGCTGTACTCAGCGGCGTTGACGAAGCTTTCCCTAATTTCTTGTTTCTTGATTTTTTTTGAGAATCGCTGCAGCTATGGCCTTGTGTCTGTCCTCGTTGTGGATGGTATGGACGTTTCGGGGCACAGGGCTCGAAGATATTTCGAAGTTGTCTCGAATGCACCTAAGGATCAAGGTACCGATCATCGGGAATCCCGCAGGGTGGTAAGCCAGCTCTTCGTGGATGTGTTTACCTGGCGCTGTGACGGTCAGGCGAGTGAGTTGCGCACGTTCTTGGGGATCGGCAAGCTCTTAGTCGGTGTTATGTACCCCCAGCTTGATGAGATCCTGGGTATGGGTCCTGATGGGTAGCCCGAGAGCCCTTTTGACTACTTTGCGGATGAGAGCGTTGAGCTTGTCTCGCTCCGCTCTGAACCAGTTCTTCATAGAAATCGTGTACGTGAAGTGGCTTAGTGCGAAAGCATTCATCGGTTGATATGGCACGATATGCACCACACCCATTTTGGCCAATTCCCTTGTGGCGGTCGTGTGCCATACCAATTAAATCATCAGAATCAACATGCGGCCACGTTTCTTTTTTTCGCCGATATCCCGTGGTGGTTGTGTGGCACAGGATAGAAAATATTATATTCAACCCGTTGTGAGAGCTTAAAAGAGCTAATTAATGTTGGTACGATATATACCGCCCGCTTCTTGGCCAACGTCCCATTGCGGGTATCTGCCATTGTACAAAAATTATCCTCATAATCAACATGTGCCACGCTTCCTGGCCGGTCCCCCATAATGGGTGTTTGCCATAGCAAAAAAATCATCATCAGAATCAAGACACCAACGCGCTTCCTGGCCGGTTTCCCGTTGTGCGAACCTGCCATAGTATGGGAATCATAATAATCAACCCACGGCGATCATATTGTTACGTCAACAGTGCGCCATTCAGATGGGTTGAGGAAACGTGGTGGGTAAGAAGATGCCGGACGGGGCGCAATCGAAGAAGCCGGGCGGGTATCAGGGCGATGGGCCGAGCAGATAGTGTGAAGACCGATGTTTTGGAACTCGTGGCGGACAACTGTCTCGATCAGGGAAACCGTGACTCCAGGTGCGTTGGCGGGGCTGGAGTCGAAGGCACACCGATAGGCGGCCTCGATCTCACGTCGGACGGTCCTCGTAACATCGCCAGTGTTGTTGGAACGAGGAGCGACGGCACAGGAAGATGTCGCTGTGGTGTTGGGCAGACGGGCAAACTGCTGGTCAATACGTCGGCTTTTAGCGAGTTCCAGGCTGCGGCACTGTTTTATAAGTGCATCCGTTGTCGCCACGTTGTCGCAAACGAGCAAGTTGAAGGCGTCATCGGCAATGCCTTTGGGGATGTGGAAAACCTTGTCTGACTCAGTCATGTGTGCATCAACTTTGCGGAACAGAGCCAAGACGTCTTGAATGTACGTGACATAGGGCTCTTGACGTCTGCACACGGCCGGCAAGCGCATTCTGCGCGGCAAGTTGGTGACCGTAGGGGTTGCCGGAGAAGTCTCGAAGCTTTTGCTTAAGTGAATCTTAATTTGTGAGCTCATCTTCATGCATCCGAAACTAAACTTGAGGTGTGCCACCGAGGTAAAAGACTACGTTGGCGAGCATGATAGTAGGGTCCCACTGGTTATTGCGGCTGACGTGTTCGTACAGGCTGATCCAGTCATCGACGTCTTCCCCATCTTTGCCCGAGAATACGCCAGGTCCACGGGGAACAGGGAGAGTGATGTAGGTCGTCGAAGTGGCAGCAGGTGTCGGAGCCGGCGGAGTCGAGTTGTCTTCGCCGGGAGCCATGAAGGAAGGCTCGACGTACCATCCACTGTGGAGCTCTGTGACGAGGTACAGGGAACGTCCACCTCCACCAGATATGTTACGTAGGAAGACGCAGACGAAAACCTATATACAAGCATATTTACAAGAAAATACGCCGCACTTGGCAAAGAGGCAATAGCCCGCGCTAGCCTCCAATAGTCGCCGTCGTCTTCTTACTGCTCGCCTCTTCATCATTGGAAATACTGTTCCGTAGCAATATAAAATAGCTACGTGTTGTTGGCACAATTTTCATCATCCATTTCTTGACCTAGGTGTCGGTATGTACCATAGTATGGAGATCATTATTATGATCAACACCTCTTGATCATCTGAAAGGGCTAGTTGCTGTTAGCACGAGTCAATTGTACGTGTATGCTGTGCTTATTTTGTTGACTGTGGTAAGAAATGAAAAATAACATGTGGCCTGTTGTTTAGTGCGTCGGGCTGCGTTACTGTGTGGCCGAGGTTCCGATTCCACCGCCAGAAGCGCTTCATTTTCTTTTGAGCGAATGCGAATTTTCTCAGCAAGAACCTTAGCAGGAACCAACCTACTGATCGGTTCAGGTGAAGTCATGGAACGATAGGCAAAGAAAGTTTCGCTCTAAATTTGAGGATAAGACGAAAACGTCGAAAACTGCATTTTCAGGATTTAAAAATTCCACATATGCACGAACATAGAAATAGCCATTTATAGGTACATTAAGGTGCCATTAGCACGTTCGTATCTCAATAATTAGGGCCTATTTGTTAAATAGGCAGAAGAAGGATGCCAAGAAAGAAATACACGTTTACTTAAGAAAACTGTATTTATTACATTTAGAGTTAAACCGCTTATGATGATGGTCAAGTTTATGCACCTGAAGCGTACAACTGAAGTTGGTGGGAACAGAAATGAAGCACTAGTTCTTTCTTTTCACTATGCCAGTAATCGAAAGCATACAACTGTGCCTACGGCGCTTGTCTTTCCATTGCTCTGCCCGTTCATTCTAGGGAAGTGATGACAACGCCAGCCGTACCTGTCGATGTCAAGTCACCTCCCCCGTGTTTCTGTCGCTGTCGGGCTATGAAATCGTCATTGTAGCCCTCAACACAAAGCGAAAAAAACGTAACATTCGCCACTACATTGTTATCGCTGTAGGTGATTAAACTATCACCGAACGGGCGTATTTAGCACCAGACGACACCACACAAACGAATTTTCGTTCTGTACCATGCGTGATATTTTTTAGCCATGCAGGAATGAGAAATATCAGTGTATCGGATTTTTTTCGGGTACAACTTATGTTGTAATTATAGAAAGCTTTTACTTTGCTACACCGCCGAAGAAAAAAAGGACGAATGTTGCATGATATTATTTTTCCATGATGGGTTAAGAAATACTACTGCATCCGGTAATATTTTTCAGTGCATTTTATTTTGTTATTACGCAAAGCAATTTTTTTGCTACAACGCCGAAAAAACAAAAAAGTATATTTATTTATTCTAAACTTTATAATTTTACACTTCCTTCATATGTGCCACCTCTTACGAAGAATACATTCGGGCAATCTGGTGTAACAGTTTTGTATTCAGTGTTGTTCGGACAGTGTTTAGACACTTCCTCTTCACAGCCAGTGTAGTGACCAACTTGCTTGTATGACTCTATGAGGCGATCCTCCCAGACGTGGAGCTCACACCAAACGTCATCTACCAAAAGGAAAGAGACTAGATCATCCTCAAATAGAGCTAACACAAACGCACACTGCAGCAGCAACGTCTTAGAATTTTCCGAAGTTGTTTGGCTACTCAGGAAATACATTCTGCCGGTATTCGCACCATCATATGTCGTGTAGGCATATCGCTCCAACACTGGAACACGAATTCATTTGGGAGACGAATATTTTGTTCCTAACAGGCAGTTACTGCAAGACTCTCATTGTGGTGCATTTCACAATACATGAAAGGAAAGCCGTAGGTTGTTTCACTGAGACATACTGCTTAGCATAGTTTAACAGACAACTGTTGTAAGCAAATGATAAAAAAAGCAATTGCGTACTAGTGCAACATTTGGTTGTCGGCCATGTACTAATAAAAGGAGATCAATATATAAATAGTGCGTAGAGAAAGATGTGATAGTCGCAAGTTCCTCTATAAAGTAGGAAACTGCCATCATCCTACATGAGTTAAATTTTCAGTGTAAGTGAGAGCCATACAATCTCTCCTAGGCGTTATAGATGCCTAACCTTTCCTTCTTATCGTCACTAAAGTGAGCGCAGTTGGAATGCAGGAGCGTGATCCATGCGTCGCAATCTGTCCAGGGGGGGGGGGGGGGGGGGGGGGGCAAGACGCACCAGGTTCATCATCATCAGCCTGGTTACGCCCACTGCAGGGCAAAGGCCTCTCCCATACTTCTCCAACAACCCCGGTCATGTACTAATTGTGGCCACGCCATGCCTGCAAACTTCTTAATCTCATCCGCCCACCTAACTTTCTGCCGCCCCCTGCTACGCTTCCCTTCCCTTGGGATCCAGTCCGTAACCCTTAATGACCATCGGTTATCTTCCCTCCTCATTGCATGTCCTACCCATGCCCATTTCTTTTTTGATTTCAACTAAGATGTCATTAACTCGCGTTTGTTCCCTCACCGAATCCTAATCCCGATCCTCACCCAATTTGCACCAGGTTATCAAAGCGCAAATATGCGTTCTTCAGTGTAACGAAAACCAGCGGATCTAGCACAAGTATTTCTTCAATCCCCGCGGGCTGCTGGCCTAGAGAAAATAGAAAGAAATATCAGAATCTCAAAATCCGCAGTAGTTTGTCAGAGCCCAGGCAGCTGGAAAGCTAGGATTATTTTATGTTTCATATTCGCGCCTTCATTTGAGTGTACTTGAGTTACTCCTACATATGCTTAAATTTAATACCCCAAGCACTTAGTTCTAAATAGATTCATATATCTTCCTTGTATGACATGTGAATTCCATTTGTCAGACAGATTTCTGCCTTCTGAATTCGATAACGAGCCCTGTAAGATTTTTCTATTCGTGGCTTTTAGACAGCTGATTTATAACCTTTAGCTTGGAGACTGACGCGCTGCCACATTCCACAAACAGAGAGATCAGCGCTTGCGAAGCTTTCAACGAGTAAAAAATTTTGGGCACGGCAGGGATTAAGTCATTATCTTTATATTAAGGTAGTCCTAACAAGAAATTTTATTCGAGTGGCAAAACAAGTCCTTGCGCACCACATACCTGTCCGCAAAATGTTTATTGTGGATTACTACAAGGGGGAGGGGGTTCAATACCAATGGCTGAAAACGCTTTTACACTACGGCTCGACACCTCTTTAACCAACATTGGGCGTTCTGGTGGAGCTCTCTGTGTTTGAATGGCGCAATTTCTACCGCGTGACGTCGTATTGTGCACTAATTCTGGAATTTTCGCCCATTGCCTAAAGCAATGCAGCGTTGTTCATTACTGAGGACCTACTTGACATCATTAATAAAGACGAGGAAACATTTGTGCCTGTGAGCTCAATGAATTTAGCAGAATAGTACATAATGAGACGTACGTTGAAGCTCCCAAAATGAGTTGAACAAATTGTCAAATCCAAATGTAGCTAAAAGTCCAAACATAACCATTGTGACCATGTAAGAGGCTGCATGCGCATTCAGACTGTATCTAGCAGATTTTTGCCTGGAGAACCTCCAGCAAGCTTGTTAGCGAATAACAACCTTCAGTATCCAGTATTCTGTTCCAAGGCGCTTTATCAAAGGATCTGTGCAGTAAACGAAACTATTCAAATGAGGTTTCTTTTAATCGCCGTACTTGTTGAGTAACGCTGTCTCGACATCGGCCTAATTGTGTTTCGCGTATTACATCGGCTACATTTTCGCTCTTATATGCCCCTATCTTTATTCGTTTGTCCTTGCCATATTTTTCTCATATTATATATGACCGGTCTGCATTACGGATGAATATATCTCCTTCTCTATACCCAACTACGCCTCTTCAAGCAGCACATACACTGAAACGATGACGCGGGTAGGAACCTAAGGTGGGTGAGCAGATATCGATCGACGTTTCCGGGTTGTTCAAGAAAAAGTGATGTTCGCTTTTTTACTGTTGAATGATGATACCACACCCTATAGAACGAGCATAGAACGAGCGGTAAGGATGTCAACGGTTCTACGCCGTTATCCAACATCATAAGGTAAATAAATCGCTGTTAACGTATACCACTGGAATATTTTTCTTTGTATGACCTGCAGCGCTTACCTTGGTACCTGTGCTCAGTGTTCTCATTTCATTTGCGAATGCTTCGGTGTCCGGTTAGCAATGACATCACATTGCTGGCCGCTACGCTGCGTTGTGTGATGCCGCTGGCATGAGATAACGTAATGTAGCGGCAGTGCGATGTGGTGCACAGTAAACATAGCGACTGCGAAGGACGTCTTTGAGCAGGTTCTATCAAATTTTAGGCCGGAATATACTGGCGAAAACTGTATAAACATCAATCATTCCTTCGTCGGAGTGGTTCAGGGTTAAAGACCTAGAATTTTCGCTTTGAATAATTTCATTTATGGTGCACCGCATCCGCCTGGCCGGAGTAGTGACAAAGCGCCTTGCTATCCTGGCTGCCCCGCGCACTTCGTTTTCTGTTGCCTACCACAAGTACTCCTACGTGTTGGCTTGCAACTCGGCTCCTGAATTGGCATATCGATCATGCCAGCGTGAGTAGCAAATGATGGCTCGTAAATGGCTCATGATTTTGAGAAGTTTCAGCTAATAGCATGATTCTCGCCTGAGCTCACACTGGTGCCAACACTTTTATGAGAAAGCTCAGTTTGTTGTTAATAAAAACAGGCGGCGCATGAACAGCTGACCGGAGACCAACGATACGTAGCATATGAAGATCGCGAGAACATTGTTTTAGATTAGCTTGTAGGATGAAAGAGATTTCTTGTTTGTTCATTAGTTTTATGTGGCTCTATAGGTGTTTTTTGCAGTAATGCTGTTTTTGGCTTCTCGAGCTTTTCACGCACAAACATTGACACGTTCTCCTGAAGCGCTGCTTCAAAAAACGACAAAGCTTTGGCGGCAGAACTGTGGGAAGCGTTGCTGAAACGCAGCTTCCAGTGTCGTCGTATCACTCACATGCTCAATTACAGACGAGGATGGTTTACAATAAATCTGGAAATATTGTGCATTGCTCGTCGTCATAAGACTTGTCGTCGAAAATCATTAGCTTTCTTTCGTTTCGTGTCTGAATTATAAACTGGTACGCTTGGAATGGGAGGGGGGTTAAAATGTTTGGCACGATATTGTTTTGCAACTGCGCATTCCTGGGGGCCCTCGTCATAGCGGGAGTCAATGCCCACGCCGCCTTCTAAATAATGACTTGTGATTTTTTGTCTGGTGGCCTAATGAACGTTTAGCAGGTTCGTTGGCAGAGAAAGGGAACATGTGTTGCCTATTTTCTACGTCCGCTAATGCATCGCTGTAATTAAGACCACGACTTGCGTGGTGCTAAAGAATCCACTGGGTGAGAAGTATATCGCAACATGTAGCTACCATGAGTCTGCCTTGCCTTTACAGTTGATGTTTGCATTAGACCAAAAATAAGGGAAATCGGCGGCAGTCAATGGCTGCGGTGGCTGCGGGATTATTGAACCGACCGTGGGACCATCAAATGCCGGTTATTGAAAGTGCACACATATATCACCGGGAACCTTTAGTAGATCTTGTCAACTTCAAGTTAAGACAGAGAAGGGCAGCTGTTGTTTTGGAGGTCAAGCATGACTAATGCCACGATTGAGACTCGTTCACACCAGGTGGAAAGTAATGACAGCGAGGGCTAATAAAAAAATGTACTGATGGAATAAGCATTGTGCGACGGAACGAAAACGCAATTTTCATTGGGATAGCACAGCAAGGAACATAAAAATAACACTACAATCACAATCGCCATAAGCTCAACCTAAGAGACGCATTTCATCCACTGAAATTCAATAGAGTAACAGAACAGTCACTGGCATTCAACTGACATGCCCGAATAGTTATACGCCTCATTTCCATACAGTTCAAACTGAATTAGTAGTCTGAAAAACGAGGAACGTTCTGCGGAGGCTGCAGGAGCGGCGGCTAGAAATAAATAATTGTTTTTTTTTCACGTTCGTTAGCTAAAAGACGCAGGTTAGTAATATGACATGAAGATCTACGAAAACGAAAAATTAGATGGAAATACTACAGCGGAAGCTTTGCAAAATCTCAAGCACTGTAGGCAAACGCATCTTCTTGTGTTCCTTCCAATCTGTACATGTCGGAAGTGTTGAAAAAAAACGGAAGGCATGACGTTTGAGCACCCCTGAGAAATATAAAGTGTTCAAATCGACTTCCCATTGAGAAGGACATTTTAGTCGTCCCCTATTTATCAACGTTATTAAGTGCGTAATAATGACGAAAACCATTGTGTTGCTAGTGAAATGAAATGTACTGAACGTATTTACGTAATAATCGAGAGACGACTTGGAGGTAGGGAAAGCCAACTCTCGAGTGGGCGAACTAAGGACGGGACAAGGGAGGGGTGGGCAGATGGCGATAACAGACCCTCTCAGTTCGAGGACATGCCAGTCTATACGTACAGAAAGTTGTACTATTTGTACAATACTATACCATGCAAATGCAGTATACTTACCTGGCTAACCGGTTCCTAATACAAATTACAGTACTGCGAACAGCTAGGGCCTACAACCTAATTAGAGCCACGGCAAAAATCAAACCACTTTTATGTTTGTGGCATTTCTAAAAGAGGCAAAAGAGAAAGCTCTGCAAACATCGTGTGAGGCTTGATAAAAATATATATGGCTTGTTTATTATTACTTAATACAAACAAGAGTCAGGAAATTTGATTGGCCTGACTAAGACATGTTATAACTCGAGACAGTTACTCAAAAGGCTGGAGTGTAACGTGAAATCTGGGATGGTTGGAAACCGTACTTACACAGTGGAAGCTATACGACATATTCGACCAGACATGCAAAATCCAATGCTTCTCATCTCGAGTGATTAGGTTGCCACACAGAGTCTTCATATAAGCCATGATCGGAAGTCCGATCAATATCAGCGCCAGTAGCTGATTTACTTCGGTAAAGCAAACTTTTAATGCACTACCAATGGTGTGCTTTTTCATAACGAGGATTAACAAATTCACGTAATTTGTCAAGGCAGACCTTAGCTGCCATCGATTCTGTGATCAATGCAAGAAATAGAACGCTGCCTATGGCAACTACAGAAGCCGTCAGAACCACGTAATCAACTGTCTCAATCATATAAAGAATAACACACACTTAGAGTACTCCACTTAACATTTCCAGCAATAATATTTCACACTTACTTTTTTGTTTCACAGTCATAATTCCGCACTTCTTTCGGTGACTCCAATACACAAGTTCCTTTAGTACAGATCCCTGATCTAGAATACAAAAAGGTATTGAGCGAATCCCTTCTTCTGTCCAGTACACTTGTGCAAAAATGATACTGATGAAAATAAACTTAAGGTCTTGCGCTTACTTTTGTTTTATTCACCGACTGAACTAAATTGGTCCCGCTGAATGTCCAGAATACACATGATTGCCTACCATACATGGTAAGATAACCTCTGGCAAAGGTATTTTCGATGGGACATCCCCGCTGAAGTTTTTTTTCATATGTTGTGACAGTAGTGACAACATCGCGATAATACCTTCAACGATACAAAAGTCCCGTTGCAATTTATACGATGTGTCTTGGGCAGCACTTCCCTAATCATGGTCCGCATATATTACGATGTTCTTGAATTGAAGGAGCAAAGATTATTAGTCTGAATTTAAAGTATTGTCATTTTTCGTCATTGCATGTGTTATGTACGAGTACATATTATCTGTGTGTAAATAACGTCCGTTAGATTTCGGGACAAGTGTACTTAAGGGAATTTCAGATACCAGATATCTTAAGTCACTTCTACGCAAATCTGCCACTGTTTAGCAGCCCAACTCTCTCGAGTGAAGTTAGCTTAGCAGTACTCTTTGAGAAATTATCAGGCATTCTTTGGGATATCCTTGAGCCTAGTGAGGTTAGCAGAAAGGGTGAGGCTCATACAATGTTGTCTAGCGCTTTCTGCTGTGATGGTTCCCAGAAAAGGAGCGATACGGGGTAGGATTACTAATCCATGATGACCGAGCGGGCAACATCGACGAATTCTACAGCATTATTGAGAGGGTAGCAGTAGCCTTAATAAATTTATTTATGTGTTTATTTTCATAATCTCAGGACCAGAGGTATTACAGAGAGGAGTGTTCCAGCAATAAATTGGTAATCGCAACTTTGGTAAATTGGTAATCGCAACTGAGTCTTCCATTTCAGCGACGGAGGCGGGCAGGTGGTTCCAGTCACTGTTTGTTTTGTGGCAATTAAGAGGCATGGCAAGTGTTAGTGCGACATAAAGGAATGTTGACCTTGAGTTTATGATCGATCCGTGAGGACACGTAATCTGGAGGGAGGAAAAGCTTGATGTGAAGTATTGGTTTATTGTAAAAAAGAAATTGTGATAAAAGTTGAAGCGGAAGCATTTGCGGCGGGACCGAAATGTCGGTAGCCGTAAATTAGATTTCGGGGAATAGGCGCTGGCGGAGCGTGAATGATTTGAGAGCTCATATCGAGCAGCGCTGTTTTGAACCGAATCAAGGGTGGGGATTAATGCAGATAGATGGGTCCAGAATAGAGCAAGCATAATCTAATTTTGGTCATTGAGTTGTCTATAATATAAAGTTTAAATTGGAGGGGTTGGAGGGAGGATTACGCCGTAGAAATCCAAGCATGGAATTCGCGTTTTTAATTACATGTTCAACGTGTATATTCCAAAAGAGGTTGTGAGCTATATGCACACCAAGATAGCGGTTGCTAGTAACGGGCATTAAAGCGGAGTCTATAAGCGCATAGGAAAAGTTGTAGTTAACTTTATTGTGATGCATTACTCTCATGACCTTGCATTTTGAAGCCTTTAGCTTGATAAGTCACTTGTCGCACCAATTAGAAATAGCGTCAATGCCAGATTGCAAAATAGAAACTTCCTGTTGGCTATTAAATAACGATAAAGCACACCATCTTCATCAAAGAGTTTAGTGCTCTAGTTTATACCGACTGGTAAAGCATTAATATAAATAAGAAACAGTAATGGGCCCAAAACCAATCCTTAGGGTACGCCTGATGTATGAAGAATCGTAGCAGAGTCATAATCAATAGCGTGAACGTACTGTAAGCGGTTAGTCAGAAACATTGAATCCGATCTAGGATATTAGGATCTATATTAAGCTTGCTCATTTTTTGGAGGAGGAGTTTGTGTGATACCGTGTCCAATGCTTTAGCGTAATCTAAAAAGATGCAATTGGTTATTAAATCTATGTCAAAAGCTCCAAAAAGTTTGTTAGTAAAAGACAGTAACTGCGTTTCACAATAGAAGTGCTTCCTGAAACCGTCTTGACAAGGATAAAAAAAGGTAATTGATGCAAGTAAACATACTTGCATCAAATACCAAGTGAATAAATGATGTGTTCGAGAAGTTTACAGGCTGCACTGGTTAAAGATATTTGCCCGTAGTTTAGGGGAGAATGGGTGTTACCTTATTTGTGAACGGGAACCACCTTACCCACCTTCCTATTATATGGCAAAATAGAAGTCTGGAAACACTGCGAATAGAGGTCAGAAAGTATAATGGAACAGCAAACTTTTGTATTTTTTGAGAACTTTGAATTTATATTATCTGTACGTGCAGAGCTAAACAACTTTAAAGCTTCATCAGACGGCACATCCCAGCTGAATCTACAGAAATGAAATCTATAGGAACAAAAGCAGAGTCGGCGATTGTTGGCATAGAAGAGGCTGTTAAGCCAGAAAAGCAAGAAACAAAAACATCGTTTAGCAGAACACATCACTCGCCATTAGGGACAGAATCACCATTGCTCTTGAGAAAGTAATCGTGTTAGATTTCCTGCCACGAACTACTTCGCGAAACTGCCGAGCGTTATCTTTAAGCAGAGACGGCAAGGTACAATTGTGGAGGAGGACTTTTGCCTGGGCAATGGCATTTTTGTACTCGTGATCAGCGCAGTTGTACGCATGCCATCGTTCGGGCGTCATGGCCACTTTCACCCGGCGAAATAACCTTTTCTTTTTGTTTAACAAGCGTTTCAGGTGGGCGTTAAAGCAAGGAGCTTTTGAAGAAGAAACAATACATTTTTTAGGAATGTAGCTATCGATCAAGTAGGCAACTTTTGCTTTAATGAGACACCAATTTCCTTGAACGGTGCGACTAAAGAAGCTCGTCATAAAGGTAGCGATAAATTCTGCAAGTTCGTTATTTATGGCAGAGAAATTCGGGTTTTTATATTCTTTCACAAATATGGTAGTATAATAAGAGTTATCGAATAAGGGTAGTAGAAGCCTACACTCTAACCTACAATCACGATGATGATGAAATAGGTCAGTTTTATGAACAAGTTGAATTAGCGATGAGAAAAGTAAACACTCCGTATAATGTAGTAATGGGCGACTTCAATGAAAAAGTGGGGAAAAAGCAAGCTGGTGAACAAGCAATTGGCAAGTATCGCGTAGATTCTGGGAACGCTAGAAAATAGATACTGGTAGAATTCGCGGAAAGGAGGAAGCTGCGAATAATGAACACCTTCGTCAGCAAGCGTAGCAACAGAAAGTGGCCATGGAAAAGCCCTAATGGTGAAACAAGAAATGAAATAGACTTCAAACTTTCCACTGATAGCGGCATAGCGGAGGCTGTACAAGTATTAGGTAGGATAAAGTGCAGTGATCATGGATTAGTGAGGTCTAGAATTCGTCTCAGTTTGAAGAGAGAAAGAGTAAAAGTGGTTAGGCTGAAACATGCCAACTTAGACGCAGTAAGGGCAAAAGTACGCAAACTTAGGCTCGTATTTGCACAAAAATATGCCGCCTTAGCACAGAAAGATGAAGATGGCATAGACGCAATGAACAAAGCCGTAAATAGGCTGGCTCCAGAAGCACCACTTGAAGTAGGAGGTAAAGTACCAAGGCAAAGAGTAGGTAAGCTGTCCCAAGTAACAAAGGAGCCGATAAAAAGACGAAAAAGAATGAAAGTGTCAAACTCAAGAGATTAGTTAAAATTCTCTTAACTGTCAAAAATAATCAACAAGGAGAACATAAGGGATATTCGAAATTGTACCTTGAGAAAGACTGAGGGAGCAGTAAAAATGAACGCAGCATGATATGAATGAGAATCGAACTTGGCGTAGGACAAACTACTGCTTTCACGTGACAGCGTGCGCTTTTCCATTTGTTGTTTTTTCATCCGAGAAAAAAAAGGCGCGCTTTCGGAAGTATATCAAGCACCACTTTTTGTTGCAAATGAGCGAATGCGCGCCGTTAAATATGTAGTATGAGCTTTATATGGTGAAGGGAGCTTCCGTCGTTGAAGCGTCGTTAAGAACAGCGCGCTTCCGTGGTGCTGATTTTACTCTTATTCATGAGTTACTGCGACTACAGTTGCCATAATTGGTTCACTGAACGAAAAAATTAAGCATGATTGTAAGCGTCAAAAAAGTAAGCACGATTTGGAGTCAAGAAATATGTGGGTGCGTCCCATTGGTTGCGCAAAGTTGAACGGGCCGCCGTCCGCGCGCTTTTGAGAGGTAAGTCGGAGGTTTTCAAATAAGTTCCAAGATTTCACACCGCGCGATGTTGCGAGGATATCGTGCAATCCTTTGTTGAACCCCATGTGCAAGCTGTTTTCCTTCCTTGAGCAATAATGCGCAATTTCTTTTATATAAAAGAAAAACGCATTGAGGCTGAACGCTAAAATTTTCGTTTTTTTAAACTTGCATGTTTAGGCGTCGAAAATACAAAGCGTCGAATAAACTGCTAGAATACCCACGAAAAAAATTGCACTCGCGATGATAATTTAGAAAAAAAAAACAAATGGTGCGCCAGCTTTGAAAAATATCAGGGAACCATTGCTCATTCGTGATAGAATGATCTGGGTGGAAGCCTCACACACACAGGGATGGCACAATGAACACAGACAGGCTTTAATGACACGGGGATGGGACTATGGTAACGTACACGATAACACACACCATTCACTACATGTTTGTCGCTTAGGTAGTCATGCAGAGCGTCAATATAGGAAGACGTCTGATCCCGTGTAGGTACCGCACACTCACGGCTCGAAGAGCCGCAACGATGAATCTGGAGCAGCGGAGGGCGCAGGGGCTCGAGGCCGGGCGGAGGTCCGGCACACGACGAGCCACTCGCGTGACATGTGAGTCGGGACGTCTGCCTATCACAGGGTAGACCATTCGCAAGGCTTGGCTACAGCGGAAAACGCCGGCGTTGCATGCTCGCACCGTAGTGGAGAAGGCCAATTCAAACCTAAGGACAGCCCGGCTTGTTCTGCCAGCATATCCAGAAGCATCGGCCTTGGGTAGATGGACTGCTCGGATGGTTCGGCACGACAGGCCAGACCCGGCAGCTCATACAGTTCGCATGGCTGCCCCCTTAGCCTAGACACCATCGCTTTCTTCCTCTTTGTCCGTCGCCGCCCCACAGCCATCACGCGCATTCGGCCCCGCATTTCAAATAGTCCAAACTCCTATCACATTTCCCCCCAAGTTCAAGAAGTCGAGCAGGGTAGCAGGGGCGTTATAACGTAGAACTATTCTAAACTTTTCTATTCCAGTTCTTCAGTCAGCCCGCCACGATTGGTCAACTTTTTAGGGCCACCCCCACGTCACCTGTCTGTCACGCGATGACATGAAAACCGGGATAGCTCCCAATCTGATATGACGTGAACACACTGATTATGCGTGATTTGACCGAGCCAAATAAAAATAGTTATTTCTGATTCGACGCCTTTTGTCTATTAGCCCTCGGCTATAGGTCAAACGTTTTCAGCATGCAGGCATTTCACCTGCCTGTCACGCGACGTCACAAAACAGCAACAACTCACCACGTCAATCTGAAGTGTACACCTTAAAGATGCAATAATATGCAGAAAAAAAACTAATTTTTTTCTGAAGAGCCGCAGGCTGCCCCGTTCCGAAAGGAATTAAATATGGCTGGCGCATTTCGCTCAAGCACTATCTACGCGCACCTGCCAGATAGCATGGGTTTATTTGCGTGCAATAAACCTTTTGCGTGGCCGTGTAACGTTCTCGAGCATTTTCGGCACGTTTACGAACTTTTCTTTGATGAGGATCCGTCTTACTTGCAACCTTAACCATCCGTTGTGTACCGCCGCGATTTTCGGCCAACCACCACAAGCCATGTAAGGGAAAGCGGACCAATCGGAAATGTCGGCACCACCCTCCTCATGCGTTTATCGATTTTCATTGCAGTGCCTCAGCCCCATCGAGTCTCTTTCCACTTGAGCGCGTTCCTCGCCTCTTGTCAGCCAATCAGATAACCAAGCCGCTCAGTGTAGGCAATTTCATTCGTTTTTCAATCAAGCAAAAGTGACCTCCAATGAACGAGGATAGCATTTGATTGGTCTGTTCAGACAATCCTGAGGGTGACCGCCCGATGCTTGCGTTAGCGGTTGCGCAAATTTGACGTCAGGAGATTGGAATAAAAACATATTAGAATAGTTTTACGTCATGGGGCCCCACCACTACGGAGTATCGAAAGTCACACAGTTCACGCTATAACTTTCATGTCATATTAATCCGGGTCCGTGGCTATTCTGCTTAAATATTCTGCACCAACCTTGTCAAAGCCACGAATATACTCGACATGAAAGTCGTGTTCCGTAAGGAGCAAACTCCAACGTAGTACACGACTGTTCACGTGCTTCGCGTAATTTAGGTATCGCAGTGGTTGGTGGTCCTACTGCAGGATGAACGGTTTAGCGTAAAGGTACACGTGGAATTTTTTCACCGCCCACACTATGGCGCGGCACTCCCTCTCAACTGTGGAGTAGGCAGCTTCAGGCGGCAAAAGCTTCTGGCTAGTGCAGGACATGGGATGCAAACGCCTGTCGTGTTCTTGCAAAAGAACCGCTCCGAGACTTCTCGTAGAGGCGTCCGTGCGTAGCAAAAGTTTTTGCTCAAGTCTGGAGCCTTTAGTCCAGGCTGCTGTGACAACAGTTCCTTCAGTAGCATAAATGCCTCTTCGTGCCGTGTCTGCCAAATGAGCCAGTTCGGAGAGCCCGTCTTCGTAGGGTCAGTGGAGTGTGGAACAAAGTCCCGGTAATAACCGGTGAGTCCTAAGAAGACCACGAGGCACTGTTTCGTTTGAGGTCGCTTAGCAGTGTTGATCTTGTCGGCTGTGTCTTTCAAGGGCTGTAAAAGGCCTTGTCTTACCACATGGCCCAAGAAGCACGTTGTTGGAGAGCCGATTTCCCTTTTCTTGGGTTTTAAGGTTAGTTTGGCTGTGCGTAAACAAGTAAGTTAAGGTCTTTAATGCTGTGGTCCCCATGTTGCTGTGGCAGAAAGAGCGTCATCGAAGTAATAGTAAACATGAGGTATGTCTCCGACAACATTCCTCATCAGTCGGTTGAAGACAGCAGGTGCTTTCTCAGTGACGAAAGGCACTGAGTCACGTGAAAATTAAGCGGCTTCTTTGAACTCAGGGGCCATGGGTACTTGCCAATACCCTTTTGTGAAGTCAAATTTAGAAAAAGAATGAGTTCCAGTGAGCTTGGCAAACATCATCTCTGCTCTAGAAACGGCTTCAATCGGGAACTACAGTTTGATTAAGTTGTCGATGGTCTATACAGAGACGAACTGTGCCGTCATTCTTTTTTACCATGACAATGGTTGCCTGATATGGTGAATTTGACTTTTCTATGATGCCTAACTTCAACGTGTCCTGGACATTTTGTTCCACGGCATTTTTGACAGCAAATGGCATGGGGTATTGCCGGACTTTTATGGGCGCAATAGTAATCAGTTTCAAATGATATTGCAGGAGATCAGTCTTTCCAGGTAGATGGGAGAATGCATCGTCGTAGGTTGCAAAGGCAGCTTCAACCTGGAATCGCTGATCCATAGTCAGTTGGTTCGAAATGCCGACATGTTTTGATGTCTGCGTTGTCTTTTCAAGCTCTAGATCTGCCAGGTCATCTCTGCCCACCGTTGTCGCTGTTACCACAAGTAATTCACGGCCGGGCCGCTCTTTCTATTTCTTTAGCATATGTATGTGAAATACCGTTGTCTTGCTCCCAAGGTCAACCACATAGTCCTACGGACTTTTCTACAACGTTGTAACGTTGTCCGTAACAACGTTGTCCGTAAGGTAGACGAAACAGAAACTATGTGAACGTCTGAGTGTCATGGCCAACAGACACTTGCTGTAGTGTAATGCTGCTTGTGTTAAGAGTGTAGCCAGATGAACCATCCAGCCATAGCGCTTGAAAAGCTGGTTTACATTCACTTTTCTAAGCCATGGAGAAAAAATAGAATGACTCAGAAACAGGGCACTGGAAATCTCTTTTCTTGGCTTTCGTACAAGAAAAGAAGGCAGTCACTCTTTACCGAATTATTTCACGGGCTAATTTTGCTACCAATCTGTTTTTGCTGGCAGGAAGGCTGCATATAGTAGTATGCTGTCTACGTGATCCACAAGCTAAAAATTCACGTACTCCCAATGGAAGCTGGAATGCACTACAGTGTGTGTCTGTTCGGCATGAAATGAAGACGATCACACAGTTTCTATTTTGTCTACATTACAGACGATACTAAAATTTTCGTCTCCATGTCAGGCCAGAAAATCTGCTTTGCTGAGAGTAGGCATGATTGCCCCACGCAGCTTGGCGTGCGTCGTAGAAAAGCCGATGCTGAGACACGAATTAAAATTTACATGATGCTTAAGATTCCCTTTTCAGTGTGGTACGCGATAGCATTCGAAAATCCCTGACTCCTCCTCACGTTTCCTGGCAACTGCAGCGTATGCAACCGTAATGGACGGAGAGCGCTATGTACTAAAGCGGGCTGTCTAGTAGAAACGCGGCCTCGTATCTGGCCTGCAATGAGGCGGAGGCCAGCGCCATCTGGAGGTGTTGCAAATAACCAGGCTTGCTGCTCTATGGCCTCAAAATGTTCACAGAACACACCTCTGAAAAATGTTCATTGCTTTCTCGCTCTGCTGGAGCCGAGCAACCAATTTTTACCAAGAAACGCGCATAGTTGTGGCAGCAAAAATTCACACGGAGAAGGATTTCATAACTTCAACAGACCTATGGAACTTTGTTCAGCTATATCGGTGATGGTTCAAAAAACGCTGGCTGATTAAGCACGTGATAGCCCGTACATATTATATTATTAAAGGTAGGCTTATGGAAAAAAACAACCATATTGCTTCATTCCAAGCCCCGCTTTGCTCAGTGAATCACAATTTGGAATATTGTAAAGATAGGACTGCAGCTATAACAATTTTACAGAGGCTTGCGTCTGCATTTCCACAACTTTGAACGATGATTTCGCTCTAAGGATGCTTTTCTTCCTTTAAACCCTTTTATTTGAGGCTACATAAGGAGAATGCGGTCAGAATTTGGCTTAACCATGTAGTGAGAGCAGCTTTCCGTGTTACACATTCATGTTCACCAAACTACCACCGAGTCACGAAGCGTGAGTGTAACAGGAAAGCACGCCTACAACGTATCGATCTGTCAGGCATGATAAATTTTCTGTGAAATCAAGCCACATCGTATGTTTTTTATATTTATCATGTTCTAAAAATCAAGTTATTCACTTGTTTTTAGCTGTCCGATTCATTGGAACATGATCAAACTTTTCTCTTTATCCTTTTGATCGCAAGTAAATGCTTATCTTCAAAACGTGCTTGACTGGTTTCTACGGTGGCGCCTTCACAAGGTAAATACCACTAATGCCCAATTGCTTGTTCACGCTTGTTTGCACCTGTGGTATGCACTAATTCCCTATAACAATTAAATCATCTATAGCTAGGCACAGGTTAAACACACGGCAGAAACTGCTCTGCGAAAGCAGCCACTGCAATGCACAAGATACATCTCAGATCGTTCTTCGCACCTGAAATCTAGAAGATAATGATACCCGTTTTAATATATCCGACGTGCAAGCAACCACCACCAAAGAGAGATTTCGAACCATCTTAAGTGAAATCTAGAGATACAGTAAAATTAGCGCACAGATGCCTGTCATACCAAGTGATAAAAGCCGAGTCGCTTCATGGTATTTTAGCACTTCTTACCTGTATGAATTACCATGTATTCTAGTCCAGTTTCTCTGTAGTAACCCAACTGTGCAAAATAACGTGTTTGGTATCTGCAAGGATACACAGGAAATGGTGTAGTTTCGTGCTTCTTTATCGCCGAGGCTGATATTGCTATTCGATGCGATATCTAGAACGTGTCGCAATGGGAAAGCATCAATTTTTTTTCAAGGCTTTCACATGCGTCAGTAACTAAAGTTGAAATTAATCTAACATTTCTTAAGCTATTCACTACCTCGTGCTATGCAGATGCATGTGTTTCTTTTTTAGTCCTTCGGCATCAAGCAGTCGAAAAATATTAAATGGTAAATTTTGTTGGGTCGTATTAGTACATATTGTGACCTCGAGATCTGTTATAGCGTCTATAGAAGAGACAGTAAGAGAAATTGAAGTGAGACCATTATCTGAGCTGTTGGCATTCAAAATGGTGCACAGGCATGCATTTTAGGTTTGCATTGCTCCTACGTATGTCAATTAAACATTTGCAATGTACAGTTGCCTACTCTGTATTAGTACCTCTTGTAATCCGGAGCAACGTTTGTAACGACTTTTAGATGGGTTGACAGAAACATTGAAATACTTGCAATGTATTTTTCACTTGTATAATAACCGAATTTTCAAATGTACTCTATCGAATTTATTGCTTGTTTCATATCTGATGCACACAGCCATACAGCCGCTGCTTTCACATATGACAATATGTATCTCACTTCGATCACAGTTGGGAGGTAGAAAGTGAGCTTGCTTTGTCAGTAGTGTCATGCATGGGTTCGTGGTACACGCTCCGGGAGGCGGTGGATCGCTTCGATTACTACTGATGAAGAACACACAAGCAGAACACACTATACTTGCGGAGAACTTTGTGTGGCAATGAAGGGACAGCTACAGGGGCGGAGCTTCTGCGCATGTATTACCGCAGCAAGTATTCCGCCAGCGTTTGACAGTGCTTTCGGTCGCTTGTGACACACGATGAATCGACTCAGCTTCCACGTGCGATAGTTTCGCGTTTCCCCACACGAGGAAGGGAAAATCCGCAAAATAAGTAAACATATACATTCGTTGGTGTGTTTTATCTTATTTAACTGTTGCTAATAAGGTGTTTATGTTTTCTCTTCCCCATCTTACAGTAACGTGGATGGAAACACGGGACACTTTCAAGAACCGCCATCACTTGTACGCGATTTCTCTCTGTGGCTTCCCCTTCATTGCCACAGAAAGTTGTCCGCGCGTATACAGGCACACACTTTTTTATACTATTATATCCAAAAGACCCCTACAGGTGTAGCCAGGCTAGCCACATCCATGACTTCGCTGGATAGAGTGAGCTAGATGCTGCTCTATATGATCTGCATATAACAAGCCCCTTTATTCGGTTTTCCGATCCTAGGTGTTCCTATTACGTGTGCGGGGCTCTACCACTTGAGCTGCCGCGGCGCCGCTTTCTCATGGAAAACCTTGGGTCTTTATGCGTTACTACTAGAACTAACCCTGGGAGTGTACCGCACCTACGGCAAGCTGCTTTTATCCACTTTCATCTGCGTTATTTATTGTTACTTCAATTCAGTTATTAAGCACCAGAAATTTCCCGTGTACTGTCCTTGTTGCCTTTCTTTGTTGGCTTCATTTGACATGACTTTTAAAAAGTTGGGCCCCTTGGTTAACCTCCTCCTCGTTCAATACATAATGAGGGTCTCGCATCTGACCACACAAGACGGACCGCGTAAACCGCTCCCTTATCGGTAGTGACGCGTACACATTGAACTCACCAACAACGACAACAGGGGTTGTGTCATCGCAGCTAATTCACTCAGAGTACCGGAGAACCTTACGGGACTATGAGGCATTGCATTTTTTGCTTGCTTAAGGGGTATGAGCTATTGATAGTTTTTGTTAGTTAGTTAAATGTGGGTTTAATGGCGCAAAAGCGGCTAAGGCTATGCTGCGCCAGATAGTTTTTGTTCACTGAGAACAAAAATGCACGGAACCCTAGCAATATACAGCTTAGCTGTATAAAGATCACGTACCCGTGACGCCTGCGTCAGAAAGCATGTTGCACATCCGTCGCGAAGGTTTGTGAGTGGTGGCGCTGGCTAATACTCCATGGGTTAGTTCTAGTAGCAAGACATAAATACCCCAGAAAGTGTATGGGAAAATTTCGCTGCGGCAACTCAATTGGTAGAGCATCGCACGCGTAATGCGATGACCTGGGATGGTTTCCACTTGCGGCAAGTTGTTTTTTTCATCCCCGATCATTTCCATTCGTTTGTAGTTTCTTTATTTGAATTATTAACTACAAGAAATATCCCCTGTGTTTTCAGTGGTTTCTTTGTTTGTTGTCTTCTTATGAGCTGGTTAATAAAAAATCGGGCACTTTGGTTGTATATATATATATATATATATATATATATATATATATATATATATATATATATACTGAACCGACAACCTTCCCATATCGGTATATATATATACCGAACCGACAACCTTCCCATATCGCGAAGGTTGTGGTTTCGGTTCCCACCTACGGCAAGTCGTTTTTTCATCCACTTTAATTTCCATTAACTTATCGCTTCTTTATTTCATGAATTAAACACAAGTAATTTCCCCTATGTTGTCCTTGGTGTCGTTGTTTGTCGTCTTCTTATGGTATGACTAATAAAATCGGGCCCCTCGGTTAACCCCCATTCTTCTCGTATATATATATATATATATATATATATATATATATATATATATATATATATATATATATATATATATATATATATATATATATATATATATACCATTTGGACTTGAAGAAGCTGCATGTCACCTCGAAGACTTGTTCACTTGGACGAATTGTCTTATACTTCGCTGTCACTAATACGGCTTCCCCTTTCCGGCGACACTGCAGCTTTTTTTTTTACTGCGAGTCCGTGTAAAGCGGTGCTGCTCATCACTGCTATTGATTCTGATTTCAAGTAAGTCCGGTTTGGTCTCATTTCTGGTAATGAGTGAATTGTATACGGGTTGTCCCAACAATTATACACCAAGATTTCAAGATATGCATATGATACATAGCTACACAAAATTAAGGTAATTTATTTGCCATCGCTTCGAGATGCTCAGATTATTTCTAGCGTTCTGCATGTTTGCATAATTAGTCCTAATTAATGATTGAACTTCTCAAATGATACAAATAGATTAAGAACGCCAATGCGAAATTTGTAGCGTGAAATGAAAAACACCGATACAGGTTCCTGTTGCTCAATACGTGCTACATAAAAGTGTTTTTTCCTAGCGTGAAGCAAGCCCGCAAATCTACGCGACTGCCATGTGCGACAATCTGGGCGTATTAAGACTAATTATGTAATTAGGCGCAATGTGGAACATAGTCTAGGCATGCGCAAGCAACGGAAAACAACAATACCTTGATTCTGTTCAGTGGCATTTTCATTTTCTAAACCATGGTGCATGATATGTGGGACATCGTGTATATTAATGACTTTTGCATGCAAATGACGATGTTCCCAAACCTAAAATATGTACTAAATTATTTGAAAAGACTTTTTTCCATGAGTTGTTGGCATTTCCAAATGGAAAGTGAACAAGAGACATTTGCTTCCCGTGCATTTCACACGCCGTTGATAAAATACTTTGTTTATGTGGTCGATAAACTCTGCAGGTCTTTTCAGGGTCAAAAAGCACCCAAAGCAACTTGAAGCGAATGGAACATGCAGTAACATATTCATTTTCTAGACATAGGCGAGCCATCAGCACCACTATCGTCATCAGCCTATTTCATGTGCGCTGCAGGACGAAGGCAGCGCACATGAAATCCAATTGCCCCAGCCCTGCGCCAACGAATTCCCCACTAGCTCCCGCGAATTTCCTCATTGCATCGCCCTACCGAGTGTTCTGCCCTCTTTGGATGCGTTTCCCTTCTCTTGATCATTTCAAATATTTGTCAAGTGGCAACCCCCTTCTCCGAAAATAAAATGAACCTTGTGAAGTGTGTTCATTTAAGTACGTTTTTTGTTAACAGTGAGAATTTAAAAAAAAAAGTTGAAATCAGAAAATACGGATGAGGTAGCCGCCACTGGTGCTTGTAATGCGCTTGTCCCCTTATTGTTAGAATATGCAGAAATAAAGCAATAATATGGCTCAAGGCCGTGCCCGTCCATGCCAAGAACGGTGCCGTAAGCTTTTCTTATCCACAATAAAATTCTAAGTGAAAACGTAAGGGCAACTAAAAGAGAACTCTCAAATGATGAGGGTAACAAAACTTTGGCAACGACACTCAAGGGGAAGGGTAGGCTACAGCATCGAAGCCATGCAGCCCACCGCCCCCCTGCGGAAAACTTCGGAGGGAGGTTGGGCACCGCAGCCTCTCAAACACGGTGCCTATGTTCCTTGACACCCATTCTGTAACTCCACCGGTTATCTAGCCTGTGCATCACATGGTCTGTCCTGCTCCGTTATTCACTGCAACAGCGCTACCAGCGTATACCAACTTCGATTTCGCCTGTGTTTGTGTGAAGCCTCTTATACGCGCTTTCCCTCACGTGCGTTTCGCTTGCACAGCCTCTCCAGGTTTTTTGACATACGCCCGCGCAACTATGTGTAATATAACTATAGGAAGTTAATCAGGAGCGTTGTCCGAAATTACTAAAGAGATTCGTCGCGCGAAGCGCAGCGAAGAAAGAGCTCGGCGAGAAAGGCAGCGGGAGCCGACTGGCGAAGGAGATGTGGCCGTCTGCAACAACGAATAAGACAATAAATGGAACCGAAACGTCACGGCGAAACTACCGAAGAACAACAGAAGCATTGGAGAATGGCAAACTGCACAATCGTGCCAAGCGCACTGCCGAAACAGATGAACAGCGGCAAGTCCCTCTAGACGGTGACGTTGCTCACCAGGCACCACAAGGCTGGGAAACACCTGTCTTCGGCAACGGCTTCGAAGCCCATGTTCAAGCCAGAATCCGTTGACAACCCGTTTGATTGCACGTTATGAATGGTGCATCGGCTATGCTCGAAATAAAGGGTATGTGAAATGCGATTTTCACAACAATACTGAATGTGGATAGCAATGTGACCAAGCTAAATTGAGTATCAATAAAATATTTCGAAAATAACTTCCAATAAGTGAAGGCTTAAAAACTCTGTCGGCACTGCGGATCTGAGCAAGAACATAAACATACCTGCTGGCCAGTGCAGCAGATAATTTCGTGCTGTTTGTTCGCAATCTATCTGCAGATGATGTATGCAAACTACCTGTACACACATCAACGCCTTCTACATTAGCAGAGGTTGTACATTGATGGTGGCGTCCCATCATAAAGATAGGTTAGGGCTATCACTTCCCAATTTGGTCAATATGGATTGATGTTTGCACTTAGCGTCCCCTTTGGAAGAGGGTGGTAGGTTTTGCCGCCAAGCTCTTGTTATCATGTTGCCTAATGTCCTACCCATCTTCAAGAAGAAAAACAGAAACGAAAAAAAAAACACAGCGAATTCCCATAATCAAACTTTCTTAACCCCTACTGCTAGCATTGTTTTTGTATGCCTCCATTGTTTGTCATTACTCTATTTTGCTTCCACCAATCTTCGAATCGTCTCTCACTAATCTCTACTGCGGATATGCTTACTTTCTCCCTGCTCGCACTGAACCCGAGGGCTTCAAGGAGGCCAGAGGTGCCTAAATTGACCGCTGGACAGATATCTTCACACTTTAATAAAACATACTGTGTCGTTTCCATAGCCTTCCCACAGCAAGCACAAGCTTGTTCTTTCTTGTTGTCAATGATTTTCACGCTAAACGTTATTGTAACATGGATGTGATCCATTGTAGGATATTTTTTCGTGAAGGCAGCCGGTTACCTTGGTTGATTTTAGTCAAATGTTGCCCTTATTTCATTGGAAATCATCTTGACGAACAATTTATGGCGAACTCAAAGCAGGCCCATGTGCCTAGAATTCTCCGTTTCTCTAAAGTCTTCCTTGTTATGGATTAGTGTAATGTTGACATTGTTCCAGCTCAAGGGTACACTTCAGGTCGTGAGACAATTCGGATAAACGGCTGTAACCTTTTCAAGCACGATATATCTTCCATCTTTGATTACATTGAGTGTTATTTCCTTTTCTACTGCCTCTTTATTCCTGGTCATGTCTTCCAAGGCCCTTCTTAATTCGTAGCTGGTTATAGCGGCTGCGAATACCAGTTCGAATGTAGGTAGCGTGACTCCTCTGGCTGCTGTACAAGTCAGTATAGAATTCTTCTGCAGTTCTTACTATGTCATCGAAATTGCTGATGGCATTACCCTGCTTATCTTTCAGTGCTTACATGATGCCTTGCGCTATGCCAAGTTTTCTTCTCACTAATTTCATGCTGCGGCTATTTTTAAGGCAAACGCCTTGAGTGGCTCGTCGCAGTGGCTCTTGTCCAGTTAAGCAAAAACATCTTCAGGAACGACTCATACCTCCGTAACAAGCAAAGAATCAGTGGCTGAATATTATGAAGAAACGAAAGAAAAAAAGACGAATGACAAAGAAGAACGAAAGAAGAAAGTAAAAACAAGAAAAAACCACGGAACTAAAAAAAAATGATAGATGGAAAGAAAGACAGGACAAAAGATAAAACAAAAGAACCTTTAGGTAATGCATTTGGTGCTCGCATGTGTGGTTGAGGAGGTCGAAACACAGTGCCATACGTTTACTTGCCACTGCGGCTTGTAATGTCTTGCAAATAGTCTGACCACTCCGATCGTGTGAATTAATGAGTTACCACGTGTGCAGGAGGCTTTTCCTTCACTTGTAACAGAAGTGTAACATTCTTCCGAACTTTTTATTGCTTCTTCTAGCTTTCTTACGGTATAGTTTAGAATATCCCTCACTTTCTTCTTGTTGATCTGTTCTGGCAGTTAAGCTAATTCTGTACGATCTCTTGACTTGGAGAAATTCATGTTTTGTCGTTTTTGTTATAGCTCCTTTATTACTTGGGAGAGCTTACCTGCTGACATTCAAACATGCTATTGGTAATGGACAATCACGACAACAATTTGAGGGTCAAATGGTAAGTCTCCACCCACCCCTTTGATTACATAGGTGGAACACCAGTGTACCTCAATGATGCACACTTAAGAATACACTTTTTTTTGTGAACCGCATCTTTCCCTGCGAATAATGCGTTTTTTGCACATTCACATATTTCTCTTAAGAGTGGAGTATTTAAAGAAAATTGCATCTACTTACGTTCTTCCGCGTACTACCCACTCGTAGAAGAAGTCATAGTCGTAATCATAAAAATACATGCTCTTGTGTTTCGATTGAGTCAGCTGGTGTTTTTGATACTTAATACATGAGTGTTTAGTACCGCCAAAACTGCCGTTATAACTTGTTTTATATATCCATATATTTCCGGTAGTATCCAGCATCTAAAAGTAATATGCAAGTAAGTACGTATATAATTTACTTGCTTTTCAGAATCAGATAGCGTTTTAACGTACAATGCATCGTTAATCTTGTCCAGAAGCATGCATGATACGTTAAAACATGCTTCCTTAAACTTGTCCGGAAGCGAAATATTGCTACAAAGGGTTAGGCTGGGCGTTGCTTTCACCCATCGCTGCGTGCACCTCGTCGGCCAGTCGAACAACCCTGACCGTGAACACTGCCAGACGCCTGAAACGCTGCAGCACATACTGTGCGATTGCCCAAGCATATATGCTGCAGCGAAGGACGTTGGAAAGTTTCCTAGCCAGCCTTGGCAGGCAACCACTGTCGGAGGAAGCTATCCTCGACCCATGACCCGAGACTGCAACTTCAATGCGTGCAACTAAAGTGTTGTTGCAGTTTCTCCAGGACACCAAGCTCGACGAGCGGCTCTAGCTGTCTCATATACATAAGCACTCACCACTTCTCTTGTGATCATCACCCATCCCAGTACTTTCGCTCACTTTTCCTCTTCCCCAGTGCAGAGTAGCAGACTAGAGCGCACTAACTCAGGCCGACCTCTCTGTCTTTCCTGTCAATAAAATCTAATCTATTCTATATTGCTCAGACGCACACATGTGCAATAATATATATTTACTTCATTACAGAGTGAACTGCTAGTTTATAAAGAAAGCGGGACCGCTGTCCTTTGAATTGTGGCTTATCGTAGTAATTTTTACTGCTGTGAAGTGAGCGTTCTAAACCAATCCAGGTTTTGTTTTGTGTACTGACTTCGAAAATTCAGCCCTGCGTACCAAGCTGATAATGAGGGTAAAAAACGAGAAAAACTTCTTCGCAAATAAAAAGAATTAACAGAGAATAAAAGCATAAAGAATGTGCTGATGAGAAGGAGTTGTCGAAGGGAACTGAAAATGTTTTTCGACTATGAGTGCAAAACCATAGGACTCTTCACAACGACTACGGGTAGTTAGTCATTGTTTAATTAGCTATTTTCACAAGCAACCAAATAAAATCTTTTATCGCGTGTCCAATACCTGTATTTTACAGCCATGTTTAAAGACTGGAGCGAACGAATACAAGTACATGACGCGCAGTGCAATAATTTCTGTTCATGTGAGATCTTCAAACTGCTCCTCGTCATTTGCTGTTCATCATATATACCACCGAAACAAAAATAACAAACGTGCTGATAATATGTTTCTGTGTAGACGCCGCACAATAAACAGCTGCAATTTTAACTTCAGAGAATAGAGAGTACGGAAGCACGACTGAATGTGTGTGTACTAATAGTTTTGGCTTTAAGTGGGAAGAGAAAGTGCAGTAAACGAGCACACACTACGTCTCAACAGATAAACGTGCTTATCTTTGTTGTGCCACAAGCATGCCTATTATGAAGCAATTATGAATTTTACCAAACAGCTCCACTAAAAGTAAATGCGGAATTGGAAGAAAAAATAAAGACGGTACGTCTTTATTTTTCCTAGATATAGGGAAGTGTAGCAACTGAGGGGTAAAACGTACAGCAAGCATCGATTTAGTTGTCGATAAAGGTGAAAGAAGTGTCATAGCGGGCAGTTTTATGTGTGTGTCTATCGTGTTGGTAGCTACACCATATATTTTTGCCGCAATGTCTGGCATTTTCGCCTTTTATTGAAAGTTAGCCTAAGCACTAAATAAGGTACGACTGATATGAGTAGGTATGCCACATAATTGCAAAGGCGGTAGCCATCTTTGTATTTTTTTCGTGCATCTCTAAACGCGCTTTCTTCAGGTTGATTCATTTCGCAACGTACAGTGCTTCTTTTCGATAGACTCTTCTATTCCTCCATAAAGAATGCGTTTCCTGAATACATGCAATAGGTTTCCCTCATTAGCCCAACTCGTGGTCCACGTTTTCAGGTTTAGCACCGCGTTAGCGCTGTGGCTAGGACCCATGTAGTGCACGTGCGCGATATACATATGCCTAGATTGATGTTCGAGCAGGAGCCGTGCATTATAAGTTTTCAGCGTGCTTAGAGCCGTTCGGCTTGTTTCAAAGGTTCTGGTGTTCTCGCACGCACGTTGACCACCCACCCAGTCCACTTACGCACTAGGCTCTTCAGGCGCAAAAAGACGTTCCTGGGCATCAAAACTGGGTCCCACTTCATCGACTGTGCCGTACCAGAGATGTCGCTGGAATCAGTTTTTCTACAAAATAATTTTGTATTGATTATGGCCATAACAATTATTGTGGCCTTGTCGTCGTCAGGGAGAAGCCAAGTCCAATACGTTTGCCCTAGCAAGGTTCCTTGTTCAACCATGTCTACGGTTTCAGGTCCCTAACTCTATGTCTTCAACTCCCTCTTGAAATATGCACTGGCTCTCTTGTTCTGGTCAGAGTTATATCACCCGTTCTCAGGCTGCAACTTATTAAAGCGACACTAAAGAGTGAGCGATTTCAACTATATTAATAAATTGCCCTTCTCCAGTGCCAAAAACGCTACGGTTACATCAAGCAGATGCTTGACAAGTAAAGGAAGTCGCAAAAATGAAATATGGGTCGCGACACTGCTTCCAAACTCCTGCGCACTCCGGCCGTAAAGCCAACGATTTTGAGGCCATCTGCTTAGACCAATGATATTCTTGTTAAAAAATTAAAGAAATTAAAAAAATTTAAAAAACGCACTATAGACTGAAAATTTGGCATTTCCATAATTATTACTGAACCACGGTGGTGGAAATGCAAAAAGAAACGGTGCAATTAGTGACGTTATATTAAGGCAAGCGCCTTGGGCTTACGCCGCGAAATTCAAAAAATGAGACATTGACACGAATTTTCACTTCTAATAAAAAAAAAAAACCTGTTAAATCCAAATGAACAAACGGGGGGTAAGTGGAGAGTATTTCATCAATCTAA
This sequence comes from Dermacentor variabilis, assembly GCF_050947875.1. Classification (NCBI taxonomy): domain Eukaryota; kingdom Metazoa; phylum Arthropoda; class Arachnida; order Ixodida; family Ixodidae; genus Dermacentor; species Dermacentor variabilis. The sequence continues at coordinate 73,316,478 of NC_134574.1, read as the reverse complement.
TCTGATTGAGTGCTTCTCATTAGTGTTCCTTCCAGTTAGTCGTTGTAGTCATCGTGCTCGATAGTTGGTGCCACTAGAGATACCGTGCCAATGGGGCCACGATAAGATCACGGAGAAAGCGGTCGGTGATGCTGAAGCCAAAGCTTTGCACATCTTCAATGCAATATATAAGTATGCATTGACGTGTCATGTTACCTTGCTCCTGCGCCTCAATCATATCTATACGAGGACGGCAGTAAGCGGAAATACACACCCTGAGAGTATCTGCGCAGCAGGTTTAAAGGAATAGAATTGGTACTGCGATGGCAAGGCTCAGAAAGAACACCGTTATGTAGTAGCCCGAGAGTCCTTTCATCTTCTTCATAGGTTACAACATCACCTGCGCATCTCTGATAGCATTTCGCGACGAAATACCTAAAAGATGGTCTGTAAGACGTCATGAACCGTCTCTGATTTGTATGCGCAAGTGGCGCAATGCTTTACCATGGTGGCCAAATTTATTGCTTTACTTTAGGAATGGTGGCGTCAGTATTGCAGCGTTTAAGTAGTTTCTGACTAATGTGCGATATAATAAGGCTGCCAAGCAAATCATGCCCGATTCATTGCTTTTCTAGTTAGCTTAAACGCAGGAGTGCTTTGTGGGCTCATTTTCTAGAGCGGGGGCTTTTCTACACTAACTCTGCTATAAGCCCTTCACAATGGGTCAACATTTTTCGGGCCACCCCCCCCCCCCTTCACCTGTGTGTCATGCGAGTTCACGAAAACTGTGAAAACGCCCAATCAGATATGATATGTGGGCATTGGTTATGAATGGTTAGGCAAACCAAAATAAAAGTTATCCTTTCTCATTCGACGCTTGTTTGCTGTTAGCCATCTGCTATTGGTCGAAAGTTTTCGGGCGGCGCCCACTTCGCCTTTCACACGACTTCACCCGCGAAAACACACCGCGTCAAAGCGACGTGTACGCGTTAAAGATGCATTAACCTTCGGAACATTTTTTTTCTTTTATATAGCCAGAGACTGCTCCATTCCAGAAAGAATACAACATGGCTTCCTGCCGATCGCTCAGACACTGTGTACTCGAACCTGCCGGAGAGCATGAATTTAGTAAATTAGAACTTTTGCGAGGCAGTACAACGTTGCAGAGCCCTTTCAGCCTGGTTGGTTTGCCTCAAACTTAATACAAATAAATAACACCAAATCCAGACTTGTCTGTTTTCGCAACCCGCACAAAGATGTACCAAGCGTCGCTTCCATATATTTACACCATTCATATTGCTCTGTGTGCTCTTGTCAACCTATAGCTAGCGTCCAGTCGGTTAAGTATCTTGGTGTGCACATAGACAGTGATCTGACGTGGAATACTCATTTGACCCACATTTGTAAGAAACTTAGAAGTGTTGCATGTTTGTTGTTTAATTTAAAAACCATGATGCCTTTTTCTATCAGAAAACTAATCGCCCAGGCTCTGGGGTATAGTGTTTTAAGATACGGTATGTGTTGTTTTTTTAACTGCTCTTTCACATGGAAATCTCGAGTTAATAGGATTTTGAAAAACATCGCTACAAGCGTCCTCTACATGCCACAGGAGAATTTGCCCAGCAGTGTCTTTAGAACAGCCGGTTCACCTTCTTTTGAGAATCCTTTTAAACAAATCTTAGTACTTAAATATTTTTGGAGCAGTGCATACAGGCACATAAATACGAAACCGGTACCGTTGAGACATGTTCCTCGTTATCTTAAACCGAGAGTGCGCACTCACTACGGTAAAGCAACAAGACGCTATTATGTTCCTGCTATCTTCAATGAACTACTGGACGATGTATTTTCTTTGTCCACCCGCAAAACACTGAGAGTTGCTGTTCAAGCATTAGAGAACCTTTAATATGTACTGATGTTACTAGTGCATCTTTGATAATGTGTGATGGTTGTGCCAAATGCACAACCAGCTTCTGATGGAGTTCTGGTGTGGCGCGTAGATTGCCGCGGCTGCCGGTTGTCGCCGCACAAGCCCTCTTGTGGCTTCGGCGCTTCCGTTTTGTATACTGTTTTAACTATACTGAATAAAGATTATTATTATTATTATTATACGACATTACTCTGCCAACTCTTCTTTGCTGAGGATCCGTTGCAGCGGCATTCTTAACCTTCCATTGCACGACGCCGCGATTCTCGCACAGCCAGCGCAAGCAAAGCCTGTTTCACATGAAAGCGAAAATGCTCGCGATTCCTGCCACCGCGACGCAGAAACCTGTTTCGAGCGGCGGCGGTTTCACTAGCGGCTGGAACGGCGAGGTTCGGGCAAGTTCGAATTTCATTGCGTTGGCAGCGCGGCAGAAGCGCTTCCGAACCACTGACGGCACGCCTCGCCACGTGACCAGTGGACGACTAGTGCGGGAAAGCCTGCGCATAGGACGATGCTTATTTACATGCTACTTGCTAATATGAGCTGTGGAGATTCCCACTCTGAATGCCAGGGTGACATCCTGAATATGCATCCCCGTGGCCATGTACCTAGCAGGAAGCGAAGAAGTGAAGCTGGCGTACTCGGATCTGCGATTTATCAATGGAGGTACTATAGGTACGGCGCAGTACCTATAGTACCTCAGAGTCATTGCAAGTCGTGCGCGTCACGGTATGGGTTCCCGCACAAAGAAGGGCTTGGGGAGCAACCCTTCAATGAGGGCATGGAGCTCCTCAAACTTTTCTGCCAACATCCCATAATACTCCTGAAAACACACGCTGTCGGCGTTTTTGAGCAGCGGGATCTGTACAAAAATATTGCAAAGTGCTATTTCTGTGCAAACACAACCCACCGCGGTGTGGAACTAGGATTCCTCCTTCTGATTCACCCGGATAGATCTCATCCACTATCGCCGTGGAACCCGAAGTTCGAGCAGAGCCTTCTTTTTTTAAAAAAAGAAAGCGAGCAAACGGAGATGCATGTAAGATTCATCATGTGGCTCTCATAAGCCCATCTCCGTTTACACGCTAGCGTCCGATGTGACAGAGTACCGAGCTGCTCGCGAGTTTGTGCGCCGCATATGCGCATTCTTTTACAAAATCAACGCAAAAAGTGAAGAGCATGATTTAGATACTTAGAAGGCAAGACATGGATCTATAAATTAAAACTTTTAGAAGCAGGGACAAAACAATGCTGACGTTGGTAGTCGCAAACTACCGAAACTAGCCGAAAGCCCCGTGTTTTTTTGTCAGCAACATTGATATTCGCAGCGGTGGAAAACACGGGGTGGCGACGCTTATGAAACAAAACCTCGTGAAAAGCTTCGCAGGCTCAATCGCTTACATGTGGAACAGGCTTAAGGGACGGCAGTCGAATGGCAGACGTCGCCACCACCCTCCTTATCCAGGAATCTGTTGTCACTGCGCTGGCTCTGCCCTTCGACAACCTCTCCACTTTAACGGGCTCCTCGGATGTTGTGAGCCAATTATATAAGAAAAACTGCTCAATGTAGAGAGTGTTATTTGTTTTGAAAGCAACCAAAAGTACATCCTTTAAATGAGGATATCGCTTGATTGGGCTATTTGGATAACGCTGCGTGTCCGCGCCCTGTGCTTGCGTCGGCAGTGGCGTAAATGTGCCGACAGGCGATTGGAATAGTTTTACATTATAGGACTCCTGGTCCAACTGTTGGGACCAGCCTCTGTACTAACATGTGAAAAAATTACTACACAAGCTTTTTTTTTTACTTTTCTGTAATTAGATCGGTCAGGAGGAGGAATATTATGGGGACGACTTACACCGAGAAGCTGGCGTCCATCACTTCCTAAAGCAAACAAAATTGAAATTGTGTTAGCAAATGAAGTAAAATTAGGAAACAAGAGCGCATTAAAGGAAACAGTGGCAGATATCAAGCCAAGCTCGTCGGGGCGAGCTATGTCTGCTCTTGAAAATATGTGTGCAAAATAAGAGGCAAAAGTGCAACTCGACAGTAAATCTAGTAGGAAAGATAAATATTATGTTGTTACGGAAGGAGCCAGTTTAAAATGTAAAAAAAAAATGACACTGTGATGAACAGACCTACAACAATTGTTTGAAGATGCAGATTAAGAGGAAGCTTTAGCTCGAGTGCTCCTATCCAAATATATGTGAAAGGAGAATTCGTTTTTCTCGGCAGCCACTGCCCCGAATTGACGGAGCTTTGTTTCATTTAAAAGAAAAATTATAATGTAGTGACTGTTGGTTTCCTAATTTCGATTTAGGTCGTTAACTTTTTACTGAAAACTGGCAAAAATCGACAATTTTTCGTAAACGAAACTATGAAGTTTATCATTCCGTAACTTATCAACGACAAATGATATCGCAATTGTGTGAATCGCATCTAATAATACCTTTAAAGCGGTCAACATTGATTTGCTACACACGAATTTCAAAAATTTCAGTTATATGTAAACACATCTTTAGCAGAACCCGTGTACACAATGTAACAAATTCACGTAAGATATAAAATAGCATACCAATTTTTTCCGCTTTCAATGACCTAGTGGAAGTCGTTTACAGAACGAGGATATCGGTTCTTGATTCGGAGCCATTAATTTGTAAACTTCGTGCTTCTATGTTTTTTCAAACTTCCGAACACTTGAAAATTTTTTAACAAAATTTATGTCCTAATTCGAAATTTCGCTCACAGCAGTCACCAGAATTTAACTTTCCCTCTCAAATGCAACAGATTTCATTAAGATCGGTCCAGAAAACCGTTTCTTGCGTTATGCATGTATTTGAATAGGCCGCGTCGAACTAGGGCCCGAGCTAAAGCCTACTCTTAACTACTTGTGACGATTCTGATTCTGGACAAATTATACAGGTTTTTAACTAAAATGAATCTATGTTAGACTAATCTGCAAGGTTATTTCCAATGGTTGCACGAGAGATCTTATGGATCAGATGTCAGATTTAACTATCACATGACCGCAGTTAATCAAAAAACTAATGCCAGGTATTTTCTGCACAAATAATTAGGGGCACAATTTGGGCATAGGCTGAAGCAATGTTTCGGTGACCAACTGTTATTTACAATATTTCACTATAGAGGTGGCGGGCCTGCGGAGACCTGCCCCAGTAGCTAACCGAAGCGTTCTGCCGCTACCTACACGTTGACAGTTACATACCTGCTCCTGAAAATGTATTAGAGTGATTGCTGAATGCAAAAAACAATGCTTCGCGCTGTGGCAATGCAAGGTTACTGACCTCAAGTACATATAAAATTATCCTGAGTTTCCTCCGGCAATAAATTAAACTCTTTGTGCTGGAACAGGAAATGAACCCTAAGAAATTTAGGTTTGAAAACACGTGCACAGCATATCCCGCATTTCTCGGTGCTTCCAGGGCTTCATTTTCAGATTGTAACTTGCACAATAACTTACAAGAAATTGCCATCACAACATTATTTTCTGCGAACTGACTCTGTATATATTGCAATATTTTTTCCATATAGATAAGCCACGAAAGCTTCTTTTTTATTGTATGATGCCACAATGGCTTATGGACTACGATGATTTTCTGCTCCGTACGGGGTCGGGCGTTTCGCTACCACCCGCTTTCTACACACCGAAGGGCACATAATACAGGTGCATCATTCGTAATCTTGATTGGAAGCGCGTTAAACGAGACCTGGTACTAGAAATTATTCGCAATAAATATTGCTTACATCAATTTCTACGTAAAATTTGTTGCTTTAGATAGTTAGGCCCATTGCTTTAAACTGGAGGACTCTTCACAGGCCTACAATCTTTAACGTATATTTTCAAACTCAAAATAATAAGAGCTGGCAAAGGAAAAAACGTTTTTCACATCGTCTTATAACTATCTTATTGGTTTTGACCAGTACAACCGTACAGTTATTTATTATGGTTGTGTAATCAAACTCACGTCCACTCCTTGTGTGGTCTAGTGAAAATCCCCTGTAGAGAAAAAAAACACACATATGTTGGTGTGATGTCACCAGGTAGTATGACTGTAGGTGAAGTTATTCTGACAAAATATTTTGGTCTGTGCGTCATATGCAGAGCCTGCTATCTGCCACATGCATTGTCTCGGTTCTCAAATGTTCACATTATTTCATCACTGCTGAGATTACTGTACAAATGCAGCTTAAAGAATGATTTAGGCGCGTTTCAACCTCTTCATTTCTAGTATAGTATCAGTGAGAAGGCATTGCCTGAACTGTGAAAGACAAAATTAACTTTTATTACGAGAACCTGTGCCCACAAAACAGGCTACACTTATAGCACAACGATAGCGGCAAACACGATCGGCGATCGTCGAAAATCTGATCAGCGGGTCAAGCACGTCGGCTTTTATACAGCAGTCATCGAATGTTCCAGGCTAATCGTTGGGACCCGCATGCCTTCCACAAGGTTCTACAGCATTCGAGCCCCGCGATGAAATCGGATAACACAAGGTTCGGCGACAACGGACAGTGGATAGAAGTATCGATAACTTTCCAGAAACTTCGGATACATGCAGGCGCGTCCCGCGCTGTGCGATAACATTTGTTAGGCGGAAAGATAAAAACACGTGTCAATACCCCCCTCTTAGATAGCATCGACCCGATGCTGCAAACAAACGAAAGTAATAAAGAAAAGCACTCGTAGCAAAGAAAACAACAAAATAAGGAAGTTCGTTAGTGTCCGTAAAGGGTTTAAGACGCACCACCTGGACCACTTCAGATCGTGCGCGGCGCCGCTGTGAATGCGAAATGCCGTCTGGCACGACCTCATAGTCCAGAGCGCCAATACGTCGGATGACCTTGTAGGGTCCGAAATATCGTCGCAGTAGTTTCTAACTGAGTCCTCGTCGGCGTATCGGCGTCCATACCCAAACACGGTCGCCGGGCTGATACTCGACAAAGCGTCGTCGGAGATTGTAGTGTCGGCTGCCGGTACGCTGCTGGTTCTTGATCTGTAGGCAGGCGAGCTGTCGAGCTTCTTCGGTGCGCCGGAGATATGTAGCGACGTCAAGATTCTCTACGTCAGTGACCTGCGGCGGCATAGCGCCGGCTTCATCGTAGGGTTCCTGCCGTAAACCAGCTTAAACGGGGTGATCTGTGTTGTTTCTTGCACCGCCTTGTTGTAAGCGAATGTTACGTACGGCAGGCCGGCATCCCAGGTCTTGTGTTCGACGTCGACGTTGCTAGCATGTCGGCGAGGGTCTTGTTCAGGCGCTCCGTGAGACCATTTGTCTGCGGGTGGCACGCAGTTGACCCCCTGTGGCTTGTCTGACTGTATTGCAGAATGGCTTGCGTGAGCTCGGCTGTAAAAGCCGTTCCTCTGTCGGTGATGGGGTCTTCTGGAGCACCATGTCGCAGCAAGATGTGCTCGACGAAAAATTTCGCCACTTCGGCTGCGCTGCCTTTCGGTAGAGCTTTAGTTTCAGCGAAGCGGGTAAGATAGTCCATCGCCACGACGATCCACTTATTTCCGGAAGTTGATGCCGGAAACGGTCCCAGCAAGTGCATCCCGATCTGCTGAAAAGGTCGGTAAGGAGGCTTCGTCGGCTGTAGTAATCCCGCTGGCCTTGTCGGTGTTGTCTTGCGTCGATGACAGTTTCGACATGTCTTGACGTAACTGGTGACATCGGCGGTTAGGCGCGGCCAGTAATACCGTTCTTGTATCCTCGATAGCGTCCGAGAGAAACCGAGGTGCCCAGCTCTCGGATCGTCATGTAGGGTGTGCAGTACTTCTGGACGCAGCGCAGGCGGAACAACAAGAAGGTAGCTGGCGCGGACTGGTGAAAAGTTCTTCTTCACGAGTAGGTTGTTTTGAAGCGTGAACGAAGACAATCCACGCTTAAATGCCCTAGGGACGGCGTCGGTGGGCCCTTCCAAATAATCGACGAGGCCTTTTAACTCCGGGTCCCCTCGTTGCTGCTCAGCGAAGTCTTCCGCGCTTATTATTCCAAGGAAGTCGTCGTCATCCTCGCCATCTTGCGGCGGCGGGTCAATGGGGGCGCGTGATAGGCAATCGGCATTCGAGTGTTTTCGTCCGGGCTTGTAGGTTTCAGTGATGTCGTATTCTTTTGGTCTGAGGCTCCACCGCGCCAGCCGTCCTGAAGGGTCGTTTAAGTTCGCTAGCCAACACAACGCGTGATGGTCGCTGACCACATTGAATGGCCTCCCATATAGGTAAGGGCGGAATTTCGCTGTGGCCCAAATGATGACGAGGCATTCCTTTCAGTCGTTAAATAATTGCCTTCCGCTTTTGACAGCGACCGGCTAGCATAATATATCACCCGTTCAAGTCCGTCTTTCCTCTGGACTAGGACGGCACCGAGACCTAGGCTACTGGCGTCAGTGTGGATTTCTGTATCGGCGTCCTCGTCGAAGTGTGCAAGTACCGGCGGCGACTGCATGCGTCGTTTGAGTTCTTGAAATGCATCGGCCAGCGGCGTTTCCCACTTGAACTCGACATCACATTTGGTTAGATGTGCTAGCGGCTCCGCGATGCGTGAAAAGTCCTTGACAAAGCGCATGTAGTAGGCACACATGCCAAGAAATCTACGCACTGCCTTCTTGTCGATGGGTTGCGGTAACTTTGCGATGGCAGTTGTCTTCTGCGGGTTGGGGTGGACTCCAGATTGGCGGATGACGTGGCCTTGAAATAGAAGCTCCTCGTAAGCGAAGCGGCACTTTTCCGGCTTCAGAGTAAGCCATCCATCCATCCATCCATCCATCCATCCATGCATCCATCCATCCATCCATCCATTCACCCACCCACCCACCTACCCACGCACCCACCCACCTAGTTTGTCCGCTTTTTTAAATGAAGCCTGACGCGGAATGTCTGAAAAGAAGCAACAGGATGGATTTATTGAATGTTCTTGGCTTGGACATCTTTTGCAGGAGGCTCCAGAAGGTGCCCTGCCTTATGACGCTTCGTTAATGTTTGCGCACCCATACGCTAAACAAACGGTCTTTAAGGGACGCACACCTTGCGTCGCAAGAACTGATGGTCTTTAAGGTACGTAAGGGGCCGAACGCTCTTTTTTTACTGTCAGATCATTTTTAACTGCCTCAGGAGCATACTGAAGTAATGTTCGCCATAGATATAAGTTTCAAACGCGATGGTGAGACAGTGCAGTGCTGTGCCGATAGGACAGCAACCGACACAGTCTCATAGCCTACTGCAGTACGTAAGCGTGTTAGCCTAATGTGTTGCCGTTTGTTACGCGCTACAAAAACAGTAGCTTCGTGCGCTTTTCTGTTATGGATGAGCCGAGTATTTGAATCGAGGTATTTAATAATGATGTCTGATTATGCAGAGCAGGGGGGCTCACTGACCGGTTGTGTTTGAAAGGGCCGTATCATACAGGCCGGTTGGCCGGGTATTGCAGTGCATGCACCGCAATACATTTACTAGTGATATAGGGTGAACGTTGCTATTCATTGGCCCAAAGACAACCGTGAAGCGGCCGACAATTTTCCTCACGACAAGGCGATAGCAACAACGATGACTGTAAGCGGGCCAGCAGTTGGGCGAAGAAGTTTATTGAGAGGTAGCATGGCGCTTAAAAGGAAAGCAACGTGACTCCGCAGATATCGTGATGACAGGCGATTGGTGGCGTCTACTGATTCGGCCACGCTACCATGAGGACGGCGTCAAACGTCCTCGTCAGCATGTGGTAAACTATTATCGTCATTGCAAACCGTGTTTTGAAGTTATAAAAGGTCTCGCAGTAAAATATTGCTTATCAGTGCATAGCCGAATAGGCCCCTAAAAATTAAACGTATATTGTGGAGCCTCAGGGTTAACTGTGGTATTCCTAGGACATTTTCTCGATGTACCAACTATAGGTTTATGGAAAAGCCGTCTTGTTGCAGAAGGTATAAGCGCTTGAGATAGTGAGAAGGGTCACTAAGCACTTCCTCGTTCGAATCGCCGGTATATAGCGGTCGGGGTTTGTAGGGCATAGTAACTTTCCACAAGACGTGCACTAACGACTCAAGGCCCAGTACTGAAGAGTGCATTGAAGGGGAATATCTCTTATTGAATCTAGAATGATGCGATCGGTAATCCGTCCTAAAGACTGAATAATGGCATAAGTATGGCATTTACACTAATTATAAAGGGAAAGGGCTTGGTGCACTGATGTATTTTATATAGATATGGCTATTATATAAATAAGTAAACCACGTAGGTTAGCAGATAAATTAGAACGGGATGATTAAATTCTGTAGTTCTTACAACAAAATAATACAGATCGTTGTGCTATGTGTTCTTCAGACCGCCATATTTTGCAGTTCCTCCGCTCTCCCCAAAAATGGTAATTTCACCAGCACCTATAGATTTCATCAGCAACTATAGATTCAAAGTTGCTAACATGCAATAGTATTATTCCAGGAAGAACATGACGGCAACATAACTTACATGACTCTCATAATTGAGCTGATACTTACCCGCATTGCAATATGCAGAGCGTCTTCGAGTTAAAAGAGTTTTCGGCCATGAATTTTGCTACTCCACTGCAGATAGTATATTTCTCACAAGTACCATTCGTTATGTTGTAGAAGTATTGATATTTAATTGCTCGGTTTGACCCTGCTTCACACGGGCTTGCTCGACTCTTCTCGCAGATTGAAGCATCTTCATCTGAAGTCATGTGAATGTGAAGTACATGCAGGACGTTGATTTAATCAATACTAAAATGACGCACTTACACTGAGCATTGCCCAAAGTGGTTGTTCGTTCGTGTATTCTTGAAGCTTTTCATTAGGCAACGTTATCAGTGACAAGAAGCATTACTCACACCACAGATTCAATTAACATATTACCAAGTAACGAGAAGACTTGCCTAAAAAAAGTGAGCACTTTACAGACAGGTTATGCGGCGGAATAACTGCACCTATTACTATTTTACTCTACAGCATTTCTACATGAGAGCGGACGATGCTAGCGGCACTGCGACAAAAAACGACAACGCAAATTTTGCCCTCTGTGATATTCTCCATCTTGGTCGGTGCGTAATGAGTCCACATTACTAAGTATATTTGGTACAAATATAATGATGCCTATTTAGCTACCACGTAGGGAAATATCTGTTTCATGTTCGTCTATAAAATCAGCTTTACCAGATGTCTTCAAGGGGTGTACAGTAGCACGATTAAAAGGCGGGGCAGAAGAAGACACACCGGTACACACACACGGCGCTAACAAGTTAGCGCTGTGTGTGTTCTTATGTGTCTTCTTTTGTCCCGTCTTTTAATCGCCTTACCGTACGCCCTTGAAGATGCATTACCAAGAAGCCCACATTGCAACCCTCGTATACCAGGTGGCATAGATTTGTTAAGAACGATGGCAATGGGTGGCAATAAAAGCAAACGAAAGACACAAAATTGTTCCTGGCGGGTCACACTAATAACTTTTATGACGCATTAATTTCAGAATTACTAACTTTAATTTACGGTGTGTATTTACTTTTTAATTATACCAATTATTTTACAATATGTAGCTACTGATTTACATTGCAGACAGCTGTTTTAAATTGACTGTATTAGTGTTAGTAAAAAGCTTTTCCGCACACACCTGAACTGGAGCTTTCTGGTGAAGCAGGTTACACCTAATGGGGACCGTGCGGGGGAATACTTTCATCATTATAAGGTGGCACACTTTCTCACATACTAGCACGTCTTTTTTTATTTATACCTGTTTTATTGTATAAGATCCTTGCCTTCTTTCAGTGATGCAGAATTCAAGTGCACTCTGAAGGCGAGTAATGAAGGCGGATATAAAGAAATCGAATTAGAGAAGACGACAGCCTGCTGACACCACCGCAGCTGTGTAGTGCACATGGTCTGACGCTTGACTGACACCTGTTAGCAGTGTAGGCAAGGAAGAATAGGACTTGTTGTTAATTGATTTTGTTCATACTGGGAGGTAAAAAAATATATACTGCGCGGAATTTAAGAACGCAGTGGGGGACACGGACAAGCGCTTGTCTGTGTCCCTTACGGCTTCCTTGTCTTGAATTCCGCGCAGCCCATTTGTTCCTCAGGGAAGGAGGAGAAGTGACGGAAAGGTGACAGAGATAGGAAGGAAGAAACTGCGCAGATGTGGCGCCTCTCTTGTTAATAACTGCTCTAAGAACGTCATACACTCTCGGTAGAGAGGCGGTGAGCTACAAATATTGCTGCGCTTGCTAGCATATGGCAGCCCATCTTTTACGTTTCCCAAGCTAACTTCTCCAAGAGGTCTATAACGGCGAGCACATTATAGGCCTCACAAGTTACGTCTCAATGCCGCCCTTGGCTCCCCTTTTCTTCTCTCGACTTGCTGTCAGCGTTCCGTTTCTTCGTTTTGCTATTGTACTCTGTTTTATTCTACACCTGTCCTCTCTCTCTGTCTCTCGGTTGTTTTACTCTGTTTCGCACTTTTGCACACTGCGCCAGCTCTCCTCTCTTTCGCTACAGTAACCTCACGCAGAAACAGGCTTCTCTTGATAAGCAATTCAGTTTTTACTACGGTGAAATACTCTGTGAATCGGCGCCTCCACGTGCTCTCAGCGCCATATATGTCTTCAGTCATGTGCACTTCATCTAGACAACATTGTGCCGCTGTACGCAGAACACGCAATCGACAGCTTTCTAGTTTGCATCTACATGCAACTAATTAGCGCTAAAATAAACAACAGTCGCTGGAATATAATGCAAATATAATATTCTGATGCCAGGCCGCATTTCATCTACGAAGGATGTCGACAATTATTTGTCCCATTGCAGTCTAATGTAATATGAGTGAACATCAAGAGATGCGTATATTTTCGATGCAAAGAAAAGGCTAAGACAGAGTTCGTCTTAACTGAACTGCAAAATGAAGGCAAGCCGTGGGTCTCACATAGTTCTGACATTCAGGTGCCTTCAGCCGTAAAAGGCTACCAGAGAGGCCACTCGCATGTTCGTGTGTCTTTCACGCCTCGGAACGAATCGTTTACGTAGACCGGGAAACATAGCGCAAAAATTTTGACACAGGGACAAGCAGAACACAGGACGAGCGCTAAGCACGTTTACGTAGCCCAGAATAACTTTTTGTTTATTTGTGAAATTGTAGGTGGCCGTACTTTAGTATGTTCAATGTTAAGGCATGCCACAATAGGTGGAAGTGAGGCACCCGCTGCTGTGTGAAATATTAGGTAGTCCAACTGTCCGTCCAATCAGTAGTAGGTGCGACCTAGGCGTTGTTCTAGTAAAATTCTACCTTACGTAGAATAAGAGAGAACACGTTTTGAATACGACTTACTGACACAATATGCCGGACGGTAAGCCTCACTCGTTATATAAAACATTTTTCAATTGAGGGCCAAATATAAATGGATGCTAACAGTGTCAGTGGCAGAATAGGGTGTTCTTGGGCTACTCATGCCTCATTCGATAAGTACTGAACCACTAAGACGCTTCGTCAAGTGTTGTCCTGATTTTGTGAAGAATCTGGGTGAAGATAAGTCGCAGGCCTGCTGTTGAATTTGGCGCCTTTTGTATGCCAGCATCACAGTTAAACTGCTGTTAATACAATTTAAAAGACAAGACTGCATTTCATTTAAAATAACATTATTGAATATTATATCATAAAATCCGGCGCGACCGTCACCACCATTCATTACACATTGCTTTAAGATCTCTCCTTCTCTAGAATGACAGAGCTCCGATCACAGCGTAGAGAATACTGTGTTGTTGTTTTTTTACTGAGAAATGTTAGCATACACTGTTGTCAATGCTGGTATGATTGTGCATCGAGTTGCACTTGTAGAGGCGGTACTTAACGCGACCCGTGTGCTTGATTCACTTTACGTCTGTAGGTTTCGCGCTATTTGTTCTTTGACAAGAATGCAAATCAACGCCGAACTCAACATAATTTGCTCGTTCTTCGAAGCTATTCTGGATGATATTCAATTCCCTCAGCGCAAATGCCCGAAGCGGCGATGCAGTTCATAACTTCGATGAAACAGCCAAACCTGATAATTTCTGCTAGTGCGCTAGTGAAGCATGGGTGTCAGGCCCACAGGAGGCCCGTACGCGATCCCAATAGGCAGAAGACCGAGGCAGCGCAGGTATAGTGTATGTTTTAAAATTAGAGAAAACGATACGGACTTTCATGAGTACGCCAAAATGTGTCGCCTGACGAGGGCTTCAACACTGACATTCACTTCCGTTCTCCCCGCTGGGTCACGAATAATATTGTGCTCCGTTTGCGTTTCCTCGACAGGCCCGTATATTTACAAGTATAAACGCTACACAGGCCGAAGTTTCAATCTGTATCGCATGCGTTTACTTTGCCGCACTGTATTTACACTAGGTCATTTTGTTGACGTGTGTAGCGACAAATTTAGGAATGTTCCACGGTTTAATGTGCGCAAAAAAGGCGACTATGGTAACCGAAGCATTTGTCGAGTAATCCACGTACCTGGGTTGCAATGATTTGCACAATCAATGCGCGTGTCATAAACACCGTCGCGCAGGCATCCATCCCATAAGAAGTGTTGGCATCTCTTCGACGTACGATTGTAAAAATATTTTAAAATTGCTAATCCGCAGTATGCCTCATATTCCATTAGGGGTGTGGCGCATCCGGGTCCATTCGACTTCAGATTATTCGGCTTCGGTATGGCTGTAAGATGGAAAACGCAAAGCCATAGTTTCCTATATTCTCATATACTGTGTCGAGTAATGTAAACCATAACTTTAGATTTGTTCTGAAGGAAAGCAGGCCCGTGATACAGAGATTCAAATTTCCCGCTTTTAACATGTCACGAGTAAATTTTCTAGGGGTGATTTAATTTCAGTGAACGCATGAGGCGATATCTGTAGCCAGTACTACTTCTTCGAAGCAAATGCCAGATAACCTGTCAGGTTTGCAGTATGCGCTCTTGTTTTGTTAATAAATTATTGACACTTTAAAACCATTACTTCATCAATATTCCTGCGAGAGAAAAGATAACTGCAGCATTCGGTGGGCGCTTTTGAAGAAGAGGTGCAGGTTTCTCCTGGCCATATTGGCTGCGCTATGCCTGTGCTACTCGCCTTACTTGTAAATATGCGTACCTATACTTTATTTTGCAATACTTCTGGTGGAGCTACGAGGTACCCTTCGTCTTCGTCACCATCAAAAAAGCCCGGAACTCCAAAGTGGTCGCAGGGTTGTTTCCTCGGTAATGACCACTGATTAGGCCTTTCAGACTGGCTCTAATCATATATGTGAATTTTATTAGCCTGACGTTTCGTAGCCTGTCGCAGCACTGATGCACGCACCGCACCGGTACCTACAGGCGAAACAGCCATCCCCACCTTTTGTCCCCTTGTCGCTTCCTAAAGATCCAGTCACATTTCGTGTCACAGATGACGTGGACGTAGATGTGTGGATCTCATGGTATGAGCTGCGCCAGCAAACAAAACAGGTGGGACGATATGCTTATGCTGGTGACTGGGGTATTTTATCTTAAAAGGACTACGTGCGTCTGGTACGAAACGCTTGAGAACGACCTGGCCTGTTGGCCCTATGCACATAAAACCGTAATGACTTCTTCGGCAAGTCCTTCGGTCATCAGCTACCCGCTAAACAAAATAAGTATCCATTGCAATAACAAATTAAATAAGTTATGGGGTTTTACGTGCCAAAACCACTTTCTGATAATGAGGCACGCCGTAGTGGAGGACTCCGGAAATTTTGACCACCCGGGGTACTTTAACGTGCACCTATATCTAAGTACAGGGGTGTTTCCGCATTTCGCCCCCATCGAAATGCGGCCGCCATGGCCGGGATTCGATCCCGCGACCTCGTGCTCAGCAGCCGAACCCCATAGCCACTGAGCAACCCCCACGGCGGGTAATAACAAATAAGCAGACAGCTATACGAAGTAAGCATAGTAGTTTTCTCGGTCACATAAACTGCTGAAGGTTCGCTTACTAACTAAATTAAGAAGTGTGGTTTCACGCTGTGCAGGCATGCATGAACACATCTGACTCGATGACCAAGCGCACTGGCTGTCGAAATGCTGGAAGAAGAAAGCGTGGTAGCAGTAGCGAGCGATTTGACCTTCGTGCTGCCTCACGCATCAGGACAAACCAATCGGCAGGAACAGAGAGCACACGAAGCGATTAGCCCTCGATGCACCTAGACTCTGTACTCATCGCAGATCGTTTTGAAAATAGGGCCCGGGCTCCCGCGCATGGCCGCGCCTACGCAACATCCGTTGACGGAGTAGAACTCGTGCCCGTCCTTCCCTCTCCAGTTGCATTCCGCTCGACACAAGACGGCGCGCTCCTTCCCCCTTCTCGTACCTTGGTGGCACGGGTTTGAGCTGCCGTCGTCGGCTCATCCTTGCACGCTTTCACTCGCGCACCGCGCATACTCACGCATACGGTACGCGGCGGCTGTGTTATCGCCCTTGGACTTTATACGCAACATGGCAGCAATGGTGACGGCTTCAATGCACCTGGAATGTCCATATACTTGCCATCCCAAAACCAATTCGCAAAATACACGTTGCCGCAGGTAGGGAACGATCCCACGTCATCGCATTATGAGTGCGATGCTCGCACGCGTAATGCGAAGACGTGGGTTCGTTCCCCATCTGCGGCAACTTCTTTTTGCATTCACTTTCATTGCCATTAATTTGAAATTTCTGTAATTAATTCAGTAGATACGAGCAATTTCCCCTACGTTTGCTTGGTGTGTTTGTTTGTTGGGTTCTCATGATATTCCTTGATGGATGGTGTTCGTAGCTGCTATCGACGATAAAAGTTAGTGTACACCGCGGCTCATAACCCGTGGATGTGTAGCATATGACTAGACTGTTACATCATGGTCTATCTATCTATTACCAAAGAAAACAGCTGCAATCACTCTTACACCTAACAGTGAGGCAATTGCAATTGAATGATTGATATACGTGGTACCAACAAGATTATAATTGTAATACTTCATTGCTGACTTTTAGGGGAAGTGTCATCTGATGAAAAGGCGATTTCGACGGAACAGGGGTATAACCATTGTGATTAGACGTGAATGCCTTGCATAAAAAGCGTAGTCAACGAAAATAAAGAACTGTAAGTAATTTGAATTGAAAAATAGGTCATACAGTACTTATGCTAAAAGCAACATATTTCAATAAGTTACCTTTAACGCACTTTTGAACATTGACATATTTTACAAGAGATAAAAACCTTGCATTGTTACAACTAGAACATCCGGTGGTATCCTCTCCCATTCGACAATGACATTCCTTTTATAAGCAGTTAGGTTGAAAAAGTATGCTCCATGTTGGAGCATTTTATTCGACGATATTGTGTTTATGGATGCAAAGGCGTGTAGACAACAGCTGATATTTGTGATATTTTGATAAATCAAAGGAGCAATAATGTGTGTATATGTCCATGTGTATGCTTGGATCGAGGTTGAACTATATTAAAGATAAGCATGTCTCTGCGTTCAACGTTATGAAACTTAACGGAAAAGGGAAGCAAAGGTATGCCGAATGAACGGCAATACAGTGACGTTCAAACTGTGTCAGATAAATACTGCGCTAACATGAATATTAGGAAGACTATTGTCGTGCTCGGAATATCGAGTCAGAGCTATCATAGTAGGCGGGGTTGGGAGGGTTAACGAGGTAGGACAAACAGCTTACGGCTCAATATGATGCGTGAGCACAAATACATTGGCGCTAACCTGCCTGAAGTTGTTCTAACAGCTCCGAGCCTTCGATGTTAGACAGTCTCACACAAATATGGCGACTAGACTACGTAAAGTGTGAGTTTGCATTCTTGCGCAAGAAATATCCAGCAGTGCCTCCAAATGCCGTATAGCCGCAAACATGGTTATGTACTCTTAGAATTATGCTCAATATACACACCCTTCGATAGATTGATGCACCAGAGCTCAATAGAGTAATCGAGGAGCTAAAAACGTTAATCGAATGTGGACGACATAGCCTTGAGCATCGAAGACAAGCCTTGCACCTACGAAGTCTGGCAACTCAGCAAAAATTGTGCTACTACGTTGGCTATAAATTAAACAATGGCGATATTTTGTCGCCATAGGCTTCTGTGGATTTACGCTCTCATGAGGCCGTTACCCAATGCACGTCTGCGCCGCTCATGTACCAGAGCCATGTCTGCCGTTCGTGAAACCAAACACAAGCCCCCGCTATTTGCCTAACGTGGCTACTGCGAGGGGCTTCAAGGAATGGAGTGTGTGAGACGCTGAGATCACGCTTGAAATCATTTGCATTTAGTTCAAAATGTGAAGAATTACGCTGTCTCAGTAATATCGTGCAGCCGTAGTCTCATTGTACGATGTGCTTCAAAAATTGTTAGGCATAACTAACCCTTAATCAGTTTTTGATACGTAAATTGGATATCTTTCGTGTGTGCATGGGGCAAATGGCTAGTAAAAACGCGTCGTAATGTACTACAACGTATACAATGCGCAATAGTAATTGTATTTGAGCGGCACGATTCTTCCTTAGACAAAACCACACGAACAAACATAAAACCAATGCAAAAGAACGTAGGCTAAATATTATCACGTTTATCAAACATGTAGATATATTAACATATGGAAAAACGAAAATAGACTATAGGGTAACCGGCTGCCAGTGCGAGCCAAACGCCCCACTTGCGCTATATGCGTGCGGCGCTCCATCATGTAAAATACCGTGGTGGCCTTCCTATCGTGCAATTTCTCAGGTATATGTGCATGTGTATAAGTGTATCCCTAGCCGGACAGTGGCCCTTACGGCCAAGGCAGCGGATGCGGAAAGTCCTTACTACTTCAGTCGTAAACTGAGGGCTAGGCAACTGGCCAACAAACCATCTTATACTCCCTCGGCTGATCAATACTTCCAAATTCGATGCCCCTCGCTGTGGAGTCAGCGTGACGAAAACAGGCATCCTAGAGGTCGCACATTTATCAATTTAGTTTGAAAACATATACTTACTTCAATGAGGGCAAATGAAAAACGCCGAGGAAGCTGGCAACTGCCATCAGAATGTGCGCAAAACTTGCCTACCTTCAGAACCCTAGATAGAAGCAGACTTTGAAGCAAAAACTTCAACGTCCATCATTGCCTGTGCGTTATTTTGGATTATCAAAGCATGGCGACAAGTATAAATTTTTCGCATTTAGCAGTCTCTTCGGTCTTTTGTATAACATAACGAAGCGTCACCATAGTCATCTTTATTGTGTTGAATGGCTACTTGCTGTTACGTTCCGCAGTTCGACGAAATGCCCTGCGGTGTGGTCATTCTTACAGTGAACGTTTGGTACAATGAAGTATTTCAATTAATTTTCCCTTTCAGAAATTTTGTTCCAATGAACAGTCATTACATTATTGTTGTAAGCAAGAAAGCCAGTCCAACATGAATGTGAAGATTGAAAAAGCATGGTGTGTCAAAAGAAAATAACATTTTGAGATTCCCACGGATCCCTTGTTCGAAATGTAGAGACGCCTAGCCAGAATATTAGCTTCCAATGCGAGATGCATTGCTCGAATCTCTACGTGATTCTGGCTGCCACAGGGCCTGTTCATTGTCATTCCAGCCACCTGTAAATTAGAGATTAAAAGTTAAGCAATATTGCTCGGGTATTCTCAGTGGCTAAGGCAAGAGCATCGTGCTACTTTAGCTCCTTACTCGACTTCTGATCGCAGTAGTGATTTCAGCGTTCTCTCTCTTTTGAGCAATAGTTCGACCACCAAAGAGTAAACTTCTTAACTGACGGTTGAGCAGTATAGAATTCTTCCGTCACTACAACATTACAGTATGTAGCTGCTGGGTGAAGCTAACAGCACAGACCACATAAAGGATTGCCCGAACAACCGGAATCATCCGCAGTAGAGTAAGATTAGTGTTGTGGATGTAGAAGCTAAAGGACCAGCACTCGTCCGTGGGCATGAATGAGATGAAGTAATCTTGATAGCCCATATCAACGATAACGTCGGGTATAGACATGATTTTAGCACTCCGTGGAACGCCACTCACAAAAACGGACATGGTGGCTTAAACGCGGTTTATGCAGATCTGGAAAGCGGTTTCTAATGACTTACAAAGCTTATGAGCAGCACAAAAAACTGATATCTAGAAAATGATGCGACCTAGCAACAACATGTTCATGTAGCATACACATACAAAACAGGCAAGACGCACCGACCAATCCATGGCCCGGCCTCAGCTCCTCCTCAGCATACCAATACTCCAGCGCTGAGAATATTGAGCATCCAGTGATCCCCTGTTATCGTTTCTAACGCGTCCTTCGATTAACTTGCCCTTCCCGAACTTGAAACTGTAGAGGTCGCCATAGTTCAGCCCTATTTGTTAGGCTGCCACCAGAGTGTGGCGCCTCCTGTGACCTGTGTTTTTGTATATATGTTCGGCCCCGATAAAGGAGGGGCATTCCCTTTTCGTCTAAGCAAGTGACGGTACGTGTCGGTCCGTTCCTGCGTGTTTGTGCCCCACGCGGCACCAACCACGCGACATGGTGTCAGGAGTGGCTGGATAACGTCCCCCTGCCTTAGCCCTCACCTGATAGGAAGGCACCAAGATGTCCCTCGAGACCGGCGAGCCGCCGAAACTGTACGGCGTCAAATTCCAGCCGCCGGCACCGTTCGACTTCGCGAACCCGCCAACGTGGGCGAGATGGCTCAGCCACTACGAAGACTACGCAGCGGTTTCAGGACTGGCGCAAGCGCCGGAAGACATGCAGGTACGCTCGCTACTGTACTGCATGGGCCCGGAGGCCCACCCGCTTCTCGAGACCTTCTCGCTCGACGCCCAGTCGCTCGCTTCATAACAAGTCGTTGTCACCTGCTTCACTGAGCACTTCGTGCACCCGGCAAACGAGCTTTACGAATCGTCACGATTCCACAGACGCGTTCAGCTGCCCGACGAAAGCGTCGACACATACTACGCAGAACTGCGCAAGATGGTTAAGCGCTGTAACTATCCGTCTGCTGCTGTCGAGGAAAGGCTCGTACGCGACCGGTTCGTCGTCGGCCTCCGCGACTCCCGTCTCTCGGACCAGCTGTGCCGGAACGCGCAGTTGACACTCCAAGACGCTTGGTTCTGGGGCGTTGCCCCAGAACCGCACCGAGCACTTCCCGAGTTGAACCTCGGCGCCACAAAAGCTAACAATTTCCCCTCTCGTCGTCGCTCCGGCGCTAAGCCTCGTTCGCCGCAGCCGCAAGCAGAGCGCTCACGCGAGCCGTCCACATGTGAATTCCGAGGCCGCGCGCCTCATCGACGTTCAGACTGCCCGGCCCGACGCTCCACCTGCAACTTCTGCAAAAAGAAAGGCCACATTGCCGAAGTATGCCGCTCGTGGAAGTTCAAGCAGTACGAGCTCAGCTCTGTTCACCTGCACGCCGTCGCGACGTCCGCCTCGGCAAAGTTCGTCGACGTCACCGTTGACGACAACACGGCGCAGTTCAAGGTTGACTACGGAGCCGAAGTATCTGCCGTTCCCAGCGACTTTCCTACGTTGCCCGACAAACTCGACCACGTCGACACTCTGCTCACTGACCCGGGAGGACAGCCATGCGCGTGCTGGGCTCGTATGTGGCACGACTTCGGTGGAAAGGGAAAACAAGCTCTCAGCGCCTCTACGTGATTCAGTCTCTCCCTGTGCCTCTTCTGGGAATGCCAGTGCTCCAAGCTCTCCGAGTAGTTCGATTTCTTGATCAACTGAAGACTTCAAAAGCGACGCTGCACGCCGAGCTCTTCAATCGATTGGGCACTCTCAAGGACGAGCACAACATCCGGTTGAAACTCGATGCCGTACCTTTCTCGCTAAGCGTACCTCGCAGGATCCCCGTCCCGCTGCTCGAGATCGTCCGCCATGAGCTGGACAAATTGGAAAGCGCAGGCGTGATCCGTAGGGTCGACAAGCCAACACCATGGTGCTCGGGTGTCGTCGTCGTCCGGAAAGGCGATGGTTCCTATCGGCTCTGTGTCGACTTGACACAACTAAACAAGGTCGTCCTCCGGGAACGACATATTCTACCAACTGTCGAGCAAGTCCTTGGCCTCCTCGGCGATGCAACAGTTTTTTCGACGCTGGACGCGACCGCAAGCTTCCACCAGGTGAAGCTCTCTAACGACTCCCAAGAGCTTACGACATTCATCACCCCATATGGCCGATACTGCTTCTGTCGGCTCGCCTTTAGTATCACCTCCGCGCCAGAGTACTTCCGAAAGCAGATGGCAAGAATCCTGGAGGGCCAAGAAGGAGTCGCCATCATGACTGATGATATTGTGGTTTTTGGACGCACCCGCCAGGAACATGACGCCAGACTGAGCCAGGTGCTATCTCGCCTTGCAAAAGCAGGTATCTCATTGAACCAGGACAAGTGTCGTTTTGAGGTAACCGAGGTCTCCTTCCTCGGAGTCGTCGTCTCAGCACAGGGCATCAGGCCAGATCCGGGCAAAGTCGAAGCAGTCAAAGCCATGGAAGCTCCAACGGACGTCTCCGGTGTTAGAAGACTGCTCGGAATGGTGAATCATCTTGCCAGATCCTTTCCACACATCTCGGACGTCACAGCTCCCGTCAGAGCCTTACTGAACAAGTCTGCGAGTTGGGTGTGCCAGCACGAGCGAAAGGCAGCGTTCGAGAAAATCAAGGAACTCTTGACGTGAGACAGGTGCATGGCCAAGTGCCACCCGTCGTACGCCCCTACGGTGCCTGCAGACGCAAGCTCATTCGGACTCGGCGCAGTTTTGCTACAGACGCAACCCTCAGGAGAGCGCCGCCCAGTCGCGTTCGCTTCGAGGTCAATGACCGAGTCCGAACAGCGTTACAGTCAGACTGAAAAAGAAGCTTTGTCAACGACGTGGGCTATCCAAAGGTTCGACGAGTTCGTCCGTGGCATCCCCTTCGACGTCGAGACTGACCACCTGCCACTCGTTGCACTTCTGGGCAAGATGGAACTGGACATGTTGCCGCCTCGTATTCAGAGACTACGGCTGATGACCATGCGATACCAGTTCCGTATGCTGCACGTGCCAGGAAAGCTACTAGCCCCAGCCCATACGTTGTCGCGCATCACCTACAAGCCACCCACTCCTATAGACACTAACTTTTTGCACAGGTAGTCGGCTGCACGTCCGAAGTCTTGCCACTAAGTCCTAAAGATGTGCGACACGCACAAGATTCCGACGGCGAGTGCAAGGCCCTCGCCTCCTACTGCCAGCATAGTTGGCCACAAAAGACCAATATACCACTGCACCTCTCAAAGTACGCTTCTGTGGCAGACGAGCTCTGTCTGCGACGGTGTGCTGCTGAAAGGCGCCCGGTTAGTCATCCCATAGTCCCTTTGGCCAGCGGTCTTGATGCTGTTGCACGAAGGTCATCGGCACATCAACAGGACCAAAGCCCTAGCTCGGGAGGCAGTTTGGTGGCCTGGTATCTCGACAGACATCGCCTCTCTCGTTGCCAACTGTTAACAGTGCGCTTCCACCTGCGTGAACTTTACCGAGCCCCTGCTCTCGATGGCCCTACCTGGACATCCCTGTGAATTCCTTGGAATGGACTTGTTCCACTTCAGCGGCCAGAAGTTCATCCTGGTGGTGGACTATTACTCAAGATTCCCTTAGGTGGTGACCATGATCAGCACGACAGCTCAGGCAGTCATTGACGCTCTCAAATCCATCTTTACCCGCCATGGAAGAAGTCAGGTCAGACTACGGCTCACCGTTTTCGTCTCAAGAGTTCGCGGCATTTGCAGCGTCATAGGGCTTTAAATACAGGACCAGCAGTCCACACTACGCTTAATCGAACGGAGAGGCGGCGAGGATGGTACGTACTATCAAGGACCTGTTTTGCAAGTCAAAGGATCCTTATCTGGCTCTGCTCAGCTATCGGGATACTCCAGGAGTCGACGGCTTCACTGCAGCCCAGCTGTTGATGGGACGTCAACTCAGAACGAGAGTCCAAAAGCAAGAGTCCCAGCTACGTCCCAACTGGCCGCCAACGAAAGACGTCGCCAAGGATATGGCTTACAAGCAGAAGCAGGCTGACAACTACAACAGGCATCATGGAGCTCGAGACTTACCGCCACTCCAAACAGGTCAGCGTGTCTGGGTGTGACCTGATCAAGTGCAGGCTATGGTCCTCAGTCCGGGGCAAAGACCATGAAGCTACGTGGTCGAAACGGAGCGAAGTGGCACCCTAAAGCGCAACCGGCGTCACCTAATGCCTTTCGGGCCTACTGCCTCCGGAGAGGAACCACCACCACTGCAGCAAGTTCGCTATCAGGAACATCAGCCTGCCAACATTGTGGAATCAACGGTCCCCCTCGGACAGTCCTCTGCAACAGTCCTCTGCAGTCAGGGACCGCAGCGATGGTGTGACACGAACACGTTACGGCCGGCCTGTTGTTCCACCGCACCGTTTGAACTTGTGAAACTTTTTCATGCGTTTGGCTTCCCGAGTCCCTCCCGTCTAACCTTCAATGCTTCAAGGGGGGAGATGTGGAGGTCGCCATAGTACAGCCCTGTTTGTTAGGCTGCCGCCAGAGTGTCGCGTCTCCTGTGGCCTGTGTGTGTATATATATATATATATGTTCGGGCCCAATAAAGGAGGGGCATTCCCGTTTCGTCTAAGCAAGTCACGGTACGTGTAGGTCCATCCCTGCGTGCTCGTGCCCCGCGCGGCACTAACCACGCGACAGAAACAACCTTGAATCAGCCCCTGGTTAGCTGAAGCCAAGGGCTGTCTACAACTTTTTCATTAAACAATTTATAGTCAACGTTTCTGCAAGAATGCACGGGTCGGCAAAATTAAGGAAACTCACAGTCGCTCACAAATTGCATTTTTGCTTAGACCTAACTCGCATTGGGACTCACAAACCGCGGATCCAACGCCACGAATCCAGCAATCTTTCTCGGCTTGGGTTCACCATGGCTGCCTGTTTCCATATTAGGCAAAAAAAAATCTGTACTGGTGTCTGCTGAGCACGGTTTTACTCACTGACGGAAGTAAAGGGAATTGATGGCGTATGCAGCGTCACCACTAGCCTGTCCACTAGCCTCGTTTTGCGAATGCCTTTAGCAACTACTGCTTTCTCTCAAAGCTTGCGCATTTTTCGCTGAGCTCGAAGAACTGAAAGCGGCCACGCTATGCGCACGAGGAATTCCATCGGATACTTAGGAATATCTACAGCTCCTGCTTTCAGCCTAAATTTATATTGATTAGCTGAAAATACATTTTAATTTTTATTGGAAACATATTATTGTTAAAAGTTATCTGTTCTCGTGGCAAATTAAAATCGAAGCTGCTTAAGGAATAGTGGGTACTACCGCGGCAATGGCATTCACTCGGTGCACACCTGTCTTCAGGGCGCATGCACAGGTTAGATAAAGAATTCATGCAGTACAATCAACAATCTGTTGTTGCGAAAAGTTAAAAATTAAAAAAAGAAGCTTCTTACCTGTTCCACCAGGTAGAAGACAGACTATCGCAATTGCTAACATAGCTAGGACGTTCATGGCTTTTTATGCGATTAGAGATTCACCATACATATAAGTTGCTCTAAGATTAAAGCTCAAACATGTTGATCCATAGGTACTTATATATCGTCTCAGTAATTTTTGACTTTTAAGAAAAAGTTAGGTTTGTCAAAAACGAAAAAAAGGCTAACGGCAGTAAGATACTGATGTCACTAACCCTTTTGCCTCTATCACGCTATTCACTTGATGCAAGCGCACACCTTTAGTGTCATACAGTGTGACATTCATAACGGTTCAAAGTGCGTCGTCAGAGGGTACAGGTTCACTGCCCATCTACTCGAAGGTAAAAGATTGAAAGCGTATGCCACGTTCACGTTTCAAGGCCGTTTCTTTTGCGTCAAATAAGAAGAGTCACATCTTTCTTAGTTGAGAGCACGCAAAGGTGCAGTCGGTAATATTATATTTATGCAGTATGTTGAGCGAGACCTAGACGTCCAAGGGTGTCTTATTTGCATAGCTTGACAAGAATAAATGTTAGTATACGCTTCGAGGCTAGAGCAAGAAGGACATCACTGCTGACGTAGGCATCTATGTCGACATATCTCTAATGCGCCGAGAAAGGTCGCAGACAGCTACGAACTCTTCATTATTGGAGAACTAAGAGCAACGGTGTCATATTCTCCCTGTATGTTTTTATTTAGTCACGCAAAGCTACCCTTCATTTCACTACCCTTTTCGAGAAGCAATATGTTTCGCCTTCCTGGTATCTTTGAGACAGCTTAGTCCGGCTTTCTCTCTTAATTATTTTTGAAAGGCGGCTTACTGTAGGGCAAGAACAAAACAGCAATTGTAACGCCATACTTTTTATTGACGGTAATTATATGTACACTTCGGGCGCATTTTGCCGTCGGCGACGCCGTGATGTTCCATATAATGTCCTAACGGGATAACGCCGGCGCCGGGTATCGTATGCTGTGCGTGCGAATGGAAGCACGCGAAGGCCACCAACGATCGCGGTTCAATCTGACGCGTGCGAGGGCTGAAGACGCAGAGCAAACGCGCAATCTGTCGTCGCGCGGAAGGGCGCGGGAGCATGGTATAGAGGGAGAGGGACGGCGTTGGGCTACAGGGGCAACTGCGCATTTCGCAAATGCGTATTTCGACCGAGGCTGAACTTCGTGTGCTAATCGGATGAAAGTGTGGAAACAGGTTGCGAGGCAGGGGGCGGGGGCAGCATTTCTTAATTTCAGTGGCGGCACGCGGTCGCGTACGCCCTACCGTGAAGCGCGATCTGGGGCCGTATTCTGTACCGGTTCGCTTCGAAACCGGTTTGCTTTTACAAACGCCGTTGGTCGGCCTTTAGCGGTCGTGATTCCTGGCCGGAGTGACTACAAGTTCCGTTGTCATCTCACAGGATGTCAATCACCTGGAAAGCGAAACCGTGCTCTGGTACGAGCGGAACGGCGGAGAGGTGCGATAATGATATTGAGGGTTACTAAGGCAACCGTGGCCGTCTGCTAGTCTTGCCTAGACTTCGCGGGGAGAGAGACATCCACTGTGGCTTACTTAGGCTCACCGTCGGCTACATAGTGTCAGAAGTGGGATATACTGTCTAACAATCGTTTCTACAAGCCATAGGACTACGCCCACTGGACTACCTCGTCCTATCCGGGAACATTGCTGAAACCTGGCGTAAGTTTTGTCAGTGCTTTCTACTTTATCTCGAAGCCACGGAAACGGACGAGGAACGCAGTCCGAACCAGAAAACGGTGTTGCTACTCAATATCTCAGGGCCGGAAGCTATCGATGTATTTGACACTTTCAACGCATGCAGAAAAGGAGAGCTATGACACGCTTCTTCAAAAGTTTGACAGCTATTATCAGCCCCACACGAACGAGGCCTTCGAATGATATGTGTTTCGGAAGCGCATAGGGTGGATGGCAAACCTTTTCAAGCGTTCTTGAGAGACCTGCAGTTGAAAGCAGAGTTGCAAATCCTGAACATTACGTATATCTGTGATAAACGACGAAATGGTGTTTGAAACAGCCGATGACAAGCTTCGAGAGCACTTCCTAAGAGAAGGCTCTCAAACGTTGGAAAATGATATAAACGCAGCGCAATCTGCGGAAACGGCAGCAAACCAAAGAGAAGCGTAGGAAGCTCCGGAAACGAAAGTTGTGCAAGTGGTTAGCGAGGAGAAAGTATAAAACAAGGGCCATGTGCCAGAACGAAGGACCTGCAACAAGGGCAAGAGGCCGCATGAACAAAAAAAAGATGCCCAGCGTAGAGTCAAAGGCGTAAAAATTGCGGCCGCAAGAACCATTTGGCAACGGCCTGCAGGACGAAGCAAAGAGTTGACGACCTTGAAGAAACGCGCGGCGGTTCTTCGCTTGTGTACTACGAGGTATTTCAAATTGGTGCAACCAAATTCCAGAATGGCAAATAGAGGCAAGTGTTAAAAACACCAAACTCAAGCTGAAACTGGGCGCCGGATCACAAGTAATCTTAGTCCCAGTGCATTGGCTCAACAGCCTTGATCACCGCTAAAAGCTTCAAGAGAGCACAGCGATGCTACGCAACTACAGCGGTGAAGCCATGTTGCTCCTTGGAACAGTAGTGCTGCCTGTGACTCACCGAGACAAGACACTGAGGGTAATTTTTTTTGTCGTGATGAAAAGATGCGCCGTATTCGTACTCGCAGCTTGTGAGTACTTCGACCTCGTGCGTCGCATTGTGCACGTATCGGCGGTAGCATCTCATGTTGCACCAGGACCTGCGACGCTTCAAGTACGCATCATTAAAGACTATGCGAACTTGTTTCGAGGCTTTGCATGCGTTCGAACGACCTGCATAATAGTGCCGCAGAAAGGAGCTCGTCCGGTTATTCCAAACCCGCGTGGAGGGCAAAACATGCTCAAGCAACCGCTGAAAGTTGAGTTGCAGAGGAGGACCGACGCAGGCATCATTACAGGAATTGATGAATTGACTGAATGGGTGAGTTGTTTAGATATAGTATGGAAAAAAATGCTGCTCTTAGAGTTCCTCTTCATCTCCCGAAACATCAGTGAAAGCCTCAAGCCTGAGCATTTTGAAGTGCCGAAGAGTGAAGAATTTGACGCTGAGTTCACAGGTGCGCATGTGTTCCGAACAGATTTCCATACAAAGACCAAAAAGAGGAAATAAAACTAAAATGAAATTATACAGGTGCATATGTCACTAGAACATACGCCATCGCTGCAAAGTTATCTAATAGTTTTTATTCGCGACGCCATAATACGTACTCGCAGATTAAGATGGTGGTCCCAGTCCGGCGAGGCGAGCTGCACGTCTTCGACAATGTTCGCGGACGATGTGCGCTTTCTGCATGCGCAATCGAGACCTCAGTCCTAGCAATAGACCTCAGACCTAGCAATAGCATACTTGCTGCGCTTTCGAATTAGACCTCCTAGTATTGCCTTTGTTTTGCCTAAAGGCAATCAAAAGAATAGGATTAAAAAATAGCGTTTTTTTTCTGTCCGGACTTCATCGTTTACGGCCATTTGGTTGGCTGTCCATTTAGATGATTTTCGTGCTATATTTAGACCGAGAGACATTGCGCGTGAAGCAGTATGGAATATATGTGGCTCCGAATAAAATTCGCGGAACAATGAATGCTCAAACGTAAATATCTTTTCTTTTTCGGAAAGGGAACAACCATTTTTTTTTCTGATTTTCAATTCAACATGTTGCATATCTGGTGTATCATGTGTTTCTGTGTATTGGTGATTCACAGGTAGGAACATTCACGCAATTCGCAAGTAGGAACAAAACCAGTAAAACTAAATAGAAATTTTTTTCATAATGAAGAAGCAAACTCTTCTCTGTAATACAACTTACAGAAAACTGCCCTATCGTTACTAGCGAATTTAGACGGGAGCGGTGCACTTAGCAAATGTTCCTGCCTGCCCGCTCTGTGAAAATTGACAATCTTTTCTAGCTACACCCAGGTTCCCTACAAGTCTTGCCCATTAGTAGAGCCATGGAGTGTCTTGCTTTCCCTATCATTTACGACTTTTACTAAACAGTGCTACAAACAAAACCTATACAACAAATAATAAATCTCCCAGACGTTCTCTCGCGGTAGCGGCGTTTGTGGTAAAAAAGATAAACTGTGTCACGTCACTACCGCAATAATGAAATGTAGCGCCACCAAACATTACAAAGCGGGCAAAACATGGACTGGTACTTTCTTTAGTGTGGCGTGTTTGGCTCAGTCCAGTCACCACGCCTTCCTGGCATTCCTTCAAGCATACGTGTCTAGGGTGCTTCGATATCCTCGCGTGTCTGCAGATACGTCTTCACCGTAATCCTTTTGAAGCCCATTCAATTGTGATTGGCAGAAAAAGAAGAGGGAAAAGAAAATTTCACTGGCCGCACCGGGAAAAGCGGATATCTGAACAGCTGCTGGAAGTAGGCTGCAGCCAAAAGAAAGGACTGGTCGGGGGTGTGAAGAGGGGATATCCTAGATCCAAGAAGAGGCGATATTTGCCCTGTTCACAATGGTGCAAAACAACGACTAATACGGTAAATTCATTGGGAGATTTCAGTTCTTGTCCAGCGTAAACCATGAGTGCACGTCAGCAAGCCCGTAGTAGAGGCTATGGAGTCATCGTGGCCAAAAGCATTTGTGGATAAAGTAAGATTTCAGAAATTGTCTGGATGTTCACTGTTATTCACAGGCGGGCATCTATGCATTTTTGAAGTTCAAATAGAACTTGCCCATGCTTCCTGGGAGTTCCCAGGTTTGTAAACGTATATCTACAAGGAATATCTTGCCACTACTCACGTGTTCTCCATTTCAAGAGGTGTCGCTGGGCGAGAGAGAGGAAAATTACATAGAAACTCCTCTGGGATTTCTCTAAGTATGCGTAAGCGTTGTCCCACTTGCTCATCTAGACACAGCGTTGTGTAATTATCGGTGTTATGAAGCTTGTGCCGATCAGTATACATGACAGCAGTGCGACGACACGAGTTCCTACCGACGGGGCTGCAAGGTGAATTGATGACGCAAGTATTTTACTGCAGGTGGTGGTGCCACGGAAGCAGAAGAACTTTCGATTATGATAAGCCGTTATCGTTCATTAGCGCCTTATCAATAGGCATCGGACCATTATGAAGCTTGATAAACCGCACTCTGGCTGCGGCTCCGTCAGACGCTGCTGTAAAGGCCGTGCCTTAAAAGCGATGTGCTATGGCGAGAAAGAGCGCCGGCTGCTGACTGCCTCTTGCGACCTGCGTTGTCACCCATGAGTTCGCGTTGAAAAAAGACGCGCGGGCCCCAATCTTGAAAGCGATCTGCAGTGGTCGCTCAGGGGAGCGAATGCTCGTGTTCTTCGTCAGCTCTGTATTCTCGCCGCGTAGCTCGCATTTGCGCGAGAGAGCAGCACGAATGTGAATTCGCTAGCTCCTCCGGGCGCTATTTTTAAAGCGGGCGTTTTACGAGATGAACGGACAGGGTCTCTGGGCCGCTATCTTGCACACGTTCGAAAAGCCGACGTTCGATTTCGCCTCGCGCGACTGCCCAGGCTGCATCGATATCGCGGCCTCGGTCAATCTAGTGCAATCTTGTTAGGCGGAATCGAACGACGGCTTTTCGAACGTGTACAAGATAGCGGTTCAGGTTGCGTGAGCATAGAAATGCTTATGCATTTCTTAGAAAGGCTTAGAAATGCATTTAACATTTGATTGTTTCAGTTAGTTTGGTTTCAGAGTCTGTAGGACCATAAATAGGGCGCCCTTTCTACGATCAAACACGTGCTCACGCATACGCCGCGCGTAAGCGTGGTTCCCGGTCTTGTTCGCTGGCTGCTTGGGTAGTGCTATGATTTTTCCCCATTTCCAAAAAAATTAGGTAGACCCTATTTTGACGCATCAGATGCCAGTGAAATAGTCATTTTGCTCTTGTGCCGTCAACACGAGATTCTTGGTCGTAGCGCGACGAGCATGCTTCGATATACAGTGCCATGCACACAAATATGTGGATAGCGTTCCATGCTCTATGCAAATAACTCGGCTCTAAAGCGAGTAAAAACCAGAATTTCTTTTTTTTAGTTACTCCGGCACCGTTATGCGTTTTGAGCATCCTTCTCAGTTCGCGTTCACAGATGTAAGCACGCTCTCAAGGTTTCTTGACTTTGCAAAACCCAAGCCCCAGCAAGAAAAAAGCGAAAGATCAACAGCAGTGTGTCGTGTAAAGAAGATTTCTTTCCGCCATCGGCCAGGCAAATTACTATGGGCTCGTATATCAAACACAGCATCCTCCCAGTATTGATGACACCGTGATTCATGAGAAATTGTGCGGAGGGTTTCAGCGCCGTCCAGTGCAACGCATCTCGAAGACCAGTAACTGTTTGATTGTGCACGTGCATCCAGAGTATCGGAGCTCTAGAATCAGCTTTCCGTGCTCAAAATGCGCATAAAACTCGAGAGCTACTTGAAAACTCTACTTAAGGAGGAGAATTCTAAAGAAATATATCCATGTCAACGAGAAAAAGAACGACAAGAGCTTCAGTAGCCTGCTTCTCTTATGTAGGACTAGAGCAGATCAGGAAGGCGAAAGCGACGTATATACGCAGGAACTGGAACCACTCCAATCCAATAAAATCAGCAAGCAGTTCTTACAACCCGCCTCCGCGTTTCCTGTTTTCGCTGAACCCGGACTGCAGTGGTAGTCCTGGATAAAGTTACCCGATGCTCCCGGCATCTCCTGTGAGTCTTTCATCCAGCCAGGAGATGGTGTCGCCCACTGCAAAGCCTGTACATCGCTTCAGTCGCCGGTTGCTAGGCCTTGCTACAGAGTTCACCCCGCTTCAGAAACATTCACCTAGATGATGCCCATCCCTGTCCACAGCCGAAGCCAGCCCGCGGCAGCTTCACGAATACATCCGTGTGCCCAACAGGCCTTAGGGAAGCCTTTTCATTTACGGGTTCCATGTCGCTTTCATCGTGGTACCTACGAAGACGTTCAAGGTGGGCTTGGCAAGTTTGAACGTGTCGCTAAGACGAAGGATTGAAGTACTCAACAGGAGCTCACCAACGTTAGCTTCACCTTTGGTAATAACGCTCGTACGTTGTAGGAAAACCGAGAAGCCAATCTATCGACGTGAAGGCACTTCCTCCAGCAGCTCTTTTACTCCATTGTTAGTGTCGACTTACGGGACCATGCGTATCACCTGTTTCACATGATGCGATTTTCATCGCACCGTACGTGGGATTTCCGTCGCATGCCATGGAAATCGCACAGCTGAACCCTCTCCGCGCCTTTTCGACTGCGACGAATCGGTTGGTCACACGTCGCACCGATCGCTGCGGTGTTCCCTCGAAATTGGGCCGAGACCTATTTCGCAGTTGGTTTTGGGAACTGGCGTCTTGCTCAACGAGCACAATGCGGGAGACGTTGACTGCCTAATTCAGTACGTACGTGAAGGGAGAATAAAGAACTTGTACCACAGGTTCCATTGTCCCATTTCTATGCGTTCATTGAAACGCTACGTACAAAAGGAATCGCATTCTCAGCTAACTTCAGCCAGAGTTTAAAAGTAAGCCGATGCACTCTAAGGCCACGCGACCAAATACGTGTTTATCACTTTTGTATGTATTGTGTCACGCTAACTTTGAATTTTGGGTAATTCGATAATTAGTCAGATGAATTGGCAGTCGTGGCAGTCGCATTTCTATGTTAGTGATAGGTAAAAAAACTATGGCACTTAGATTTAGTTCATATTCACTTATTGAAACCTCACACTTCGATATCATATTACAAAGAGGACACTCATGTGCAAAATCTAACAAGTAATGCTAACACCAACGGAAAGGAAAGGCATGACGTAAAGCAAGCATTCTTCTTATACTTCGGATGTGGAAAACATTATTCCGTCAGTATTGCAACGTGGCCCTCCTCAGACGTAGGGAGAGAAAGTAGAGAAGTGTGGGAGGTGCTGACCGCTGACTCTTGACAGAAGAAGGTTGAAGGAGCGGGTCCTGCCAGAACTTCTCTTTGTACTAGGGAAGCTCCTGTGCCGCAGGTTTTAAAGCGACAGCAATAAGGCCCCCGTATCGCAGATAATCTGGTATCGGCGTCGGCGTCCGGACGTCGTTCTGGCAAAATTATTTTAGAACCACCCATAACCAGGCCGTCCATGTGGCGCATGGAAGTTACGGATCTAATTGTATTTAACGAGATAAAATACTTATAAAAATGGTAAAGCAATACTTACGCACAACCTGCAGACATGATAGCGTCGGATTGTCATTTGATTATATGAGAAAACATTTCAATTGCGCGAAAACTGAAACAAAGGCCTCTTCCAGCGTTTCTACCATTGTTAGACCGGCTACAGCGTCCGGCATTTGCACGTGCCAGGCGTTAATCTCTCGGACTCCACGAAGTGGCGCGCCTTGTATTTTGAAACGTAGTTGTCGCACCCTATGTCGCGATAGAAAAAAAGTATAGCCTCGTCACTAGTCTTTTGTACGAAAGTATTATTTGCTATCACGGTTTCGCAGATTCTTCTATGAAACTTCAAAGAAACACGTCAAGGAACATGAATGAAAGTGAAGTTTTAAGATTTTTAGCATAAGTACCGAGAATAGAAAAAATGAATAAAATACACCTAATATACAAACTATATGCCTGGCGCCTGGTTGCAAACTAGTGTAAGTCAGAACTTGCACATAAATTATAATGCAGATTTATTAGCGTCAATAGAAGCCATAGTGATGCGCATACTATGCGAGAAAGCAGTAGCTCTGCATATGTGAAAACGGGTAAGTTTCCCTTGTGCAGGAATGCTATGTTTTGACTCATTTTAGCATGCACCTTCTCCATCTTTTTACGCCATTGCTTAGGCTTGCGAAGCAATATTTTTCCGATCTGGGAGCATGCACAAGCCTCCTTCGTTATTGCGCTTCACGAGCTTTTCTGCAAGCAAGCTGACCTAGTTTGCGTTCAACTGCCGTTGAAGCCCCCACGCTCTTTGTTCACTTCCTGTACAGCACTGTACAGTAAGGCGGAGCGTTGCCCAATAGTCTACATTAATAAATACCCGCACTTGCACAGGAGGTGTTGAAAATATAAGAGACAGTCAGTCAAGCTTCAGTCGATGGTCCGTCTGAAATCATATGGACCTTCGAATTGGCCTGCTCTTCTGCGAGTCAAAACCCTGCACAACTGGAACGATTGTTCGTTAGAATTTGTACACAGGCTGTCGAAAAATCCCGGCCATGGCAGCCCATTTCGATGGAGGGCGAAATGCGAATCCGCCCGTGTACTTAGATTTAGGTGCATATCAAAGAACCCCATGTGGTCTAAATTTCAGGAATCCCCCACTACGGCGTGCCTCATAAGATGTAGGTTTGGCACATAAAGCCCCAGAATTAAATTTTAACTTTTCTAGTGGTGGAGGAAATAAAGTACCACTATATATCAGTCGAACACATATATCAACATAACACGCACTCATGAGAATCTACCGTCGTTTGAGACAACGTTAAAGCAGTACACGTCGGATCGGAAAACTGAAAACCCGAACAGAAGCTTCAGTGTCTTCAGCGCTGCTGCCATTTAAAAATTACGGTGCCGAGTCGTCCTAATCGCCGGGTCTATTTATTAAACAAGTGTTAGGAGCGCTCTAGGCTAGTTTCGGCGATACTTCCAGTAGGTTTTATGTTTCCAGACTCCCCACTGTGCCAAACATTATAAAATCTGGCAAATAGTTATTCAGTCGTCATTATCGTCGTCCTATCAGTGGTCTTTACAGAAGGTGCATAGGTTTGCTAGTAGAGGGAGAGAGAAACTTTATTCGTCAGAGTGGAGAGCTAATTCATGGGCTCATCAGGAAGGGCAGATGGCCGCCAGGCGATGCATGACGGCGACCTCTTAGGCTCGCTCCACGGCTCGAAGTTGCACGTCCGGTCTGGAGCTAAGCCGGACTACCTCCCGCGATCAAGGTGAGGGAGAGGCTATGAGATTGGGGGAAGGGTGGTCCTCTTCACAGCCCGAGAGATTATGACTTAGTGTAGCTGGCTCGCCGCACAGGTGACTGTACGGACTTACTCTGTCCATGTAAATGTGCGAGTATACGTAAGGGTTTGGATATGAGTGTGTCTGTAACCTGCGCCAGGTGATCTCCTAACGCTCGTTTAGTTTACTGTATGGTGAGGGCACAGTGTGTCGCGTATGACAGTAATATTGTGTTATGTAGTGATATGAGAGCAAGACTTCGTTTGTTGTATGCAGTTCCGGCAGGCCTTCCTCTCGGCTGACGAATCCTCGAGCACATTGGTGCTTTACTTCGTGCCCCGGAATCCCCGCGTGAGCGGGGACCCATATCAACTCTATTGAGGTTCTTCTTTGTTGTGTAGTGTCTTTAGGAGCTTTAGTGTGGACTGTGCTACTATTCCTCACGCAAAGTTTGTCATGGCGGTTTTGGGGTCTCTCATAACTATACAGGCGTCTGTTGAAGCCACGGCCAACGCAATAGCGGCTTCTGCTTCGGCGGGGGAGGCAGTGCGTAGAGAGCTCGAGGCTGTCTGTGCCTTGAATCCTGGGCCTTGCACGGCGCAAATGGCGTAGGTGTTGGGTGGATCAGAGTACTGGGCTGTGTCGACGTAATCCACGGCGGAGTTGGTCCTGTACGTCCTCTGTACGGCCGGGGCCGACGCTCTTCAGCCGTCGTGGTGCCCAGCGAGTGTGTATTGCGGCAGCAGTTTGATCACGAACGTTCCCCTTATGTCTGGTGGCATGGTGGAGGGGTCACTGCCTGTTTGGGGCGCTGAGGATCCAGCGGTCAGTCTTGCAATCTTGGAGACGGTGAACCTGTGATCTGCAGTGTGTTCCATTGAGTTCATCGATGGTGTTGTGAACTCATAACTGAAGTTGTTTATCTTCTCGGTGTATGTGTGTCTTGGTAATCCGAGGCCTACCTCTTATGCGGGTCGTATAATGCAGTCGAGATGGGCTCGTTCTGTCTTCTGTAACTGTGTGCATGGTAGTGCATAGGTGAGACGACAAAGGCCTGGACTAGTTGGAGCAGGTCCTTCTCATTGATGCCCTGCTTACGTGCGCTCACTCTGTGTAGCAGTCTCGCGGTCTGGTTCACCCTCATCTGGAGCCTGTCAATAGTGTTGCCGTTTCCGTCGGTACTGATGCAGTATCATGCCCAGTACCCGCGTGTGCTCGACGTGCGTGACTGGCTGCCGATTTACGCATACCGTGATGAGATGGGGGGGTGATTTGTGCTTGCTTCGGTTGGGTGGCCGGATCAGGATGAGTTCCGACTCGTGCTGGGAGCACTCTAGTCCCGCTCTGTTCACGTGTTGCACGACGATGGCGGTAGCATGTTGGAGCGTTTCTTCAACTGCCGTATGACCCTTCATACGTCCACAGTCTGATGTCATCTGCGTATACCCTGTGTCTGAGTTCCGGGAAGTCATTCAGTTTCGAAAGCAGGGTGCGCGTTGTTAGGTTGAGTAGGAATGGTGAAAAGACTCCGCCTTGCAGCCTGCCTCTGTCCCCGAGCCGGTTTACAGGTGAGCGCAGGTCTCCGACCTCGAGCTCGACCGTCCTGTATGTGGGGAAGGACCTGATATTGTTGCAGGTTCGTTCGACGGGTTATAAGTCGGCTAAGCTTACGAGCACAGCCGCGTGAAGGACGTTGTCAAAAGCCTTATAGACGTCAAGACTTAGTAGAGTTTTTAGTGCTTGAACCACTGTCTGGATACTAGAGGTCGTTGTGTAATTGAACAAAGACGTCCTGGCTTGAGAAGTTTGCTCGAAAACCAAGCATCGTGGCTGGTTTGAGATTGCGTTCCTCTGCAAAAACCTGCAAGCGGCAGAGGATTACATGCTCCATGAGCTTGCCTACATAAGAGGTGAGTGAAATGGCGCGAAGATTCTTTAGGTTCAGTTTCCTGCCCCGTTTTGATATGAACACCACCCGCGCGTGTTTCCAATCAGGAGGTAAATGGCTGGAGCGCCAGCACTCGTTCTTGTATTCGGTTACTGCTCCCACCGAATTCGGGTCGAGGTTACGCAGCGCCTTGTTTGTAACCCCGCCGGGGCCCAGAGTTGGCATCGTGTGCAGCTTGTGCAGCGCACCGCAGACTTCTGCCTCCAATATATCGGCATCCAGCTGTTGATTGTGAGCTCCGACGTAGTGTGGCATTTGCGTCTCGCATGTCTCGAGGTGTTAATGCACCGGCTGGCGAGCTCAGCCAGTATCTCTTCGTTGGTGCCGGGGTATTGGTGTAATATTTGCGTCAGCTTCTTGCGTGCTGCCGACTTGGTGTTGTCGGTATCCACTAGGTATCGCAGCAGGTGCCATGTCCTTTTGCAGCCAAGCTGACCATTGAGGTTGTTGTAGATCTGGCCCCACTGCTGACGTTCCAATATAGAGGTGTGAGCCTATATTTCCCGTTCGAACTTTGCTATACGCCGTCGCAGCTTGTTGTGACCTGCTCATGAGGCTTTAAATATTTAAATGTTTAGGGACTTGTAGAAGCACTGCCCATCTACTTGATTGAATTTTATAGGGCCCGGAGGGGAACGACTTAGGCAGAAGGCGTAGACAGCTACAAATGTTGGAAATTAGATAAATCATGCGGTTTCTTGCGAAGCATTTCATTGAAATGATTCAAGAAAACTTAGGGTGAGTAGCTCTCTTCTGGGAAACGCATGTGATGCGCTATGTAATAATTTATTGCGAGAGCAATTATATGGACACGCCTACCAAATTTTCGGTGGGGCTGTGCATTATAACGCGATAGCGTAAAAGGCCCCCAGACTGAAGATTACAGAAAATCCGGTGTCGGGGTCAAGCGTCAGGCGTTGTTCTGGCAAAAGGAATTTCAAACCCCGCATAGCCAACCACGCAGGCCCTTAATAACGCGAAAGGAAGTTACTGAACTAATTGAGTTTGTCGAGGTAAAGCACGTAGAAAAATCGTAACGTACACACACAACCTATTGAAATTATATCATCATCATCATTGTCATCATCAGCCTAGTTATGGCCACTGCAGGGCAAAGGCCTCTGCCATACTTCTCCACCTACCCCGGTCATGTACTAATTGTGGCCATGTTGTCCCCGCAAACTTCTTAATCTCGTCCGCCCACCTAACTTTCTGCCACCCTCTGCTACGCTTCCCTTCCGAAATGACAGCGTCGGATCGTATATTTGAATATACGAGGAAACATAATTCTGTTAGTCGAAAACTCGAAAGAAATAAAACACTGACCTCTTTTTCAGCGTTTCTACAATTTGTGTGCACAAATCTCAAAGGCCATAAGGCGGCGCGGCTTGTTCCTTGCAACACCTATAGATGGCGCTCCCCTCCGCTGCAACGTGGCACACGCAAGAGGCCGCGTTTTTAACAGAAAGCTCGCCTTCGTGCATCGCGTTCACCGCCATCGCGTTTGATGGCAGCGTTTCTCGGTATACTATACGGTTACATCAGCTGCAGTTCCGGGGAAGCGTTAGAAGCAGTGAAGGATGTTAAGCGTCCTCCAAAATTTTAGCTATATCAATCAATTTATCGATGAATTTATTTGGCATTCATTACAGCACAACAGCTATATAGCAGCTTGACATGGTCCTTGCCCCTATCCTTGGCAGCCAACAAAAACACAGATAAAACATTGCATAAGTACCCGTTTTAGTTGGCATATATACAAATTGGCACAACTATAGTAAGTACAATACCAGAATATTAGTACACAAAGGGAACATATTGACACGTGTACATGTTGATCTTTCCCGGGTGACCATGTTTCACCGCTTAACAAATGCTATCGCACAGCGCAGGACGCGCCTGCATGTATAGGAAGTTTCTGGAATGTTATCGATGCTTCTATCCGCTGTCTGTTGTCGCCGAACCTTGTGGTATCTGATTTCATCGCCTGACGCGAATGGTGTAGAACTTTGTGGAAGGCACGCGGGTCCCAACGATTAGTCTGGAACGTTCGATGGCTGCTGTATGAAAGCTGACGCGCTGGACCCGCTGACCAGATTTTCGACGATCGCCGACCGTGTTTGCCGCTATCGTTGTGCTATAAGTGTAGCCTGTTTTTGTGGGCACAGGTTCGCCCAATAAAACTTAGTTTTGTTTTTCACTGTATTGCTACTGTGTCGTTAACGTCACCACCACGTGACAATATACACCAGAAAATATATGTAAATTAGGAAATACCCACATTGTTGAACAAAAAGCGCTGGGCGCTAAAAATATGAACAATGTAATAATTTCGCACAAGGAAGGCACAAAAATATAGAAGTTCCCGGAATGAAAAATACATAATTTTTTAAAATAATTAAGTACAGGTTTGATGTACATTGCCAGGTTTGCGAATGTATAGGAAATGCTCGCGATATTATTTTGTTACATAGAGAAACAACAAAACTATGGAACTGTACAAAAATATCAAAAATGCAAGAGCCTATATCTAAAAAAATTCCAAAGAAAACTCAAGGATTCAAAACAAAGCACACTACAGACAATCAATCAGACTACCTATAATACAAACAATCACATACTACTGTTGCGAAGGCATATCTTCGATAATATACTGTTTTGTTGCACTTCTCGCAGATTTTGATATGTCAAAGCCAAGT
This sequence comes from Dermacentor variabilis, assembly GCF_050947875.1. Taxonomy (NCBI): domain Eukaryota; kingdom Metazoa; phylum Arthropoda; class Arachnida; order Ixodida; family Ixodidae; genus Dermacentor; species Dermacentor variabilis. Next base: position 73,276,382 of record NC_134574.1, on the reverse strand, counting down.
TTTTCAATTTTATTGAGCAAGCTTGGCACGCAATATGATAGTCTACTCAACCCATATTTGGTAAGTAAAAAATGTGACAGGCATTTTGCTTTTTCTCTAATGTTATGCGAGGTAACTATGGGCGCAGTAAAGTTACACAAATGAAAAAAAAATGTGCGACTGTTGCATCTGAAGTATTTTTGGCAATTTAGAGCAAGGACAAGGTTATAAAAATGTTGCATATCCAAATTTCAAGGGTGGTTAATAGCTCTTGAGCATGGACATCATACTGGGCATTTTCTATATGGGGAACTGCTATCTTGTGGAGCGCAGTCAATTTCTGTAGACTGGCTTTTGTAGTATTGCCCGATAGTATGTGGCAATACGTTGGGTGAGGGGAAAATAGGGTATTCTAATTATTTGTTTACCGTTACGTGGTGAAATATATAGTAGTCCACAGGGCACTCCGCAAGCTTTAGATAATCGTGCAGCTATAAGGTCAACTTAATAATTCCACGTCAGATGAACACTAAAAACAACTCACAAGGTTTTGACATTTGATGCGAGTTCAATACTACTATATCCAAGCTGTAATGTAAACTCTTCATGCATATGTCGTTGTGGCGGGGTGAAAGAATAGCTTTAGTTTTTATTCTTTTATTTTTAGCGAGTTAGCTGTGCTCCATTCATCTGTGTGCTTTAGTGTGGCTTTGGAGATGACCGAGAAGCTGCTTATATCGCGAGAACTAAAAAAAAACGCTTTTGTCATCTGCATAAACTATGAAGTGGGCGTCTTTACAAAATCTTTATTATATCCTTGAAATATTAAAAAAAAGTTCAGGCCCTAGTATGCTACTTTGCGGTACTCCCTCGGTTATTTCTCTTACACCAGATTCTTCTGACATGATGGCAACGCATTGTTTTCTGTGCTTTAGGCATGAAATTAGAAAGTCAAGAGGCACACCAATAAATTTGTAATGCTCAAGTTTTATAAATAAATTTCGGTTATAAAGTCTATTGAACGCTTAAAAATAATCAATAAAGACACCTTATAGGAATTCCCAGTTTTCAAAACTAAGATGAACTCCTTTTGTGTTAGTAAAGCCAATTCCTTTGACACTCCTTTACCGAAGCCGGAATGTTGCGTCAAAACGATTCAGTGTTTATCACAGAAAGATGTTATTCTCTTGCAAATAATTTTTTCGAACCTTTTCGTATAACGGGTAGGACAGGCGCTAGCCGATAATTGGAGAACACTTTTTTGCCTGCATCTTTGAATATAACACTAACTTCCGCTCACTGCCATTCTTGAGGAAAGATTGCAGCAGATATTGAAAGGTTAAAAACTTCGGTAAGTGCAGGTGCTAAAATGTTAAGCGCAAGCTTTATTGCTCTAATCTCTAACCCGTTTATGTCACATGCTTTGCTTTCTTTTTCAAGGACATAAAAGGAGGAAGAGGAAGTTACAAATGAGCACAGACGCGGCTGCGTCGGCTGACGCTTCTTTGAATGTTTTCGAACATTTTTTTGTATTCACCACCAATATTTTGGTCTTTTCTAAACGAATTTCGCGCGAGCTTTCCGGCGATACATTTTTCGTTGGGGTGAGCGAAGTTTTCGGCGAGTTATTGAATTTTGCGTGTGCGAAACGGTGCCTAGGGTTAATTACGAGCACGGAGCTAGGGCTAGCTTCGAGTGCAGCACTTTCGAGGCGGCGCTGGGCCTCGTAAGGCCCCTGTCGCCCTGAAAAGACTGCGAAGATGCCCGAAACGGTGACGGTTGGAGGCATGGACATCAATCCGGAAGACTTCGACGGAGCTGGGCGGACCATCGCCATAGGCGCCAGACGACGACGGGATCCGGCAAAGGCCGCGACGCAGGCAAGCACGGCGACGAAGAACGGTTTCAACGCCCGCTCCTGCCCGACAGTTCAGAGGGTCGTAGCCTCTTCGTGGCTCCCCCGCCTGCCGAGAGACGAGATTAAGATCATTGTCCGGCCCCGAAGAGGGCTGGGCGCTTTGAAGGCGGACTTGGTGCTGCTGGCGAGGGCTCTGACCATGGCCCCGGCACTAACCGACCAACAAGCATCGAAGGACACGATCTGCCCCAACAAGGTAGAAAATAATATTGTGGTTTCGACTCCAGTTTCATCCAACGCTGCCACTTATGCAGGCATCCAGAAAATTCACGCAAAAGTCGGCGCTTTCGAGGACTATGCATACGTGGCCGCGCCGGAAAACACTTGAAAAGGGGTCGTCAGGGCCGTTGACCACTCGATAGAAGAGCATGCCCTCAGAAGCATGATTGCAAATCAAAGGAACCCGACCGCCATTGAAGTCAAGCGAATAAAAACACGCATGTCGTTGTGATCCTCTTCGACGGACTTCAAGTCCCAAAGAACGTCATGTGCGGAACGGCCCTATTGCCATGTTCGCTTTACAAACGACAAGTCGCCGTTTGTCACGCCTGCGGCCGGGTCGGGCACAGGGCCGATGTATGCCACAGCAGCAAAGAAAAGAAAAGTAAATGCCACAACTGCGCAGAAGCGCTCCCAAACGGCGCTGCAGAACTACACAACTGCACCCCGAAATACAAGCTCTGCGAGGGCGATCATCCCACGGGCGACCGTTCGTGCAGACAAAGATTTCACATCCCATACGTCGTGCGAAGACGCTGGAGAGGAAGACGAAACCGCTCCGACAGAGATGCCAGCCCGTACGAAGTCAATGACCCAGCGGCCATGCAGCAGGATCCGGTAGTTGGCTCCATCCCCAAGCAGCGCTCGCGCTCCAGAGGGCGCGATCAATCCAGAGGGCGCTCTCAATCCAAACGACGCTCCCAATCCAGAGGCGCTCCCGCTCCAGGGGCCGATCCAGGTCGACATCCAGCTCCAGGCGGCCCGGCAAGAAAATGACATGGGCCGACATAGTCGGCAACAGCGGTTCTGCACCGCCAACTTCAAAGCCAGGTAAGGCACAGTCAGAGCACGTGGCAGACCGGCGAATACACACACTAGAGAGGGAAAACAAAGCACTGAAACAGGAACTAGCTGAACTCAGGACAACCCTAGCCAAGCTAGAAGGCCGTATCTTAGCAAACAACACACCGAAACCCATCCCTCAATCTTCAGGGACCATGGTCGCATCGTATAGCACACACAAATGCAGGGCCGTCGTCATCCAAACCGATGACACATCCGACGTGGACGCGTCTGTGTCTGATGTCGGCGAGGCTCCTTCTAACGCCTCCGTCAGCGACAACAAAGCTAAGAAGCGCAGCAAGAAGAAGAGCAAGTACAACATATTTCAATCGGCAATTACTGAAATTAAGGAGGTACTCACTCAAATCAGTGGCAGACTGGACCGCCTAGAAAGACCAATCGCTCATCCCTAAACCACGAAAATGATCTCCACGCCGGACCCAGGGCCCATGTCTACCCTGGGACCCACACCTGCGCCGCCCGCACCCTCCAAGCCGCCAGGCTCAATGAGTGCGCCCAGCATAAATTGGGCCATGCCAAAACAATACAATTGGGTAATGCACCAGAAAATTTCAAGATCTGGCAATGGAACTGTAACTCATTCAAAAAAAAAAAGAAATCTAACCTAACGCAATTTGTCAGATCATGTAAAGAAAAGCCACAGGGCATCATCCTACAAGAATGCGGGGCGGAAAAGAACACTCAAAACATATCTTTTTCGGGGTGCACGGTTTCCAGGCCGACCCTGGACCCCGAGTTCAAACAATCCAGGGGCGTTGCCACTCTCATCCGCAAAGATGTCAGCTTTGTGAAAAGGGGCACCCCGACGTACAAAAAGGCCTGGAATCCATGCTCACAAAAATCGTCCCCAGTCTGGCCCTAAACACCAACCTTTCGCAAGCCAAGGACAGGCCACTGATCGTCGCCGGGGACTTCAATGCGCACAACACGGTCTGGGGCTAAGCCACCAATGACAGGAAAGGAATTAACCTTGCCTAATGTGCGGACACCCTAGGCATGCCACTCATCACGGACTCAAGGTTTCCGTCGCGCAGAGGCAACTCGGTTCAGAGGGACACAACCCCGGACCTGACGTTCCTCAGAAACGCTGACGCGTCGTGGGACAAACTGCAAGAGGACCTTGGCAGCGATCACTACATCCTAGAAATCAAGGCCCGCATCACACCCACTTCTCCCAAGAATTGCACTTACGTCGACTGGGACCTCTTCAGAAGAATGAGGGGTAATGTAGACAAACAAGGAGAAACCTTCTAAGAGCTCCTGGAAAATTGGAAAATTACGGTGGCCAATGCCACTAAAGAAGTAAGCGTGGATCTGGAGGTGCCAGCCATGGACTCCAGACTCGCACACCGCCTGGGGGACAAGAACGCGCTCAGAGAAAGATGGAAACAGCAGAAACTAAACTGGTGGCTGAGGTCTAAATTAACGAAAATCAACAAAGAGATCGCAGAACACTCCAGAAAGTTGAATGCGCAGCAATGGGACGAAGTGTGAAATGAGGCGGACTGTAAAATGAGAAGGGGCAGCAAGTGCAGCCTTCTTAAGAACCAATTCGCCGACAACAACAAACCGACCAAGAATTATGCCCGACCAAGGATCGAAACGCTCGTTCATCTTCACACGATAGAAGGCACGAGTCCGCGGGACTTTTCTGACGCGCTGGCAGACATCTACCTACCAGTAGAGCGCAAATGTATCCCGTGGGACAACCGGACACGCAAGTATCAGGGGACACCTCAACTATCGCTGGATCGTCCTTTCGAAGTTTCGGAGATTGTGCAAGCCCTTCATGAACTAAACGGACGCTCGGCACCCGGCCCAGACGGACTAACAAACAAACAAATTAACGAGGTACGGGCTGAAGGCCGGGTGCCTGACGAATGGCGAACTGACAATGTAGTCCTCATCCCCAAACCCGGAAACCGCTTCATGCACAGAATCTGAGACCCACCTCCCTTACGTCTTGCCTCGGGAAGATCGCAGAAGATGCCATCCACAATAGAATTGCAGAGCACATTGAAGAAAACGGCATACTCCGCCACAATCTCATAGGCTTCAGAAAATCACTATCCACACAAGACGCCATGCTACTCATCAGGAACGCCGTCATAGACAACAAATCCAGGGATGTAAAAGGCATCCTGGCGCTCTACCTAACCGAGGCCTTCGCCACGGTCAGGCACGAGCACATCCTCAACGAAATATCCAGTTTAGATCTCGGAGTAAATTTCTGCGATTTCGTAAGATCGTTCTTGGATAACCGAACGGCCACCAAAAACATCGGACAAATCAGAAGCAGAAAGCACATGCTAGGTAACATTGGTACCCCGCAAGGGTCAGTGCTTTCGCCGCTTCTTTTCAACATCGCAATGCATGATCTCGCAATCAAACTCTCGAAAGTCCCGGGGGTAGGCACGCGATTTACGCCGACGCATTACCATTTGGTCCACGAGCGGCCCGCTAGGCACTCTACAGCAGAACCTGCAGCAAGCGCTGGACACCACGGAAACTTTTCTTGCAAACACGGGAGTGAAGCTCTCCCCCAGCAAATCGGAGCTCCTTCTGTGCAAACAAGGCCCCAGGCTGAGACAGCCCCTTAGCTCCCTCCCCGTTCACGTACACACCAGCGACGGAGGAAACATCCCCAGGTGTAACACAATCAAGGTCCTGGGCATGAGCATTGAGGCTTACAGCAATGACAACGCGGAGGCACTAAAACGCATCACAAAGAGCACCCTCAACTTCACCAGGGTCGTATCACGGGTCACCAGCAAAAGGGACGGACTGAAAGAGGGCAACCTCCTGAAAGCATTTCACGCCTTCGTCATCAGTTACGTAACCTATGCCGCCCCTTTCCTCAATTGGAAGAAGACGGAGCTGAATAAAATTGATACACTAATCAGAACGGGATTGAAAAAGGTCCTAAGCCTCCCTAGAAACACTAGCGCGGAACGACTCCTCCAATAGGGGCTACACAACACGGCAACCGAACTCTTTGAGGCACAGCGAAACTCCCAAATTAGTCGGATCTCACTCACAAGTGCGGGCATCGAGATCTTACTAGAAGCAGGCAAACAGCCCCTCTTCATGCCACCAGAGAAGTCGCAACTACGCACAAACGCCAAGAAATGAATAACCGTTGATCCCATCCCAGGAAACATAAACCCACCCACAAAGAAGGGCGGAGAAAAGCGAGAGTGAAGGCAATCCTTGACAACATCAAACGTAACGAAACGCAAGTCCTCTTCGTTGACGCGGCCAGATATTGGAATCGAGGCGCCTACGCGGTACCTGTGGTGGACGCCCATGGCTCACTTGTTGACGCAGCCACGGTAGTTACCAACTTCACTCACCAAGCAGAAGAAATTGCCATAGGGCTGGCCCTTCGAAGCTGCAAAGGAGCGTCAGTCATTTTCTCGGACTCAAGAACAGCTATTAAAACCATCTCGTCGGCCCTCGTCTCTAGGAAAGCAGCTACGGTTATCAACAACATCCCGTTTCCAAGAAACGGGAGGAGACAACCTCACGTCTCCACACATCACATGGTTCCCGGACCACATGGGCGACATTTCCGGACCTCCTGGCTGTAATCCGAACGAGCGGGCACACCTACTGGCGCGAGAGCTCACATTCCGCGTCTGCGGTCCGCCCTCTCGCTTCAACCCAGCCTGGAGGGACCTAGACAACAAAGACCCAGCTCGTATCATACCACGAAATCACTTCAAAGCATAGGTTATCACGAGGAATTTTTCCTCCTCCTCACGCAAAGCTCAAAAAAGCACAGGCCGTCACTTACAGACAGTTGCAGACTAGTACATACATCACACCAACAACACTAAGCAAGATAAATCCTGACCTTCCTACTGAATGCCCACACTGCGGCCACGAATACAACAACTTCGCACACATGCTCTGGCTGTGCCCTGCCAACGCGAGCACAGAGTTTCTCCACCAGTCTTCCTGGGACTCAGCGCTCAGAAGCACAGAGCACATCGCTCAGCTCAAGGATGTCCAGAGGGCCCGAGGCGTCGCCGAAGGACTCTGTTTACCGGCCCTGACCTGCGTGGAGCCGCCGGATTGTTTCTTTCCCCTCAGGACTTAAATAAAGTTCTAACTCACTCACTCAGGGACATAAAGGTAGATCAGACTTCATCTGAAGTTGTCGGCGCAAAAATCTACTGTATTTGGGCATGAATACTAAATATGTTACAAGCGCGATGTTATATCACATTTTCAGCAATCTTTATCATCAGGAGTGGTGCCTGATGACTGGAACGCGGGTAAGGTTATCCCAGTCCCAAAGAAAGGTCCTTCATCATCATGTGGTAGCTACCGCCCAATTTCTCTAACTAGCGTCTGTTCGAAATTAATGGAACATGTGCTTTACTCCCACATTGCTGCATTCCTAACATCTGTCAGTTTCTTCCACCCTAACCAGTATGGCTTCCGTAAAGGTTTATCTTGTGATAGCCAGTTAGCACTCTTTATAAATGACATAAGCTCTAACCTTGATGAAAACAACCCAGTTGATGCTCTCTTTTTAGATTTCGAAAAGGCGTTTGACAAAGTTCTGCATCAACGACTTCCCCTAAAGCTTTCCCGCTTGCACCTTAATCCCCTTGTTTTGAACTTGATACGAAATTTCTTAACTAACAGACAACAGTTTGTGTATGCTAACAACCACTCCTCCTCAAAGCCCTGTTCTCTCCGGTGTACCCCAAGTCACCATTCTCGGGTCCCTCCTATTCCTTATATATATTAATGATTTACCGATACCCACCGTGGTTGCTCAGTGGCTATGGTGTTAGGCTGCTGAGCACGAGGTCGCGGGATCGAATCCCGGCCACGGCGGTCGCATTTCGATGGGGGCGAAATGCGAAAACACCCGTGTACTTAAATTTAGGTGCACATTAAAGAAACCCAGGTGGTCGAAATTTCCGGAGTCCCCCCCTATGGCGTGCCTCATAATCAGAAAGTGGTTTTGGCACGTAAAACCCCATAATTATCATTATTATTTCCCGGCTATTCTTTCATCTAACATTCGCCTTTTTGCTGACGATTGTGTCATTTATCGCCCAATTCTAGCTGATACCGACAACCAAGCCTTGCAAGATGATTTAGACAAAGTTACCATTTGGTGCAGCATGTGGCTAATGTCACTGAACACTACGAATACTTTACTAATAATTCTTCATCGACGGAAGCTTCACCATACTCATAATTTTGTACGTTCTCTGCAACTCGAAAATATCATCAGTGGAGTCATGCAAGTATGTCGGCCTTACACTCTCAAATGACCTTTCTTGGTCCTCTCATATTACGAACCTCACTAACGTAGCCAACCGCACGCTTGGTTACTTCCGCCACAACTTGCGCTTCGTACCACCATCTTTAAAGATACTAGCTTACCTAACTTTTGTCAGATCTAAGCTAGAATACGCATGCTCTGCTTGGGACCCACATCAAACTACCCTTTCTAACACTCTAGAAGCAGTTCAGAATCGTGCAGCTCCCTATATTTATTCTGATTATTCTTTCCACACTAGTGCCTCTCAGCTAAAATTAAGAGCAGGAATTTCCAATGTAGATATAAGGCGTCATGTTTTCAGACTGCGTCTTTATCACAAATTTTATCATTCTGCTCCTAATACTTCAGCCATCATTCCAGCACACCGTCAGTCTTGCCGATTACGTCACGAAAAATCTGTGTATGCTCTGCCTGCCCGGACCACTGCGCACCTACATTCTTTGTCAAGACCGTCCGGGACTGGAATGACCTTTCCGCCGACGTCGTGCACCACTCCAATCCACGTCATTTCAAGGCTGCCATTGAGTCCATATTCCACTGAAGTGGTCACCCATCCCTCATGTAATACCCCACACTGGGGCCTTTGAGGTAATAATAAATAATAATAAATAATAATATTAATTTGCATTGCGCGGATCCAGAAATTCAATTGCGGCAACATTTCGATCGCATTTATTTCAAACCAGTTAAGTGAAGAATAAATGTATTTGTAACTTCTGTGCTCATTAGTCTGGCAGATATTCCGATTTAATAACTAGTTAATTTCGTGCCATAGTCCGTCGCACCAATTTCTTATTTGACTGAAAAGGTTTTCGATATGTATTCTATATGTTTATTCAGGCCTTATACGCGGGTCATATTCCGACACTATTCAATCACTATGTAAAGACAGTCATACGAGATCTTACGTTCTTGACTAAATTATTCCTCTGAATTTTGAGAAGGGCATCCCGTAAGCAAATTTAATGGAAAATAATATTCACAGCGCACGCCTTTTGTGTTGACTCTTCTCAGACTAATAAATAATAAAAATACACATCAATATCAATGTGCAAATGTCAAATGATGTAATTTTAGTGATTGTAATTGTATTTGTAAGTGTAGTAATTTTAATGATGCAATTTTAGTACTGAAATAGTAGAGTAGTTGTAGAATCGTAGTGGTAGTAGCAGTAGGGTAGTAGCGGCCATGCGACATCATTGCAGGCCCTGTGCAAGTCACGTTAAAGCTTTTACTCAAAGGTAAACATTCGGCAGGTAACTGCCTGGTTGGAGAAAATTGAAATAAAGAGCGAGGAAAACACCAATGAAAATTTATTTTAATTTTAAAAACCAACGTTTCAATCCCCCGCCGGTTGCTTCTTCAGGGGTGAGATTTTATTTTTCTGTCTTCGCAGGCGCGCAGCCATATTTCTCTTTCTTTGAGAGGAAACGGCGGGAGCTATTGCTGAAAAAACGACTGCTGTTTCCTGAGGTCTTCCGGACGTGCCGGTATTCCAAAAGAATCCGCCGCCAGTGGTTGTCGTAAGCTGGCTTGGCTCAGCTTACTCCCACGCAAGCGGGAACTGGTTTGATCCCGGTGGGAACCGGATCTTCTTTTTCATCATTCCAGGCGATAGCTGCTACTGACAATGGACACCGGCGGTGGTGGCGGCGGACACCATCTCTAACCAAAACGGCTGTTGGAATAATCCGATAACACCTTACGTCATTATTCGTAAAGCGAGACCTTCCCGTGGTCGTGGGGTCGCTTTAATCATTGAACAATGCCTTTCATATGTATGCCTTCCCGTTGTACGCTGAGGCCGTTTTCTGCTGGCTTCTTTATGATGGCACCCCCATATTTGTGGGATGGATTTACCGAAGCCCGTCATCAGGTTACGAGTGCATCACGACAATTCAAGACTTCATGCAATATCACGTACGCAGCTCTCACATCCTGCTAATGGGCGACATCAACATTCTATCAACATTGACTGGACTACATTTAACCACACATCGGTTGCCACGGACGCACTGATAGACCTAATGTTGAACTTTAACCTTCATGAAATTGCATCATCTCCAATGCGCCCAGATAATACAACTAAAAATATACTTTACTTGTTACTTATTAGTCAGCACTTTCCAATAGACCAGGTCCAACTGACGTAGTTGAGGGCATATCTGCCCATAGCATACCTATCTGCTTGCTGCTGCTCGGCTTTTGTTTTACAGATAAACAGCGTGGATCAACTGTAATCGAATTTAAAATGGCAGACGATAACAGTGTGCTAACCTATCTCGCACACAAGTTTGAATGTTTTCACAGCTAGCTTCCGACGCAGCCAGTGATACCAATCTATTTTGTCTCAGGTTCAAATCTGCTGTTATGCACTGTAATACTAACTTCATACCAACAAAACTGAGGAAATCAACAGTGAACAATCCTTGGATAACACGCGAAGTGATTCTGGCAAAGGGAAGAATAAAAATGCTGCTCAGGCTGGCGAAAAACACAAACTGTGAGCCTTCCATTCAGCACAATCTACACTGCGCCAAAGCAGAGTTCAGACAGAAAGAAAGAAATGCCAAACAATACTAATTCAGCGTCACCCTTCCTAGATTTATTAAAAGCAATCCTAACAGGTTTGTAGGCATCTTCACACTAATAATTCCATGGTGTCGCACATGGTTCCCGAGGGAAGAGAGGAAAAAGGTATTGCATACATTTTGTTCGCTCAGTTTTCACCACAGATAATGGTATCATCCCTCCCATTTTATCGTTTCGTCCATCAAGCATCGATTGCCTCGAAGTTACTGATGCAGGAATACTCGACCTACTGCTTAACTTCGATCCTAAAAAATCAAGCGGCCCAGACGATATCCCAAACGAGTTCCTTAGAAAATATGCGGAATGGTGTAGTATGTACCTTGGGCTAATTTTCTGCAAATCACTTATTTTGTCTCGTCTACCAGACGACTGGAAGCTTGCAACAATGACCCATTCACAAATCTGCAGATAAGTATTCAGTACCAAATTAGCGTCCGATATCTCTTACTAGCACTTATGGTAAGTTATTCGAACACATTATCCTAAAACGCATAACCGTTTTTCTTGAGAAACTAAATTTCTTGTCCTTTAATCAGCATGGATTTCGTAGCGGTTTGACAACTATTACTCAGTTAACCGAGGCAATTCATGACCTCGCACTTAACATCAATAATCGCGGCCAAATGGACATGATTTTACTTGATTTATCAAATGCCTTTGATTGTGTATGTCGCAGTAAGTTAATTGCAAAACTAAGAAGTGTAATCGGAGATGGATCCGTTCTTTCATGGATAAAAGGTTTTTTAGCAAACCGCTCACAATTCGTGTTTTTCGAAGATGTTAAATTAGAAACAGTTCCTGTAACTTCAGGAGTTCCTCAAGATGCCGTCCTGGGACCGCTATTATTTTTTATCTTTATAAATGATATTATAGAAAACATTGACTGTTGACATTGACATTGAAGCTCTTCGCAGACGACTGCATTATTTATAAAGAAATTCACAGCATGACAGACCACCTTAAACTCAATGCATCCCTTGATAAATTAGTAGACTGGTACGCTAAATGGCAAATGTCCATTAATGTAAACAAATCTGTAACCATTGCAGCAGAACGTAAACAGAACCCGTCCCAATTCACTACACTATTAATGATAAACCACTAGCGAATGTGCAACAACATAAGTATTTAGGCGTTACGTTGATGTCTGACCTCAGATGGGACACACACGTTGCGAACATTACGGCAGCCGCACTACGCAATCTGTTCTATGTAAAAAGATGTCTAAAAATGGCACCCGCGTCCGAAAAGCTACTAGCATACACTACATTCGTAAGACCAGTGTTAGAATGTGCTAACACACTTTGGTTCCCTCATTTACTAAATTTAGTATAACAAAATTGGAGTCGGTACAGCGCAAACCCATAAGATTTATGTATAACAAGCATAAACGCACGGATTCTCCCACTAACCTTCTAGCTTCTGGCATTAGAACTCTATTCACAAGGGCAAAGCAGGCACGTCTCACGTTTTTGTATCAACTGCTGCAAGACATGTATAAGATAGATGTGTCTATGTATACCGCATTTTCACAGTCGCCCTCGTATCGTCATAAGCGTACATACCCATTGACTGAATATTCTTTCAACATTGACTCGTATGGGCAATCGTTTTTTCCACTTACGATACGCGAATGGAATCGGTTAAATCCCGATGTCACGGACCCTGAAACAGTGTTCGCTTTCACTGCAAAGTTGGAACATGCATCTAACCTCTAGTACCATCGCCATTGCCGCGCACCCTCTCTAATTTTTAACGCTATTTCCCTTTTCTTAGATTCCTGCATTTCTAAAATGTTTTTCCTTTCCTAATATTTGCTGGTGATGGCAGATGAAATGTGTACCAGTTGTCTTCCTGTAAGAGATTGCTTATGCTATTGCGCATAATTCTGTTCTTGTACTATCACTTGCTTTCTTTTTTATTCCATTCCCATTTTTGTAACAGATTGCAATCCTGTACCTGGTTGTGCTTCGCTTTTTTATTTGCAATATAATAATAATATTTGAGGTTTTACGAGCCAGAACCACTTTCTGATTATGAGGCACGCCGTAGTGGAGGACTCCGGAAATTTTGACCACCTGGGGTTCTTTAACGTGCACCTAAATCTAAGCACACGGGTGTTTTCGCATTTCGCCCCCATCGAAATGCGGCCGCAGTGGCCGGGATTCGATCCCGCGACCTCGTGCTCAGCAGCCCAACACCATAGCCACTGAGCAACCACGGCGGGTATATTTGCAATATAATTTCGTGGTGTTTGCACATTGCGCATGATCGATACAGCGTTGATTCTCTTTGCTTGGTAAACTGGTTGTAAACCATCCTCATGGTTGTGCTTCATTTCCTGTGCGCAGCATGCACGTTTTGAAATGCTAGCTTGAATTTGTGGGGGGTTTGCCCCTTAAATGCTCCGTATATAAGCTTGCTTTCTTCTTTTTTCTTTCTCGAATAATATTTTGATTTCTATTTTTTTCACAATGTGCTTGATTTTGAACTGTTAAACCTTATTTTAATATTACTGTTTTGCTTGAAAAACTGTTTAGACCACATTTATTGCTTTCGCATTCCTTTTTGTTGTTTTTTCTTGTTTCTTTCTTTTTCTTTTCAAACATGATTGTATTTGTAATGCCCACCTGCTATGCTCTCAACTGAGAGTGGCAGTATTGAAAATAAATAAAATAAATAAATAAAAAAGCGGAAGGGCTGACCGAAGGAGCGTGCCCGTGGCCCGCTGCTCCGCACCGAGGTTAAGAGGATGGCTGAAAACGAGATTCCTGAATAATCGACGGTCTGTTGGCGCCACGTTTCAGTTAAGAAATTTCATTGCAACCATAAATTAACCACACGAATATTGTAAATATTATGTAAGCTTACAGGTAAGCACAGTGCCCGGGACTGACGATTTATATAAGTTTTTCTTGGATTTCTTATGTTTAAACTAGCCCATTCTGAGGCGACTCGGTATATCGGTACGGTGGCACATAGACAGATTTCAGCTTTTTTATCCTCGTGAAATCCTTTTTCGCTAGCTGGTTTTGATCATTCGGCCTTCTACAACTCTGTGCCCTCTTTAACCATTGCCTACTGGGTGCATGCCACCGTGACGCATAGGCAGATTTAAGCCCATGTGTCACGATTTAAATCCCCTCGACCAGAGGAGACAGCTGTCCTTATTATACAGAGCCTCGGACGGGTCAGTGACATAAAGGAAAGCTAAGAGCAGTTCACCTTGGAGCACCGAATAATATAATTATTGAATGTCCTCTGAGAAGCTGCAGTTTGCTCGTGAAACGTGTTTTATAGGTCATTCGCAAGCCCTTCTATGCTCTTGATGTTCTGCAGCCACTTAGGACGACGTCCTTCAGTCGACATCGCAGGGCAGTTTAAAAAATACTTTTTGCACGACTTCAAAGAGGAAAGGCCAGATATCGGTGGTCATTTGACATGCAAGAAACTTTAATGACACGTCGATTTTCGAGTCATTCACCTTCGTTGGGGAGCTGCCATCATCCTGTCGTGTTCACTGCTTTATTCCACGCTTAATCCACAACATGAATAATAAAAACTATGCCATCGTTGAACTGAGGACTAACGAGCAACGACGTTAGAAACGCATGAACGCGGTGTTGGCCGGAAATATACAATGTGTCCCACGTAACATGTCGCAAGATAAAAAAAATATGCGATTGTCTTGCAGCTAGACAGAACCAAAGTAACGTTTTTTGCCGTTGCTTGGATTATACTGAAATATTTTCTTTCATTTTCCTCATCATTAATAATAACTTTCATTATTTATAGAAACAGTTGTTAAACATTTCTGGAATTCCGCTTTCAAACAAAAAAGTTTCGCCACAAGAGAATTTCGGAAACATCTCCGTTATGTAGTTCCTCGTTCCTCCTCGTGTTGTTAAGTGGGAGTTCCGCCCAAGGCTTTAGCCCGGGGCAGTTGCTGAATAACTGTGTCAGGTCTGCCTTATGGGTGATGAGGTTTCTGGACTAAAGGTGAGAAGCAGCTGGATATATTAGTGAGTTCTTGGAATGGTTGGTAAAACATCTTTCTTACAAAATGTCCACTGAAACGTTGCAAAATGATGTTCGCAATGCTATGATTTGGTTAATTAATAACGAAATTGTTGTCACTGCCCAAAACATGTTTGTTGTTGCTCTCCACTCAGGACTGTTGTAATTAACATGCCTTTCTAATTACATAAGTCTAACTGCGTTTCTTGTAAATGTGCACTTTTTCTATACGTGGATTGTGTTAAATATCTTGGAATATCTTTCGATAGTAACTTATCTGGGCAGCATCACATATCCCATATTTGTTCAAAACTGAGGTCAGTTGCTTGGCTGTTGCTTAATATCGAAAGCGTTCTACACCCGTCTGTAAAAAAATGATTGTGCATGCATTGGGTTACAGTGCGTTTAGATACACCATTGTAGCCTTCGGCATTTGTTCAGACGGTTGGAGATGCAGGGTAGACAGGATTTTAAAAAAATATTCTTAAATAAGTTGCCTATAAATATCCAATAGTAGCATCTACAAATGTCTTCCCTGAACTTGGTCTACTGAATTTTCAATCACTGCTTATCGAAATAGTTGTCCTGAAACATTATTGGAACTCTGCATTGAAACGATAAAATGCCGCCACAACAGAACTTCGAAAACACGTCCACTATGTAGTTCCTCGTTGAGCTACAACGTATTGTGCGTATTGTGCTAATGTGCTGGACATTTTTAGCAAGTTACTAGATGAAATATTTAACGCGACTTCGAAAAACAAGCTGAAAGAATTGAAGGAGCTATGGCGAAATAAAATTCCAGGACATTTTCTTAATCGTAATATTTACTTCTTGTTCATTTCTTGTCATTCATTTTCTTTCTGTGTTCTACATGTCTCATGAAATTATGTAGTTTTGCACCATGTGTATCATGTTCATAGGCATGGCCCTACAAGCCAGCAAGGGCTCAGACTGGCCTGTTTGTGTTGTTTTGCATTTTTCGTGGCAAGGAACACTTCTATTATTATTATTGTTATTACCATTGTAAAATACTAGAAAGATATCGCTGCTGTGAATGCTAAGCTGCTGACATAGTGCGGCCATGATTTCAGGGAATGTCGGACAATAGATAATAAGATTAGTACTTTCCTGTTGATGAGAAATTGCACACCTTTTTGAGCACTTCCCTAAGAATTCTTTTGCAAGACAGTACTTCACCTACACACTCAGCTTCCCATGCACATCAGCCTCAATCTTTTAGCTAACTGTGCGTTTTAGATTAGGCTACATACACGTTGGGTGCCGCAAACCGCCCGGGGTACCAATAAAGAAGAAAGAAAAGAAGAAGAAATGAGACAAAAGAATGCAAAGCGCCAATAAGTTGAGCCATAATTACACTTCATAGGGCACACATTTTTGCAAATGTAAACTCGGTGCAATGGCGTCATCTCGGAACAACTCAAAACATAGCGAATAACTGCAATATTACGGTTCCAAGGCATTAGAACGCATTGCGGCACGTTGAATTCTCTTAGGAAATTAGGCAAACTGCCGATGCGGTTCGCGAAATACGATTGCAAAGCTCTTGTGCGCTTGTATAGATTGCATGAAAAGATTATTGAAGCCCGATACTCGGAGCGCGTAGCTGCCGGCACTTTTCGCGGGACCGGTGGACGCTAGGGACACCGAGCTGATCACTGTTTGTATCACAGGAAAGTGAGAGCCTTTATGGTGCCCTGTGACTGCATTCCGCCCCTCAGCGATCACCGAGCGATCACCGGTGGCGCAAGAAGCTCCGGCGGCCGCGCGATCCCAATATTGCGTTTCGGCAGCATAATAGCATTACGTGCGCTCCACTCAATCCAAATATAGAAATTATCTCAGCTTTGATTCACCCAGGGCGGCAAGTAAACATGTATATATTTAATAAAGTGCTTCTAAACCGGCAGAAAACAAGGTATCAGCAATTTAAATTGTGCCCTTATTCAACGCAGGTAGTTGTTAATTTGCCTACTCGCGCATGTCTCCACCTGCCCCATATTTCCTCTAACTATAATTTCGATAGGACACCGTCAAAACGAGCATATAAAGTTTCTGAGTACTTCTAGTGACATTACCGCTTCGCTTTAAGGACATCGGGAGATACAAACTAATCCTTCGGACACTCACCTGAATCGGAAAGCATCTACCAGACAAGAGCGCGAAGTGGTTTCCATGCAGGCTTCCACGCAGATCAGCTTGCTTCAGGGCACCCCTGAGTAGAACAGCCTTCTTTGATTGGCCGGAAGACACTAAGCAAACAACTTGCACGGCGGTTTCAAGCGCGCTCCTGTTCGCTACTTTTTCACAAAGATCCTGCGAATTCGTCGCCATCTCGCCGCGGCCGTACGTCAAGCGGGTCTTCCCGGTTTTCGCACCATCCAAAAGCCAAATCTATAACAAAATGTCAAAGCCGTCAAAGCTGTCAAACATGAAATGTACAGCTCACTCCGTGTAAACAAAGCAGATCTCAAGTCTACGTTTTTTCTTCAGCATTATGAAGAGCAATTTCAGCCAATGAAGCTCGTCATCAACGCTATGTTTTAAATTATAATGCCGTCTTTGACAGATATTTTACTTCTGAATAAGTTTTTGCTCTTGTACCTTCCAAAGCATAGCCTTCGAGATCAGTGTATTTTTACCGGAGTTGTTGCTGTAGCGTAGGGTGCTCGATTAGAACCGCTCTGGAGAGCGCAATTGTTTATTTCTATGTGTATGTACTGTGTTTTCTTTTTTCAGTTTAAGGCGCCGTCAATCTTTTTCATCGGCATGCTCACTTTTCATTGGATGTTAATTACGTGGTGTAGAATCAGCTGGCGGCAACGGATGCTACGGTCTCGAGATTAGCTCGATATTTATTCGAAGATAACAAGCGGATGGGCATAAGCCCCATGAAGCTTGCGTGAGATTCCATAGATAATCGCAACGCAAGCCAGCGGTATCAACGGTATCTTGCACACGATCACTTGCGGCGCGGAGTTGTTGATCGCTACTGCTACTTCCTTTTTCTGCGAACGTTCCTCGGCATTACTACGATCGACGTTGTCGGAGGTGCCTTGTCTACACGCTCATCGATAAACTTTTCTGGTTTGCGCAGGCTCCGTCGCTGGGGCAGCTGCGCTCTTCGTGTCATGCGCTAACTCCGCCATGGAGGTTAGCTTGTGTACGTTGCGCACTGACCGACGAAATACTCAAGAAACCTTCGCTTTTGGTGTATAGCGATGAGTACCGTCCCCAGCTTTCGGTGTCCTTTATGCCATTTCTTTGCGACTAAGTTTACGCGCGTGATTTGGCATCATGAAGATGCCCACTACCCGGAGTCACATTTCGAAGGTACGTGTGGCGTTGAAGGCCGTGAAAAGCGATACACAATTGTGTCAAGCCTCGGAAGCCATCTCTATCGCAAGCACCAGTAGTGGATTTCGCGCGTTGACGGAGAAACGCGGAGTGAGTACGACGAAAATCGTTAGGCTTATGACTCAGACGCAACAGAAGATCCTGGTGCAGGTGTTAGTGACCAGCTCGCCGCTCATCATACTGACACGTGTACTTAACTTTATCGGGCGACCACATTTCGCCGCCTAACAAATGTTATCGCACAGCGCAGAACGCGCCTGCATGTAAAAGAAGTATCTGGAATGTTATCGAAGGTTCCGTCCACTGTCTTTCACCGCAACTTGTGTAATCTGATTGCATCTACGCGTGACGCGAATGGTGTTGAACTTTGCGGAAGATACGCGGGTCTAAGCGATTAGTCTGGAACATGCGACAACTGCTGTATAAAAGCCGACGCGCTCGATCCGCTGCTCAGATTTTCGACGATCGCCGACCGTGTTCGCCGCTATCGTTGTGCTATATGTGTAGCCTGTTTTGTGGGCACAGGTTCGCCCAATAAAAATTTGTTTTGTCGTTCACAGTATTACTACTGTGTTCTTCAACGTCACGACCACGTGACAATACGCAGCATGGACCTGATACAAGGTTCAAGGAAATGCCGGAGTCCCCAACACTAGAACACTTTGCCATAGGGGTAAAGAAATCACTTGCAAACCTGTTGTTCCGTGCTGCTCAAACACGAAAGGTGCCCAGTTCGACCTGCGAAGCTTTGTTCGAAGAAGTTAAGGCTACACTTAGATGGACCAAACAACAGTTTGCAGAGCGAGTGAGGTGTGCGCTGAATTCATCTTTTTCTACTGTGCCTGACTCTCTCACTAACTTGTTGAACTGCAACTCCCGTGAAGGCCTTTTTGATGATATTCGCTCACAGTACGATAGAGTTCAGTATGCTGAATCCAAGTTCCCTTTCACCGAGGCTCAGAAGCGCACATATACTGACTGTTACCGCGCTTCTTTCTACTACGTTCCTATAGGCAGCGTGTTGAGCAATTTCATGCGCTGCAAGGTCATCTCTTAACAGATAACAAAACCCCAGGCTGCCGAAGCAACAGTAATACAAAGGTACCGTGAAGGCAGGATTTATAAGAAGCATGTGACTGACATACTTTCGAATTGTAATGAGAAGCTGCTTCACCTTTTATTGTATACAGATAAACTTGAAATTGCTAACCCAATTGGAGCAGCCAGAGGTGTGCACAAGCTTTTGGCAGTGTATTACGGTGTGATCGACGTACCTCCTGCATATCGTGCACAGCTAAAAATGCTGCATCTCGCAATCGTGTCAAAGTATGTAGACGTACAAAGTATGGCATGGAAATCTTGCTCAGGCCATTGCTTGCAGAATTAAAAACATTCATAGATAGGGGCCTTAATGCCATGTTAGATGGTAAGGAAGTGTGTGTAAAGGTGGTAGCTTTAGCTGTCTGTGGAGACAACTTGTCGATGCATCGCTTGGGTGGTTTTTCCTGCAACTTTGCAAATGGATCTGTTTGTCGGTTTTGCATAGCACAAATCAGAAACCTTTCATCACTAACAAGAGAAGATTTATGCCAAATAAGAACAAAAGAGCTCCATGAAAACTACATGAAAGCGATTCAAGTAAACCCAGCATTGTATAAGCAGCTGTATGGCTTGAATGGTGAGTCAGTAATGTTTTCTCTTGAAGACTTTGATGTTACATTGCAGCTACCACCGGATATCATACATTATATGTTTGAATGAACCTTGTGATTTCTAATGCAGCATGTGCTAAAAGGGTTGTTTGAGGAGCATATCTTGTTCTCATCAGACCTTCAAAAGTAAGCAAGTTTCAGTATGGTCGAAATGATGTGACAAACAAACCGCCGCCAACATGCGAAGCCTTTGTACAAGGCAAAAGTGATCTGAAGGGCACCGCATCACAAAAATGGTGTCTTTTTCGACTCTTGTCCCAAATATTTGGGTCCAGTGTTCCAGCGTGAAATGAGTACTGGGAAGTATACCTCCTCTTAAGAGAAATAGTGGACACAATTTTATCAGAGAACCTTCCATTGCAGCCCATTTCATACCTGGAAACTAAAGTTCAAGAGTTCCTTCGTTCCTTTGTCAGAGGCTACCCATCTGTCCGTCTCGTTCCGAAAATGCATTGATGCATTACCCCCGCATGATATCTCTTCTTGGGCCACTGCAGCAGTTGTGGTGCATGAGGTTTGAGGCAATGCACCAATAATTTAAGAGCCTTGCAATGCGCGTAAAGAATTTCAGGAATATCTGTAAGACCCTTGCAGAGAGGCACCAGCTGCTTCAAAGTTTCGAGTTCACTGAATTAGGTTTTGAAGGTGTGCTGTCTACGAACAGTGGATGTGCTCGTATTGCACAAAGGAGATGACCCAGAGTTTTTCCAGATGATTGGCAGCTTCATTTTGAGCAACGAAGTTGCTTTTTATTAGTCCAAAGACTTGAGATGGCTAGAATTAAGTAGGCACCGATATTCCTTTCGGGTCGCAAAAAGTAGTAGGATGTCTGCTGTGAAACCTGGATATGAAGTACTCCTGAGTGCTTCACACAAGATGTAAAGTTCTGTTTTTCGATTGATGTTGTCATTGACACTGTTACTCAGTTGTCCTTGTGGTCATACGTTTTGTTATATATATGATAATTTATATTTTCATTGCCTTCTCTACAACCCTACTTCAGTGTAGTTTAAAAGTGCATGCACATGCGTGGAACTCGCGTTATAACTATATATTGCTATTATGTAAAAAACTAAACCTAACATTTTCTTTTGTTAGAGTAAGAAAAATAATGTGTCATTACAAAATCCTAATTTTCGTGAGGCACTTAAGTGGATCAAATTAACATACCATGGCTTTTGTGTGGATATATCAACGCCGAATTCACATTGTACACATGATGTGTTTATAGGTGGTATCACGGACACATAAATGGACACACACAAAGGTTTAACATAGGACGTTTCATGCATAGATTTACGTTCTGCATGTGTAATGGCCGTTCCTTAATTATTTATAAAATACCATATTTGAACAGTTTATGATCATTTGTGCCAGAGTGCCCTTGTATTAACTATCAGGAATAATTTTTAACTGCTAATATATAATGTCTATCCCTTATTGGTTCAATAAGAAAACATGTGTAGAAATGCATAGTAACTTACTACGGTGATATGACTAATGGTTAAACTAAGAAACTTCTATTTGGGAGCGCGTATGCACACAAACTCAGGAAAAATTCGAAAAGCAATTGTCGATCTTTTCTGCTCCTAGAGGTTAAGCTTTCTCTCAGGAGGAGCGATCTTCCACACCGACTATTCGTGCGCTATTGAGAGTCAAACGACCCATGCACAAATGTTGACTCTTGTTTTGTGACTCTACTCGCGCAAAAATGGGCCTTTGGAAGAAAAAAGAGAGTCAGGTTGCCGTGTCTCACTGTTTACTTTCTTTTTTCTTAATGTGTAGCTCTGAAACCAAAAATAGATGAAGTTCTATCAGTGAACGAGACTGTAGTTGAACTGCAAAACTATGTACAGTTTCTGTCATCAGCTTTGGCACTCTTTTGATACAGATAAAAGAGTCTGACTCGACGTTGAAAAGCCTAGAAACTCAAGTGGTGTCGCTGAGGGAAACGATGAATAGCCAATGCACTGAGATTCTTCATTTCAGGGCTCATATTAATGGCTGTGACCAGTATAACAGACTATCGAACCTGGAGCTGCACGGGTTTCCATTTTACCGCGAGAAAACTGCGAACTGCTATCGTGGATCTCGCACAGAAGCTAGAAATAATTAATTTTGAATCACCTGACATAACTGCGATCCCCGTTTGCCTGCCAGAAAAGATAAAATGCCTATCGTGCTCATTAGATTTCCGTCCCCGTTTTTGCGGGACATTTGGCTAGCGGCTCGTGGCAAGCTTCGTGCCTTGGCAAAGAAAGAAAGACGTACCCGCTATGTATCTCAATGAAAACCTGACCCAAACTACTTAGGAACTTTTTTTGGAAAACACGATTTAATGGCAGAGAAAACAGCTATAGGTTTGTCTGGGTGAGGAGTGCAAAGATGTCTGCACGAAAGGAAAACGGAGGCCCTGTCATCCAGGTTGCCGCCGTCACTGACATCGATAAGGTGCTTTAGACTCATGGCGATAAACTATATTTCTTTCCCGGCCTTCAGTTCATTGGGATCTATTTTTTTAAAACTGTGATAAGCCTTCTTTTTCAGTCGTTCACATAAACAAAAGAAGCATAAGAAAATACTGGGATCAGTTCCTTGTCGATGTTGCTGACGTTATGGCCTTAGCGGATGCATTTATACTGTCGGAGATAAATGTTCAAGATGATATGTTGTAGCAGTTTTCTCTACCAAATTACCAAGAACACTTTTTTACGAGAATGGCCAGGAGAGGGGGTCAAGTAGCAGTATTCATCAAGTCTAAATGGGTAACTACAATTACGACGCTTATTTTATTACAGGGGCGGAAAGCCTCGCCTTCCGATTAGAAAATTCTAACGTCACTTTGTTCTTAGCTACGATTTATCGTCCCCCCTCCGAACATGTGCGAACATATTTGAATGAACTAAAACGAAATCTCAGTTTACCTCCTAATTCAAACATTTTTCTCATTGGATACATTGACATAGATATTTTAAACTCAGAGAAGGCCACGGTTACCAATTACTTGAACATCTTAGCTGACTATGGCATTGAGTCAGTTGTTATAGAGGCTACACGAGAGGAGCTTCTTTTGTATCGTGTTGTGAATTCTTGTATTGACCACGTGATGGTCCGTTCAATAATTTTTCGAATATCAATTCCGACCGAGTGACAAAAAAGCTGGCAGACAACTATTTTATAGGATGCCAGCTTTCATTCCCAAGTTTCCAGCAATCCCAATGTAACGAATCCCAATGCACTGAAATATTTGATTGCTATAAATTCGACCGACTAGTTTCTCAATATGACTGGAACGCGGTGTTAAGAAATACCTGTCGCAACAGTGTATATAATAATTTTATAGCGGCGATTTCCGATTTAAAGAACGCACGTAGAGAAAATCTTGGCCCGAAAGTGAAGACCACACCGATACTGGCTGAGCAGTCGGATAATAAAAGCTACTGAAGAATACGACAACTTGTGGAAGCGGTGTCGACAGAACCCTGATGACGAAACACTATAATGCATCTATCGAGAAGCCGGGAACAAACTTACAGCACTGATGCGCTGTTTTAAGAGGAACTACTATCTTAATAAATTTCTCCTCCCTCGTTATAAACCTGCTAAAATGTGGTCCCTGGTAAATGAGCTTAGAGGCTCTCATCCAGGTACGTATTTGTACCCGATGGCAATAAGTTTCTGATCTATCAATCAAAATCTGGCGGACAGCTTCAATGATTTCGTTTATTCGGTTTGCGCTGATAATTAAGGACCCACTGATCCTGTTGGTCTCAGCGGTGGTCTTGGTTCAATAATGAATTCGGCATTTGTTTCACCAACAACTAAAGAAGACCCATATAGATTGCTGCATCGACCAAAAAAAGTCGTGCTGTCAGATTTGATGGCGTATCAGCAGAAGACATAGGTCAAAACGTCACGCATTCTTTGTTCACTGTAACATGGATGCTTCAACATCTGTAAAATATGCTTGTCATTATTTCTAAAACATGTACACCTTACCGTCTTGGTGTTGATTGTTGATTCTTCCTGTATGTTTTGCTTCTTGCTCGTGTTCAGCTTCCTAACGGTTAATCATCCTACATTATTTTGTTATACTTCTATGGTAAAGTAAATATTACACGCTCGTCCGCTGATGTTGCCGGGCCAAGTCCCTCAAGCCACTGCTAGCCTTGACAGGCCCGTTTCTTGTCCTCTGCATTCCTTTGTGCCATAAAAATTATTATTATTATTATTATTATTATTATTATTATTAAGAATCCGCTTCTCAAGTGTTATTTTTTTCATTCATTTCTCACAGTACCTAAGAATAGCTCAGCGCTTTAGTATTAGGGCACTTGCGTTACAGAAAGTATAGAAAACAGACAAAGAAAACTGAAAACCTGAACAAAATACTGCCACGAAACGCAATGAAAAATGAAATGAATCAAAGATAGAAGTCAGTGAACAAGCAATTACAACAGCTGAAGATATCAAGATCGTAACGCAAGGTAGGTTGTTCTGTTACAAGATGTGTTATAGCGTTATAGGTGCAAGCTAAAAATACGTAGAAAGCGCAGGGATTACGCAAGTTTCGGACAAGCAAGCCTAGCGTTACAGTCAAGAGTAACCATGGACAGGAGACTCTATAATCAGAGTATAATCAGAGCGAAATGGTCAGTGAGAAAGGTCACCGTCAAAAATTGCCGCTCCAAGTTTATCCTGCTCAAAACTACTGAATCAATAGTTTTTCCAAGCCTGAAAGAAATTCTGAAAAGCAAAAAAAAAAAAAAAAAAACTCGCCACTAGTCGCGCAGTCCTTTACGCCTGCTTTTTATATGTACTTTTACGTCCGAAACAGAACATATCTTGCACAAAATAATCAAGTAAAACCAGATAAAGATGAAGACACTATCGCATTTGAAGCTATTAAACAGCATAAGAACCAAATTTAAAGTAAAAATCTCAAACCAGAAAACAATATTCGTCGTTCGAAACCTCAAAAAAAGGTCTGTCCATGTTCAGACCAAATTGGAACAGAAATAACCCAAATTATTTATACAAAGGCCGGAAATGTTTACATGCAATTCAAGTGCAAGCCTTAGGTCCATTAGGTTTCCACTTAGTGTTGTGGGGTACAGAAAATCACAGCACTCGTCTCACTGCTCGCACGTTCGTCGTCGTCTTTCACATTGCTTCTTCCTCATCCCCGATAGATTGATGTCACCAGTCATGCCAAAAAGGCACAGTTACTTATTATAGAAGTAAGCAAGGCAGTCGAATACATCAACATTGTTGTTAACTAGGGCAAACTTGATTAAGGCACAGGCAATTAAGGTAGCCTTAATTGAGGCACTCTAACCTACGATCTATAATGTAAGGAAACAAGTGATAAGTAAAAATGCATTTCAATGCCTATGCCAAACAATTTAGTACATCGTTCTTGAGCGTGCCGATTTTCGCGTTCACTCACTTCGGCGTATCTTAAGTGACTCAATTATTTAGGTGTCGCCTAGAGACGGGAAATATTGCGAAATTATGGAAGCTTCATAGAATAACGAAATATTCAAAACTTATGACCCAGACCAAGCCGGCCGATTTCAGACCCACAGCTATACAGTGAATATAAGTGAAAATATTAGAAAAGAGTTCTGAAGGCTAGGCTCCACTTTATTTCTCCAGAAATGCTTACTCCTAAAGAATGAATATCGATTTAAACATGGGGCGTCAACTACTAGTGCGCCACGCAATATAAAGATATTTAAACAAACTGTTTTAGATAAACAAAAGTCATTGATTATATTGTAACGTAGATTGAAGACGGAGTCTTACAAAATAGACGCTTCTCTTTATGGCGGCCCCGGAGAAGAACGTGCAGCTCACGCGCTTCATCGCCTTTCATGGAGCCGACCTTTGCGCGTGGCGTCCCGCGGTGCGGGAGCCCCACATCATTGTGTGAATTGCGCCCCCCCCCGCCCCCTCATGCGAAAAGCGACCGTCTCGGTCGCGTCAGACAGTTATTTCGGTGACAAAATATGGAGCTTCTCAACTGCATCTCGGCGTTCAGGTACGCGCATAGTAGGGTTTCGAGGACGACGACGGAGCAAACCGGGGTCAGAACTGCAAGAGACGACTTCGTAGGTCACGTCACTGAGGCGGCGTGTAACCTTGTAGGGACCAAATACTGGCGGAGCAACTTTTCCGATAGTCCACGGCGACGAATGGGCGTCCAGACTCACACGAAGGAGCCGGTATTGTAATGGACGTCGCGTCGACCCTGGTTGTAGCGAAGGGTGTCGGTATGCTGTTGGCTCCGGATACTATGCCGAGCAAGCTGGCGTGCTTCTTCGGCTGTTAGCACGAATTCTTCCGCGTGTTCTCTGGGCGGGCTATTATAAACCAGAGGTAGCATGCCACCAAGTGTTGAGGTTACGTGGCGCCCGTATGGACGGCAGACTCTGGACTTTTACAAGACGCGTAGCGCCACCTGCCGGTGCGAAGAGGCAGTAATTGAGTAGTGCGAAGCCCGACTCGCTTGCTAAGTTGCCTATGCAGCTAGCGACTTTGAAACAACGATTTAACTCGATTTTGGTCCATATTGCGAGTGTTTTGCGCCTTTAACACCCAGGCAGAGAGCTATTAATTTCTACGCTAGCCGGACGCGCCGCCGAACTGCCATAACGCACTTGCTGGCTCACTCTTCAGACTGATGGCGGAAACCACGGCAACCGCGATAGCACCGCGCGCTACGAAGAAACTCCGCAATCGAAGCTACTGTTGTGTTGTAAATTGCCATGAACGTGAAGGACGGAATAACAACGTTCAGTTTTGCCGATTTCCATCACGATCGTATGAAGCGGAAAGGCAAGAGCGCTGGATACGGGCCGTTAAACCTGTTGGATAATCGGATTACTTGCATTCCCCACCCACAACACAGTGGGTCGCATGAGAAATTGCGACAATTTTGTTCTTCCGTAATTGTGTTGCGTAGCCCTGATGGAGGACCGTGGTGACCAAGCGAAATCTCAAGAATCTGCAGCCGCCACCTCATTGGTAACAGAAAGAACAACGTTGCGAACCATCCTGCTTATGTATCGTCGATATCTCCACCTTTTAACGGACGTCCGCCTCCGCTTGACTCAACAAGTGGAACAGAGAGATTTGGCAGGTCAGCTTAACCAAACATTTTGGTTCGTTTATGAATTAAAAATCCTGTTCTAGAGCATCGTTGTATCGCGAGCTCATTTCTACTTTGGGTATTTCGTATGTCCTTTGCCGACACAACAAGCACGCTTCGCAATGGCCTGAGCCTGCCCGACTGCGTTTTTCAAATGTGCGCAATAAAGTTGCCGTAGGACCACTGGATGAGTAATTGCGAAGTAATGCACGTGTGTAAAGAAAAAATGCCGCGTTTATTTACATTTATTTGTGCGCGCTTGTTGCTCGAAGCGTCTGCGAAAAGTTCAAATTAAGGTACTGAGTGATGCTGTAGCTCCTGCGAGAAAGAAAGACGCAGCGCATAGGCACTGTAGAAAGCTTACTTTCGTTATGATCGCACGATGTTTGCTGGCTTGGAAAACGTTTTCTGTTTGCTGCCCTGGAAAAGGCTATGAAAGGATTTACTCTCTGTAAATAATTGCGAGACATAACATTATGATAAAATACATAAAAATATAGGAGATACTTAAGTCTTGTGTTCAGGACATATTCAATATGAACCAATTGGAAATGCTTCGATTTTTATGCTGATATGCCTATAGACAAACCTGATGCTCTCTTTACTTGCGAGTTGCAGTACGCCGAAATAACACTTGAGACTTTATTTTATATTGTACACGTACTTCGCCCTGCTGAGCTTACTTTCCGAAGCGTGGAAGGGCGGAAGAAGCTTTCCAGGTCCTTGATTTTTAGGGAACCGTGCCTCAACACAAACGAAAGAGAAGGGTTCATTGTGGCCAATGCACCTTAGCTTGCGGACAGCTCTCCTTGCACTACTCAGTTCGCGCCAAGGCTCGGATGGGGGCGCTGTTGACAGGTTTTTCCGCAGCGCCGCCTGGGCAATGTCTGAGGTCTATACAAGTTGGAACGGCGTAAACTGTGTAGTCTCCTGTACAGCAGTGTTAAACGCGAAGGTTACATTGGGTAAAATCTCATCCCACGCCTTGTGCTCTACGTCCATATACATGGATGGCATATCAGCGAGCGTTCTGTTCAGACATTCAGTTAATCCATTGGTTTGAGGGTGATACGCACTGCTCTTGCGGTGAGAGCAATGCGTCAGCTGGAGAACATCCTCCGTAAGTTCGGCTGTAAATGCTGCACCGCGGTCGGTGATGAGAACAGACGGTGCACCATGTCGTAGGACGATGTGGCGTACAAAGAACTTGTTCACTTCATACGAGTTTGCTTTCGGAATAGCTTCGATTTCGGCGTACCGGGTTAAGTAGTCGGTAGCGACGATTATCGATTTGTTGCGCCAAGAGGTCACTGACAATGGCCCAAGTATGTCCATTCCTATTGGTTGGAACGGTGCTTGAGGAGGGTCCACAGGGTGGAGAAAGCCAGCTGGTTAAGCTGGTGGTTCCTTGCGGCGCTGACATCACTGCACGTCTTGACGTACGGTTGCACAGAAAAAAGTCGGGGCCAGTAGTACTTCTGGCGCATCCTTGCTAATGTATTAGAGAATCCCAGGTGTCCCGCACATGGCTCATCATGACAGGCTTGCAAAATGTCTTGGCGCCGCGCTGACGGCAAGACAAGGAGGTACGTATTTGGACCGTTGCCGCAGTTTTTCTTGTAAAGAACGTTGTTGTGCAAAGAGTACGATGATAAGCTGCGCAGGAGTGACCGAGGTAAGACACCTTCAGCTCCTTGAAGGTGCTCGACCAGCAGTCGCAGCTTAGAGTCAGCGCACTGGCGCTCAGCCATCTTTATGGCGTCGATAACGCCGACAAATGGCAAGTAATGGTCAGGGTCCGAGGACGTCGTAGAGAGTGGTGCGTGTGACAAACAGTCGGCGTCGCTGTGCTTCCTTCCAAATCGATAGACAACTGTAATGTCGTACTCTTGTAAGCGCAGGCTCCAACGGGCTTGTCTGCCTGAAGGATCTTTGAGGTTGGCAAGCCAGCACAGGGCATGGTGGTCGCTGACAGTATTAAAGGATCGACCGTACAAGTAGGGTCGGAATTCACCAATTGTTCACACAAGCGTTAAGCATTCTTTTTCAGTGGTTGTGTAGTTTTTCTCAGCCTTGGTGAGACTGTGGCTTGCATAAGCAATGGCGCGTTCCGCAGCAGCTTGCCACTGCACAATAACTGCGCCGAGACCCGTATTACTGGCGTGAGTATGAATTTCAGCGTCAGCGTCTTCGTCGAAATAATAATATTTGGGGTTTTACGTGCCAAAACCACTTTCTGATTATGAGGCACGCCGTAGTGGAGGACTCCGGAAATTTTGAACACCTGGGGTTCTTTAACGTGCACCTAAATCTAAGCACACGGGTGTTTTCGCATTTCGCCCCCGTCGAAATGCGGCCGCCGTGGCCGGGATTCGATCCCGCGACCTCGTGCTCAGCAGTCCAACATCATAGCCACTGAGCAACCACGGCGGGTTCTTCGTCGAAATGAGCAAGTATTGGGGCCGCTTGCAAGCACTTGCGCAATTCATGGAACGACTGCTGCTGCTCGTCCGACCAACTGAAAGGCACATCGTCGCGTGTGAGCCGTGTGAGAGGCTCAGCAATTCTGTAGAATCCCTCGACGAAACGCCTAAAATATGGGCACAAACCAAGGAAGCGTTGGACAGCCTACTTGTCTGTGAGTGGCGAAAACTTGGCTACGGCAGCTGTTTGGTCGGGGTCTGGTCGGACGCCTTTAGGACCAACGACATGACCAAGAAATTTGAGCTCTTGGAACCCGAAGTAGCATTTTTGCGGCTTGATGGAGAGGCCGGCAGTACGGTTCGCCGCGAGGACGCTCTCGAGTCGTGCGAGATGTTCGTCAAACGTGCTCGAGAACACGACGACGTCGTTCAAGTATACGAGGCAGGTTTGCCATTTGATTTCAGCAAGCACGGTATCCAGCATCCGCTGAAAGGTGGGAGGTGCTGAACAGAGACCGAAGGGGAGAACTTTGAACCCATAAAGCCCGTCAGGTGTCACAAACGCTGTTATTTCACGATCCTGTTCATCGACTTCGATTTGCCAGTACCCTGATTTAAGATCGAACGAAGAAAAGAAATTAGCATGTTGTAGACGATCCAACGCGTCTTCGATGCGTGGCAATGGATAAACATCACGCCTGATGACACGGTTCAACTTTCGGCAATCTACACAGAAGCGTAGTGTGTTGTCCTTCATTCTGACTAACACTACACGGCAAGCCCACGGGCTTGTGAACGGCTGGATCACGTCGTCTTGGAGCATCTCTTTCACCTGATGCTTGATCGCTACCCTTTCCACTGGATACATTCTGTAAGAATGCTGACGAACAGGACGTGCGGACTCGTCAGTTATAATGCGGTGCTTCGTGACGGACGTGCACCGTACTTTGGAGCACGTAGAAAAACAGTCCGCAAATTCATTCGTGAGACTCAGTAGACGATCTTTCTGATGGTCTGACAGAGCAGCCTTAACGTGAATCCGTTCTTATAGGCTGGGTAACTCAGATTGCTGAGACGATGCGGTTTCCAATGTGGGAATGTCAGTAACATCAATGATTTCGCGAAGAAATGCGATTGTCGTTCATCGCGGTACATGCCGATATTCGTTGCTAAAGTATGTTAGCAAGACGACTGAACATCTGTTGCGCGCCTGAAGAAGCTCTCTGGCTGTGCAAATGTGGCGCTGAAGAAGCAGAGGGATGTTTGCCTCCGCAATTCCTTCGGTGTCGTCCTCCATGTCGCATCGGACAAGGGTAAGCACGCTGCTCTTGGGTGGTAACGTGACGTGACCGTCAGCTACGCGAAGCGCGATGTCACGGTGATTGCCAATATTGTTCGCTATGGCTTGCGTAGTAGCGAAGCTGACTCTAGATTCTTGCAAGCCAATGATGGCACCGTTCGCCTGAAGCAAATCCCTGCCGAGTATAAGGTCCTTTGAAAATGTAGGAAGAATGACGAAGTCACCGATGTACATGAAGCCCCGAATGTTGACTCGGGTCGTGCACTGGCCCATTGGAGTTATGAGGTGCCCTCCTGTAGTACGAATCTGAGTCCGGGTCCATTGCGTCGAAACTTTGTTCAGGATACGCGTGAGATTCTGGCTCATAACAGACGTGTCCGCACCCGTGGCGATTAACGCTGTGACTTCGTGGTCATCTATGGTAACTGATACGTCGCAAGATACTGACACCGAAAACCGCTGCTTTCTCTGCGTCTCAATTACGGTATCTCGCGGTCGTCTTAGTGGAGGATCTTCAGCGTTCGCAACGTCAGCGACCTCACTTCCGCAAGTTTTCCCGGAAGGCAGGGCTGGGTAAGCGACACCTTGTTGCGCTCGGCGTGGAGACGGGGCTGGAAGACCTGTTTCGGGCGGGTGAAGGTGACCGGGCGACACGGAATCGTGGGGCAAACGAGTTCCTGGCATCCACGAGGTAGGCTTCAATCTCCAGGGGGCGTTTCCCATTGCGCGGGCACGGCGCATTCAGTGAAAATCCACGGAGCCCAGCTCGGCGGTAAGGACACGCCCTGCAGAGGTGATCGGCTTCACCGCAATGAAAACACAAGGGCATCCGGTCTGCAGTGCGCCATACGTCGCTCTTGCGGGGTGCCCGTGTTTCAGACATGAATGGCGTGTGGCGAGTCCTGAAGTCGCCAGTCGCTTGTTCAATGGCACGCACACCATGAAAGTCCGGGACGTCGCGCACATCGTAATAAGTTGGGGTCAATGAACTTCTCGCAGCTTCCGCATACGACTTGCGAGGCAGTGGCTGCCGTACCTCATGCTGTGGTGTCTCGTTTGGCTCTTGGACTTGTACTGCCTGCCGGATTTCCTCCCGGACAACCTCAGCCAGAGCGAGTCCCGGTACCGATACTGGAGCCACCTGAAGCTTTTGTAGTTCTTCTCGAACAACAAGCCTAATGAGCTCCCGCAAGGTGTCGGTATTGTCCAAGGGTATAGCGAGAGGGTCACGCGATAGGGTCGACACGTCGCGGTTGTACTGCCTTGTTCGCTGCTGCAGTGCCTTTTCCATGGATATGGCTTCCGCGAGAAACTCTGCAACGGTCTTTGGTGGGTTGCGTATTAGTCCACCGAAGAACTCTTTCTTAACGCCGCACATCAAGTTCCTGAGCTTCTTTTCTTCCGGCATGGATGAATCCGCGCGTCGGAAAAGTCGGCACATATCTTCCACAAACGTTGCGACGCTTTCGTTCGGCCGCTGCACTCTCGCCTGAATTGCAGATTCAGCTCGCTCCTTACGATCGAGGCTGGCGTATGTGCCGATTAGCTGCCGTTAGAATTCGTCCCATGTCGATAGGGCCGCCTCACAGTCCGCGCATAACCATCTCCGCGCATAGTCCTCGAGGGCAAAAGAGGCGTTGCGTAGCTTGCGCTCTGGAGTCCAGCCGTTGAATTCTGCGACACGCTCAAAGTGATCGAACCAGTCCTCAACATCTTCGAAGGTGTCCAAATGGAAGGATGTGGGGACTCGCGGATGGTTAAGGACGACCTCGGTCAGTGCGGTTGAGGAAGAAGACGGAACTGAGGTACTCATCCTTATGACTCGATTGCGTAGAGGCTCGTGCTCGAGTGGCAGTATTTGAAGTCTACGGCTTGTTCGTACGTGAACTGGAGTCAGCTCAACCGGACTTCTTACTGGGCTTGTAGGCGGTGTTCGATCTGGGTGTGGTAGTATGTATCCAGCATCTCCACCAAAAAAATGTAACGTAGATTGAAGACGGAGTCTTACAAAATAGACGTTCCTGTTGAATGGCGGGTCAGGAGAACAACGTGCAGCTCACGCACCTCATCGTCTTTCTTGGGGCCGACCTTCGCGCGCGCCGTCCCGCGGTGGGGGAGCCCCACATCATTGTGTCAATATCACTGGACGTCGAAAATTCATTTAATAATATAGACAAGGAATCAATTCTTAAATACTTATTCGAAAATACCAGTCTATCTAAATTAATTTAATTACTAACAGTCACTATGAGAAACCAAAGCATCTTGTAAAAAACGGCGATACTAATAAAAAAATAACGTGCAGAAATGACCGCCCCCTGGACTCCCATTGAGACCATTATGTTGTAATATATTGATATCCCAAATATATAAAAGTATCTACGAAAAAAACGACCAGGGCCAACAATTTGCTGATTACTGAACTATATTCATCAAAGGAATATACAAAAGAAAGCGGCAAGAAAAAGCCAAGAAAGCATTAGAAATAATTAATATTTCGGGTACAAGTAAAACTACAAAATTAAATACAAACAAAGCAGAATATATGATCCAAGTGCTTAAATTGTCCACAAATGATCAAATTTGAAGGCATTAGAATAATGCTTGGCCCCGAAATTAGGAGTCTCTCAGAATTATTAGACCTAAAACTAGCTTTCACCACGCATGTAGAATGTGTAAAACAATACATATCTTACCTGAAGAAATAAAGGAACTAAACGACAACTACTAGCGAAAATTTACAGTGAAGCAACAAAAGGAAGAATAGGTTATGCAGCACCCGCTTACTACATAAACAAGACAGCTAAAGTAGATAGATGGAAACCTATAAAATCAAACCTTTAATTTCAATAACGAAAGCATGCAAAACTGTGTCTAATAGTCCATTACTCGTTTTACCTAACTTACCGCTACTTCACTTCAGAACATGAAGAAGATAAAGATGTTTAACAATTTGGACAATGATAGACTCTTTACGTGGAAAGCAATATCATTTATTGCCAGAAGTGCCGCCCTCGTGGCTTATTTGGGCGTTTGAGTCGCAGAGTTTGCACTCCATGCCCGATGCGGTGCTATGCGATGCTGCTGCAGGAGAGTTGCGGCCATTTCCTCGTTGCGGCGTTCTTGTGTTCCATTTGAGAGGTGGCTTACCACTGGTGTCGTCCAGCCGGTAACCTTCGGTAGGGATCCAGGGTTCGTTCTCGGGTCTCGAGTCCCAGCTCGATGAACTAGAGCAGATGGCAAAGTGGCACTCGGCGGAATGATTTTGACGAAGATAAAGTCGCTGACGAAGCGTTGTCATCCTTGGCTGAGGTCTCGCGTTGTTCCTCTTTTTTATATGCCTGTAATCGATGGTAGTTCAACACCAACCATCGTGGGAGTGCGCAGAGTAGCACAGGGTGGAGCATCGCTTCGTAGGATTGCTCTCCAACGCCCAGAGCTTGCAGACCTCTCATGTGAACTTATATGCAATCGAACATACGCCGCCGATGAAGGACATTCGTTGCAGAAGTGACTGGTTTATGTCGACGAGACGTTGCATATGGCCCTGTATCAAAGCGTAAAAGTCCCCGAAGTGTTTCTGCGGGAGGTCGATGGCATCACCACGGCACTCTGAAGTCGCCTTAGTCCGGCAATCACTGCGTCAGCTTCTAAAGAGAGCAACAATTTTAAGTAGTTAGATCGGTCTATGTGACTCAGCATTGGACTTTAATGTATAGCGACCGCAAACTACGCCCGAAAGGTTGCGTGTTCTGTCTTCTTCCATAAACTTTAGTGGCTTCAACTTCGGGAATTTAATTCGTTGAATTAGCGCTCCTGGAGTATCTTCTCTCGTTGGTTCGTTTTGGATGCTACTTTTTGTTCCCATCTGCTGCCAGCACAACTTCATTCTATATTCTAGTTTGACCATATAATTTGTCATTTTTTCAGTGCATTCTGAAATCGTTTCGAATTCAATTTTTGCACCCTCTTCTCTGATACGAGGTTCTATCGTGGCGTCCACATCCTTTAATTCCTGCTCGGCGAGCTGTAGACGTTCTATAAGAACGCTCACCTCTTCCAGGCTGACAGGAGAAGCCTAGAAGTTCGCGTGCTTCTTTCGCGAAACGCGTGACTTGAGCTCGGATGGCTTTGCGTTTTTTTCTTCCAGGTATCCATCCTTGCTGTTCAGTAATTTATTATTGAACCCCACCGATGGTTTTCACGGCCTTGTTTAATCCGTTCCCGAGTTTCCGCACCTGTAGTTTTGTTGTATTAATACTTAATCATTGTTGTCGTTGATGATCGTTGAGGAGGCCGTGCCATTTGACGCATCTACTGTCGTTTATTCTTCAAATTTTAGGTATACAACTAAAAGCGCTAACTTTAACATCTTAAGATCTCGACAGAGCGGCCATTATAAGGTGCTTGTGCACGAGCTCCTCCCGAGTCGTTCTGCCTCTGTCCGTTGTTTAAGCTTCCCACAGCCCTTGCCTCCCCCGCCGAGACACCGACTCCAATACCCGTGGGAGTGCACATAGTACCACAGGGTACAGCATCGGTTCGTAGGATTCCTCTCCGATGTCCAGAGCTTGCAGACCTCTCACTTGCACTTGTATACAATCGAATATACGGCGCTGCTTAGGCACATTTGTTGCAGACGTGACTGGGAAGCCCAAGCAAAATAGTACATTTAAGGAGAATCTCCGGGTACGGGAAAGCTGTCGGCGGAGAGAAGTACCGTTGCATTCTCACAGCAGAGCATCTGGTGTATCCTCAATTCACAATAGAAACAACAGAACAAGACAAGCACAGCAAAGAGCACCAGGTAATATAAAATCTGAAGTGCACTGAATCTCCTTTTTTTTCTTTTTATGTGATGGTTACTACGTGGTCACATTAAGCAGATTTGACAACGAGGTTGAACAAATTACTTGGTGTCAACAGATTTCTTTTAAATCCATACATAACTGTGATTAAGATACCTGAACTTGATACAAACACACGCACACTATATGAGATGAGAGAAAAAGCTCAGGAAACCCCCACAATGTTTGGATCCTGGAACTCATGAAGTCAACACTTTCATTCCATCGCTGTTAAGTAGAGGGAGAATAAAAATCTAATTTTTGCGTGAAAAAATAGCATTTAGAGATTCAAAGATATAGACATTGCTTATAACTTTCTAGATGAATATTTATAGATCGCTATCGACATTGAAGCAACCTTCGACAGCAAGAACAGGAATCAGGTTTTCAAGCTGCGAGCATTGAATTGCAGTCAATTCAAGCGGGCGTAATATTTTGCCAATAAAAATCTATTTGGGAATACCAGATGGGAATGAACATTGAGGCTTGCTTTTGGGCTTTCTTTGGCTAAGTAATCTAGTTCAAAATGGCTCCCATTACACTTTAGTAACAATGTTGATCTAAACACTCTGGATAATTGCCATAAATTACTGTGAAGGAGCTGTAACGTCTAATAACAATAATAATAGTGTAGTAATATTATTTATTTCCACAAAACAGTGTGACCTTGGACCACGCGCAAGGCTGAGCCGGAGGGTGAAATCCCTACAGCAAGGTGCACCTGCCGTGGGCCTGCATGCCGTTCCTGCATTATGCATAGCACCTACTGAAATGGTCTTCTTGATAGAGGCTCACAGTGTGCTCACAGTGTGAGACGCACCAGAACAGAGTAGACTGCAGGCGTGTCACTTTGAATGTTATAATGCCGTGTACAGGTTTCTACATAAGGGACTGTACCTCCTCAAAAATTTGATTTGTCGGAATTTGCAGCTTTAGAGATATGCAGAGGACGTGCGTATAGATTGTGGCGCATACACAATATATATATATATATATATATATATATATATATATATATATATATATATATATTTGTAGGATACTCGCCGCACTGGTCGAACCAGGCTGCAGCTGAGGTTTAGTGACACAACAATATTTCCCTGCCACGTTCAGCAATCACACGGAGATCGTTGGCGGCTTCCTTGTAAGGCTAATCGTCGCTCGGAACAGCCGCGTCAAATCAGGAAGGAGCTTTGCGCCGATTGTCACTCTCTTGCATGCGCAGTCATGTAAACGGCAATCAAAATTTGGAGTCGCATATCTCGGAGTATAGACTCGCTACAAGAATTATTGTAACAGAGACTGTGTAGAAACGCGACTGCCTCTAATATTTCAATACACACTTACCTACTTACTGGAGTCAACAAAAAGTTAAGTATTCAATTTTAGTTAGGTGGCCTTCTGACAGCGATGTCGGTTTTTCTCCCCTAGGTCATGTAACTTATTTGCACACGTCGTCGTCGCGTGCCCCCAGCGCCTAATCTTAAAAAAAACCATAAAGCTGAATTTTGGACACGCAATATATATATATATACATATATATATATATATATATATATATATATATATATATATATATATATATATATATATACGTGTGTGTGTGTGTGTGTGTGTGTGTGTGTGTGTCATTTGAATCATGAAAATGTAGCGCACGCCATATGCAGTTAGTACAATATAAGCTTGAACTTGACACTGTTTTCTCACAGCTACAACGTGCCCACAGGTGCTTTTAGCATTGCACAACCGTGCAATTTCCACGGGTAAAAATACCGCCCGCAATAGCAAGGCTAGGCCACCGGAGCTCTATTGAGCGTCATCGGACTGTTGCACTTCCCTTTGAAGTTGTATTCCGGTTACGTAACTATCCGAGGACTGAACTAATGACCCCTTTCCATATATTTTAGTCATCGGCTTCTCGCTCTTGATTAAGTTGGTTGTTGTTCGCGGTCTCTTCAGGGGAAGGGAGAATGTGTAACAGTACGCGAACGGACGGTTGCAGGAAGGCAAGGAGGACGGCGAGTAAAGGTAGCGGTTGGGCGGCCATGTTTGACAATGCTTGCAAGCTTCTGCTCGCGTCACGCACACTCTCACAAACACACACACACGCACACGCACACAGAAGCACACATTTTCGCTAGTTAAGTAAATTACGATATCTGGGTATTTCTGCAACATGATACCACTCTCTAATTATACCTCCTTCCCCGCAAGGTCATCTGCATCAGCAGGAGTTCGGTGTGTTGGGACACCACGTACCCGAGCACACAAGTGCAGGACCCTTCCGCGTCTAACCGTGCGCGGCTTAGCCGTGTTCAGAGAAAGGCGCATGCGGGCAGCTGAGCCAATACCGAATGTTTGAACCTTCAGCGCCCCCAAGCGGCGGCAACAGACCTCTTTGGACTGCACTTCAGGTAGACGGCACCTCAACATTGACCAGCCTGGAGGAAGTCTGCTATCGCTCTTCCTGTCCTCCTCTTCAATATTCATCTTTCTCCTCTTGTGTTTTCATCTTTCCTGTTTTCTTTTCACTTCATGCGCATTACTGGGTGGCAAGGCTTAACCTGATGTAGGTATCCAACTTTGGATATTTTATATTAGGATATAGCGGCGATGCATGGCGGCGTCTGCAGGTATTCTTCCAACCTTGTAGCATCCTCTTGTTGGGCTCGGTGATGGGTAGCCATCTCAAGCGCATCACCTGGGAAGATGTCTGTACACTTCCTATCGATGGAGCTGTGGCACATTTCTTTATTTATTTATTTATTTTACGTATATTAAAGGCCCGTAGGCGCAACAAAAAGAAGTGGTACATGCACAGCTAAGCAATGCAGAACAAACAAAAAGGAAATAATTAGATGGCATTGAGCACAGCAGTCTTGAACATCGATGCGTCTGTAATAGTGGCGCCCGATGCAGGGAGGTGGTTCCAGTCATTGCACGTACGAGGAAAAAACGAGTAATAGTACGTGTTCGTACGACAAGGTGGCACAGAAACTTTATGAAGGTGGTCGCTGCGGGATGAAAAGTAAGAAGGAGGTGTTAAAAGTTTATCTTTTATTACCGGGTTGTGGTAAATGTTGTGGAAAGGGCAGAGGTGACTGTATGCGCGACGTACTGAAATATCCGGTATGTTGAGGGTTTGCTTCATGAGTGTTATGCTAGCATGACGAGAGTAAATACATAGAATAAAGCGGGACGCGCGATTCTGAATGGCTTCGAGGGAGAAGGTTAGTGATGATTGAGGGGGATCCCAGATGACCGAGGCTTATTCTAATTTTGAGCGAACGAGTGTTTTGTAGAGAATCATCTTCAAAGATGCAGGAACGGCGTTAAAATTTATTCGCAGATAGCCTAGCGTGCGACTAGCGTCAGAGGTTATATGTTCAAGATGCTTGTACCACAATAAGCCGTCAGTGATATAAAGGCCGAGATACTTGTAGCATTTAATTACAGAGAGTGGGGCGCTATTCAGAAAATACATCCCTGTTTCATTATTGTTAGTGCGGCGTGAAATGCGCATATATTTCCATTTATTCGCATTTAATTTCATGTTCCACATCTTGCACCATATGGATAAATGGTTAAGTTATGCTAGTAGTTTAGTGGAGTTGACGGGGTCACTAATGTTATGATATATTGCGCAGTCATCAGCAAGTAAGTTAATTGGACACGATTTCACGCCGTCAGAGATGTTGTTAATATAATTAAGAAGAGCAAAGGCCCGAGTACGGATTTCTGCGGTACTTCTGATGTAACAGATGAAAAAGCAGAGAAAGCGTTATTAGCCGTAACGTACTGGGTTCGATTAGGAAGAAAGTATTTAATCCAAGCTAATAACACAGGATCAATGTTAAGATGATGGAGCTTGAGGTTTAGTAGTTCATGTGTTACGGTATGAAAGGTCTTAGCATTGTCCTAGAAAATAGAGTCAACGTCAAATTTATTGTCAGTTGCAGCAAATAGATCATTAGTAAATCAAGCTCATGGGGTTTTGCAGGAGAGCATTCTTCTGAAGCCATGTTGACAGGAATTAAAAACAAGATGGCCGTAGAGAACACTTCCACCCCTATACGTCAAATCGTCTTCTAACCGGCGTTACTCTTGGTTCCGTCGTAACAATATTGTCATGTTGTAGTGACCCTGAAGGATAAGACTTTGGCACAACTGCGAAGCACGCAACTATGGCTTTATTGGGCTAACTTGTGTCCACAAAAGAACTAACGCACAAACAAAACAATAGCGGCAAGTACCGGTTGTGACTGTCGATATCTGATCTTCGGGTAAGCCGCGTCGGATTTTATACATGACTCCTCGAAGGTTCCAGCGTAATCGCAGGTGCTGGCGTACCTTCCACAAAGTGCAACACTATTTGCGTCGCGCAGACAATGTGATTGTACAATGTTTAGCGGGAACATACCGAACACATATAATCAATGATAAAAGTAAAGTGTGTTCCAAATCATGCAGGCTCGTCTTGTGCTGAGAGATAACCTTAAGCTGTTAGCGGATGAAACGCGGTCCCAGGAAAAGGAATAAACATGCGCACGTGGCGATATCACGAGCTGCGAAAACTCGAATAGGAGATTTCGCGCACTAATATATTTTACGTTACAAATACTGTCCACCAGATCGCGCTATTAGTGCGCAGAAGTCACATTAAACGTACTTATATATGTCCTCTCTGCTTAAAAGAACTGTAGCATGAAAATGCTGTTTTGTTCTCTTCTACTATCTCATTATAAATTTGTCATTGTTAATAGTGATATGTAATTCGTCACGGGCACTATTCCACTTGAAGTTGAACCTTAGAACTCAGCTTGTGTCGTTTTAGTTTTCTTCAAGCTTAATCCTTGGTGGCTATCCAATAATAAAAGTGTTTCTTAATTACCCGTCAACGCACTCAGTCTTGACTAGCGCTGGACAAGTATGTTTGTGATTAGTTATATAAAGAGAAATGTGAAGTGGCGAATTCCCCCGGTTTCAGGCTGAGTTTGTATTTTACACTGATGATCGCGTCATTGCTAAGTATTAAAGGGCACTGTGCAGACATGTCTAAACATCAGACGAGAATCGTCTTTGAGGCTTTTTTTCCATGCTTCCCTAATGGTAGCGCGTCTGCCACGTATGTGGGAGATATTGGTTCGAATTCCTGCGTGGCCCGAAACTAACACGTCTTGCTTATTGGTATTGCTGTACCGCGGCCTGATACTATGCTACATGTGATAAAAAAAAGAAAGCAGTGAAGCGCCACAATATGAACTGTTTCATGACAGCCTCAAAAACGTATAGAAAAAAGACAACTCCCACGCATGCGCACGAAGTTAAGGTGTGACATAGAACATCATGGTCATGATGGCATACTTTGAAGAAAGCACATTTCTGCAGTATACAACAGGACAGGTGTATCGCTGACACAAACAGACCTTTCTTTTTAATATAAAACACTTCCAACAACTTCCTTGCAGTTTGGTCCTTATTTTTGCCAAGAATGAGCATGGCGCACAACGACAGGCTTCACATTGCGCAGGAAGATCGGCATTGTCACACTTACCAATACTATTAGCATTCTCCCCCAGTCTGTCATTAACACATTATCACGTTTGTCCATAGTAGGACTTGCCGCAATCTAGAGATATCTCGTAGACCACCCCTTCAACACAGTCCCTGAAAGCTTTGGCGCGATACTTCTGGCGGCCCCGCGGCCCATCCCATGTGACCTGGGAGCACTGTGGAGCCAGCTTATTGGGAGACGAAAAGGCAACCGGAATGCCATATCTGGTAGCCACCAGGCTATGCCGCACACGGTGCGCATAAGGGAATACCTCTGGCTTAACAGGCTCCCTTTCCTTCGAATGCGTTTTCATACAACGCATGTCGAATTTTAGGGCACCTCTGGTCGATCAAGAGTGCTGGATTTCAATTATTTCTAAGTAGATGAATGATGATTATGCAAAATTGGATCATTTAGTCAGCAGATAACGTATATTGCGAACTAGTACATAACGTGCCACTCGCAGCATACCTTATGGTCAGTGTTTCCGGTCACACAAAAACTTTGGACGTTAACGTGCCAAAAAAAGTACAACATTTTCCAGAAATTCCTGGAAAAAGCTTCACTAATTCACCAAATATGTTTCACTAATGAATGTCGGGTTAGAGAAATTAAAAACCGTACATATATTTGCAGTTAAAAAAATATTCGTTAGTTTCTTGGCTCATTTCATAAGTCCTGCTTTAGAAACAAGGTCAACCAAATCATCAGTGTTCAACCAACTCATCAAACTTCATGTGTCGATCAAGATCTGATTGCCATTGCGGACAAAAGATAGACGTAGGTACTCCTGCAAAATTTCGAAAATACACTCGACCGGACGAGACAGCTGTCCTTATTATGCCCAGCCTCGCACGGGTCAGTGACATAAAGAAAGCTAAGAGCGGCTCACCTTTGGAGCATTGAATAATTTAATTTTTTTAATCTCCTCTGAGAACCTGCAGTTTGGTCCCGCGACATATATTAAAGGTCATCCACAAGCCTCTCTACGCTCTTCAAGTTATACAGCCGCTTAGAACGACGTCTTTGAGATGACATCGGTGGGTATTTTAACAAATACCTTTTTTCATGACTACAAAGAGGAAAGGTCAGATATTCCAGGTCGTCTGGGGTGCAATAAACTTGTATGACACGTCGACTTTCCAGTGATTCTCCTTCGCTGGCAAGCTGCCATCATTCTGCCATCTTCAGCGCTTTTTTAGACGTTTCTTTGATAGCATTATTACTGAAAACAATGCCTTTATTGAACTTAGGACTATCAAACAACAACTTTATAAAAGCCTCAACGCGATGTTGCTCGGACACATACAATGTGTCCCACGTAACCTGTGCGAATATTTGAAAATATGCACCTTTCATGTAGCTTACATGAGAATAATCTATAGATTAGAATAATTCGAGACCATATGAAATCTTTATTAATAGCCTGTTAGTTCTCGAAAGAATAAATAATTATGCAAAAAACGATGCCGACATATAAAATAACAGAATTGCTGACCCGCTTAACAAGTAAATATTAAAACTATCTCATGTAAAACGTCATAGCACAATTTTCTAACTTAACTGGAGCACGAACTC
The DNA here is from genome assembly GCF_050947875.1 of Dermacentor variabilis. Taxonomy (NCBI): domain Eukaryota; kingdom Metazoa; phylum Arthropoda; class Arachnida; order Ixodida; family Ixodidae; genus Dermacentor; species Dermacentor variabilis. The sequence continues at coordinate 73,233,540 of NC_134574.1, read as the reverse complement.
GCGAAAAGATCATTAAACTATGGAGATAAAATAGAGCTGCTAACTCCAGCTTTTAACATGTTACTCTGACACATCGCTCCACCTGTTCGCGCTCCGTGACGGTATTCTCAACCAATGATATACGAACTCCGACGGTTGGACTTTCTGCTTGTGCTTCCGACGTCTCTCCGTTCCACTGTGCTCCAACAGCTACACAATGTCCCAACTGCTGGATATCTCGGAGTGTCCCGAACGTACGGCTGGGCGCGGAGTCGGTTTTTCGGGCCGGACCTTTAGCGTTCCGTACGTTGGCATGTTGCTGCTTCTAAGTCCTGCCATCGCCACAACCACTCGTACTAATTGCTTGCCCGTCCACTTCAGCCTATCGAGAACGCAACTGTCCCATTCTACCGCGTGGGCCTAGATGCGTTTCGACCATACCCGACTTCTTTTGCGGGGTACAAGTGGTTTGCCAAAGCCACTGACTTCACCACACGGTATGTCATCGCCCGGGCACTGCCAACAAGCTGTGCCACTGGCTTCGTGGACTTCACGATGTCATTATCCACCTTGGCTCGCTGCGACGGCTGTTCACCGACCGCGGTCGTTCATTTCTTTCGAAAGTCGACAACATCCTTCTTTCGTGTTTCAAACGTCACAAGCTAACCACAGCCTATCATCCACAAACAAATGCACTTACCCAACGTCTTGATCGCATGCTGATAATAATGTTCTCTATGTACTCCTCCCGCCATGACACCGCTGGTGTTTCTCATTTCTACCTGTTGTTTGGCCACCACCTAACGCTGCTTTTTGAGACTATCCTGCCATTAGATACCTACGTTCCTACAGAGTACGTCGGCGATACTGCTGCTCGGGCTCAACCAGCTCGCCAGATTGCACGGGCTCGTCTCTCTGTCTACCAGCTATACCAAAAGGCCCGCTAAGACAGCCGCTACAGACTCGTTCAATTCTATTCAAGCTCTTTGGTCTGTTTCGACGCCGTCCCACCACGTGGGCATGTCCTCGAAGATTCTGTCTCGCTACACTGGCTCTTAAACTTTTCTCCGTCGCCTCAGTGAAATTACACACGAGATCAGCACACCGGACGGTAGCTTGTCAGGATCCGTACAATCTAATGATATCGTGAACATCGTCGTTTGAAGCTCTAGTTTTCTGTCAACAGCGCTTCAGTTCCCTAAACGCCGACAAGGCGTTACGAGCCATTCCCGTACATTGGAGAAGACGCAAGCAAGGGGATGAAGACGAGAATCGACAAAGCCCTTGTGTGGTTGTTCTTGCGCCATCTCGGATTCGCCCTGTATACATTACCTAAATACATTGACCCTTTTGTCTGCCTAGACATACTGCCGTCACAATATGATATCAGAGCATACGTTTAGTTGCAATATGAGTTACTTAAGTGTCTGGAATAAAAACCTAATTACAAATGACTGAGACGACCGCTCACGAAATTCAAAAGAAATCAGAAAAATAGGAAAAAGACACTATAGTATGAAATTCGCGGGTTTCGTTATGGACAAGATATAACAGCATGAATTTATTTACAAGCCAAGTTCCTCAAGTGTCTGGAAGAATTAGGAATCATTAGAAATCATTCCGACAACCGGAGATGAAATTCAAACAAAATAAGAAAAATATGAGAAAATGTTACAGTACAATGTTCATGGGCTTCATTAGAGATATGATAGCAGAGCATTAATTCCAAGTTGAGTTCCTGAAGTATCTCTTGAAATAAAAATTAAATATAGGTCACTCATTACTATACACGAAAGCAAATAATCGTAGACTATAAAGATCGGCCACGTGAGCACGACTTTGGTGAAATTCCTGGAAACTCGAAAGTAGAAAGTGGAAGTAATGACGTCATTAATTACGTCACACACAAGAAGGTTGTATGATATTTAACCAGCAAATAATAGAAAACAGTTGCCGCCGAGTTTGGTTCCTGCGTTACATTCGCCTCGAGTTATCCTAAAGAACACCAACGCCGAGGTGCGAGTGCCAATAAGAGACACCTAAGTGAAAGAATGTGGCCGCCTATAATTTTTTTCTTTATGCTACGTTTCTAAGCCCAGACGCTTAGTAACTTAGCACTAGTTGCTTGTGCCAATCTGAGAGAAACGCTACCCTATCGCATAAAGTACTCATATTCATTACCGTAAGCTTGGATACGTAATACAACATAGGAACTGTAAAGACTCGACATGGCAAAATATGGCAACATACGTGTTGCATAAAGAAACACGCATATGCATTGTTACACTGTAGAATGCTAGAAAATGCTGCACGTATGAAAGAATGGTCGGGGAACTGCGCAAAGTAGCAGAGGGCACCTCAGCATGCTTGAGCGGCGTTTCAATCAACCAACAAAAAGAAAGGAAATTAACCAAAAGGCCTGGTTCTGATTAATTATATCATGTGAAGCCAACAAACAATGACACCGCCAGGGGAAACTACTTGTGCCTAATAAATGAAATAAGAAACGATAAATTAATGGGAATGAAAGTGGATGAATAAACAACTTGCCACCTGTGGGGAACGATCCCATAACCTTCGCATTTTTCAATAAACCAGCCATTCCATATGTAGTGTCGCTTAAGAAATTGAATAATGTTCATCTGCCGGAACACAGTAGGTGCGTATTTCGAACAAATGCATGTACCCAGTGTGCTGTATCTGTCTCTACGCAATAATTCTTGGCTTATGTCTGAGAAAGTGACCTGCTATACATAACGAGCTGCTCAACAAATAAAAAAGCTGTATCCCGTTTGTACACCAATCTCAAACAGAAAACTGTATACTAACGTTAACCGGTGATCCGACGTAATTCGCCTTCAAACAAACAACACTCAAATAAAGCAGTGAGAGTGCCACACCAGACCAACCAGCACCTGTCGTGCTACCCTAAGCATCAGCTTTAGCAAATGACCTCATGCCAGTGTCATTTGCTTTAAAAAACGAGGGGAGGGGGGCGTGAGGGTGACGCCATTTTTACATTAACCCCAAAGCGAAAATGATACGCGATCATAACCGATATTCCGACCCAGTCTCCAAAACCTCCACTCCGAAACCTCCAAAAACCGGAAAAAGTATTATACAACAGCAGGTAGCGTTCTGCGAGTCTTGGGCCGATACAAGCAACTACTATCTCAGCACAATAAAAAAGAAGACCACTGTACACAGGTGCTCGCCTCTGCCCACCTGCAACCATTTTGAGAACAAGTGCTATGCAGGTGATCAACATCAAAGCGGCTAGGCGAAGTAGTAATCGACCATGTGCTGCTTTGAACAGCTGCTCCCTGCGCTCAGCCATTTCAAGTACTACGCCTGCTTCAAGATGGAAGGAACACTGACTGTCATAACCAACATCTTCCCGCGTACGTGCACCGAAGATATAAATACTTGTACCCAGCTTCCTATATTCAAATCCATACGATTCCGGGCACATACCTGAGCATAGAACTAGCTGCTCAAAAAAATAAAGGAAGAATATAGCCGGCTTAGCGCGGTAAGCGGTCTGCCAAACGACATGGGGCACCTTTATGTGAACCTGATTGTTGAAGAAGTTGCGAAAAGTTGGAGGAAGTTACACAACCGGGGGAGAATGAAATGCCTGAATGTGGCTATTGGCCACATACCTAATAAAATTCACTGCCGCCCGCGTCCATCGGGTCGATGGCCTCTGGAACGTTGCCCCGTTGCCTATGCGTTAAGTCGTCGCTATGTGTCTCGACCGACCATCTTTTTCACGTTCACCACTATGGTTTCTGCGCGGTCCCGAGCGAGTGCTCAGTTCTGCTTTCCTTCAGGTCAGAGAGGGGCCCGCAGTTTTCTTGCTAAAGTGTTTCAGGCCGCTAGACGTGGTCTCCTTGTGCGTCGCATGGCTGTGCGCCGAGCGTAGTCGGCGTCGACTTGCGCCCTCGCGGTTTTTGCGTCTTGGGGACTCTAACGCAGCGTGGTCGATAGCGAACTTACTTGTTTCGTCGAACGACGATCCGACGGACCAGTGGCCATTCCTTGTGCGCTCGTTTCAGAGCCTCGTCGGGAGCTATGTTCGCCTTCCTGGTACGGCCGCTCTGTCGGGTGACCATGTGCTGCAGACAGGATAAGTGACTGCTGGGACGCATTAAAGTGCGTTCTATAGACCTTCTCCTGGGTTAGCGTGTCTCCTTCGCCCCCGGTTTATGTTTTGGCCTCGCCCTCAAAGCGCTGCGTAGTCTTAAACTTCAGAATGTAATTTCTTGCCCGTCACTTGTTACTGCCTTCTTGTGCCACCACTGGCTCGGTTTCTTGTCGGCTTCATTCTGGTGCATTGTTTTCTTTCCTTTCGGAGCAGACGTCAACACGGACTGCTGCGGCATTCCGTATTGCCGCGGCTTGCTTCCGTCGCAGCCATGCTGCTCGGCCTTCTGTCTGCTTTGGCAGCCACATTGTGCAGCTGCGGCGTGATCTGCTTGCTGCTCGTTACCATGCTGCATTGACGTTTTGGTGCTTGCGTCGTCTGCGCTTCCGATCTGGTTGTTCTCCGTTCCTTGCGGTTGTGCACACTGTGTGGGGTCTTTTGTCATGGGAGAACGACGCTTTCTGTGCCTTGCTGTTGCAGCCCTTTTGTTGGGTCTGACTTGTTAGCCACAGAGTCGTAGAATTCCGTGGCGGTTTCACGACTTCCGTGACCTGTCCAAGAATCGGGAAGTCGTCCCCTTCCTTGGGAGCTATACTGTGTGACTTCCTGACGGCGCAGTCCACACCAGTCACCAAAGCGGTGGCACGCGAGCGAGCAGGTCTCTTCCGAATAGCCGAAAGTGCCGCACCTCCTACAGAATTGAGTCTGGCACTGTGCTTTGTAGTGTTCCTCATGGTTGCATCGACTGCACAGTCGGCGGATTCCATGGTGTTCGAATATAACTCTGTGCCCACTCACTCGGTGAAGTTAGCGAGGAGATTGTTATAACTCATCTTCATTTTTGAGTCCATTGTGCCTGTAAGTGTACTGGACCTGTCCCTGTAAGACTTCGGTTCTCAACATGCTTTCATGTGTCTTCAGGCATACGGTTACTTCGTTATCCGAAAGGTAGCTCGGCAGGTACACGTAAGTGAGATTGGCCACCTGCCGTATCACGGGGACTAAAGGCACTACTTGGTTGCTGAGGCGGAGACCGCCACCTTCAAGAAGCTTTTGCACTGCCTCTGCCGAGATAACGCTGACTTGAAAGTCAAAAGCACCAAGTGCTTGGTGCTGTAGATTTTGTTTACAGCGACTAGGGTCTCCATAGCGTCGATCACTTTGTCCAACGGCGCTCCCGGCAGCGACCTCAAGTTGAAAAAGTTCTACTTGGAGGGGGCTTCGCGGCAACAACCCCGCATGTCGCCCTCACATGGGCTCATTGTTATTTGTTTCTGGCGGCAAAAACCGGACAACCAGTCAAAGCTTAATAAGATGCGGTCTGTGGCCCCCAACCCTTTGTTCAGTACCGCATTGCATACGCTTGTTACTGCCAAAACAAGTTACAAAAATATTGCTTCCGAGTTCTTCCTCATGTTTGTTCACGATATCACCTAAACTATAGCTTCTAGTATGCTGAACATTTATTTGCATTTTCGAATAGCGACGTTCAAAACGCAGATACACGGCGCCATAAACTTTCGATATGGAAAATCAAATTTACTGCGAGTCTACTGCGCTCGCCGAATGGTTGTGGGGCGTGGCAGCGGACGCGCCTGGAAGCGTTGCTCTGCCTTAGATGTACGACGCTCGACGAGATGCGGTGCGGCGTGGCGCCGAAGCGTCTGATGCGCTGCTTTGCCTTCATGCAGAAATGAAAAATTTATGAGAGAGCATTACGTCACGCAGCCGCCATTGGCAAGCAAACGATCAGTGAAGCCAGTCGTTCGCTCAGTGACGGCTCAACACGTGACCTCTTGAGTCGAGATCACGAAGCAAGTATAGCCATTTGCTGAGATGTTTGGTCGCGCCTCCTTCAGGCGCTTTTATTCTTCTAGCTGGTCAGTGTGCTCCGTCTGCTTGGAGTCCTTTGTTGCCGGTTGTTCCAGCTTCAGCCGGTTTTCTTCTAGCCTGGCAGCGTCCAGATGGGTCAGCGCACAGTAAGACGTCGTGTGGTGGGGTCTGCAGGGGTGTGCCGTTGCGAACGAGCACTACACCCATTTTAAGACTATGGCTAGTATAATCTCCAACCAATCTGCCTTCATCAACATCATCACCAGCCTGGTTACGCCCACTGCAGGGCGAAAGCCTCTCCCATACTTCTCCAACTACTCTGGTCATGTACTAATTGTGGCCATGTTGTCCCTGCAAACTTCTTAATCTCATCCGCCCATCTAACTTTCTGCCCCACCCTGCTACGCTACCCCTCCCTTCGAATCCAGACCGCAACCCTTAATGACCATCGGTTATCTTCCCTCCTCATTACCTGTCATGCCCATGCCCATTTCCTTTTCTTGATTTCAACAAAGATGTCATTAACTCGCGTTTGTACGCTCATCCAATCTGCTCTTTTGTTATCCCTAAACGTTACACCCATCATTCTTCTTTCCATAGCTCGTTGCGTTGTCCTCAATTTAAGTAGAACCCTTTTCGTAAGCCTCCAGGTTTCTACCCCGTACGTGAGTACTGGTAAGACAGAGCTGTTATACACTTTTCTCTTGAGGGATAATGGCAACCTAGTGTTCATGAGCTGAGAATGCCTGCCAAACGCCCCCCAGCCCATTTTTATTCTTCTGGTTATTTCAGTCTCATGATCCGGATCCGCGGGAAGTACTTCTCCTAAGTAGATGCATTCCTTTACCACTTCCAGTGCCTCGGCACCTATCGTAACCTGCTGCTCTCTTCCGAGACTGTTAAGCATTTCTTTATTTTTCTGAGATTAATTTCGTAGACCAGCCCCTCTGCTTTGCCTCTCCAGGTCAGTGAGCATGCATTGCAATTGGTCCCCTCAGTTACTAAACGAGACCATAGCTTCAGTGGATCGCAGGTTACTAAGGTATTTTCCATTAATGCTTATCCCCAACGCTTCCCAATCCAGTTCTCTGAATACCTCCTGTAAACACGCTGTGAGTAGCATTGTAGAGATCGTATCTGCCAGCCTGACGCCTTTTTATTGGTATTTTGTTGCTTTCTTTATGGAGGAATACGGTGGCTGTGGAGCCGCTACATATATCTTTCAGTATTTTTACATACAGCTCGTCTACACCCTGATTGCGTAATGCATCTATGACTACTGAGGTTTTCACTGAAGCAAACGCTTTCTCGTAATCAATGAAAGCTATATATAATGGTTGGTTATGTTCCGCACATTTTTCTATCGCCTGATTGATAGTGTGAATATGGTCTATTGTTGAGTAGCCTTTACGCAATCCTGCCTGGTCCCTTGGTTGACAGAAGTCTAAGGTGTTCCTGCTTGTATTTGCGGTTACCTTAGTAAATACTTTTTAGGCAACGGACAGTAAGCTGATCGGTCCCTAATTTTTCAAGTCCTTGGCGTCCCCTTTCCTATGGATTAGGATTATGTTAGCATTCTTCCAAGATTCCGGTACGCTCGAAGTCATGAGGCGTTGCTGTAGTTACTGTGGCAATAAATAAAAAATACAGAGAAGAGGGGCGTAAATACAGAAATAAACATGCACTTCAAGAATCGTGAGTTACCCCACTCTTTGAAGATGGTTGACCTGCGAAGCTGTTTAGCACACGACATGGAGGTGACACATAATTTTGAACTAAGGTACGAACTTATTTATTGTCTTGATGGGCGGTCATCGGGACGAAAGGTACGCGCACTCATTTATTGTCTTGATCGGTGGTCATTATTTCACTCGCGACTGGAATTACATTCTTTGATAATGGAAAATCCATGCGCGTACGCCGCTGGCTGATTAGTTGCGCCGGATCGGCGTGGCATCGCAAGGGATACGTCTGTAACACGGCACGCGTAAACCGCTCCCTTTTCGGTACAGACGCATTCACATTGAAATCACGGACAACGACAGCAGGAGTAGTGTTATCGTAGGTAATTCACGCAAAGTGAGTACCTTACGGGACCATGAGTTATCGTATTTTTTTTCCTTGCTCCCGGGGCTATAAGCCACAGATAATGACAGTTTTCTACATGCTGTTTTGCATGTTGTACACATGATTAGAGAGAAGTTAAGCATTGTTCGCTTGGCTTTACTCAGTGTTTGTGGCCTCTGTCTCACAGGCCGGTAAGCCATCGCCTTTTTTGCTTGCTTACGGGAGCATCAATGCTTTCGGGGGTAGGAGTGATTGATGATGATATTTTTTGCTCCCGCAGAACAAAAATACATGGAGACCTAGCCAAATACAGCTTCGCTGTATAATTCCGTTTTTATTCATTACATTTAGAGTGAAACTGTGTATGCTGCCACCTAGTATATGAACCGGAAGCATGCAATATAAGTTATTTGGTGGTAACAGCAAAAAATACTAATTCGGTTTTTTTTACTGCGGTAGCAACCGAGCGGGTAAAACGGTTACGGCTGTCTTCTTTTCTCCGTAGGTTTGCTCGCTCATTCCAGTGAACTGAAGACAACAGCAGCCATACGCGTCGTCGTATGATCATTGCCCTCGTATTTTTGTCGCCGTCAGGCAATGAAATCATTATATACCTCGACAGAAAGCGAAAGGAAAATAACATTGGCCACTGCATTCTTATCGTTGAAGGTGATTAAACTATCCCGAAACTGGCGTATTAAGCATGACACGACACCGCACAAACCAGTGGCTTTCCGTGTCATGCTTGATATTTTTTTCCACGCAGGGTTAACAAATACTATTGCATCCCGTAATTTCTTTCGGTGCATATTATTTTGTTATTATGCAAAACATTTTTTTCCACAACGGCGAAAAAACAAAAGAAGTATATTTATTTATTTAAAACTTTATGATTTTACTTTCCTCCATATCTGCCACCTCTTACGAAGAAGACATTTGGGCAATCGGGTCGAACAGTTTCGTGTTCAGTGTTGTTCGCACAGTATTTAGATAGCTCCTCTTGACAGCCGGTGTAGTTGCCACTTTGTTTGTATGACTCCCTAAGACGGTCCTCCCAGACGTGGAGCTCACACCAAACTTCATCTATCAAAAGGAAAGAAATTTAATCATCCTGAAATAAACAAGCACACACACACAGACACACACACACACACACACACACACACACACACACACACACACACACACACACACACACACACACACACACACACTGTAAGGACAACGTGTTTTAGCATTTTTCGTAGGTGTTTGGCTACTCGGGAAATGCGTTTTCATGGTATTCGCGCTGTCATATGCCCTATAGACATATCGCGAGAACACTAGAGTATAAATTCGTTTCGGAGACGAATATTATGTTCCTAACCGTGCAGCTTCTGCAAGACGATCAATGCGCTGCATTGCCCTGTATACGAAAGGAAAGCCGTCGGTTGCTTCCCTGAGAGATACTGCTAACAGCAACACGATAGAAAACTGCTCTGAGGAAATGAAACCAGAGAGAAAGCAATACCATAGTAGTATAACTTTTCGTAATTATCGACCATGTGCCAATAAAACAAGATGAAGACAAACAGTGCTTAGAGAAAAAAGCGATAATCACACGTTTGACTTCAGGAAATCTGTCTTTCAATTTGAAATCCCCCGTCGTCACTCACGATTTATGTTCTCAGCGAAAGTCAGAGCCACATAATTTCTCCAAGGCGTTAAATATACCTTAGCTTTCCTTCTAGCTTTCCTTAAAGTGTGCGAAGTTGGAATTTATGAGCTTCGCCCGTGAGGCACAGTCTGTCGCAAGACGGGCCAGGTTTTCGACAAGCAAATAGCCGTTCTTCAGAGTAACCACAACCACCAGCCATAGCGCTACTGTTCCTTCACTTGCGGTAGGTCGTTCGGCTGGATAGAATACCAGCAAAAATCGTAATCTGCAAATCCGCAGTAGTTTCTTAGAGCGCAGACAGCTGGAAATCTACGAGGAGTCTAAGATTCATATTCGCGCCTTTATTGGAGCGTAATCTAGTTATTACTTCACTATGATCAAGATTACTGCCGCAAACGACTTAGTTTTACATAGATTCGCAAATAGTCCTGTAGGTAAATGAGTCCCAGTTGTCAGACAGTCTTGGCTTCAGAATTCAGTAACTAGCGCTATAAGTTTTATCTCTTCATGACCAGCTGCTTATAGCCTTTAGCTGGAGAAGTGCACGCTGCCACATTGCATTTGTGGTGACGAGCGACTGCGTAGACCGTTGGAGTCTCGGCCTTCCAGGAGAGAGAGCAAACCGACACGAATAATATCTTAGCGTAACATTTTTTTTTATATCTTCGCACGGAAGCCCACGCTGGCACCTGCCAGCGGCACCTGCCTTGTGTAGACGTGCGCGTCTGAGTTATTATCATGCGATGGCGATACTGCTGCCACTACAGAGGCCTCTCTTCCCCCTAAACATGAGGGTAGTTCAACGAACGATGTAAACTCCAAGTGATGCGGCGTGTCTTGGCTGTCCCGTACGAAGGCGGCGTCGAGGGCTGCAGCTGGGTTGCGTCACACACTGCTGGTGTCAACGGAGAAGGTGCGTCAGTATGGCAGGTTGGACACGTTTCAGGGCAAATTGCGTCTGGTCAGCCGTTTGTGTTCATGAGAAAAGTGGTCGGTTGACGTTCGAGAACAGAATATTCGCCTGATTAGTGTGGCTGCTAACGGGTGTACGCGATAGTTAGGCATGAAAACATGGGTAGCTGAGGTGAGTGCAGTAGAAAGGTACGAAGACCTTGCTTCTAGCAAAGCTGTAGGCACGGGCCTCTCTGACGGAAGAGAGCTCGCAGTTCGGCGACGTTGTCGGTAGGCACAGGTGTTTTGGTCGTGGCGACGAAGAAATCGCACGGAAGGCGTAGGTGAGTACCGTAGACTAGCTCAACACAGGAGCAACCTAGGTCGCTCTTGAGGGCGGCTCTGATTCCAAGTAGGACGAGAAGCAAATGTAGAACCAATTTCTGCGACAACTCATGCGCCGTAAGGGAGGGCTTGAGATGCCAGTGAAAAAGTTCAAGAAGCCCTCTTGAGTGTGGGTGGTAAGCAGTCGTGCGAAAATGTGTCGTTCCAAGAAGTTTGAATAACTCGCTCAAAAGTGCCGATTCAAACTGCCGATCACGACTGGTGACTATTGTGGATGGGCAGCCGAGCCTAGCAATCCATTTAGACACGAAAGCTGCTGCAACAGCGGGCACTCACATGTCAGATATGGGTGTAGCTTCTGGCCACCGTGTATAGCGGTCGATGGATGCGTGTATGTAGGAGTAAGCTTTCGAAGGTGCAAGAGAGCCGACAAGGTTCAGGTGCACGGTGTCAAAACGAGTATCTGGTGGATAGAAAGCTTTAGCAGGCTGGATGGGTTGACGCTGAATCTTAGAGCGTGTACACGACAAATAGCAGCGAACTCAGTCGCGAACTTGCGCGTTTAGCTGAGGCCAAACTAAGCTACAGGAAAGAAGCCTCTTCGTCTCGCGTATTTAGGATGTGGTAAGTTGTGCACGGTTTCGAATAGACATCTCTGAAAGCATTCTGGAATGCACGGTCGAGGTGGCCACTAGAGGTGTCGCAGACGATGGATGTACCATTTGGAGTCAAAACGACGTCCTCAAATTTCAGAGAAGCTGATGAATTTTGGAGGATACGTAGCTCGGTGTCATCTTGCTGCTGACTTGCAAGTAACTTGACATCGATGATGAAAGGTTCCAACGTCGACGTGGAAACAGCATTTACGTGACTAAGAACGTCGGGTGGAACGTTGTTGGTGCCCTTGGTATGAGAGAACGTTGTAAACTCCGAGAAGCAGAAAAGGTGTCGACTCTCGCGGGCGAGTAACAGGACGCCGAATGGTTCTTGGCGTGCACATGGGGCTTGTGGTCTGCCAAGACAAGAAACTCGCGGCCTTCGAGAAAATGGTGAAAATCCCTGATAGTCAGGTAAATGGTGAGTTACTGACGGCCGAACACACTGCAGCGGGACTGCGCAGGCTTCAGTTTCTTCACGAAAAAGGCGGAAAAGGCGAGTGGTTGCCAGGCGATGTTAATGAAGTGCTGCAGAACGGCACCAACAGCGGTGTTTGCAGCGTCTGTCATTTTAGCAGTGGGCGCGTCTGGCTTTGGGTGACTGAGCAGAGTTGGCGACGGCGAGGGCAGATTTGACTCTTGTGAAAGCCTCGGTAGCCTCTTCAGTCCACTGAAGCACTCGCTCATGCTTGTTTACCAGCAGAGCGTCTAGCGGAGCTACAAGTCGTGCGCAATTGGGAACAAATCAGCTGTAGAAGTTGACGAAGCCGAGAAATTGGCGCAGCTTTGTGCGTGTGGTCGATCGTGGAGGGCCTTCAATGACGCGAATCTCGGAAGGCTGTGGCCGAATGCCGCAAGCGTCGACGACGTGCTCGAGCAACAAAACTTCTGGTCGACCGAATTGGCTCCTGGCGCCGTTGATGACAATTCCTTTACTCGCAAGGCGTGACAACAACAACCGCGGTTGTTGAAGATGGTCTTCTACATTAGGGTTTGCGACGAGAAGGTCGTCAATGTAGGTAAAAACGAAAAGCAAGCCTCGAATGACGGAATCGATTGAATACTGAAACGATTGGCCAGAGTTACGTATGCCGAAGGGCATGCGGAGAAACTAAAAACGACTGAACGGTGTGGTGAAGGCAGTCTTAGGAATGTGTTCTGCAACGACCGGTAGTTTATGATGGCGCGAGCAAGACTGATCCTTGAAGACATCGTCCCACCATGCAATGCTACCATGACATCCTGAATGTTCGGGAGCGTGTAACAATCAGGAACTGTAATGTTGTTTAGCGCCCGGTAATCGCCGCATGGGCGCCAGTCTCCTGTCTTATTAGCCACGATATGAAGTTGCGATGCTGAATTACTTGAAGAAGGGCGGTTGATGCCAAGTCACAGCTTGTGTTCGACCTCCGCGCAAGCGATCTTGAGATTCTCTGGGTACAAACGCCGAGGTCGGAAAAAGACTTGTCGGCCTGAGGTGACGATATGAAGGCAGACGTCATAGTGGACCTATTGCGTCCAGTCCGGTAGGCGCATCACAGCGGGAAACACGCGTAGGACCTGGGCAAACAATTCGTCCAACATACAGAGATTGGCGCGATGGCGATGAACTTGTTGCTGGGATGCCGGGAACGGACAGCTGCGCAAAGGAGTTGGTGAGACAGCGTCCTTGAACGTCGACAAGGAGTCCGTAGTTGTGCAAGAAGTCTACTCCAATCAGTGCACGAGATAAATCTGCAGCCTGGAAGATACAGCGGAACGCTCGTCGAAGGCCGAGGTTTAGCATGACGGAGCGCGACAAAAACCTGGAATCCCGGTGCCGTTGACGGCTTGCAAAAACGACAAAAGTACAGCTTTTTGGTACGAGACTTGGGCGGGAATAATGCTTACGTCAGCTCCTTTGTCGACAAATAAATGTCCCGTCTATCACGTAGAAAAGGCGACATGTATGCTGAGCCGGACCACTCGTCGTCATCAAACGTTGGCCGCCCTGCTTCACTGCCAACAGTAGGGATGGCGACAATGACGAGCATCGTTTCCAAAATGGCACTGGCAATAGCAAGCACCACGCGTATTAGGTCATGTTTCATGGCAGGTTCCTGTACATCTTGGTTTGCTGGAACTACCACTGCGTGGGCGACGAGATGACATGTGGCGATATTCGGCAGCACAGATGATGCATTCCAGGGGCTCACAGAGGAGTCTAGGGAGAATTACACTGCTGAAGAGCAGGGAAGTTTGTGAATGGCAGTTGTATTATTACTCGGAGGCAATATTGTGGATGCGATGGTTGCGGTGGCTACTTCCATGACTTTGTCAGCTAACCTGTCAAGTGTTAAGCCGGGAAACGTTGCAAAAACAATTCGCGCAACAGCGTATCGTCGATGGATCTCGGGTTGTCTCCGGGCAGTTGCCTCATTCAGTGACGAAGTTGACTCAGGCAGTTCTGCCGCTGCCGCCACTGCTGCTGCCGCTGCCGCTGCCGCCTCTGCCGGCGCCGCCGCCGCCACCGCCGCCGCCGCCGTTGCTGCTGCTGCTTGAGGGATTCCTGCAATTTGGACCACCTGGAGTTCTTTAACGCGCGTCTAAATCTCAGTAAACGTGTGCTTTCACAATTCGGCCCCATCGAAATGCGGCCGCCATGGCTATAATTCCATCTCGCGACTTCTTGCTTAGCAGCGCAACACCATAGCCACTAAGCAACCACGGCGTGTTGATTGCAATGATTCTGCGTAATTATCAAAAATCGAATGGTGCATAAGTCGTACTTAACGTATACCACAAAAATGTTTTTCTTCGTATGATCTGCAGCGCTTACCTTCTCGCCAAACTCATTTTTCTAAGTTTGTTTGCAAATGGTTTGGTGTCCGGTTACCGACAAAGTCACACCGCCTAGCCGCTCTGCTGCGTTATGTGATTCCGTTGGTATCACAAAACGCACTGTGTAGCGCTGTAGCGGTTGGGCGATGAGATGCAGAATAAACATGGCGATAGCGACTAACGGTCATGGAGCACGTTCTGTCGACTGTTAGGCTGTCTTTAGAGGCTTTGATCATTCGTTCTTCAAGTTGAGTCATGGTGAAAGACCTGGATGTGCTGTTTTCAATATTTCCTTTGCTGGTGCACTGGAACTACCTGACCGCAGTAGCGACAAAGCGCTTCACTCTCCTTGAGGCAGGACGCATTTCATTGCCTGTTGCTTACCACAAGTACTCCTATGTGTTGGCTTGCAACTCGGCTCCTGAATTGGCGTAGCAATCATGCCAACGTCAGTAGCAAATGACGGCCCGTAAATGGCTCAGAATTTTGCAAAATTTCAACTAATGTCAGGATTCCGGCCTGAGCTCACGCTCGTGCCAGCCATTTTACTAGAAGCCTAAGTTCGTCGTGAATTAGGTCAGGCGGGGCATGAAACGCTGCTATATGAAGATAGCCAGAACACGGTTTGGATTAGCTTGTAATTAGCAAGAAAGATTTCTTGTTTATTAGTTTCATGTGACTCCATACGTGTTTTCTGCAGTAATGCTGCCTTAAACTTCTGGAGTCTTTCCCGCACAAAGAATGGCACGTACCACTGGAGCGCTGCTGCGAAAAACGACAAAGTCGTAAAAGAGCTTACGCGGCAGCAGTGACCAAAGCGTTGCTGAAATGCATATTCCACTGTCTTCGTATCACTGACTTGTTCTTTTTTTTGGCACAGTAGTTTTTTGGCACTGCGAATTCATGTGCGCCCTTCTCATAGCGGTTGTCAATGTCCCTCACACCTCCTAATTGATGACTTGTGATTTTTTAAGGACGTGGTTGCTTCATGGCAAAATGAACGTCGGGTGGGTTCCACACGTGATATCATTCCTTGAACGCTGCCAATAAAAGAAGCATGTGCATCCTGCTTCCTGCGTCTGCTAACGCATTACACTGAAGAAGACCACAATACGTGTCGCGCAAGAAAACATCACTGGGTCAATGGCAAATCACGACATGTAGCTTTCATGAGTATGCCTTGCACTTGAAATGGATATTTGCATTCGACTCAGACTTAGGCTAAATGGACGGCAGTCAATAGCGGTGGTGGCTGTGGTCGATATTCTTCTGGCATAACTGAAATGCTCGTGGGAACATAACGTGCCTGTTATTTAAAGTACACCGAGGTATCACGCGGAACCTTTATCAGATCTTCTAAACATTAAATAAACACAGAGAAGAGCAACTGTTGTATTGGAACTCAAGCATGAATAATAGCACCGTTGGAAGTGGCCACACAGGAGATGGAAACTAAAGACAGCGATGGCTACTGAAAGAAAACATAGTAATGATAGATCAAGCATTAAGGGATGCAACAAAAGCACAATTTTTAATGGACAAGCATCCCAACGTATGTAAGAACAGCACCACAATCACCAGCCCTATGAGCGTGACCTAAGGGATGCGTTTCTTTTAGTCAAATTCAATAGAGTGAGAGAACCGTGACTGTCATTCAACTGACATGTCCCAATTAATATTCATGTCGATAGAGGTTACCCTGAATTACCATTATGTAATACGAGGGACATTCTCAGGAAGCAGCAGGAACGGCGGCTGGAAGAAATATATTTGTTCTTTCGGGTAAGTTTTAGAAAGGACGCAGATTATCAAAATGGGCTGGAGACCTACGAAGACAAAAGAACAATTAAATTAATAAATTAGCAACTCTACAATGGAACCTTCGCAAAATCCTACGCATTGTAGCGAAACGCAGTTGCTTGTGTTTTTTCCAATCTGTAGATGTCGGAACTAATTAAAAAAAGGGGAAGGCACGACGGGTGAGCGACCGTGAGTAATATGAAGCATTTAAATGGCCTTCCTCTTAAGAAGGACATCTTAGTCGTCGTCTATTTATCAATGACAATAGGTGCGTAATATTAGGATAAACAAATTATGTTTCAATAAAGCAAATGTACTGAACGTCATTACGTATTAATCTGTTGAGTGAGAGGTAGCTTACAGGTAGGGATGCCAACTCAGGAGTGGGCGAAGTCGAGATGGAGGGACGGGTGAGGTGGACAGCTGGCAATAACAGACACTGCCCGTGCGGGAATATGCCAGCCTGTTCGTGCATCAAGTTCCGCTATTTGTACAACAGACTACGATGCAAATGCAGTAGTTACCTTGACAACACGGTTACCGACACGAATGTAAGTACTCTGAACAGTTAGGTCCTACAGCATAACTAGAACCACGACAGAAATAAAACTGCTGTCTGTGCCAATGCAACAAGATGCAAAAGAGAACTGTCGACAAATAACCTGTGGCGTTTGATAAGAAATAAATATGGTTTATTGTTTATCATTCAGTAGAAATAAAAGTGAAGGAACATAGTCGACCTGATATAGTAAAGTCGGTATCCGAGACACTTATTCACCAGTCAGGAGTGTCCCGCTAAATTTGGAATTGTTGCAACCGTACTTACAGAGTGGAAGCAATGTGACATATTCGAGAGCTGAAAAATTGAAGTTTTTTCATCTCGAAGGATTAGGTTGCCACACGGAGACTTGATATAATGATGGAAAGTCCGATCACTATCAGCGACAGTAGCTGATGAACTTTGGCAACTGGAGACTTACAATGGAGCATTATTGTGTGCTTGTCCACAGTGAGGATTAACAAAGTCACATAATTTGTGAAGCCGGAGCATAGCTGCCATCGATTCTGTCAGCAATGGAAGAAAACGAACGCTGCCTGTGGCGACCACAGAAGCCATCAGCGGCACGCAATCAGCTTTCTGACTCCTTGAAAGAATAGCACGTACCAAGAGTAAAGTACCTAACATTTCCAGCAATAAAAATTCACACTTACTCTTTAGTTTCGCCGTCATAATTCCACACTTCTTCCTGTGACTCCAATATACCAGTTCCTTTAGGACGGATCCCTTACCTAGTATTGAAAAAATATTGTACAAATCCTCATTGCTGTCTGACACATTTGTGATGGATAGAGGGCAAAGTAAATTGAATTTCCCGCGCTTATTTTTTTTATTCCGCGACAGAACGAAGTTGTGGGCGTTAGGGTTCGCAATCAAACATAATGATGGCCTACATATGGGGTAAGATAACGGTTGGCACAGGTATTTTCAGTGAGACACCATTGCTCAATGTTCTTTCATGTGTTGTGACTGTAGCCACATGATCGCGACGACACCTCCAACAACGCAAAAATACTCTTGCAAGCTTTACCAGATTTTATGTGCGTTGTGTAGCACTTCACATTTCTCGTCTGCATATTTTACGATGTTGAAGGAGCAAACATTATTAGTCTGAAATTAATAAATGGCTTTTTTCTACAATGCATTACAAACGAGAGAAGACCTTATTATGCGTGCAATAAATTCATAATCACTGAATAATTATACGGAGACGCAATGTAGATTATATCTTTAAATGAATGCGTTGCGCACATATTAGCTGTGTGCAAATAAAGCCAGTTAGATTACGTGACAATTGCACTAAACCTAGGTTCAGATACCAAAGTCAGTGTAAGGCACTTGCATCCTAATTTGTCGAAAAACTCACTGGCGTTCCTGTTATCTTTAGCAAAAGCCACTTCATCCTCCCGCGTGGCTTCTTCCTTCCTGAGGAACTATTTCGAGAAGTCGCACTCCCCTTCCGAAGAATTTGGGATGGGGCTGCAGTTACCCTAGCAATCACGTGCGCCTTGAGGCTATGATATGGTGATTACTGCCAGTGTCTGAACTTCCCTCCTGCATCTGCAGTGGGTGCCTGCCACCGATATTATGCATGTCCTAGGACGAAATGAGTATACCAAAGTGTGGCATGAACTTGAGAAGCGAGCACCTTGAAGAATGTGAACTGTTGCTCGTTTATAAGTCGATTTTGCAGTATCTGCGTGAAACGAGCCTACATGTTTAGACTTCATCTATTACAGACCTACTGCCACGTAAACACTCTGGTCAATAAAAAAAAATTAACCGACGAGTACGACACTTCCTGATGCAACATTTCAACGCAGCTCTATACGTGTTGTCATTTCGCGATATATTAGCTGGCGCGGACAATCTGTCTCGCCCTGCACGTTGCAAACGGAGCGAAGCATGGCGCAACTGCCTCGCTAATTGGGAGGTCGCGAGAGGAAGCGCGTGGGTGACGCGTTGGTGTGGTTCACAACAGGCGCTACAGAGAGACCTCCGCTTATGCAGCGCTTTGTTTCCATATATGGTATCGGGGGCGTCATCCGCGAAAAGACGACGCGCGCTACTCGGGCGTCATCTCGTACCCATCGTCGCCGCAAAGCCGCCTTGCGCGGCACTACGCGTTTGTTCTCACGCTTTCGCCATACCCTCCTTTTCAGCTGTCTTTATAGCGCTCTCTTCACTATCGCCATTTTTCATGCCCACCATGGGCTCCGCGTTCGCTCTTTCATCGTTCGCTTCGCTACTCGGGCGCCATCTCGTACCCATCGTTGCCGCAAAGCCCACCTTGCGCGGCACTACGCGTTTCTTCTCAGGCTTTCTCGATGCCCTCCTCTCTCGCTGTCCTCGTAGCGCTATCGCCGTCTTTCATGCCAACCCTGGGCTCCACGTTCAGTCTTTCATCGTTCGCTGCGCTACTCGGGCGCCATCTCGCGCCCATCGTTGCCGCAAAGCCCGCCTTGCGCGGCACTACGCGCTTCTTCTCCCGCTTTCTCGATGCCCTCCTCTCTCGCTATCCTCGTAGCGCTCTCTTCGCTATCGCCGTCTTTCACGCCCCCTGGGATCCGTGTTCGCTCTTTCATCGTTCGCTCAGTTACTAGTGACGCTTGACGCTCGCCGCAGTAACGGGCGCGTAAGAGCGGCGCTCTAAAGTAGCTAAGATCACGCAACGCTGGACAAATTGACCAGGAACGCTAAATCATTGTGTCACAGACATTGATCCCTTCGAGATGAAGTACGTGAACGAGAGGACACTGAAGTACAGTGACTTCCATGTCCAAGCGCATTAACACTGTCAGGGGGTGGTAGGTACCGTGAGGCATCAGCCAGAACGAGCAGCAGCTCGACGCGGCCATCTCCGCGGGTACTACCAAGTCGTGAAATAACCAATTGAGTAGTAATGATCGTCAGTAAAGGCGAGGCAGGTAAATAGGCGACTTAGTGATTTCGACATGAAAATGGCAATTCGCTGCACTTGGTAAATGTACTAATTATTCAGTTAGGAGCATTCTTCAATAGTAGATGAGCCTTCACGCGCAAGTGCAAGTGGCCTGCCAGTTTAATCAGCGAAGGTATGTTTGAAACTGCGAAAGACGTGAGCACCGCAGGACGGAGGCGCCTGGAGGTAGAGATTAATGCCACGGGGAAAGTATGAAGGAGCGTGCTGAGCACGTTAAAGCACCTCAATATGTAAAGTAGCGCCAGCTTTTCAACTTTCGTGCCGCCTCGCGGGCTATTTATCTTTTTCTGTTTCCTGGGTTCTCTGCCACCAGTCTCCCCTTTCCGATTGGACTGCCACTGTCACGTGACAGCAAGCGATTTTTTTTTCATCCTAGAGAAATGCGTGCGCTTTCAGAACTCTTTCAACCGCCACTTTCGTTGTAAATGAATGAATTCGCGCTGTAGTGTACATAATATGTAGTTTATATAGTGAAGGGAGCTTCCATAGTGAGCGCGTCTTTAAGAACAGCGTGCTCCCTTGGCGGGGTTTTAAAGCGAAAGCTTTACTGGCCGCGAACTTGCGATTTCGCCGTTAAGGTGCTCCGAGAAGGCACATGACGACACAACGCGCGCCTCGCCGCGGATATTTCTCTCGCTCCCTAGTCACTGCTGCGCATGGGCCACTAGTAGCACCGAGGCACAGGTGTACTGCCGCTGCGCAGCGCCGCGCCTCTGCCGCCGCCGTTTGGTATGACGTCACACCACGTTCCTTATCGTTGCGCTTGCCACCGCTGGCTTCGCCAGCTGCGTCGCATGCCTGATAACATATCGAAGGATTGGAAAGGACAGCTCGCGTGCGCGGCAACCACAGTTGAGGTGGCAGTATGGACGGCGACAATTCCGATCAGCAGGAGGAGGCCTGGAATCAACATCGGAATGAGATGAAGAGGAAACGAATCGCACAGGAAACACACGAACAGCGCGCCGAATGACTGGCTCAACGCCGCAGCATAGCTAGACAACCAGACTAACCTGGACTTGCAAATAAGATTAACCAAGACTAACCATGCTATGCCTCAGTTTTCGCTACGCATATCCTGGCATAGCCGAGCTAAGCCACTGCCACTTTTGTCAGACTTAGGCATGAGTTACTCCGCCTACAGTTGCCATAATCGCTTCAGTAAATCAAAAAAAAAGGTTTTCGCGCTGCCATCCGGCAAGCACGATGTGGAGCGAAGAAAGATATGGATGCACTGGACTGGTCATGCAAACTTCAACTCGGCGTTGTCCGCGCCCTTTTGAGAGGTAAGTAGGCGGTTTGAAAATAATACAATGTATCTGCATATGTTCCCAAGCTATCACACTACGCGATGCTAACGCGGATGCTGTGCGATCCTTCGTTGTGCATCTTGTTGACGCAGTTATTCTTCATTGAGTAGTAGTGCGAGCAAGCTTTTTTGCACAAATGAAACGAAGTGATACTGAAATATAAAGTTCGCGTTTTTTAAGTTTCTGCATTTAGACGCGGAAAATATACAGCGTCACATTAGCTGTTCTAATACTCAAAAAACAAATCAGATTTGCACGCGATGATACTTTAGCAAAAAATGCTGTTCCAGCTTCAAAACTTTCTTGCGAAACGCTCAAGATTCGAGATTCGAACTTCGCGAGAGTTTTCTCGCGGACTGCGTTACTGTGGTAACAGTGTGTTCTTCGTTTAACTACTCATTCAAGATAATTTCAGCATTCGCAAGCACAGCGCTTACGTCTTTAAAATAACGCTTGAATTTGGAGAAAATAATTGGATGAGACAAGTGTGCAAAGTTGTTGAGACGATGGGACTGTAAATAGCGCTCCGCCCCTTACACGTGAGCGCCATTTGGGATGGGGATAACAAAAAAGGAAGCCCATTTATCGTACGGGAAAATAAATAACTAATTAAATAAATTATTAATGTAATGCCGAATGCGCCAAGGTTATCCGCCGTAGTACACAGTCCGCACGAACGTAATAATTTTGTTTTTTGGAAGGCTCTAGGCGAAGCCCTCATGCCCGAATGGTTGATGTGGCTTCAGTCGCAGCTTCCGTTCACCTTAACGACGCAGGGGTATAATTGGGAAATTACAGGCACAGGTACTTAAAAGAGATTTGTAGTTCCTATTTCTGATGAACACTATGGGCCAGCTCTGCTTCACAGCTACTTGCGACGAACCCCAAACCACACTCGGCGAAAACCCGTACTAAGACACGCGAAGTGTGCGCGCACGTTATCTCTGTCGTGACGCAAAAGCATACAACTATTACGTTTTTTTCGCGCCTAAAATTTTGTTCATGACACGTTTCCTTCTTCCCAGGCTTGAAATAAAGCTCTTGGAGGTAATTTCAGAGACAGAGAGAGAGAGAGAGAGAAAGGAAAAGCGAAATGTAAGGACGTTAACAAAGGACGTTCCCGGCTAACTAACGTACGCTTGGGGACGGGGAAAGGGGTATAATGAGATAATAAGTAGAGATGAGAAAGATAATAGTCATTCGTAGTCGGTTGCACATAAATGTCTAGTAAGAAGGGCTCATACGTTCTAGCAGTCTTCAAGAAGTGGAGAAGGGCTTTTGCGGCCTTTCTCATGCAAGAAGGCATAGGTCACGTTTCCACTATCTTTTCCTCCGAGAGCACTCTATTATCTAATAGACTGCGTTTAGTTTGTAGAGCACGTCGTTGAGCTTCAAAGGATGGGCAATAACACAGAAGGTGCCCTAGTGTTTCATCGCGCACTCACAAATTGTACACAGTACCTTTGGCCATTCCTGTGAGCAGCGAACAATAATT
Source organism: Dermacentor variabilis (assembly GCF_050947875.1). NCBI lineage: Eukaryota > Metazoa > Arthropoda > Arachnida > Ixodida > Ixodidae > Dermacentor > Dermacentor variabilis. The sequence continues at coordinate 73,211,019 of NC_134574.1, read as the reverse complement.
TGTAAATGCGACGCCCAACCCCACGAGATACAGTAAAGTTGTTTCGCCCCAGGAAAGTCCAGGTGGCAGGCGAAGTCGCAAGTTAGGGTCGAGAAGGTGCAAGTATGAGTTGGTGTAACGCGGTGAATATCATCGTCAATGGGTTAGGTGGCGAGCAAGTGATAGAAGCTGCCGCAGAGCATCCGTTGCGAGTTGTATAAGCACCAACCGATGTTTTTTATGAGCCGAGTTGTTTATCAAGAACTAACTCGGAGCTAGAACGAAAGCACCAAAATCAATTGCTATCACCCTGCTGGCATTACAGACACTAAAGGCAAATACGAAGTCAAACTAAAGTGACAGGTTAATGCTCGAGAATTTCTAAGGCGTCAATATTATTGTGAACAGAGCCCTAATAATCGATAAATCGAGGTAAATGCAAGACATGGCTAGAGATTCCCCCGGGATATTCAAGAAACTACCTGATGACGAAAGGACCCCTCATTTATATTCTATCACTTGTATTTAACTCCTCGTTGCAAAAAAAAACAACATCGCATTGTAGTATAGGGATAAAACAAAATGATACTTGTCGAGTTCCATTTCATGTTTATAAAAAAATAAGTCAGTGAAATTACCCTTGATAACGACGCGGCCGGTCGAAGGGTTTCGTTTTCACTCGACTCTGCACCGCCCACGCTTTCGTGTTTCAGTACTTTCCCGATCGCATAGTGCTGAGCTAGTTTTGCTGGCTCGCGAAACTCCACCCAACCACAACCCAGCCACAAAGCGTTAGTGTCACAGGAAAGCACGCCAACAAGGTATGTGTCTGACCTATGGATTAGCCATGGTATGTAATGAATTTTTGATGTAATCATCCCACATCTTACGTTAGTTTATACACACCATGTTCCAAGGGAAACTAGTTATTCAGTTGTTTTTATCTGCCTGATTTATGGGAACTTGCTAAACGGTGGCGTCCTGTCAAGGTAATACCACCAGTGACCAGTTGTTCATGCAAGTTTGCGCCAGTGACATGCATTGATTCACCATAACGATAAAATCGTATATAGCTAGGCCACAGGTTTCTACGTATGGCAGCAACTGATGTGCGAAAGCAGCCACTGCAATCTACAAGCTACTTCTCAGATCTCTCTTCGCAACTCAAACCTAGCATACAGTGATACCCGTTTTAAAATATTCGATTTGCAAGTCACTACCACAAACAGACCTTTTTAACCATCTTAAGTAATATGTAGATATATAGTAAATGTGCCCACAAATGCGTGTCACGCCCCGTAATAAAAGCCAAGCCGGCTCTTGGTATTTTGGTACTTCTTACCTGTGTAAATTACCATATGTTCTAATCCAGTCTTGTTGTCGTAACCCAACTGTGCAGAATAACGTGTTTGGTATCTGCAATGACACATAAGAATTGGTATACTTTCGTGCTTCTTTATTACGGAAGTTGACATTTTTTCGGTACGATATCTAGTACATATTGCAGTGCGACAACATGGAAGTAATATTTTTGATGCTTTCGCATGCGGCAATAGTTAAAGTTGAAGTTAGTCTTATATTGTTCAAGCTATTGAGTACTTGTATGCGGACGCATGCGTCTCTCTTTCGGTCCTTCTACATGAAGTACTAGGCAAACTAAAAACGAAAGAAAATAGGGGCTAAGAGTGCATATCGTGACGTCGAGACATGCGTGTCATGTTGCTAGATCGTCTTTAGTAATGATATTAGGGAAATTCAAATTCAGACAAATATTCTGTGATGTTGGCATTTAATGTGATGTTTAGGTATACCTAAGGTTTGCATTACTTGCACATATGGTAGTGGAATATTTGCAAAGTTCAGTTTCTTGCACTGTATTAGTACCTGCTGTAACCTGGAGCAACGGCTGTATAGGGTTTTTAGATAAGTCAATAGAAAAATTGAAATGCCTGCAAAATTATTGTTCACATACATATTAACTGAAATTTCTAATGCACTGCATCAAGTTTATTAGCTTTTATATGCAGTCATATGTCCGTTGGTTTAACATGTGGCAGTGTGCTTGTCACTTCGACCACAAATGGGAAACCGAAAATTTGCGTTTGCAGTAGGGCCGCACATTCTGTTATGCCGGCCGCGATGACATCGTCGTCAATTTCAAGTTATGAAGACATGTTTACTTCTCAGCTTAATATATTTTGTTACATGCGAAAAAGGAAACTAAATGTAAACTACTACAGCCACAGGAGCTCAAGCCCCTGCTGCATTATGCAGTTGTGAGTCGGCTGTGCTGACTACTAGGCGTAGCTTTCCTTCTTCCTATTTTGATTTCACACTCAACAAAGAACGAACAACAGTAGCGTCTCACTTTAAACGTCTGAGGCTACAGTAGGAAGTTTCGTAAAGAATGAGGAGAATGTTTTCGAAATTTAAAATTTGTAATGCGAGTTCAATATTCCACTGTTCAAGTTATGTTTGGTACAAGAATTTGCTATCAGTGTTGTCGAATTGGTCCCCCTTCAAATATCACGAGAGCGAAAAATAGTTTCTGCAGTCTACAGGGATAAAGATCGATGCAAGTGGAACATGTTTCGGATGTTTCTCGTGCAGGATAACCACAGTATAGTTGCAAAGACAAGGCGTTTTTCTTCCTTTTGCGTACACTTTGAGGTTGCTTCAGCTCAATAATTATTGAAGCGTGCTGCCCCTTTGGCATATATTATTCTTTTGTCTATAGTTACACAATGGAAGGTATTATTAGGAGAACTGCATCCAGGTTGAATTCCTGTGATACGATGTGTGGTGTTCTAGATATGCAGTAAGCTCCTCAAATAAGTACTACTTTCTGCTACTTGCACCTCGTAAGATACTGTTTCTCTGTTTCATTTGTACCATACATTTCGCATACCCGACACGACATCCTTTTCTTTATGCCTAATTTAATTGCTTGTGGTTTGGCTTGTCATTTGCTTATAAAAACGTTCTTTCAAAACATTGCGGAGATACTGTCGACAGTGATGGTCGCTATCAACATCTTGCCCGAATGAACAAGTGAGCGAGAGTGCTAGGTACAGAGTGAGCGAGAGAATGAGGAAACAGAGGGTGCGTCTTCCTTGCCGGTTCCGACCACCGACCAACCTAGAAAACGGTTGAAAAAGGAGAAGAAAGCTACTCCCTTTCTTCACTTGAATGAACATATTGTATCCCAAACGGTAATCGCGAAACGTTTGTATTTCCCCTAGTTTAGAAATTGGAAACAATCACTTTTGATTCAACATTTGAAGAGGCTGTTTCTCGTAAACTAGATTCCATTAAAACATTTTTCCGTTCGAATGCCTTTACCTTAGTTACAGCGTATAATTTGTTGATCAGAATGTCGGCTTGCTACTTGTGCGCAGATTCGCATGCGCCAAACGTAATCCCAGTGACGTTGTCTGGGCACGTATTTTGGAAGCCATAACACGGGCCACTGCACTGAAAGATGGCGATTTTGTGAGCCCCTTAAACTCAAAACCGCTCTTGGAAAGATGCCATTGGCTGCTGTGAAAGATTCCTGCTGTTTCAGCCAACGAGTCCACAGCCGGGAGAATCAGTGAATCTACTTGATCAGCTCATCTGGTCGGACGTCTAAGCTAGCTTTGAATAGGCGGATGAACTTAGGACACATTAAGGGGCTCCAGCATTCTCGGGAGTAAACGAAATACGAGAAAAAGAGCTCAACAATGTTATGCACCAGTGTTGTTCAACAGTTTTCCAAATGGAATAGCCTCACGGACAATTTGAATACCGCAAAACAGCCGCTGAGGGTATAGATAATTCACTAGCTCTAAGATTTTAGTGTAGAGTGAATGAAAACGTATTATTACATTGTAGTATTCGATGTCCTATGTTTTCCACGTGTGTGCATATGTGCATGGACTCTTATGCGCCTTGAGGAGGAAGTTGTTGTCACACCAGGGGAAGGCAGTTGGAGCTTGTCCTAAATTATAAGGATGTCTTACTTTTCAGCGAGGCGCTACTGACATTCTTTCATGCACCATGTTACGCTGCCCACCTTACACGTATACAGGCTTATATGCAGCAGTCAACAGAGAATTTGTGTCACAGTAGTAACCGTAGACCTATTGTGCTACGTTATCCCTTCAATATTGGCTCAAAGTTTAGCGGAGCTCCTCGTAGACAAATAACATATTGGCAGCTATTTAGACTTTACAGGTGTGCCACTTTACAGAGAACTTTACATGCATTACACAATCCAACATAATTAAAAATACTAGCTAGGTAGAGTTAGCAGAAGCACATATCTGCATTACCATCGGATCAAAACAACTCCGCCTAATCTAATTCGGCGAAGTGCTGAACATGGCTATTGGCATCACTTAAATACATTATGGCTCTACCGTAACCGAGAGTAGATGTAAGCACGAAATGGCTGCCAGCAAAGCATACTGGTTGGAGATGATACTATCCACAGTAATAAAATGGGCATAGTACATGTTCGATACGACACACCACACTACACCACACCACAGCACACGAATTTGTTTTGAACTGAGCCGCATCGAAAGTTTCGTCTCGGCCAAACAGTCATCCGCGACGCGTCGTACGCTGCCGGCTTGGTCACGCAGCGTGGCGCTATCTCTCAAGCCGGCGCATAACCAGCGCCGTGGAACTCACGAACCACTGGCTTTGAACAGGCAACACTGTCTCAGTGCCAAAAGATAACAATCAAGTGTGTGGTGCCCTGTATCTGCCTTTTGAACTTCAGCGTACTATAAGCTACAGCTTGAGTGATATTGTGAACAAACAATAGCAAGACCTCGGAAGCAATATTTTTTAGTAACTTGTTTAGGCAGTAACTAGCGTGTGTATTGCGGTACTGTACAACTGGTTAGGTGCCAGACATCGCATTTTCTTCATTTTTGACTGGTTGTTCGGATGATCTTGCTATGTTCTTTCAACTTGCCCTGATAACCGCTCTGGCTTTTGGCCTAACGTCACGTGATAGTCGCTGACAACGGGAGTTAAAAGCATTTCATGCTTAACAGCTGCGGTTTAAATTACGGCATGTTGCATGCGGAAATCCCATCCGTTGTGCAGGAATTCTTGGTGCGTAACACCATAGGCCGTTGTTGAAGTATAGCATCGCTAGAATGTTAACCGGTGGCTGATTACTAACAATGACATTATAAATGGAGCGAACCTTATATGAAGAGTGGAAAAACTTGCTGTGGGATGAAGGTGGCGCACAGGAAGCAGTTGAGGTGGTTTGCCGGGGGAATACTCAGCGGCTGATTTCTCGGTGTCATGGCGATGTTGTGATGCTTTTAATGTTTTCCTAGTATATGTTAACTGTTTGTCTCCTGGTGCTGCTTGACCTTGTTATCCAAATAAATGTTTCTTTCGCGTTTGCATTGCCTCCGCCACCCACGTACTTAAAAGCAGAATTGCTGCACTGGCTCCCAACGTGAGTTGTGTACCGTCTTGCTCAAGCGAAAGATAAGGCATAAGACGCATAAGAAGTGAGCCGTATGAACCAGTATTTTGTACTTTTTCATAGTTCTCTAGTTAGTTTAGCCATCTTAAGCAGGAGATTGAAAACGTGGTGTTGTAATATTTTTTGTCTTCGCTGTTGCAATGTTGCCTGTTTCTCGAACACGCAGCATCCTTCGCTGAAATAGTGCTTTCTAGAGCTTATGCTTTCGCCGCCCGCAGCAGCTGGCATCCCAATAAGTGAAGGCGAATTTTATTTGTTTTTCTTTAAAACAAGGCAGTTGACTGCGGCAACTCTTGACGCGAATGACGTGGACTCTAAAATGCGATTCTTCAGCGAAATCTCAGGAAGAATAGTGCAGTGGTAACCGATGAATCTTTTTCGAACACGCTTAGCAAATTATGCATGACTCTGTACACCAATTTAATGTGCCATACAAACCTCATGGGAAACAATAAAACACACAGGAGAGTTATTGGTTTGATCTGATCGCAGCTGAAGAAGGTAAGTGCGGGGGGGGGGGGGGGAGTTCTAAAAAAATGGCTGGGACATGAGATATTCGCACGCGCCTCATGTAAAGAAAGACGCAACATCAAACGTTTGGTGTCATATATATTACTGGAGATAATCGCGCAAAATGCGCTTCGATTTATCTGTGCTATATTGAATTATTTATGTCTGCATACTCATACAGTAAACGCCAAGCGTATTTCTGAAACCAATAAGTAAAAAAAAGATCTGCAGAATATACTTACATGCAAGATGCTATCTTAAGTTAAGCTTCATTGAAACAGGTATTCAAATTATTTACGAGTAGTGGCAATGTGTGCAAGTGTGCTCACTTTCCTCCTACACCGCTGTGGGCTATCGCACAATGCTCACGTTTATTCAACACGAATCTTGCCTCTTTAATGCCGTAATATCGTTATTTTTACTGGCACAACTTTGGTGTGTGTGCGGGGGCTTTATGATTCCGTGTGGTGGTACCTGCCCTACAATAAAGATTGTGTGAAAAGTGTTTTCCAGAAATTTACTGAATGTATATAGACTTGTAACCAATCTGAATTTAGTATAACTAAAATATTTCGAAAACAATTGCCAACAAGCGAACACCTAAAACTCTCTCGACACTGCAGCGACCTGGTGACCAAGGGAACAGACCAGTTGGTCCGTGCAGTGGACAAATTAGTGTTGGCTGTTTGTGCTGTGATTGCAGATGATGTATGCATAATATCTGTACATATCTCACCACCTTCCACATTAGCAGAGGCTGTGCATTGATGGTGCCTTCCTATCGCTAAGATAGGTTTGCGCCATCCTTTCCCAATTTAGTCACCCATTACTCTATTTGAACGACACAAGTGATCATGATATGAGTGTAATCTATTCCAGAATATCCCTTCCTCAAGCGAGCCTGTTCTCAAGGTTGATTGCAGTAAGAGGTTGCCCTGATTCAAGTTGAAATTATCTTGGTGAATATTTCATGGGCAACTGAAAGCATTCTAGTAGGCCTAGAATTTTTCCATTATTTAACGTCTCCCTTGTGATTGATTTGTGTAATGGCATTCTTCCAGCTCTCGCGTACACTTGAAGTCGTAAAGCAGTTTGTACAAAGGGCTTCAAGTTTTACAAGCACATCTCTTAAACCTTTGAATAGATGGCCTGTTCCATTTTCTAGTGCCTCCCTTTCCCGCGTAATATCTTGCAAGATTCTTCTAAATTAGTCGCTAATTATAGATGGAGTCTCTGTATCATGTTCATCACAGCTTTAAATGAAAGTAACAGTGCTTCTTTTCTTCCCTTTTTATCTCTTTTCTTGTAGTTTATCACTATATCAAGGAATTGCATATCTGCGCCACGACCGTCCGCACGGGGACGCTCTTAAAAAAACATATTTTTTTCTTCAAACATTTCTAAATTTTTTTCTCCTCTATTACTTATGACCACTCATGTGCAGGTCATAAGCTACCAGGTTTCTCCAATTGAGTGCCATCTGTGCGGTTTAACCGAGCTCAGATGGTCGACCTTGACTGATTGAAGAAGGCACCACTGTAGGTTAAATAAGGCGTACAACTCTTGCGGTGGCGAAGAGGTACAGTATCCGCCTAGCGTGCAAGAGGACCGTGGTTCGAATCCCGGTACCGCGCAATTTTCCAGCGGATAAAAAAAAAATTCGCGTGTTGATAAAATTGCATAAACAGGCCTGGAGTGCGGCCTGATCCCGATGACCAGAACCGGTAACGCACTCTCTCACCAGAGCAGGATTGGCCACCGTGGTGCAGTACTTGGCCACAACCTCCTATGTGAATACAAATATCAAACCCCGGCCCTCAGTCCCCAGCAGCCGCGAAGCAACTGACCACGGCGGTGGTCAGACCTGTGACGCAGCAGCGGTTGCTAAAAATACCTGGGTCCGAAAAAGCCGCCATTGGAATCTGAACCTCGCAACGTTTAACGCTAGAACGTTATCTAGTGAGGCGAGTCTAGCAGTGCTACTGGAGGAATTAAAGGGCAGTAAATATGATAGGGCTCAGTGAAATTAGGAGGACAAAAGAAGCATATACTGTGCTAAAAAGCGGGCACGTCCTGTGTTACCGGGGATTAGCGGAGAGACGAGAACTAAGAGTCGGGTTCCTGATTTTAAGGATTTAGCTGGGAACATACGGGAATTCTATAGCATTAACGAAAGGTTGGCAGGTCTTGTTGTGAAACCTAATAAGAGGTACAAATTGAAGGTCGTACATGTCTACGCCTCTACATCCAGTCATGATGACCAGGAAGTCGAAAGCTTCTATGAAGACGTGGAATCACGATGGGTAAAGTCAAAACCAAATACATTATACTTATGGGCGACATAAATGCCAGGGTAGGCAAGAAGCAGGCTGGAGACATGTAATTGGGGGAATAGGGCATAGGCTCTAGGAATAGCAGGGGAGAGTTATTAGTAGAGTTTGCAGAACAGAATAATATGCGGATAATGAATACCTGCTTACGCAAGCGGGATAGACGAAAGTGGACGTGGAGTAGCCCGAACGGCGAGACTAGAAATGAAATCGACTTCATACTCTGCGCTAACCCTGGCACTATACAAGATGTGGACGTGCTCGGCAAGGTGCGCTGCACTGACCATAGGATGCTAAGAACTCGAAGTAGCCTAGACTTGAGGAGGGAATTGAAGAAACTGGTACTTAAAAAGCCAATCAATGAGTTAATGGCAAAAGGGAGACTAGAGGAATCCGGATCAAGTTACAGAACAGGTATTCGGCTTTAACTCAGGAAGGGGACCTTAGGTTTGAAGCAATGAACGACAGCCTTATGGGCATCATTAAGGAGTGTGCAATAGAAGTCGGTGGTAATTGCGTTAGACAGGATACCAGTAAGCAATCGCAGGAGACGAAAGATCTCAAGAGAAAAGTGTATAAGAGCTCTCTCTTACCAGCACGCGCGTACGGGGCAGAAACCTGGCAGCTTACGAAAAGGGTTCTACTTAAATTGAGGACGACGCAACGAGCTATGGAAAGAAGAATGATAGGTGTAACGTTAAGGAATAAGAAGAGAGCAGATTGGGTGAGGGCACAAGCGCGAGTTAATGGCATCTTAGTTGAAATCAAGAAAAATAAATGGGCATGGGCAGGACATGTAATGAGGAGGGAAGATAACCGATGGCCATTAAGGGTTACGGACTGAATTCCAAGGGAAGGGAAGCGCAGCAGGGGGCGGCAGAAAGTTAGGTGGGCGGATGACATTAAGAAGTTTGCAGGGACAACAGGGCCACAATTAGTGCATAAACGGGGTAGTTGAGAAGTATGGGAGAAGCCTTTGCCCTGCAGTGGCCGTAACCAGGCTGATGATGATGATGAACCTGGGTGCTCTGGCTACTATACTAGTGAGTATAGAATATTGCTGTTTTTGCTATATCGTAGCAAAATGTTCTCTTTCAGCGCATACATCATGCCTTGTCCTATGCGAAGTTTTGTTCTCACCAATTCCATGGCGGCGTCTATATTTAGGGCCTTAAGCGGCGCGTAGCAGTGGCTCATACTCGAAAAGCGGCATCTAGTCCAGCGCAGCAAAAATATCACCCATCAGGAACGGCTCATACCCCCGTAAGCAAGCACAGATGCAAAGGCTGAATATTGACACGTGTACTTACTTTATTTTTTTCTCGGAGACTGCATTCCACCCACTAACAACTTGAAGTTATCGTTCAGCACAAGGCGCATCTGCATGATTGCAACTTACTTGAATGGTTCCGTAGGTTGTCTGTTGCCACCGAAGCTTGTGTAATCTGATTCTATGCGGGACTCGCATTCTGTAGCACTTTGTGGAAGATATGCGGGCACGAGTGCTTACTATGGTAACTTCGATGACTCATGTATAAAAGCCGACGCACTTCACCAACAACTAAGATTTTTGGCGATCGCCGACTGTGTTCGCCGCTGTCGTTGTGCTCTGATTGTAACTTGCTTTTGTGTGCAGAGGTTGCCTCAATAAAAGGTTATTTCCTGTTTTGCTGCTGTGCCCTCTCCCATCACTATTACATCACCATATGGATAAAAACGAAAGAAAAATGAACGAAGGAAAGAAATAACGGAAGAAAAACAAAGCAAAATGAAGGATGGAATGAAAGAGAGATCACAAGAAAGAACGAAAAATCCTTTAGCTAGTGTATTAAATGCTCGCGTGTGTCGTTGAGAAAGTCGACCTACAGCGCCATACATTTACTTCAAACTGCGGCTTGTTATGTCTTGCCACACGTCTAACCCCTGCAATCCCTGCAATCGTATGAATTAAGATATTACCACGTGTGGAGCATGTTTTTGCCTTCACAAGTTAAAGGAGTGTAAGATGCTGCTGAGGTGTGTACTGCTTCCTGAATCTTTCCCGCGCTATAAAATTGAAATATCCCTTATTTTCTTCCTTTTGACCTGTTTTTAAATTTCAGCAAATTGTGTCTGATCTCTTGGAGACTTTCATGCTTTGTCGTTTCTCTATTAGCTTCTTTGATGCTTGCGAGAGCTTACCTACGCGCATGATTTACCGGAATCAAACGTGCTATTGGTAACCTGCAAACACAACAAAAATGTGAGGGCTAAACGATAAATCTTCATCCTCCGCATTTGTTACATAGCTGGAAGACCAGTGTGCCTCGATGACGCACACTCAAGAAGCATAATAAGAACAACAGTTCTACTGAGTGTCGTATTGCTGTGCCTTATAATGTTCCCTTTAGCTGTGGCCAGTGGCGTAGCTAGGTCGTCTGGCACCCGGGGCCCATAGATCTTCTGTCACCGCCCCGCCTGGTGTAGTCGAGGAAGGCGAGGATATCGACAATTTCCGGGTTTCAGCACCAGTACAGCCGCCTTGGATACCGCGCACGTCCCCTGGGTCCCCCTCTCCTTCGCTTTCTTTCCCAGAGATGGTGAAGGCAGCAGGTATACACGCAGTTTTTTTCTGCGCCAAATAACACAGGGTGCTGCACTGATAACTTGTGATACGCGCATGTGCGCATCTTCTGTCAGACTCTAAGGCTTGGCAGCCAATACAAATGCGGCATCGTGGCAAATACGGCTGACGTCGCAAGTAACACGAAATATCTTTATAACGTTTTAATTACCAATTCTAGCGGCAACATTGCATTTGCAAACTTGAAGACCGACTTTCACATCTTGCCAACAACAACGTCACAAAAATCCTTGTAGGCACTATATGGCGCGCAGTATTTTGGCTGTGGGCAGCCCTGAACGAAAACTACAATTAAATTGTGTGTCAGTGACGCTGATCTCCCCACCATGTCAGAAAAACGGAAAACACCACCTATCCCCCTACTGCGCGGGCGTCACTGCTATGACAATTACGAGTTCTCTTCATTGTGATCAATAAAGCCTTGTTTTTATTTGTTGCTATACGGACAAACATGATTATCCGAGCTGCGGTACCACCAAAAGATTGGGAACAGAATAGAGCACGCTTCACGGTGATTCTTGGCGTCACCATAAAAAAAAAGGGCGCGATGAAGCCCGTGCCAGCGAAAGCTTGCACTACTGTTGGTGTGCACTCGCAATGGAGATGATTAGGGATCAACGTCACTGGTCCACTATCTCATATTTCTTTCGCTGCTGCCATATAGTGGGCGCCGCCCGCAGTGCCAAAGTACTGTAGGTTGTAGAACCCAAAACGATTTTGTTTAAGAAGTTTTTGTTGAGTTAATAATATGACTTTGAGTCCTCGAGTCTCGAATTGAAGTGCTCCCTCCATAAGTACTAATTAAGGGAATATTAAGGATATGATTCTTAATTATCTGCCATATTCTTGCGCTACCGAGTTCCTAGTAATCACAAAAATACATAACTCCATAGAATCGATAGGGAAATATCCTTACAAAATTCACCTTTTCTTTAATAAAATTCTGTGCAGCTGATGCAGACACTGTACTTGTAACATGAAGTTACGCAACAACAAACGTTTTCTGAAACTTTCGAGGGTAAGAAGGAAAGCGTGAAACATAACAGCAGGTTTCGCAGCGGCTTCTCGGAGCGAGCTGGAGAGGGGAAGTAAAAGCGAGCCGGACACTGCGGCGGGCCCGCGACTACAGCCTGTCGAGTCATATGCCGCAAAACTCTGCGGCCGAACCGAGTCTGAAGACGATCCAGAGAATCCCATTCGCGACTTTTGACGGCCGAACTTATGCAACATCGCTCTCAAAGAACGCTTCGCCGTAAACGCCAGCGCCGGGCGCGCTGGTTGAACGCCCTCTTGCTGCTGTCTTTGTTCGTCTTCGCTGCGCGTTCTGAACGGAAGAGGGATCCAAGAGCCCCAATGCTTTACAACGCCTGACTGTATGTTTAACGACGCCTGCCCCCAGCATGAACACACGGCACGAGCGCACCCCACATGAAACGTTCCGCTAAGGCGAGTAGTTTAGCGACCATTTCGCGAATCAAATTTTTTTAGCCCGCACATTCCTGGAATGATATCGTGGGGTGTTGATAGAGCTGCAGCCGACAATTCTGCGGTGCAACGTATCGGGTGCATGCGCTCGGGCTACTGGATATGGGAGCATTCTTTGTCATTTGTTCCCAGTCAAGCCGGCGGAAAGAGGGGTGTCTTCAGGCGTATATGACTCCCCCCACTCGCCCCTTGCACCCGGGGCCCCCGGCCCCCCGGCCGCCTCCTGTTGCTACGCCACTGGCCGGTGGCCAGTTCTACGTAGGGCAAACGGGGCGGTGTATCAGTCAGAGGCTAACACAACATAAAAGGTCGTTAGCCGGTGGATCGCCTACTAATCTTTCCCTTCCTTGCCAAGGTTGTAACTGCACGCGAGAGTTAGATGAATGCGCGATATTGTACAGGCACAAGAATGAAGATACGCGACCTGTAGAGGTATGGCATATCTATAATGGTGGAAATGCGTGCGTGAGTCAACCTTCGATTACTTTACATAAGGAAGAGATAACGTGCCTTAACAGCTATCTCCCACGTAAACCGGCACATGTACCCGACTGACAGGTCCCAGAGCTTGCGCAAATCAGTTTTGTGTCTTCTTTCATTTTTTGCCTCAGTGCTTCCTTCCGTTGATATTCGGCGTTCGTGTTGTCCACTTCTCTCCTTTTGTGCCGTGTCTGCATGCCTCAGCTTTTTTTATATAATGAATCCTCCCCAACTAGCTCAGCTTTCTGTCGTTCTAAATTCTCAAGAATATGTTTTTTATTGATGATGTGTGGTGTTTTATGGCGCAAGGGCCAGGTATGGCCAAAGAGCGCCATGACAAAGGTGATGTTGACAGTGTATTGTGAATGGCGTAGACAATGAATTAGGTAATGAATTTCTCATGGTATATGTGACGTGGCTGTAAAAAGGCCTAAAATCGGTTGCTGTGGATGGCGTAAAATATATAGCCGCTAAAATATTGACACTGACTAAGTAGTGCTGTGGACTATGGTAGAGGGTTTCGTTAAAAACATGACGCCATAAAACATAACATTGACACTTTAGCTTCGAGAAAGCCTTTGAGTACAGGGGCTGTTATACGTGCGCTAAAAATTCCCTGGCCAAATGATTTACAGAGTGTCTGTTTCCAAAAATTTTACGACTAGTTTCGGATTAAAAAGCGGTTCATTGCTACGAAAATATTTCGGGTGAAGAGGAATATTTTCGCGATATGCAGAAATGAAATACCTTTTTCTCTGTGCTTCTATTGCAGGGCATTGTATAGGAACGTGCAGGACTGTGAGATTTTGGCCGCATTTGCTACAAGGCGGAGGATACCCCCCAGTCAAGAGGTAAGAGTGAGCCGTAAGTGTGTCCTACTATTCTTAATCAGCAAAGGAGCACGTTGTTATATCGTGATGTTCTCTCCGATACCTGATATCCTAGTTTTATCTGTTTTATCAAATGCAGTTTATTTGATATCTGAGCATTCCACTGTTGCTGCCAGTGTATTTTCAGCTTGTGACGCAAGTATGCTTTAAGATCTGTGGCTGGCATGGGCATGTTTATGTCTGTGTCATTAAAAGCTACTGAAGTAGCTTTCTCGTCAGCAGCTTCGTTGCCTTTTATGCCACAGTGGCCAGGTACCCAGCATAGGATGATCATTTGTTTAGCACTATAAGTTGAGCATAGCAATGCATACAATTGGTTAAAGAAAGTGTTTTTATGTTTACGTACATTCATTAGGGCTTGGACTACACTCAATGAGTCTGTGAACACAATAGCCCTAGTCATATTCGATTGCTTGATGTGCTTTACTGCAGAGAGTATTGCATATGCTTCCGCTGTAAAAATACATGTATGTGGGTTCAATGTATCGGATATTAAAAATGCTGGTCCTAGTGCTGCGTAAGCAACACCAGAAGGAGACTTAGAGGCATCCGTGTAAAATTCAGCACAAGAATACTTCTCCAGAAGCTCAAGAAAATGTGAGCGTATGTGTGCCTCAGGTGCTCGCTTTGATATTTCTGCAAGCGACACGTCACATTCGACAGTCTTCCACTCCCAAGGCGGTGGAAGCCGCGTAGTTGCCATTATGGTATTCGCTAAAATTGACGCGCCCGTTTCCTCAGACAATGCTTCCAATTGAAGGGACAGAGAAGGTCTAGTGCCTGGGCGGTTACGGAAAAGCCTAGCCGTAGACAGGTCGTGAATAACTGAATGGCATGGATGATGGAAATCTGATTTCACTTTGAGGACGTAAGAGAAACTTAAATATGTTCTTTGGAGATGTAGGGACCATTCGTTAGATTCAGCATACAGGCTTTCTACGGGGCTAGTCCTGAACGCACCAGTAGCAAGGCGGATACCCAAGTGGTGGACGGAATCGAGCATCTTCAAAGCACTAGGCGTCGCAGAGTTATACACAATGGCTCTGTAGTCAAGGCGTGACCGCATAAGGCTTTTTTTTGTAAAAGCTCAAGAGGCATCTTCTGTCACTTCCCCAAGATGTGCGGGACAAGAGCTTCAGTAGATTCATTGTCCTCAAGCATTTCATTTTCAAATATCTTAAGTGTGGGATAAAAGTTAGTTTGGAGTCTAAAATGAGGCCTAGAAGTTTATGTTCATGACTAACAGATAGCCGTTCTCCATTAAGATCAATAACGGGCTCCGGTATTGCGCCTCTCTTATTGGAGAAGAGAATGCATGTACTTTTTTCAGGGTTTAGTTTAAAGCCGTTCTCTTCTGCCCACTTAGACAACTTATTCAGGGAAACCTGCACTTGTCGCTCCCAGATACTAAGACTACATAACTTGTAACCTATTTGGATATCATCCACGTATACGGAATAAAACATTGTACGTGGTATGATAGTATGGAGCGAATTCATTTTTACAAGGAATAAAGTACAACTCAACACTCCACCTTGTGGCACACCTGTTTCCTGAGTAAATAGACGAGACAGGACGTTACCAATCCGTACATGAAATGTGCGGTTGCACAGATAACTTGAAATCACCTTTAGCAAGTTAACTCGGTCGCCCATTCCAGCTAGATCACGAAGTATTCCGAAACGCCAAGTAGTATCATATGGTTTCTCCATGTCTAAAAATACTGATAAGAAAAACTGTTTCCGGACAAAGGCATCCCGGATATTTGTATCGATACGGACAAGTTGATCTGTTGTGGATCGATGTTCCCTGAAGCCGCCCTGCAAGGGTTCTAGTATCTTGTTACTTTCAAGAAAATGTACCAGGCGATGGTTAGTAATTTTCTCAAAAAAAAATTCCATAGGCAGCTTGTTAGGGCTATAGGCCTATAGCTGCTGGCCAAAGACCTGTCCTAGCCCTCTTTCAGAATATGGATTATGACTGCTTGCCTCCAGGCTGACGGGATGTAGCTGGCAGAGAATATGGCGTTAAAAAGAGAGAGGAGTGTTTTGTGTGCTTCGGGGTGTAGGTGTTGAATCATCTCGTAAATTATTCGATCGGTTCCAGGAGCTGACAACTATGTAGTGCAGCCTGAAATTCGGCCATATTAAAAGGACGGTTGTAGGATTCATTGCTCTTTACTTTTAGGTCCAGAGGCAGTCTCTCAGCTTGTTGCTGGTATCTGACGAATGCATCGGAGTAATGAATTGAGCTAGAAATGTTTTGAAAATGTGCCCCTAGAGTGTCAGCTTGGTCCTAAAGAGTATTTCCGTGCGTGTTTACTAATGGTAAAGGATGAGTTTGCCGACCTTTGATTTTATTCACTCTGTTCCAGGCTTTTCTTTCATCAGTATAAGAGTTAATGCTAGAAATGTATCTTTGCCAGCTTTCCCTTTGGGCATGGCGCCGCGTTCTTCTACCCTCAGACTTTATTTTCTTGAAAATAATCAAATTCTCCGTAGTTGGAGAGTCTCGAAGGTTGTTCCGAGCTTTATTTTGATTTCTACGCGCTTTCTTGCAGTCATCGTTCCACCATGGAACACGTCGCTCACAGGACGATCCATTTGTTACGGGGATACATATTGACGCCGCATCAACTATGAACGCCGTGAAATATGCCACTGCATCTTCGATAGAAAGATTACAGATATCATTCCAAGTCAAATGTGTCAGCCCCCTGTATCGTGTCCAGTCGGCGCAATCGACTTTCCACCGGGAGACATGTGGAGAGCACTCATCACCTTTTGTTAGTTTTATGACAATGGGGAAATGATCGCTCCCGTAGAGATTCTTAATCACGTTCCACTCCAGATGCGGCAAGAGTAAACTCGATGCGATGCTTAAATCAATGCTTAAAATGTTTTGTTTTCGACACTGTAAAATGTAGTTTCTTTGCCTTTTAGCAAGCAAGCATCTGTAGTGAGGAGGCAGTTTTCAACTAAGCGTCCTCTGGCATCACAACGACGGCTTCCTCAAAGGGTGTTGTGTGCATTAAAATCGCCAACGACGATGTAGGGTTCGGGCAGTTCATAGATAAAGGTGTGAAATTCTGTTTTTGAAAGTTTGGTAGTTCGGGGGGATGTATACAGAGGTAATTATGACCAACTTATTAAAAAGTACCGCACGGACTGCAACTGCCTCTAGGGGTGTTTTAAGCTGTAGTTGCCGGCAAGCAACACCCTTATCTACTATTATTGCCACACCGCCAGACGAGGCGAGGGCGTCATTGTGGTTTTTTCGATAAACCGCATACTGCCGGAGAAAGTTCGTGTGTGAACGATTAGGACGTGTTTCTTGGACACACCGCACCTTTGGACTGTACTTATGTAACAGTTCCTTAATGTCGTCTAGGTTGTGGAGTAAACCCCTGACGTTCCATTGTATTATCTGTGTATCCATAATGTATGTGTTGTGTGCTGTGTGTCTAAGAAATGTAGATTAGGTTATCTCACGAGACCGTTCCAGGCCCCGTGAAACGAAATCTCTATCTTCCGGACGCGCTCCAGGGAGCTGTGCCGTTCCTTGGGCGTCTGAAACGCCGGATTTGTGCTCGTATCCATCACCTCGTCTGGGGCGGTGAATACTGCCCGCGCGGCGGGCACTTTGGCGGGAATGTTGGGCCGATCTGCTTGGGCAGTTGCCGTGGGTCCAACAGGCCCGAGTGTCTGCTGGTCCTCCTTTGCGGGGGCGGGTACAGCGCTGGCTGTTCCAGCCGGGGAGGCTGATGGCGTGACCGCCGTCAAACTATGTGTGACTTGGGCGGCCGCCGAAGGATGTAGCGCTGCCCACCGGCGCGCCCCATCGGTGTAGGATGGACTAGATTAATTGATGGAGAAGCGTTTGCGCGCCTCTTTGAAGGAAAGGTTCATTTTTACTTTGATTTCGATTATTTGTTTTTCTTTTTTCCAGGATGGGCAAGAACGAGAATGTGCGGGCTAATTCCCTTCACAGTTAGCGCAACGGATGGTGGAATTGCAAGTGTTGGACGAGTGCTCATTTGATGCACATTTTGCACAAGTAGTGCGCCCTCGGCAGCTTCGCGAACCGTTCCCGAACCGCTGACACTTGAAGCACCGGCGTGGGTTAGGAATGTATGGCCTTACCCGCGGTTTGCAGTATCCTGTTTCTATTGAGTCTGGTAAGTTGTTAGTTCCAAAAGTGATGTTTATATGCCTGGTTGGTATTTCTTTGTCATCTCGCCTTATTTTTATCCTTTGTACATTAACGACGTTCTGTTCTTGCCATCCTTCTAGTAATTCACTTTCGGTAAGTTCGATAAGGTCGTCTTCCGAGATGACACCGCGCACTGTGTTCATCGACCTGTGTGGTCCTACAGAAACGGGAATGTCCCCAAACGCTACAAGTTTTGAGAGTTTGTCATATTGTCGCTTGTCGCGAACTTGTAGTAGAAGATCGCCACTTCCCATCTTCATTACTTTATAACCTGGGCCTATTGCTTCAGTGATAGATTTAGAGACAAGAAATGGGGATATCATTCGGACTCTCTTCGTTTCGTGCTGACTGTGGACAACGTGGTATTTAGGAAAGGACCCTTTCGGTTGCATGAAAAAGTTGAATTGTTCATCGGTGCGCCCCCTCTTCAGGGAGCGATCAGGTAATAGGGGAAAAGCTTCAGCCATGAAAATTGGAAAATTCGGCGGCGATGGTGGCCACCCACCACCGAGCCCAACAAGGGGACGCTACAAGATTGGAAGCCTGCAGACGACAGCCATGCATCGCCACTATAACCTAATATAAAATGCCCAAGGTTAGATAATTACACCACGTTAACCCTTGCCACACAGAATACGGAAGTGAGAAGAAGTGAAGAGAAGACAGGAAAGATAAAAAGGCTAGAGAGGAAGACGAAGACTGAAGAGGAGGACAGGAAAAGGCGACCGCCGATTTCCTCCAGGTGGGTCAGTCTGGAGGTGCCGTCTATGTGAAGCCGAAGCCAAAGAGGTGTGTTGCCTCTGCAGGGGGGCCTTAAAAGTCCACACACCCAGCATCGGCTCAACCCCCAGGTCCCCCTTTCCCCAGACACGGCTAAGCCGCGCACGGCTACACGCGGGAGGGGCCGACCCTCGACTGCTTGGGTACGTGGTGTCGCAACACACCAAACGCCTGCTGACGCAGACGCCGCTGCGGGGATGTTTTTTAATTATTTTTTTATTAACGGGACCTTGCCATGCGGATAATGTGTATTTCTTTGGACATTCCTAAATAGATATTAAGAGTTAAGTCATCATCAGACTGGCTACGCCCACTGCTGGACAAAGGCCTCTCCCATACTTCTCGAGATACCCCAGGTCATGTGCTAATTGTGGCCAAGAGCACATGACCAGAACACCGCAAGAGTGAAGTATTTACAAAATGCATCTACTTACGTTCTTCCGTGTACCACCCACTCGTAGAAGAAATTATAGTCGTAATCATAATTGGATATGCTGCCGTGTTTTGATCGATTCAGCTGGTATTTTTCGTATTTAATACAAGAGTGTTCAGTGTCGAGAAAACTGCCGTTAGAATTTCTTTTATATATCCATATCTTTTCGGTAGTATCCAGCATCTAAAAAAATACAAGTGACTATATATATTTGACATACCTGTAAGAAGCAGATTCTGTTTAATTGAATCACGCAGTTGTAACATTGGGCAGAAGCACGCGTGGGCAAATAAAATATCCTTGCTAGATTACCGTGTAAACTACTTGTTTCTGAAAAAAAGTGGGCCTACTTTCCTTTAAATTATAGGTTACTGAAGCAGTATTTATTGCTCCGAAGTGAGCTGTGTAAAGCTCCCCACTTTTTGTTTTTGTCTACGGAGATTCTGTTTAAATTAATCACGCAGCTTTAACATTGGGCAGAAGCACGCATGGGCAATTAAAATATCCTTGCTACATTACTGTATAAACTACTTGTTTCTGAAAAAAAGTGGGGCTACTTTCCTTTAAATTGTAGGTTACTGAAGCAGTATTTATTGCTCCGAAGCGAGCTGTGTAAAGCATCCCACTTTTTGTTTTTGTCTACGGACTTTGAAAATTAAGCCGTGCGTGGTAACGTGATAATGAGGGTAAACAAATTGAAAAACATCTTCGCAAATAAAGAGAAATAAGAGAGAATAAAACTGGGAGCAATGTAGTTAAGAGAATTAGTTGTCACAGGCACGTAAAATGTATTTAGACCATCAGTGCAAAACCTTAAGGCTTCTCCAAAGCTGTTTCAAATATCTATGGGCAATGAGTGATTTTTTCTCGACTAGTTATTTTCACAACCAACTTAATAAAATTTCTTACCTCATGTCAATTGCCTGAATTAGCAGCTCTGTTTAAACACTAGAGTGAACGACACTCATACAGCTACAAGACACAGAGTGCAATAATATCTCGTCATGTGACACCTTCGAACTGTTCGTCGTCATTTGCTATTCATCAAATACATCACCGAAACAGCCTGAAGCCCGCTCATAGCACGTTGCTGCGTAGGTGCCGCACGTTAAACAGCTGTAACTTTAACTTGAGAGACTACAGAGTACGGAACGAAAAAAAAATTTAATTATGGGGTTTAACGTGCCAAAACCACTTTCTGATTATGAGGCATGCCATAGTGGAGGACTCCGGAAATTTCGACCACCTGGGGTTCTTTAACGTGAACCTAAATCTAAGTACACGGGTGTTTTCGCATTTCACCCCCATCGAAAGGCGGCCGCCACGGCCGGGAAGTGCGGAACGACGACTGAATGTGTAAGTAGTAGTAATTTTTTTTTCTTTGGTGGGGGTATATCAGAAGGAACGCCGCTGAACGAGCACAGATAATGACTCAACAGATTCAAGTAATTATCGGTGTGTTGTCAGTAGCTTCAATGAATCTATTTTGAATGTTACCAAATAGCTCAAATAGAGTAAAATGCGGAAGTAATAAATCCTACCGGGTTTATTTTCGTAAATGTAAGCAAGTGTAGCACACTAAGGGGTATAACGCAAAGGAAGCAACAATTTAGTTCTCGACAAAGTATAAAGAAGTGTTGTATCGGCCAGTTTTTTGTGTTTGTCCATCGTGCTGGCTGCTATATCATATATTTTTGTAGCAATGTCTGCTATTTTAGCGTTTTTTCTGGAAATTATTCCGGCGAAAAATAGTGTACGACTGGTATGGGCAGATAAAGCATTGATAATAAATAAATGTATATAAAATAAATAAGAATAAATAACATAAGAGAACTGGGAGGGTGGTAGTCATCTTTGTGTTTTTTCCTGCGTCTCTAACCTTAATTTCTTCTCTTTGATTCATTTCGTAACGTGCACCATTTTTTCCCATAGACTCCTTTGTATTCCTCCATAAATATTCCCTTTTCTGAATACATGCAATCGTTTTGCTTCATTGGCCCACCTCGTGGTTCATATTTTCATGTTTAGCACCGCGCTAAGCCTGTGGTAAAGACCTAAAATATCCTGCACGTGTGCGATATACATAAGCCTAGAATGACGTTCGAGCAGGCTCAGTGCATCGTAAGTTTCCGGCGAGCTGGCGGTCGTCCGGCTTGTTTCATACGTTCTGGTGTTCTCGCTCGCACGTTCAACACCCAGTCCACTTACGCACTACGCTCTTTAGGCAAAAAAGACGTCCTTGGGAATCAAAATTTGGTCCCACTTCGTCAACTTTGTCGTAACAGGGATGTCGCTGGAGTCAGTATTTCAACAAGACAATTTTGCACTGGTTATGACCACAACTTTTCTTGTCGCCTTGGGGTCGTCAGGGAGAAGCAACGACCAATACGTTTGTTCTAGCGAGGTCCCCTGGTACACCATATCGACGATTTCAAGTCCCTATCTTCATGCCTTGTACTCCTTAAAAAGTGCTTTGGCTGCCTTGTTCTGGTCCGAGTTGTTTTACCTGCTGTGAAGCTGCAGCATGTTGCAATTACACTAAAGAGAGGACCATCTGATCCGTATTAGTAAGCAACATTTCTCCAGTGCCAAAAAAGCTGCCGTTACGTCAAGCAGGTGCTTGTCAAGTGAGACAAGACGCAAAAACAAAATACGGGTAGCGACGCTGTTTCGAATCTCATGCGCCAGCCGCCGTAAAGTCAGGGAAGTTGACGCCGTCTGCTCGGGTCTAGTAAAATTTTTGTGGGTTAACTTTGACTATCTCGTAATTTAAAAAAGCGCCATAGGCTGAACATTCGTAGTTTTCGTAATTTTTTACTGAAGCACGGTGGTTGAAATGGACAGAGGCACTTTGCAATAAGTGACCTTTCACTCACTTACGCCGCAATATTTAGGAAAAAAAAACAATGATATGAATTTTCACCTCTAATATTAAGCCTCTTAACTCCAAATGAGAAAAAGTAGGGTGAGTGGAGAATGTTTTATCAATGTAATCTGATTTAGTGCTTCTCATTACTGTTCCTTCAAGTTAGTCGCTGTGGTCATCGTTCTCGATAGTGTTGGTGCCATTAAAGAGACCGTGGAAATGGGGCCACGAGAATATCACGCAAAAAGCGGTCAGTGATGCTGAAACCGAACCTTTGGCCATCTCCAGCGCACTATAAATGTACATTGACCTTTCGTGTTACATTGCCCCGGCACCCCGATAAAATTTACATGCCGACAGCAGTAAGCGGAAATACATTTCCTGAGAGTATTTGTAGAGCAGGTCTAAGGACTAAAACCACAACAGCGACGGCAAGGTCTAGAAAGGAAACCGTTATGTGGTATTCCGAGAGTCTTTTAATCCTCTTCTGCACATCTCAGAAAGCTGTACGTACCATATATGACTAAAATATCGTCTGAAAAACATAATGACCCCTCTCCAATTTGGTTGCACTAGTAGCACATTACTTTGCCACAGGGGTCAAACTTATTGCCCTTTCTTCTATGGCGGGGTAAATTTTTCGGCATTTATGTCGCTTCTGACTAAAGTGTAGTATAATAAGGTTGCCAACAAAATCCTGTCTCATTTTATTCTTCCTCTTGTGAACTGAAACGCAGGAAATATTTGTGTGCTCATTTTCTTCAGCTGATCGAACTATACGAGCCAGCGTCTGAACTAACATATGGAAAAAAGTCTTCAGATAGTGTGTTCTTGCGACTTTATAGTTATATAGATCAGCGGGAGGAACATTACTGGCATCTTACACAAAATAAAACATACTCACACCAAGAAGTTGGCGTCCATCACTTCCTAAAGGAAACAGTGGCGAAATTGTGTTAGCAAATGAGAAAAAATTAGGGAACAAGAAGACGTCAAAAAAAACAGCAGCACTCATCACACCAACTTCATCCACACGAGTTGTAAGTTTCTTATTGAAAAAGACATGAAAATTATCAGGCAAAAGTGAACATCGACAGTGAATGTAGTAGGAGAGATAACTATTAGGTTGTTATTGAAGGAGTTACTTTACCAAGTAAAAAAATTCACACCATGATTGTCATACATGCAGTATTTGTTTGAACCTACAGATTAACTCCCTGTCCCGAAAGCGAAGCTTACGAACAGCTGCCTACGTGCTCGCTATCATCCTTCTTGAAATTCTTTAGGGACTCTAGTCATGCTATGCAGGTTCCTAATTGAAGTAAATCTACGTTAAACTAATGGGCAAGTTTGTTCCCAAATATTGCACGAAAGATCTGATTCATCAGATGTCAGAAATAATTATCACATGACCTCAGCTTATGAAATAACTAATGACTAATCATGAGAAGCCAACAAACACTGACACCAAGGACAACATAGGGGAACTTACTCGTGCTTAATAAATGAAGTGAAGAAATGATACATTAATGGAAATTAAAGTGGATGAAAAAACAAATTGGCGCAGGTGGGAACCCAACCCACAACCTTCGCATGCGGCGGCTGTGGGTTAAGCACAAGTAAGTTCCCCTATGGTGTCCTTGGTGTCAGTGTTTGTTGGCTTGTCATGATATGACTAATAAAAATCGGGCTCCTCGGTTAACCCCCTTTCTTCTCGTTTATTACATAACGAGGGTCTCGAATCGGGCAACATTGATGCCTTCAGGTAGCATGCGTGGGTTTATTGACCAGTTGCCTTCAGCCAAAAAGATCACGTTCTCATGGCGCCTGCGGCAAAAAGGAATTTCCAAGTCAGCTGCCAAGGTCTCTGAGTGGTGGCGCTGGCTAACACTGCCAAGGTTCTACTAGGACACATAAATACCCCAAAAAGCGTATAGAGAGAACGCCGCGGTAGCTCAATTGTAGAGCATCGCACGCGACATGTGAAGGTTGTGGGCTCGGTTCCCAACTGCGGCAAGTTGTTTTTTTATCCACTCTAATTTCCATTAATGTATCGTTTCTTTACTTCATTTATTAAGTACAAGTAATTTCCCCTACGTTGTCTTTCGTATAAGTGTTTGTTGGCTTCTCATGATATGACTAATAAAAATCGGGCCCCTAGGTTAACCCCCTTTACTCTCGTTTAATACTAATGGTAGGTATCTGAATAACTTCTGCAAGTATAGCAATAAAGTACGCACTATTCACAATGCTTAAGTAATGCTTCGGTGACCACGAACTCACGTATGGCTCTACACCTTATAAGATCAACGTCATAAAACGCTTATTGCACTTCAGAGCCAGAAGGCCTGCACATACCTGCCCCAAAAGCTAACTATCACTTCCTGGCGCTCCCTACTCTTTGGCAGTTAGACACCCGCTCCTGGAAATGTACTAGAGTGATTGTTGAATGCAAAAACCAATGCGTGGCGTGCTGCTCGTGTAACGTTGGTGACCTCAACTGCAAACAGTTTATCGCCAAGCTCCCCCGCCCCTCAAATCTATACAACACTTTGTACTCCAACAGAAAGTGAAACCGAAGAAATTAATGTTTGAAACACATGCACAGCACATGTCCTTTTTGTCTGATCTTCTAGGGCTTCATTTGCAGATTGGGAATTGCACATTCACTACCGAGAAATTCCCAACACAACATTATCCTGTACAAACTGACTTCGTAAACATTGTGTTTATTTTCAACAAGGATAAACTGTGAAAGGTTAATTATTATTGAATGCCACAGTGGGTTATCGGTTATGACGCTTTTCTGCTCCGCACGAGGTTGAGGGTATCACTGCCACCCGCTTCCTAACTCTGACGACGGCAGAATAGAGGTGCTTCTTTCGCAATGTTGCTTTGATTGAGTTTTTAAACAATACTTTTTACATCGTCTCTTCGTTCAAATTTGTTGATTTGGTCAGTTAGACCCATTGCTTTCAATAGGAGGACTCTCAACTGGTCCCGAACTTTTAACGTATTTATGTAAACCCAAATTAACAAAAGCTGTCAAGGGGAAAAACGTTTTTGACACTGCCTTATCAGTGTCTTACTGTTTCTACCAGCAAAACCATACAGTGATTCAGCATGTTCAGCAGCATTGAGCAGTGATTCAGCATGATGCAGCATGGACATAAGCATCAAACTTACGTCCACTCCTTGTGTGGTCCAGTGAAAATCCGCTATAGAGAAAAGAAAGCAGATATTTTGGGGTGATATCACGAGGTACTTTCACTGTAGTCGAAGCTATTCTCACAAAATATTTTGGTTTGAGTCATTAGCACAGCCGGTTAGGTGCGACATGTATAACTTCTTTTTTAAGTTCTTCCCTTAATACATCGCTGCCGAGAATTTTCGATAAATGCGGCTTAACAAAGGACTTAGGCTCATTTCAGTCCCTTCATTCCTGCTATAGAATCAGCTACAAAGCTTTAACTTCACGCTTATGGTTTCGCGTCTTTTATTGTAGCCACTATTTTCTGCTTCATCGCTAATCAAAGCGCTCTAGTCCGAGCTAATTGCTCGGACTAGAGCGCTTTCATCTTGTTTCGTCTCTGAAAATACTCGCGCAATACATCGATTACATGCCCTTGTCACCAAGAATATAGGTAAGCCGTTTCAAATATAGGCAAGCAGCACGCAATTAAGGCTATCTGATTTATGTGCTGCAGCATGCACATATCCTCCGGAGGTTTTAATATTTTTTACGTATTACTACTGATTACTTTGCTTACTGACACATTATCTTTTTCTTGGCGGGCTAGTGAACGTTACTTTTAGTTTTCAACTACTAGTCGATGCAAAGCACTAAAGTAGACATTCCCCACAATCAGAGGCGCCATCTGAAAATTAATCCACTCCCTAAAAACATGCACCCCGAATTCCACAAGGAAAGGAGGGCCGAGTGGTCCAAAGCCCTATATCAGAAATTCCACGCCTTCGAAGACGTAGTCTATGTCGACGCAGCAGAATACATAGAACGCAACTGTATGTCCCTTGCAGTGGTGGACTCCTCAGGTGAAATACGCGCTGGTGGTTCAATCTGCACCAGAAGCTCTGAAAAAGCGGAAGAGGCGGCTATGGCTCTGGCAACAGCCTCCATACATTGTCATTGCATTATTAGCGATTCCAGAGCAGCAGTACGCAATTTTGCAGAAGGTCGGATCTAGGCTCCCGTAAAACACATACTAGACACCAACCAACACCCACGACCAATCCAAATGATTTGGGCACCAGCACACTCCTCACTACCCGGCAACGCTGCCGCCCACAAAGCCGCTCGAGGACTTGCCAACCGAGCCCCCGGACGGCTCACGCTAGGATCAGTGAGGTATCGCATGGTCACTTACCAGGAAATAACTCAGCACTAGAGGTTAGCCAGGGCTGTGTACCCGCCAGCACTTAAATCGCTCAACAAGCGACAAGACGTAGCTTGGAGCCGACTTCAGACAAACATCTACCCCAACTCCGTAGCCTATCACCTCTACTAACCGGACCAATACACTAATACATGTAACGATTGTCAGAAAAAAGCGGATCTGTTCCGTATGATGTGGTCGTGCCCAGCAGAAAATCACCCAAATCGAGAAATAAGTAATACTGAGCAGTGGGAGGCCGTGTTGCTCATCTCCGACCCTGAGCTGCAGGCCAAGGTCATCAAAAGAGCTGAAGAAGCCGCCCGGGTACAGGCGTTCGTGGCTGCCTAACAACAAGGGCATCCGTCAATACCTTGTTTTCTAATAAAGTCTTTACTCACTCACTCACTCTAAAGTACTGATTTATTTTTACACGCATTCCGAGACATTCCCAATTCATGTGCGCAGCGCCCGTAAAGTAATGTCGGCAAATCCTTCATTCTTTCACGCACTGAACCTATTTACTGCTATAGTAGCAAGTTCTCACATCTTTGATATGTAACAACGTCGTCCTCGTTTGCTACAGCAATACTTGTAGATCCTGACATCCCAAACGCACACCTCTCTGATGATCCGTGTAGCACCCAAAACCTTGCACATACTTCCAAGCTAAATAGCCAGTTTTAAAATGGCGCACTCAAGGAAACGTATGCACCGCATGTGGGAACACAAAACAAACCATTGTCCTCAAGGCGCATGTTCCGCGCGGTACTGGGTTTGTATGGACTTTCTACACATGTTAATATGCACAAATTGACGATTCTGCCACAGGTAATGTTTAGGTACGCTATAAATTGCCGTTCTCAAACATTGCGGTGCCTGTGGCTCCCGCTTTAGAGCAAATTGATTTGGTGGCTGCGTTCTCCATACAACTAATTGCTAAGTGTTGAAATAAGCTCAAACTTCCACCGAAACATCCTGATTATCACGATACGAGCACCTAGTGCCTCCACTTTCTCAAATGAAGCCTGAAGAGTGTCTCAAGAGAAGCAACAGGATGTTAATGAATTTTCTTGGCTTGGACATCTTTCGCAGGAGGCACCAGAAGGCGCCCTGCCTTATTATGCTTCCTTAAAGTTTGCGCACCCGTACGCTAAACAAACGATGTTCAATGGGCACACACCTTATCAAAATGCAAATTGGTTGCCTTTAACTTACGTAAGGAGCCGAATGCTGCTTTTAATTCTCTAATATTTTTTAACTGCCTCAGGAGCATTCTGTAGTAACATTTACCATAAATATGACTTCCAAGCACAATGGTGGTGCAGTGCAATACCGTGCCGATGGAACACCAACCAAACCGGTCTTATGAGCCACTGGGGCGCGTATGCGCGTTTGCGGACGTTGAACCTCCTAATGTGCTGCCATTTATCAGATGCAGCAACAACAGCAGCTTTGTATGCTTTTCTGTTACTGGTGAGCCGAGGGCAGGTATTTTATCGTGATATATTATCTTATTAAGCAGAGCAGGAGCGCTTACTGGCCGCTTGTGGGTGGAAGTGATGTGCCGTACAGGCTGGTTTGCCGGGTCTTGGAGTGCATGCAACGAAATAAATTTGCTAGTGGTGTAGGGCGAACTCTGCGATTTAATTGTCCAGAGACGAGGGTAAAGCCACCGACAAGACGTCTTCCTGACGACGCGGTGATAGCAACGATGATGCCTGCAAGCAGGCCAGCAGTTGGGCAAACATGTTTATCAAGAAAAAGACCGCATCTTGAATCTGCCGCTTCACCAAGATAACTTCCTACGTTACATTGACCCAGAAATGAGACCGAAAATTCCACGACCACTTCCTCGACACTTAGAGACATTGTACCATCGTCTTCGACTGAATGTGGCATACACGAACAATTATCTGTACAGCATAGGACTTACCACTAACCCATACTGTGATAACTGTCGCAACTTAGAGACAATTGAGCACATATTACTAGAATGCCCCGCGTACCGCGACGAGAGACAATTTTTTGAGCACCAAATGGACATGATTTGCCACGAACCGTTAACGTTACCGAGCATCTTAGGTCCAATGCCCGGCCCTTCAAACCAGCGACGGGTTTTGGATTTATTGTTCAATTACCTGACAGAAATTGGTCAATTAGGAAAGCTTTAAAAATTGCATCTTTCCTATACAAAAGCTTAAGTTTACCCGCCATGTCACCTGTAAATATTAGTATCAGGTCCACTCGGACATTTCATATTTACTTTTATCCTTTTTTTCTCGAACTCTTTTCTGGAATCTTTTAATCCCATTCCCCATCCCTATACAGAGTAGCATGCCAGCAGTTATATACGCGCCGGCAAAATTCTCTGTTTTTCCAATAAAGAGCCCTCTCTCTCTCTCTTGAGATTTAGCATGTAGCCTGTAACTGAAAGCTACGTGACTTAATATATCTCGTGATTGCAGTTGCTTGGTGCGATCTGCTGATTCAGCGGTGCTATCATAAGGACGGCCGCAAACGTCCTCGTCAGCTTATTGTGTAGTAATAATGACATCTCAAACCCTCTTAGAAGGTATAACTGCTTTCGTAGTAAAATATTGCTTAGCAGTGCAGAGCCGAATAGGTGCCTAAAGAAGTAAACCTATTTCGCGGGGGCACAGGGTGAAGTGTGGCGTTCTTATGCACTCTAAGAACAAGGGAGTGTATCGCAGGAGTGAAAGGGCCAATTTACTCTTCAAAGCATTGTTTTACTTTCGCAAAATGTCGAGTGTAGTTAAATGCATTGTTCACTCCGTCAGCAAGGAGAGACTGAAATGTTCTTTTCACTCTGCTCTTCTGAGAAACGCATCAGTAATTAATATTTTAGGCTGAATAAGACAGCTGTTTTTGCTCGTGTTTTGAAATGGTGGGATTTCATGTCTCGTTTTGTTTCTCGTGTTGCGGTTTTCGAGCGCGGTGCGAATATGAAAATTACTTATGTGTGCGAACTCAGTGAGTTGTCAAGCGACGAGTTATGCATCGGAATTTATTAAAACGGCTACTGTGTGGAATTACAGTTTCAGGGGCGTTTTGCGTAGGCTTACTCTTTTGGACATGCCTGTACATTTGCTAAGATGAGTTGGCACTTCAGAATTATGTCGTATGAGCAGTTAAATCGCTTTTCCTCTGCAGGTTACAAGCGTAATCCGTGCAGTTTGCTACTGCATGACAGACTGTAATGTACTTATCGCTTTAATATTTTTAGTGGAGGAATAAAGTATCAAAATGAGACGTTGCCTCAATAATGTGTTACCCGTCGTCTATTATAAACATAACAAAGAGTTGGTCTAACAAAATAATAACTAAGGTCTAACTGCAACTTTTATATGCCTTCAAGAATGTAAAATGCTAGATTTCAAACTGCAGCAATAGGCCAGTCTGTCGAAAATGAACTCCATTGCGCAGCTCACAAATGAAAATAACTTCATGCCTTTCAGTAAGGAGTACCAGTTCTGTCTCGTTCGGAAAGACTTCTCCGATGCATGAAACAGGAAGCCGAGACCGTGAACTGTTTGTTGTACCTCTCTCCGGACGCGGCTAGTGAATCCGCGGTAAGCACTGAAAGTTTTTCATTTTCTTATTTTCTTTTTCTTTCCCACAACTTTTAAGTGCTGTTCAATTCCGCGGAAAATATATCATGTATCTTGACGCTCTCGTGGCCGCTTGCGTACGGGAGACTCCGAAACCACAATGTTAGAACAATTGAGAAATGCAATGCCGTGCCACCTGCCTCGATCATCAAAACCCGTATACCGAGGATATTTCAAGCATGCTTTCAGGAATTTGAGATATAATAAATGGACCTAAACTGTCCCTACCCACATGCCTCGCGCTGGCTTTCTAATGAGAGCCCCCTCACCCCCCTCCCAAAAAAAATTGTAGCGCTAAAGGTAGTTTGTTAGTCTTCAAGGAAGAGTTGTTAGTCTTGAAATGTGAGTAAGTTTTTCATAAAAAGCCTTGTTGCCCTTTATTATAGGCACGTCCAGTCATATCCATTGAACTGCAGGACCATATTTTTATCCCTACTGAGCATCATGTTTGCAGATATGATCCTCAAAATATGGCTTGAGCAGTGGCACAACGTGAGATGGTGCGGGGGGCACACTGGGCACGTGCTTAGGATGTGTCACAAGTGGTGTTTGTGACACAGCAGACTAATCACAGACATATGGCATGTGACAATGACCATTATTCTATTTATTAGTAGGAGTAATGTAACATTGATGCTCAACGTGAATGAAATGTTTTTTTCTTTTTTCTTTAAATATAACTGTTGAAGTTAGTGTAGCAGTTAACTACTGCAGTCATTTAGATGTTTCGCAGGCATTTCCATAAAATTTCAATAAAGAGACTAAGAGCTAACGCATTTATCTTGTGCTTCTTGACTGTCTTCATGTTGTTTTACACCATGTCCTCGTGCTGACTTTTGCACACGACATTTTTCAGGCGCCCGCTTTATATAACGCAAGAAGACAGCTGCAGAGACACAACGATATCAAAGAGCCTGCCCAACACGACTCCACAGGATGCAAAGGAGCGCACTCCCAAGAATTAAAGTACACTGCTATGCAATTTGGACCAGAAAACTAGCATGTCGTTGTATGGGATGGGCCATTTAACTAATTGTGACCAAAACTTTTACTATACAATATGTCCCACAAAGATGAAATTACTTACATGCTCTAGGCAGTCATCTTAAAGGGACACTAAAGCGAAACAATAAATCAGTTTAGACTAATGAAGCAATGTTTGAGAACCCTGCAGGCAGTCATTTATTAAAAAATAGTTTGAATATTAGATGAGAAAATGAAGGTCCAAGTATCAGTATTTGAATTTCGCGCCGAAACCCCAGCGCCGGTACTTCAGCGTGACGTCAGGGATTCCAAAGTATGTTTTCGCATTTGGGCCGCGTTGGCTGAATAAAGGTTCCTGAAAGTTGCCATGTTTAATGTTCGGTTCCTTTAGAACACAATGTAGTCGATCTATACCGCTATATATAATTAGTAGGCCCTAGAAGATGCCATAAAATCCAAGACGTCAGAGCCCCCAGGTGCGGGAACTTAAGTAGGGGTTGCCACCCACATTTCGTTCTTGCGCTTTTTCTGGCTTACCAAACGTCTTATCGTTGTAAGAGTGGTGTTTTTGGTGTTTTAGAACGGTAATTTACTGATGCTGATGAAATCATTTGTCACTTTAGTGTCTTTCTAATATGGTATTTTTTTTGTAATGTCTGTGATGGGAAAGTCAAGATTAAGTATGCTTTCTGGAGAGAAACACATAGGAGGAAGTGTCATTGAAAAGTTAGAAATGTGCGTTTTTTTAGCAAAGCTGATTAGTTTTCTTAGAAGTTACCGCTTTTTGTCTTGCCTCTTAACAGATATATCCGTGTGACAAAAAAAAACGAGTGGTGCAATACCATTGCAGATTTGCTTAGTGACATAATACATACTTGCAATAAGCCCGGTGCCTGTGCTCACTATAAAAAGCAACACCTCATCCTTGGTTAGCAGCTGCTGCCATAAATTTAACAGCTCGCAATGCACGGGTGGAAATACAAACCACTGTGATTCTGTATTTTATAGGCTGACTTGAAGCAGACAGATCTTATGCCTTTTCTTTTATCTGTTCTTCACACCTAATTTTAGAAGTATGGCTTCCTCTTATGTTCCAGAAAGGGGAAGCATTGGGGGCACAGTACTCCAGAAGTCATTGTCGTTTGCGGGCATTCTCACGAAACCAGCTCATTAGAACCACTCGAAGTTCCCGAAGTGGGAGCAGCGCCTTCAATTGTGTGCACCGTGATGCACAATTTACGTTCTAACAGAGTCGTTTGCAATTGAAAAACTAATTTGGAACACGTAAAGGTGTGGTTTCCTCTGTGAAATAGTCATAGGGGTGCTTCTATCAGGTATTTGAGATTTTGATTAGGGTGACGCCATCTACTTGCCAGCCAAGTATGCTAGTGGAGGCAGGTATGTATTCAATGCAAAGAACTGCATGGAGCACTCGCTCAACAATTGGCGAATGTGAACATATAGTGTATATCAAGAAAAAGCCCCTTAGTCTGATAGTTCTTGCAGACGTAACTTTTATAAGTCATAATAAAATTCAAGCATTTTTGTTCATAGTAAATTTCTCGATTTAATATAGAGTGCACAGTGAAGCACTGTATTAGCTTTCCCAGACATATATATATTTGTTTTGAGACGAAGATACGATTCTGTCAAGCGCGATAATTTTTCTTACTTGAGCTTACTTTAACCCCTTCATTAGGAAAAAAAGATTTGGTTTCCGGTAGTTGGTTCATTGTCCAAGTATATGCATAGCACATGCAAAATCCACGAACATCGAAGAGATATATAAAACAGGATGGTGTCTTTCCTAAATGATGATTTGCTTCTTTGTCCTTTTCGTGCACTGCTCTGCCTGTACTTATGCTTACGTCGCCTTTGATACATTATATTTATCACGTGAGATTTTTGGTTTTCCCCTGAAACCATGCTTTGCTTTAGTTAGATTGCAATTGAACTAGTCGCAATAATTGATCATGTAAATATGCAAGCTGCTCCTAGAAGTATGCCTTTCATAGCGTAATGTGGATTGAAAAGCTTTTCAAGCGTAATGTGGATTGGAGCGTAATGTGGACAAGCGTGATGTGAATTGAAAAGGGCATTTGATACGCAAGATTTTAACGCCAATGTTCCTTGCAGTTTCATACTCATTTGTTACATACTAAATAATATTGTACATTTAATTTTGCTCATTTGTGAGAACGTGTAACGAATGAATCCCAGCAGCACCAGGAAACAACTTTCATGAGGACGCCAACCGAATAGGAAATATGATAAGCCTCTGTACCGCTTTTAAACCGGGCGGGATATTGCAGCAGAACGAAAGCAAGGCACGTTTAGCAACAATGGGGTGCTGCCCATGCATGAATAACTTTATGTGAAATATTTACCACCAAAGCTAGACTTGCGGCCTCACATCAGAATCTACTTCATTTCTAAATGCACTGTACTCTCAGTCAGCAACATCCATACGATGCACCGGACGTTAAAAATTAGCTGCTGTCTTAAAATATGGCACAAAAAAGTTTCTTCCACAATTTATTTACGTTACCAGCTCCATGTTTAACAGCTCAATTGGTAACCTCTGCCATATAAGTGCATGCATTTTGTGCTAGAAATACGTTTACTGGCCAGTAATGTGGCGCATATTTTTCTGCGATCGCAGTGTCAATACTTTCCGAGTTTGCGCGCGTTTGTTCTGTGTTTAACTTTTCATTGTATACTTTAGTTTTGAAAAGACGGAGCCAATTGGAAATAAAGGATATTGCTGCACTGTAATATTGATAAAGCTGTATGAATATACTTACGTTTTATTACAAGATGTGTTGTAAAGTTCATGGGCGTTATTGTGATCTAAATTTATGTGTGCGTCAGTATGTTTCTAAAATTATTATTAGCATTGGGACTGATTTTGAGTAACTCGGCGGGTACAGATTACACCCAGTTCACCAAGCACAAGTGCAGGAGCTGCTTATAAAGGAATCAAATATTAGCCAATGTATGTATTGTGAATCCCTTCTAACGTGACCATGGCGGTACAACGTGAGCGCTTTCACACTATTGGGAAGAGTACTAGCACTCTGTTCTAAAGGTGCACAGCCTCCCTGTTAGGACTACAATCACAATCTTACGGGGCGTAGAAGTTCTGGGTTTGGAGGAGCAGAAGTACTCAGTTTGGAGGAGAAGAATCACTCGGTCTGGGGGTGTACTATTACCCTTGTGGGGAGAGTATTAGCCCCCTGCAGATGAGGACCAGCACTTCCTTGGAGTGGAGTAATAAAACACTTTCAGGGGGAGTTATTCTACTCTCTCTCAAAAGGGGTCGATGTACTCTCGAAAAGGAAGGTAAATATGGGACAAACAATGCTCCCTCGATGAGAGTTCCCGGAACTTCTTTTTAGAGTGTGGCATTTATTCGATGCAGCAACTATAGACTCATCGAACAGGTCCTCTTCCTGCAGCAGGTATAAAATTGCAGGAGGTAGTGAGGAAGCTAGCTGGACACATGCTTGCCGGAATCAACGGCATATAGGGTAGCGGTCGGGGTTTCTGGTGCATGTTATATTTGCGTAAGTTCTGCGCGCTTTCCAAAGACTCCTCAACGCCCAGCACTGTAGAGATGATTCAAGAGAAACATCTGTCGTCGAATCTATCTCGATGAGATTGGCAATCCGTTCTTCAGTTTGAATGATGGTATATGTGAGGGATTTATATAAACGATGAAGAAAAGGTATTGCCGCGCAGTTGTTTATCGTACAAATACGGCTCGCACAGAATTTAGGAAACAATGTAGGATGGTAGTTAAATTAAATAAAAGCGAATTAGGTAGCTATTGTAGCAAAATATTACAGGTTATAGAACTCCTTGTGCTAGGTGTTCTTTCGACTAGGATACTGCGCAATGGCCCCGCTCCCCCCCCCCCAGATGACCATTGCATCAGCAACTATGGATTCAGACTTTCTAGTGTATAAAAGTATTGTTCAACACGAGAGTTCACGGAAACACGGCATGCCTCTCATATTTGAGCTGATACTTACCCGCATTGCATTATGCAGAGCGTCTTCGAGTTAAAAGAGTTTTCCGTCATGAATTCTCCTACTCCACTGCAGATGGTATATTTCTCGCAAGTACCATTTGTTATATTGTAGAAGTATTGATCTTTAATAGCTTGGGTTGATGAACTTGCTTCACAAGTGTTTGCTCGACTCTTCTCACAGATTGAAGCATCTTCATCTGAAGCCATGACAATGTTAATTACATGCAGTACCTTGAGCAAATCAATGCAAAAACGACGCGCTTTCGATGATCATTGCCCAAAGCGGTTGTTCGTTCGTGCGTTTTCTAAGGTTTTTATTCGGCAACGTTCTCCGTCACAAGAAGCATCACTCGGACCACAGATTCAATTCACATATTACCAAGTAAAGAGAAGACTTCCCGAAGAAAAGGTGAACGTTTCACAAAAAGCTTATGCGGCGAAATAATGCACCTATTACTATTTTACTCTACACTATTTCTACATTAGAGGGGACGAAGACAGCGGCACTGCAACAGATGACGATGGGGAAAATTTCACCCTCTCTGACATTCTCCATGTTGGCTAGCGCGTAATGAGCCCATATTTCTAAATGTATTTGGTATAAATGTACTGATGCCTACTTAGCTACCACGTAACAGAATATTTGTGTCCTCTTCGTCTATAAAATCACATTTCCGAGAGGGCATAGATTTGTTAAGAACGACAGCACAGGGCAGCAAATAAACTAAACGAAAGACACAAAATTGTTCCTGGTCGGTCACACTACTAATTTTCCTAACGCTTTCAGTCCGGAACTAGTAAGTTTTATTTCGCGTTGGGTGTTTACTTTTCAGTAGTACCAAATATTATGCTTTGGGTAGACATTGTTTTTATTGCGGACAGCTGTTTTAAGTTGACTGTACCAGCCTTAGTAAAAAGGTATTCTACACCACACGTGAAGTGGAATTTTCACACTCTGGTCCTGCGAGTTCCGCGGAAGGCAAACAGCGTGGGAAGAAAATTTCATCAATATAAAGTGGCGCACATTCTTACATACTAGCAAGCTTTTTCCTTTATACCTGTTTACTTGTATCAGAACCTTGCCTTCCTGCAGTGATACATATTTCAAGTGCACTCGGAAGGCGAGTTATGAAGGCGGACATAAAAAAAAATCCAGTTAGAGAAGACGACAGCCTGCTGACCGCACCGCAACAGTGTATGTAGTGCACATGGTCTGGCGCTTGACTGACACCGGTTAGCAGTGTGGTGAAGGAGGAATAGTAGTTGTTGTTGGGCGAGTTGTTTGCTACTGCGAGGTAAAGAAATGGATTGCGCGGAATTCAAGGACATAGTGGGGGACACGCATCAGCTCTCGTCTCGGATGTCTTGCTCTGCTTCGCTTTTTTTGCACTGCGCCAGCTCTCCTCACTTTTGTGGCAGTAACCTCATGCGGAAACAGCCTTCCCTCGATAAGCAGTTGCGCTTTTACTGCAATAAAATACTCTGTGAATCCGCGTCTCCACGTGCCCTCAGCAGCATATATCTTCAGTCATGTCCCCTTCACATATGTAACATTGTGCAGCTGTACGCCAAATCCTGCATTTTGCAGATTTCTAGTTTTCATCCACATGCAACCAATTAGCGTGAAAGTAAACATAAGTTGCGTGAATATAATGGAAACATAAAATTTTGATGTCACAGCAGATTTCATCTCCAAAGGAGGTCGGCAATCACTTGTCCCATTGCAGTCCAATCTAATGTGAATCAACATCGAGAGATGTTTTATCTTTTTGATGCAAAGGAAAGGGTAAGACAGAGTTCGTCTTAACAGAACTGCAAAATGGAAACGAGCCGTGTGTCTCGCATAGTTCGGACATTCAAATGGCTTCAGTCGTGTTACAGTATTGTGTACCCCACACTCGCATGTTTATGTGTTTTTCACTTCTCGGAACGAGTCGTTCACGTAGCCGACAATAACTTTCTTTATTTGTTTGCGAAATTGCAGGTGAGCGTACTGTAATATCTTCAAAGTTAAGGGATGCCACAATAGCAGCAAGTGAGGCACCCACTGCTGTTTGTAATGTTAGGTTGCCCAACTGTCCTTCGAATGAGTAGTAGGTGCGAGGTAGGCATTGTTCTAATAAAAGTCGACCATTTAGAATTAGAGCGAATACTATTTGAATTCGAATTACTGGCTCAGTATACCGGACGGTAAGCTTTAGCTGGCAAATAAAACTTCTTCAATGGAGAACAAAATACAATGTAGCGCTAACGGCATCAGTGGAAGAATAGCGTGTTCTTGCGCTATTTGTGCCTCATTTGTTAAATACCATACCACCTGGACGTCAAGTGTTTTTTTTTATTTGTGTGCTGATTTGTGTGCAAATATTGTGCAGAGTCCGGTAGCAGATCTGTCGAAGCCGTACTGTATGCTTTGACATCACAATTAAACGGCGGTTGATAAAATTAAAGGCCAAGGCTGTATCCAATTTAATATTAACATTCTTCAATATTTTAACACACAAGTCAGCTCGAGCTTCGCCACCACTCATTACACATTGGTTTAAGTTCGCCCCTTCTCTGTGATGAGAGAGATCCGACCACAACGTAGAGGATCCTTTGATGTTGGGTTTTCCTTTTATTTATTTTTTTTACTGCGTGAGGGAGTATGCAGTGTTATCCTACATGGCGCGGCTTTTTTAGAGCGGATATTGAACGCGACCTCTATGCTTCATTCACCTCATATGTGTACGTTTCGCGCTACTTGTGCTTTCAGAAGAATGCCAATCAACGCCGAACTCAACGTAATTTGCTCGATCTTCGAACGCCATTGTGGATGATATTCAGTACCCTCTGTGCAGATGTCCGAAGCCGCCAGTGCAGCTCATGAACTGGCTGATGCAGCCAAGTGTGAGAATTTCTCCCAATAAACGGCGATAGCGCCTCCAATGAACTAAACTGTATACGCGGCAGGCTACTGAAGCGTGTGTGTCAGGCCCACAGGAGGTGCAGACGTGATCCGAACAGGCAAAAGACCCAGGCACAGCAGGAATAGTATGTATGTTAAAGTTTAAAAAACTGCAGGTTATCGTGAGCGCGCCAAGATGTGTCGTCTGACGAGGGCTTCCACATTGACATGTACTTCCGTTGTCCCCGCTTGGTCGCGAATAATACTGTGCTCCGTGTACGTTCATATATATACACGTAAAAACGCTGCACAGGCAGGAGTTTCAATCTGTATCGCATGCGTTTACTTTGCCGGAATGTACTCACACTGGGTCATTTTGTTGACGTCTGCAGCGACAAATTCAAGAGTGTTGCGAAAATGTGCACAGAAAGCAATTATGATAACGCAAGTATTTGCGAGTATTTAACATACCGGGGTTGCAATGATTTGCACAATCAATGCGCGTGTCATAAACACCGTCGTGGAGGCAGCCATTCCAGCGGAAGTGTTCGCATCTCTTCGACGTACGATTGTAAAAATATTTTAAAATTCCCACTCCGCAGTATGCCTCATATTCGATTAGGGCAGTTGGGCATGTAGGTCCTTTCGACTTTCGATTCCAGGGCTTCGGTGCTGCTGTAAGAAGGAAAATGCAAACGTAAGTTCCTCATATTGTCACATACTTTGGTGAGCAATGTCAATGCAAACTTTGAATCTGCTTTATACGAAAGCATACCCGTGATGCAGATATTTGAATTTTTTATTTTAACCATGTCATGAACAAACTTTCTACGGGCGATTTAGTTTCAGCAGACGCCTTATGGCCGGACAAGCGCCTGTAAGTATAACCATTACTGCTTCTTCAAAACAAAGGTAAAATTGCTCTTGAAGGAGCCAACATGTCACATGGCTCTAAAGGATCCAGTGTGCCCTCTTATTTTGCTAATAAATGAATGGCACTTTAAAATAATTAATTTATCAATATTGTGGCGAGACAGAAGACAGCAGCATTAGGCCTGCCCTAATGACGAAGAGGTAGTAGAACTTTCTTGTCGCCATCTTGGCTGCCGTTACGCTTGTGCTGCTGCCCTTACTTGTAAATGTTTGTACATGTACATTTCTTGTGCTACATTGCTGGCGGAGGTGTGAGGTACGCTTCCCGCCCATCACCATCACCCAGGCCGGGAACTACGAAGCGGTCGCCACGTTGTTTCCTCGGCGATGGCCACTGAGGCACGCACCGCACCGGAACCTACGGCGCAATAGCCGTTCGCAGATTTCTCTCGCCTTGTCGCTTCCTAAATATTCAGGTAACCTCTGTGGCACAGATGACGTGGAGGTCGAGGATTGGATATCATGACCTGAGCGTGTCAGCAAACAGAACCGGTGGGATGATATGCTTATGCGGGCGAATGTGATAGTTTATCTAAAAACAACCGCGCACGGCTGGTACGAGACGCATGAGAAAGACCTCGCCAGCAGAGAAATATGCTAAGAAAACTTGAGC
The DNA here is from genome assembly GCF_050947875.1 of Dermacentor variabilis. Taxonomy (NCBI): domain Eukaryota; kingdom Metazoa; phylum Arthropoda; class Arachnida; order Ixodida; family Ixodidae; genus Dermacentor; species Dermacentor variabilis. The sequence continues at coordinate 73,171,461 of NC_134574.1, read as the reverse complement.
GACTTCGTCGTCAAGTCTTTCGGTCATCAGCTAACAGCTAAAGAAGTCTCAGTGTCGCCCGACAGGCGAAACATCGATTGCAATAGTAAATTAGTAGACAGCTATACGAAGTAAGCATCTCCGGTTTAACAGCCCAACTTTACATATTCCAGTGCACTGCCGTAGTGCGGCTGCAAGCCTGTTTTCAAGGACGCGGAATGTATTTATAGAAAAATCAGATTCATCAGCCATAGGATAATAGAGGTTTTCCACACCAGGAGAAAGAGAGTGGCCTCTACTCTTTCTAAATGTTTTTCCTAAAGGTTTTCTTGCTACGTTGTTAACATTGATAGTGACACGTCACTCAGGTTGTACACTATTTAAAAGGAAACTAAACGCAAATGATAAGTTGATATGGTTTAAATACCATTCCAGAAACCTTGTAAAGCTGATTTTGCGCCAAGACCTAATTTACGAGAAAACAGCATTTCAAGGTCCTGATATGTTTTCGAAATTGAAATCTCCCGCCAGCGAACCGGGGGAGCGCTGACGTTGCACACGCCATCAGCACCATTTTCTGCCGTCGGTGAGTTAAACGGCGCCCGACAGGAGGCGGCACCGAGGCAAGACAGAGCGGTGGCGTGGCTGCTGCAGCTGCTTTGTGGTAGACCGTTTGGGGTTTCCGCCACATCACACTGAAGATGAATTATCTGCTACTTGCAGTTTGAGCGAGTTTGGCGAGCCAGCCAAACCAACGCAGCACTATGCGATAACGAAGTTAGTGAAACAAGTATGCGTGGGAGGCGCGGAGTAGAGCGAAAATGAAGCCTTTCGACCACCCGCACCGTTATCAAGTTTAACTTCAATTAGTTGTTTTTTATAAAAAATGAAATAGAACTGAATTTCGTCTTACAATACAATGCAAGGATCTTTTTTGCAACGAATGCTAGAATACTAGTGCCAAAGTTAAACAAAGGAGTGCTTTCATCACCGGGAAAGGACTTGAACGTGCCGGGGAATCTCCAACCACGTCCTGTATTCACCTCAATTTCTCGATTATTAAGGCTCTGTTCGCAATAATATTCATGCCTTAGGAATTACTGAGCACAAATCTATCACTTTAGCTTGGTTTAATATTTGTCTTTTCTGCCCAATTAGGGTTCACTACGTGTTTTCAATAAATCAGTTTTTAGTCTGCGCTCGTCTGTCTCACTTGTTTCCTATCAACAACCCGTATCAACTCGCCCAGCCTTCAATGCATTTTAAGCGTAGCAGTCTGTCGGCCGCATAAGGTTGTAAACATTTGATTACTGAGTAAATTAAGAAGCATGGTGTCACGCGCGCTCAAGGAAGGATGAACAGATGTGACTCGGTGACCTCACACTCGCTGTGAAAACGCTGGAGGAAGAAAACGTGGCAGCAGCAGCGAGCGAATTGACCTTGGTGCGGCCTCACGCGTCAATGCGAACTAAGCGGCGAGAGCAGAGAGCTCACGAAGCGATTAGCCGTATGTGCACCTAGACTCTGTACTAATAACAAATCACTATGAAAGTAAGTTGCGGGCTCCAGCGTGCGGCGCGCCATACGAAGCAGCCACAGAAGGAGCAGTACGCCCCTTTGCTCCTTCCGCCGGTGCCATCCACGCTAGAGAAGAAGGCGCGCGCGTTCCCTGCTTTCGTACCTGAACCTGAACTTCACATTAGATCCTCAATTAATTTAACGTGCACATCTACTGGGCAGACACACCCAAGGTCGAAACTCTCCAATTATTGTTAAATTCATTTCCTTCAAAACTAAAGAAGCGATTTTGTCTAATGGCCGTATGTTAAAAGGTACTCCTTACGGCATTAGCGAAGACTACACCCACCAGGTCCTAAATGCGCGGAGGCATCTTATCGCCTTTGCAAGAAACAAATCTAAGCCTTATTCACTTCATCACAAAACATTGCCCATTAACTCCATGCGATATGTCTTTGACAATTCATCTCAAAGTGTCCAAGAAAAACGTAGCTATCACGCCGTCAAAAACTGCCTCACTGCGCTACACCTGCCGCTCGTTCAATTCCGTCATTTTAAGTTATCTACACTAACATACGAAGCATCCTTACCGAACGTGATACTACATCAGATCTTGTCTCATCATCCGAAGGCAACCTGCTCATACTAACCGAAACATGGCTCTCCGATGACATTCCTGATACTGAAATATTAGAAGACTTGCCTAACATTGAATTAATCTGCAAAGATCGGCAAAGACGCAGACGAGGGGGCGTCCTTATGGCCATTATAGAAGGACTATCGTTTTCCACCGTTCACATGAACTCGGACTTAGAAATTTTATGGATCCTATGTCGTGCCAAACCTGAACTACTACTTGTAGGTGTATGCTACCGCCCCCCCCCCCCAACAGTTCTGCAGATTTTCCGAGAAAACTGAATACCATCCTAAGCCAACTAGTTAAAAAATACCCTAACTCGGACATTCTGCTATTCGGGGACTTCAATTATCCAAATATTGATTAGTCTAACCCTCAAATAACTACCAGTAGCACTGAATCCAAAGAGTTCGTTAATGTCTGTCTGAATTATAACCTTTCACAATTGGTAACTGAACCAACGCATGTCACACATGATAATGCCAACATCCTAGACCTAGTACTGTCTTCAAATCCTGAAACACTATCGTCTCTTACTTACTGTAACAAAATAAGTGGCCACAAAGTAATTCATGCTGCATTCACCTTATTCCCGACCCCGCGCCATACTCATAAAAAAACAATCCGCGTTTACGATAAAGGCAATTACCAGGCAATAAATAATGAATTAGAAGAGTTCTACGAGGAATTCAAAACAGCCTTTGAACACCAATCTGTTCAAGAAAATTGGTCTCATTTTCAGGAAATAGGGGCACTCTTAACTGAAAAATACGCACCAACAGTATTGATTCAAGCTAACCGCCATAAACCATGGTTCACGTAAAATCTGGAAACACTCGAGAATAAGAAAAAGCGCCAATTTCGACAAGCTAAGCAAAAGCGGAACGATCGCTCATAGAACAAGTACTATGAAGCAGAACACATTTATCTATCAGCAATCCGCTCACGCAAATACACTTTCTTTCGTTTCGACCTGGCTAACGTGATAAATGAAAATCCAGAGAAATTTTCGCAAATCATTAATCCGCTGCCATCACGCACTATCTCCTTACCGAATGAGCAGGGGGAAATATTATCAGACTTGGACATTGCAAACACATTTATTACAGCCTTTTCTTCAATGTTCACTAAAGAACCAGACGCTCTTTACCTACGTTTCTTGCGCCGTCTCTACCTTCAATGCCGGGTATCACTTTCTCGATACATGGAAATTCAAATATAATAGATAATATTAAATATTCGTCATCCGCAGGTCTCTACGAAATCACATCCACGTTTTTTAAAAAAGCACTAAGTTCGTCGCTGCATGATGCCTAAGATTGATGTTTTCAGAGTCATTGTCTTCTGGAAACCTCCCGAAAGAGTGGAACATGAGCAAGGTCGTTTTAGTCTACAAATCGGGCAATAAAAGTCGACCTTTGAACTACCGCCCAATTTCCATCAAGTCGGTGCCTTGTAAGATAATGGAACATGTTATATACACCCATATAATTCATTTCCTGGATACTAACAATTTCTTTGACCAATCCCAGCACGGATTCCGCAAGGGACTAACTTGCGAAACACAATTGCCTATTTTCCTTCACGATCTACACTCAAATCTGGATATTAAAACACAAACTGACGCAAGTTTCCATGACTTTACAAAAGCATTCGACAAAGTAGCTCACCAACCACTGCTCCTAAAACTTCCACGGTTAAACCTACATCCTGCAGTTTTAACATGGATAGAACAATTCATCACTAATCGCATGGACGCGGTGTACGTCAATAACAATACTTGTGAGCCCGTACCCGCTACGTCAGGCGTTCCTCAGGGCTCTTTGCTAGGCCCCCTCCTATATTTAATATACATTAATGCTCTACCATTACACGTGTCGTGCAAAATCTGCGTGTACGCTGATGAATGTGTCATTTACCGCTCAGTTACTAGCGATAATGATCAAATCGCTTTTCAGGAAAGCTTAAACGATATTAAAAATTTGTGTCAACGTTGGTTAATGGCCCTAACCCTACTATATGTAAAGCAATGTCGTTCTCTCGCCGTTCTAACCCATTGGTATTTCAATACGAAATCGCTAACCAACAAATTCAATGCGTAAACATTTATAAGTACCTGGGCGTTACTGTCTCAAATGATCTGGATTGGTGTGTGCATGTGACTAACGTTATATCTTCAGCTAACAAATCACTTGAGCTCCTACGACGTCAATTAAAGAACGCACCGCAGCATGTGAAACTATTAGCTTATAAGACACTAATATGACCCAAACTAGAATACGCATCAGCCATTTGGGGCCATTGCCAAACTTTCCCCATTACCACCATTGAGGCATTTCAGAATCGGGCCATCCGGTTCATTCACTCGGATTTTTCATACGATGTCTGCGTAACTTTGTTAAAATCGGAATCTGGCATACAAACCCTTTCCCACCGCCGTTTAATTGCCAGTTTATCATTATTTCACAAATTCTACCACAGCATACTAAATCGAGCACCATATATCTTGCCACCATCATGCATATCCCATCGCATAGCACATTCCTTAAACGGAGCTCGTCCACACGCGCGTACTGTCACTTTTGCATCTTCTTTCTTTCCCTCGAACAGCCAAAGACTAGAATGGACTTGCGCACAACATCGTTGCAATACCCAGCTCATCTGCCTTCATAGAAGAAATTGCCTCGCATTATGCTTTGTATCATTTTTTTATTGTTTGTTTCTTATATTCTTTGTAGCCCACCCCTTATGTAACACCCCGAATAGGGGTCTTCAAGGAGATAAAGTGAAAGTGAAAGTCCCTAACGCGTGCGAGAATGAGCCGCCATCGCCGGCTCACCCTAGGACACTTTCACTCGCCCATACAGCATACAGCGCGCGGCGACGATGTTCTCGCCCTTGGACTTTATAGGGAACATCACGGCAATGGCGACGGCAGAAATGCACCTGGAGTGTCCACATGATTGATATCGCAATATTAAGAAGTTAGCTCTCGCACGCAGTAATCGACTGAATCACACATATCGTATATTCAGGATATTCTAGCGCTTTGCCGTAAATATGAGAGTAACATTGCCGAAGCGGACAAGATCGGGCGTATCCTCAAAGGTATCGCCCATGATGCATTCAAGCTCTTGGTATTCAAGAACAGAGGTAATGCGGATGCTATTGTTCGGAGTGTCGGTAGTTGGAACAAGTAAAATCCCGCCGTATCGCCTAGCAATTCACGAGCCTCCCCAATGCTGCCGCATCGTCATCATGCGAAGAAGTCATGATGTTATGAGTTAGCAGTCAGCGGCAAACCTTTGTCCTAGACTGAACGTTTGCTTCATTTTGGCAGGCTCTGCAAGCTGTCGGACAGTATCAGCTGGAAAACCGCTCGTATCTTCAACGGCTGTCATCTTCGCAACTGTTCCTGGCGACTGATCTACGCATGCGGATCTCGGGGAAGCTGCAGTTTCGACGTAGCAAGCCATCCTTGACTGATTGGCTCTGGACCTGCCAATAATGTCCCCCTGGCGTCGATCACCGATTATTTAAAGGCCGTCAACTTCGTGGATCGTTGCAGTCAGCGGCAAACCTTTGTCCTAGACTGAACGTTTGCTTCATTTTGGCAGGTGAGTGTTGATTACACCTGTTGTAATTCATCACTTTTTGGGTTCTGCCGCTGACTGCATCATGTCTTCTTTGTGTACTTCTTGCTCAAAAGCCATACCGAAAGATGGTAGATTTATGAGTTGTTCGACCTGTGAGGGCGAATTCCACCTGGGGAAAAACTGCTCGTCAGTTTCTGATAACGCCTACAAAAAGATGAGTACAGTAACACGCGAAACGTGGAAGTGTCCTTCATGCAAGGTTGATTCGGTTAAGCAACCAGACGAAGTATCCAACCCAGGTGAAGGTTCATTCTCACAGCAACTGTCTGCTCTGAATATGAAACTTGATTCTTTGACTACAACTGTTTCAACATTGATGGTGAAAATTGAGGAACTGTTGTTGGTCAGGGAAGCTAGTGAAAAGGTTGCTTCGGCAGTCGATGACATACGCTCCGCTATCGATTTCCTTTCGTCAAAGTACGACTCTGTGCTTGCTACAGTGGCCGCTAATCAGAATGAGCTTGCAGACCTTCGATCATAAGTTCAATCGCTTGCTTCAACAGCAGTTTCCCAGACACAGGTGATTGACAGGATGAGTGGGGAAATTAATGACCTCGAACAATACAGCAGAAGATGTAACTTCGAGATTCACGGCCTTCCTGTCAAATCTGATGAAAACTTACACTCTTTCTTAAGTACTTTGGCAGGCAAGCTAAACATAACCGATTTTGAACAAGCAGACATCTCGGCAGTGCATCGGCTGCCATCCAGAGGCGACTATATTCCACCGATTCTAGTGCAAACTCGCTCAGTTTCTGTTAAGCAGAAATGGCTCGGGGCCCGGAAGGGCCTTCGTGATTTGGTGCATGACGATGAGTCTCCTCGGCTGTTTTTCAACTATAACCTATCTCGGGCTAATCGCGAGTTGTTCCGTCTAGCAAGGTCTCGTGGCAAAGAAAAGGGTTTTCAGTTCGTCTGGACCAAAAATGGGAAGGTCCTTGCAAAACAGTCCGAAGGTGCACCTCTCATTCGTATCAACAAGCTTTCGGATCTTGAAAAACTAACATAACCATGTCTGACATTGGTTTCGTGAAGTGTTCCGATTTTTCTGAAGCCCAGAAGTTCTTTCAGCATCACATAGGCAATTCATTTCAGTTTACTCACGTTAATATTCGCAGTATACGGAAGCATTGGGACCATTTTCGTGCGCTGATTAATCCTTTTTATTCAACTTATGACGTTGTTGCTCTCACGGAAGTGAACGTTTCGTCATACGTGTTATCACATTTCTCGCTGCCAGGATGCCAGTTGCATTCTCATACTCGTCAACAACGAACAGGAGGAGGAATCGCAGTTTTTGTTAAAGATTCTTGGTCCGTTTCTGAAATTAGTATTCCTTTTACTCAAGCAGAAGTCGTTGCACTCCGCCTAAATACACCTTGGTTGTCGTTGATTCTACTCGCAATTTATCGCCCTCCGTGTTGTAACGGTCTAATCTTTTTAGCTGAGCTTGATTCTGCAATATCATCATTTTCCAGTGAAGAACACGTGTGCATTATCGGGGATATGAATATCGATATTCTACGCCCAACTGTGCCAACAGTCGCAGATTATCTTGACACTTTATCAAAGTGGGGACTAGAGACTAAAATCCACAGCCCTACACGTGAGGAATACTTATCTGGGCAGCTGGTCTCTTCTTGTATCGACCACATAAATGTGCGTTCTCAAAACCGGTTGGTGCGGTCTGCTGTGGTTGAAGTCAAGCTTGCAGACCACTATTTCGTCTGCTGCTCGTTAACGGATGGCTCCAGCCACCCTGCACCTTTGCGCAGCCAGCAAAGCGTATCAGTACTTGATTATAAGCGTTTCGATGAAAGAATAGCAAAGTATGATTGGGATTCTTTTATTTACAATGTGTCCCCTGCAGACTTGTATGACAGTTTCGTCGAGGTTTTTCGTTCACACAAAGCCGAATCTTCACGCATGGTGATCGTTAAGCAACGAAATTTAGACAATAAGTGGATGTCGCCCGTAATACTGGAAGCTATTAAAGAAAAAGATCTGCTCTGGGCTCGAACGAGACGTGCTCCAAACTGTTCTCAACTACGACAGCAGTTTAAACATGAACGAAACCGAGTTAATGCCATGATCCGTCTGGCCAAGCGCAACCACTTTAGGTCTCAGTTTAAAGACGCACGTTTTAACAGCAAGAAAACATGGTTATTGGTAAATAACCTGAAAGGAGCGAGCGCTACTATTTATAATGATACATATTTCATATCTCATTTCCAGAAAGATGGACAGAGCATTGCGAATGACTTTAACAAACTATTTTCTCTGGTTTCTGGTGCATCTGGTACCCCGCCTAACGACTGTCCTATGCCTCCCAGTGTGATGGAATCTGCTTTCCTTCCTGACATTACCGAAAGTGATTTAAGGTGTATACTTTTCAGTCTTAAACGCAGCAAATCTCCTGGTCATGACGGCCTCACTGTTTCTGAGTTGTGCAGAAATTTTGAAGCGATTAAGGGTGTCCTACTAGTTATCCTTAATAGTATCATTTCCAGGGGTATAATACCGACTTCAATGAAAACTGCTAAAGTTATACCTTTGTATAAGGGTGGCTCCAGAAACATGATGAGTAATTACCGACCTATCTCTAGTTTGCCATGCATTGGCCAAATTTTTGAAAAGCATCTACTACTTACCATGACGAATTTTTTGAATACGCACAATGTTCTATCACCTAGTCAATATGGCTTCATACCAGGAAAAGGAACAACAGACCTTCTTGAAGAATTCTCTGACATACTAAATTCAGCTTTTGATAAGAATGAAGTCGTATGCTCTCTTTTTCTTGACGTAAGCAAGGCCTTTGATAGCATCTGCCACGTTCTTCTGCTTGACAAACTTTCTACATTGGGATTTCGAGGTTCGTTTTTACATTTACTTACTAACTTTTTACAAAATAGGCGCCAATATGTGTCGATTTCAAGATTCCATAGCGATTTCACGGCAATTAATTCTGGAGTCCCGCAAGGTTCTATATTGAGTCCTTTGTTATTCAATCTATACGTTAATGATCTTGCTAACAATGTGCCTGTTTCATTGTTCCAGTATGCTGACGACACTGTCATTTTTGCGCGCGCAAAGAAATACACTGATGCTGTAACAATGTTACAGACGGCAGCTGTTAAAGCTATGGACTGGTTTAAGTCTAACCTTATCAATGTTAATACTTCTAAAACACAACTTATGTTTTCATAACCCTTTAAAAAAATTTGAGTTGAGTCATCCTGTTTATTTGCATACTTCCTCCTGTTCTCATTGTAACTGTGTTCCAGTAAAATATGCGCATTCGGTCAAATATCTTGGCCTGATCTTCGACAGTGATCTCTCTTGGAACTCGCACCTTTCTTTCGTTTGTCAAAGACTTCGTGCTGTATCTTGTGTCCTGTATAATATTAGATATTTTATGCCTTTTTCTGTCCGTAAATGTGTTACACACGCTCTAGCCTATAGTGTACTACGATACGGAATCACTGTTTATGGTCACTGCACTGTTCGCTGGCAGCGCAGGGTGAATTCGCTTCTGCGTTTACTTTTCAAAAATATTGCCTACGGCCTGCCCATCGGTAATAACATTGATATTTTCAGAAGATTAAAGTTTCCAAATTTTAACGCTTTATTAACAGAAACTATTGCGCTTAAACATTTTTGGTGCAGTCAGTTCACCATTCCATATGTTCCTGCACGTGATTTAAGACCAAAATACCGTTACTGCATTCCTCGCTCCTCAACCCGGTACGGAAAGCGCACACGTCAATACTATGTACCTGCCTGTTTCAATATTATGCCACCTAGTGTATTCCGCATGAGAACAAAATACACCCTGAAAAAAATTTTGCGGTACGTCTCTGCGTTGCTTCCTACCCCGTAATTATTTAATCGAGTGTTACTATCTTAATTCCATATTGTTGTCATCCCTTTTGATGTTGTAATAGTTATGTCTCCATATCTGTCTCTCGGAGTTGTTAAATTTTCTTTTTTTGTTTGCTTGTCGAGTTTGTTGCAATATCTCTATTCTTTGTTTTGCTAATATTCGCTGTCTGCCAGGCGCTGCCACTCAAGCCCTTGGTGAGGCTTTGGTAGGCCTGATTTTTGTGTATGTGAATTGATACGAATAAAAGTACTATCTATCTATCTAATCACCGCTGACGTTACAATCGGCGGCTGCGGACACTTCCACACGTATCGTCCGTCGTAAAAGAGAACCAATGTCACCAGCCTCTCTTGTGGACGATGTCTCGACTGCCAAACAGCCTACGGTTTCCTTTATTCAAGCCGTGGTTCGCCCGGAGGTCGCTAATTCGGGACTCTCCTCTGTCTGTACTGTGCACATTCTAATTAACGGCCACATTCCACCAGTCACACACAGGAACAAGCCCCTTTACTCGCGATACCGTAACCCTGCAATCTTGCCATGGAACCTTGGTTATTTCCATTGCATGGACAGGTGCTCTAGCAGGAGCAGGTATGGACTCTTCGCAGGCCGCGCAGCTACTGAATTAGTCTTTTATGTTTGCACGCATTTTAGGGCACCACCACTTCGCGCAAAAGCCTTAGTACGCGCAATTCCTGGATGAGTTGTATGGAGGGCTTCAAAAATCACATTCCTCCCCCTTTCCGGAATCACAACTCGATTGCCCCGGTGGATACGCTCTTTCTGCTCTGACAACTTGTGCTGCCTGATCCTGAATGGCTGAAAATCCGGCTGCGTATTGGTTGACGGCCATCCTCTCCAAGCCCGTTCAAGACGCGTGACACAATGGGATCTTGTGTTGTCATTCTCACCATGTCTTAAGCTTGGAGTGGACGGTTTGGCGATTCGTCAGGAAACCAAACATTTGTACTAGAAACTCTGGCACAGTCTGGGGCAAACAGCTCAGTGAATCAGGGTTTAGTATTTTCTTTCGAGGCAGATGAGTCAATGCGTCGTCGTGCTTAGTTAGGAGGATAGTCCAAGGCAGCATTAGTGGGGGTAATATTTGACGTGCCTGCTGTGATAGTGTGAACAGGCCCAGCAGCTGTTTCTAGTCTGTGACAATCTAAAACCTCCGCCCATAGACATAGTCATGAAACTGCTTAACGCATGACACCACAGCCAGGGCTCCCTTGTCAATCTGTGTATAATTTCTTTCTGTAGCCGTCAGTGTTATTGGTAGAAGGCAACATGGGCTTCGTGACCATCCTCCAGTCGGTGGCTGAGTACGGCCCCAATGCCATAAAGCGAGGCATCACATGTTATAACAAGAGGTTTGTGGTCGTCGAAGTGATGCAACACGTTTTCTGACGATAACGACTGATTTGACTGAAAGCATAACGTAATAAGCCGTGCATTCCCATGGGGCATTCTTGTCAAAGAGATGATGAAGTTGTTCGGCCACTGTTGCTTTGTTCGTTAGGAAGACTTGGTAGAAGTTTAGAAGGCCCAAGAGGGCTTGCGACTCCTGATTCTTGGCTGGGACAGGTACATTGTGGAACGCCTTCAGCTTTTGCACTGATCGACGCACACCATCTTTGTCGGTCAAGAATCCGAGAAATGCCACCTGAAATATACCAAAACACCATTTCTCAATTTTTACACGCATGCTGGCATTAGCAATGCGGCTCAGCACATCACGAAGGCGTCCATACAGCTCTTCTTCATTCTGACTGTTATAAAAACGCCATCAGCATGCTTAACCACTCTTAGAATTTCCTTAAGAAGGTCATCCATAAAATTCTGAAATATTAGAAGTGCACCACTCACACCAAACTGCAAACTCTTAACTCGGAAAGCTCCCCGGTGGATTGTGTGCGTCAGCTGCAGCCTTAGCAACTGCTGGCTGCTGGTACGCCTCTGCAAGGTCCAGCTTTTTGAATAAGTGTCCCCCAGACGGTGAGCATAGTAGATGCTTCAGGACAGGAATGAGTTATGGGTGATGTGATAGTGTTTTGATAATTGTGCATTTGTAATCACCGCATATTCGTATTTCTCCATTTGCCCTAATGGGTGTCACTATGCGTGTTTCCTACTTTGGTTCAGTTGCTGGATCCGAGATTCACTGCTTAAATCCGGCGGTGCAGCTCTGCGTGTATGTTTGGCTTCAGTGCGAAGGGGACTCATTGAAGCTTCATCCGTATTGGTGTGACGGCAGCAGGATCCAATTGAAGTGTGACAGGTGCGCCATTACATTTTCTCAGTCCCGCACTTAATACGCCGTGAAACTTCTCGAGGACGCGTACTACTGTCAATCCGTCCACACTATGCACGCCTACAAGTTCAGCTCACAAGGCCTTTAGCGAATTTATTCCCAGCTGGCTTGTTCAGTGACCCTGTGTGTGCCACCAGGAGCTCGAGGAATCCCTTGAAGTCGCCATATTCGACATGAACATGGCGCGAACCTCGTATCTCAAAAGCATTGCCTTGGAAAACTGTGTCTCGAATGAAATGGAACCGAACGCTCAGAGACCCTTTCGAGAACTTGGTTATAAGTACGCTCCTCAAATATCGTAAACTCTTACCCGGAGTCGACTTCCATAGGCACAGTTCGCCCTCGATGGACACGCTCATGCGCCTTTTGTGTGGCGCTGACGTTTCCAGAGGTGACCGGTGGCTTTTGTAATGCTTTTCACATGAAGGGCTCGTACTCACAGCGTTCGTAGTAGGCGTCGGAAGTGCACTTGCATCACGCCGCTGCTTCATGTGGTACACTCGCTCATTAAGGCCCACCCATTTACAAAAACGGCATTGTGAGTCTTCAAAACGACAGTTCCCTCGATTTTGTAAACTATCGCACCCCTAACACCAGTTGATTTTTCATCCTGGTTATTAGGCCTTTGTTTTCTGCTCACCGTGGCTTCGACAAACGGCAATGACGTCTGTTGTGTTTTGGGCCTCATTGCCCGTTGACTCTGACACTCAGGTCCGCCACCTCTGTCACCAATGCCTCCTCTAAGTCAATCTTCTAGGTTAGTTTCTTTAAGGCAAAAAGATGGCTGTGCACCGTTTTATTCCCCAGCCAACACACTACCCGCTCACGGATAATCTCCTCCAGGTCCAAGAAGTTGCAGTGCTGAGTTAACCACCAAAGTTCAGACATCTAGACACTGGCCGACTCTCCGGGACCTTGGCTCCTTTTGTAGAAGGCGTTTCGGCACACTGTCTGTATCGGCTAAGGCCCGAAGTGCTCTTTTGAGAGCGGGAATATTTTCGCTAATGGTTTTGGTATTCGGCGCTGCCGCTGAATGCAGCGATCGTGCTGTCAAAAGTGGCAGCGCTGCAAACGCTGAAGAAAACGGCGCACTTCCTTTCGGCTTGCGCAATTCCATTTGTGCCGAGAAAGAAGTTGAGCCGCTCCTTAGAGGCAATTCATTTCTCTAGAAATGCAGGGTCAAATTCGTCGATATGGAAAAGAGCTGCCATGTTGAAGTAGTCCAAATCTCTGCTCAACACATTGGGTTAGGACTATTGCCACAGACGTGCCTTCGGCATCACCAATGCGCCACTGGCAGTCCGTGTTATGCAGATTAAGATTGGTCTCTTGAAGGCGCGATCACATCCTCATCCTAATCAGTGTCTCGAAGAGAAGCGTGGCCAATATAAAACAACGTATATTTAAATGCAAAAAGGGGAAGGGAGATAGGGAGGATCAGGTAACAGCACATTTGTTGAAGGATGGTGGGAAGATTATTCTAGCAAAACTGGCCACCCTGTATAGGCAATGGCTTATGACCTCAAGCGTACCGGAATCTTGGAAGAACGCCAGCATAAACTTAATCCATAAGAAAGGGGACGCCAAAGACTTGAAAAATTATTCACCGACCAGCTTACCGTCCATTGCTTACAAAGTATTTACTAGGATAATCGCAAATAGAATCAGGAACACTTTGCACTTGTGTCAAACAAAAGACCACGCAGGATTTCCTAAAGGCTACTCAATAATAGACCATATTCACACTATCAATCAGGTGATAGAGAAATGTGCGGAATATAACCAACCCTTATATATAGCTTTCATTTATTATAGGTATTGAGAGAACTCGATTGGGAAGAATTGGGCATAATATTTCATGGAAAATACCTTAGTAACTTGCGATTAGCTGATGGTATCGCCTTGCTTAGTAACTCAGGGGACAAATTGCAATGCATGCTCACTGAACTGGACAGGCAAAATAGAAGGGAGGGTCTAAAAATTAATCTGCAGAAAAGTAAAGTAATGTTTAACAGTCTCGGAAGAGAACAGCAGTTTACGTTGGGTGGAGACAGTGGAAGTGGTAAGGGAATACACCTACTTAGGGCAGATAGTGACCGCGGATCCTGGTCACGAGACTGAAATAATCAGAAGAATAAGAATGGGCGGGGTGCGTTTGGTAGGCATTCTTAGATCATGAAGAGTAAGTTGCCGTTATCCCTCAAGAGGAAAGTGTATAACAGCTCTGTCTTACCGGTACTCACCTACGGGGCAGAAACCTGCAGGTTTGCAAAAAGGATTCAACTCAAATTGAGGACGACACAAGGAGCTATGGAAAGAAGAATGATGGGTGTAACGTAAAGGGGGGTGGGGGATAAGAGAGAACAGTTGGGTGAGGGACGAAACGCGAGCTAATGAGATCTTAGTTGGAATCAAGAAAAAGAAAAGGACATGGGCAGGGCATGTAATGTGGAGGGATGATAACCGATGGTCATTAAGGGTTAAGGTGGCAGAAAGTTAGGTGAGCGGATGAGATTAAGAAATTTGCAGGGACAACTTGGCCATAATTAGCATATGGCCGGGGTAGCTGGAGAAGTATGGGCGAGGCCTTTGCCCTGTAGTTGGCGTAGATAGGATGATGATGGTAGTTAATGCACACTTTATGGATACATGATGTAATTGTTACATGGTGCTAAGGATGAGTTCGCGGGATCGAATCCCGGCCACGGCGGTGGCCTTTCGCTGAGGGCGAAATGCGAAAACACCCGTGTACTTAGGTTTAAGTACATGCAAAAGAACACCAGGTGATCAGAATTTCTGGAGTCCCCACTACGGCCTGCCTCATAATCAGATCGTGGTTTCGGCGCGCAAAACTCCACAATACGAATAGGATAGGTTACTTTAGGAAGACGCAAGCTGCGCGGCAGCGGCTGACGCTGTTGTGTAGCTCCGGTGGTGGCCGGAGGGGGAGACTGAGTGGACCTGATGCGCCCTCTGGCGGGCTTCGGTGCCAACACTGTCCGTGCAGTCTATGTTAGCACGTAGAGATGGCGATACTCTAGCGATCACTGCACAAAAATGTGCCTAGAATCAGATATTTTTCCGGGGCTTAAAACTAACTAACCACAGGTAAGCCGGTTAGATTTGGGAATCGACAACAGATTCACAAATGAGGTAGTGTTCCTGTATATGCTCCAGAAGCTGCGCATAACTTTTCCGGCGCCGCTCGAATCGCTCTTCACGAAGCGCTATCGCGTGGCGCAAAATGACGTCTCATGTTCAACTGCGCCGCTGCGAAGCCAACATTGGCGCGATGCCGACTCCTCGTTTCTGTCAGTGCCATCGACATTGAAAATAGCGCACGGATGAGCGCGCATTTGACGATATCAACTCAGGGACGTTGGGGAAGTTTTATTTTTATTTATTTATTGATTTATTTACAGGTACTGTTGGCCGAGTGGGCCTTTACAGGGGTGAGGTACAAATATGGCACAAAACGCATCATGGTTTACATAAAGCAGCACTCTATAGCTAATACATAATCACAGCGTGCCATTATACATAAATTTAATACAAAATCTGGCTTAACAGCCGTTATGTGAAACATAAAGCAGCAATGTGTAGCCCAAAAATACATCACGTAGTACATACTACAACTTACATCATACATATTACATCACATACATCGCAACGTTATACATATAACACTACTAGATTCTACAACTTACACGAAAAGTGTTAGATCATGAGGATTAATTTAGAAAATATTTTGGTACTTTGGTTTCAAAATGTTCTACAGTTTGAGAATTACATATGGCGTTCGGTAAATCATTCCAGTCTCTTATGGTTCTAGGAAAAAACGAGTATGCGTATGTGTTCACACGAGATTGACATACTAGAAAGTTGCTGTGGTGGTCACTTCGTAGGCTCCGGACTTGTCGAGGAATTAGGTACTGTGCTGCATCAAGGTTAAATAAATTTTGGGAAACCAAAAACAAGAATTTAAATCTGGCTATGCGTCGGCGTTCCAAGAGGGGGGGGGGGTAAATTTAGTTCTTGCAACATCTCTGTCACAGAATGATACGAGTGATACCAAACACATCCCATTGACACTTGTCTTACAGTATGACGGGGTGCAGTGCACCAAACTGCTCAAACCACACGGAAGGTGGCAAAGCTTTTTACGCAGTGCCGCGCTGACGGAAGGGCGTGCGCCGGCAATCGGTATGGGTACTGCGTATCAGGCGAGACCGGCCTGCTCCGAAAGAGACCAGGACATGCGAGATGCGTTCGGCTTGCTTACAGAGGTGTGTTTGCCTTGTTTACACTACAGCAACATTTATCTCGAGTCACGCCCATGTCAATGCTGCGATGCGTACGGTAGCACGAAAGGTTGCTGGACGATTTTTTGGCGAATATGTGAACGAACGACGAACGAACTAGGTGCCACCGCTTGATTTCCTTCCACAGATTCCAAACCAGTTTTTTTCAGAGGCGGAGATACGGCGGGTTATTACGAGCATGGGCTTGGTTTCCCACCGTAGTGGAAGATGGTGATTTGCTGATGGACAGTCTTTAGATTCCCTAGTCGACTCGCCTTTTTCCGAGAGTGAGGGCAGAGGGTGCTGATATGAACTTGGACGTTCAACTTGATTCTGCATGAAGTGCACTTCCGTTCTGGAGCCGTGTAACTAAGCTAAATAAACCCTTTTTACTTAATTTTCTACAACCAGACGTAGTAAGCGATGAGCTTGGTGGATTCCATGCCTCGAATGCTACCCCAGACACAACAGCATACACAAACAAAATTTCGGGGGGTTGGAATGCTACGCCGTTCCGGCTACGCCAATGGTTCCAGCGTAGCCTACATTATAAAACACCATCTTTCTCAGCGTTTGCGAATAATTGGCGCATGTAGTTCGCCCAACAAACAAAAAAGCAAATAATTGAACACCGCGCGGCATTTGCCTCCTGAGCACGCGAGGAATGGCTTCACTGCGTACTCGGAACACGTTGGCGGGCTTATGCGCAATTCTGCTTTTTGCGGGAGCATAAAAGGTGACACTAAAATTAGGCAATATAGGGTGACATCTCTTGGTCATTTTTTCAAGTCAGAGAAGCGTAGAGCAATAAGTTCTGAAGAAAGAATCAGCAACTTGGTTACCAAACTAAGGGGGCCATAAAGTACACAAGTATTTGTGCCTCAGAAGCGCGAACAAAGAATAAAAGAAAAGTCAAGAAAATTGGCAGGCAACTAAGGGTAATTAAAAGTGAAAGAAATTTCAGGGTGTCTTAAGATCGCTTCTAAGCTGTGAACGGCGAAAGCCTACGCTTCCTCCTCTTATCATTTGCCTCTTTCTCTTCTTTTCTACTGAGCATTTTTAGTCATTTGTAAGCAGTTTTAGTCGTTAAGAGTCGTCCTTGGACAGATTGGTCATTTCGTAGTCATTAGTCATAATTACAAGTCATTTCAGTCTTTATTAGTCATTACTGCTCATTAGTAAGCATTTTTAATCATTTTTAATGAATTGTAGCCTTTACAAGTTGTCATTTAACATGTCGGCCATTTTCTAGCAATTACTAGTCATTACAAAAGATTCCAGCCATTATTAGTCATTGCTGGTCGTTACAAAGCATATTTAAGCATTTCTAATCAATTGTAGTCATTACATGTTGTCGTTAGACATACTGGTCATTTTGTAGTCATTATTCGTCATTACAAGTAATTTCAGTCATTATTCGTCATTACTGTTCACAAGTAAGTATGTTTAGTCATTTGTAATCAATTGCGGTCATTATAAACCGTCGTTAGAAATATTAGTCATTAGGTGGCCATTACAAATAATTAATAGTCATTTAGTCATTTCTACTAATTACTAGCATTTCTAGTGATTTGTAATCAATTGTGGTCATTACAAGCCGTCGTTCGACATATTGGTCATTTCGGAGTCACTAGTAGTCATTACAAGTGACAAGTAGTAATAATTAGTAATTACTAGTCATTATCAACCTCTACCAATCTCTATTATAAGGCTATCATTCACTGTCACAATAAATTATTTTTCATTATTTAATCTCTCTTTATTCTGTCTTCATATGGCGTGATGACGCTTCGGCAGGCACTCAAGCGGTCAGGTTTGCTGAGACAAACTTCACCATGAGCCTGGAAAGGCTTTCGCCTTAATACATAACCAGGAGGCCACAAAAAAGCTGATCGAAACAGAAATAGTAAATTGATTTCAAAGAATGGATACAAAAAAGACCATGGGTATTTAAAAGAATGGCATAAAAATTCTATACTGTAAATTTTGTACAATAACTCAAAGGACAGTACCTTGATATTAGAGGCTTGAGCTGGTTGCCTGACGACACAAACATGCCGTAGCAAATATTTGCAAATGCACATGCAATCCACATGCAGATGAGGCATGTGGCTGCGGCAGCAAAACTCAGGAGAGAGAGAGAGAGATACATAATGAGAGGAAAGGCAGGGAGTTTAGCCAGGGAAAGAATCGGCTGGCTGCCCTGCGCTAGGAAAATGGGTATAAAAAGGGGAAAGAAGAAAAGAAAGGTAAGAAAAATTCACGCTATAACACGATGCTAGACGCTACAACTTTAAAAAGGTCGCACAATTCACAAGCCCGTAAGAAGTTGAACGGAACACTTAAGCTATTTAGTGCGGAAACCCCTCTGGACCCGTGTCCTTGAACATTTTTCTTTTTTGAAGAGGACCACTCAACCGATCCTAATAAAATGCCAATGCGAATAGGTACACCTTGCAGAAGCGCTTGGATTTCAAACGAATCGAAGCATCAACCGGCCATCAGTCGCAATAAGGAAGAAATATTTAGGGTACTGGAAGGAAAGAGACGGATAGGGCAGGATCCGGCACATGCATAGTTAGGGGTACAAGGTGGATATTCTCACGTGGTAGTGATGGCCAAGGACACATTAGCAAAACTGTTAATCGCGAATCTAACTCTCCATTGGGCGAACCTGGGATCAGAAAACCAGGCTACACTCAAAACGCGATAGCGGTGAACGCTGTCGGCGACTGTCGATAATATGATCAAGGGGTCAAGCGCGTCAGCTTTTTTTCGTCAATCATCGAATGTTCCAGAGTTACCGCTGGTGCTACGTATCCTCGAGAGAGTACTATAAAATTCGCGTCGCGCATACAATCAGATTACGCAAGGTTCAGTGACAACAGACAGCGGATGTAATCATAGAATCACTGATAGTATTCGGGCAACTTCTAATAGATGCGGGCGCGTCCTGCTCTAAGTGATGACATTTATTGAACGGTGAAAAGCGCCCAGCTGAGAAAGGTAAACAAGTAAACGTCTCATTATAGAAGTTTTCCGCAAGAGAAACAAGAAAGAAAAGATAAAGGTGATGTACACAACACGCTATAATGAAAGACATCTAAGCATACCTTGAATAACTCAAGGAAGCTAGGTGAATATCGGCCACCCGATCGTTCCAAAGGAGAGCTCAATATATCGTCATCATCCTCATCCTCATCATAATACTCAGGATCCCGTTTGATTGCGCACCTCGTATGATAAGCGTTTTGTCATCTCGTCATCTACGCCATGTACGACTACGTAGCATGGCTACATGGTGGTGGCCTTTCGGTTGCCAATTTCTATGCGTGAACACCAGTCACTTATTATGCAAAAAAGAAGTGAGGCGTGCAGACAGGACACAAGCGTAGAGAAGCGGACAACACGAACGCCGACTATCAACTGAAGGGAGCACTGAGGCGAAAAAAGAAGACACAAAACTCATCTGCGCATGCTCAGGAATGGTAACACGACGTGTCAGTCGGGTACACGTGCCGGTCTACGTGAGAGATAACTGTTAAGACACTTAATCTCTTCCTTATGTAAAGTATTCGAAGGCTGACTCACGCACGCACTTCCACCATTAAAGATATGCCATGCCTCTACCATAAGACGCGTATCTTCATTCTTATGCCTGTACCATATCGCGCATTCATCTAAGTCTGGCGTGCAGTTACAATCTCGGCAATGTAGCGAAAGATTAGAAGGCAACCCACCAGTTAACGAAGTTTTATGTTCCATTAGCCTGTGATTGATACACCGTCCCGTTTGCCCTACGTAGAACTGGCCACAGCTAAGGGGAATTTTATACACCACACCCATACGACAGTCAGTAAAACTGTTGTTCTTATTGTGCTTCACTGGACAAATATCTGTTCGTTTTTTTGCCTTTTACCCGCTCCTTTCTATTCTGTACGGCAGCACATATCTTACCTAGCTTATTGGGAGCAGTGAAAGCAACATTACCATCATATCTACTAGCAACTTTTTTAAGCCTGTGCGACACTGAATGAATATACGGAAAAGCCACTACTCTTTTTTTTGCTACTACTGCTTTCCGTAATCACGTCCGTCCCTCTCGAAACCGACTTCTTTAGGCGCTCAGCCACAGTGGCCACCGCTACACTGGGATAACCTGCTTCTAATAGCAGGTTATCCTAGTGTAACCTGCCTTCAGAGCTTGCGCGCTTTTCTTCGAGCTCGGAGAACTCAAAGCGACAGCCCCTATTTTCACGAACCATTCTATTGGATGCGTCCGAATAAGGTCCACTGCTCCTCCTTTCAGCCTTAATTTATATTGATTAGCTGAACAATGCATTTTATTTTTATTGAAAATATTTTATGGTGATTTTTATCTGTTCTCGTCTCAAATTACAATCAAAGCTGCTCAAGAAAATAGTGGGCACTACCGTGGCGATGGCGTTCGTTCCGTGCGCACCTGCCTTTTAGTGCATTGGCACAAATTATATAAGGAATTCATGCAATGCAGTCAACATTCTATTGCGAGATGTTAAAAAAATAAGTAAGAATCTTCTTACCGGTTCCGCCAGCGAGAAGACAAGCTATCGCAATTACTAACAAAGCTAGAACATCCATGTCTTTTTGCGCAATCAGAGAGTGACCATGCGTCTAAATTACAGCAGGATTCAGAGCCATAGAATGCTGATCCACGGACACTTTTATGGTGTGTCGGTAATCTTTGTCTATTTAAAGAAAGCTAGCTTGGTAAAAAAGGAAAAACAAAACAGACTTAACCGCAGTAATGTCCTGATGTCGCTAACCTTTTTGCTACTATCATGCCATTCTCTTGACGCCAACGCACATGTTCAGTGTCGTACAGTGTGACGTTCATAACGGTTTAGAGCGCGTCGTGATAGGGCATAGGTTCATTGCCCATCTAGTCGAAGTTAAAAGATTGAAACCAAATACCACGTTCGACGTTTCAAGGCCATTTTTCTTTGAGTCAAATAACAAGAGCCACAGCTTCTTTAGTTGATGATATGTAGTGTTTAATGGCGCAAGGTCCAGGTTTGGCCAAAGAGCGCCATGACAAGTGGTGATGTTGACGATGTATTATGGAGATGTGACTTGGCTGTAAAGTGGCCTAAAAATTGTCGCTGTAAAGTGCGTAAAATCTACGTGCTATAAAATTATGGCGATGACTAATGGCGATTACTATGAACATTAAAATCCATCGTAGAAGAATGATGCAAAATCAAAAATATGTAGGATGTTAAAGTTACTTGGAGCACTGCTGCCTCGCCAGAGCCCTTGAAAGACAAGGGCCTAGAGGGATGTGCTATACTAAAGAGATATCGCAGCGGCATCCTCTGAAGAGAGGACCCGCTACGAACATGTGGGGCTAAAAACATGCAGGACGACATCTTTCAGGAAATTTAGTACTGTGTTGGTGTCAAATAAAGGTTCTGGGCCGAGCAGCATTACGGGATGTAGGGGGATGTGCTGCCGATATGCTAGGGAAAAATGTTTCCTTCTTTCAGATTCGGCTGCCCGACACTCCAGGAGGACGTGGAGGACGGTCAGCCTCTCCCCGCATCTACCGCAGGTTGGAGGATCATTTTCAGTGAGTAAAAAGTTATGTGTGCCAAATGTGTGTCCTATTCTGAGGCGACAGAATAGGACATCTGTCCGGCGTGATTTTGTTACAGGAGGCCAGAAACCTAATTGTGGCTTTATTAAATGGAACTTATTATTTGTTTCCAGGTCCCACAATCGTTGCCAGTAGTTTCGCAGTTTCCTTCTTAAGAAGGATTTCAGGTCTGTGACAGGGACTGCAGCAGTAGAATTAACAGTGTGTGATGCAATTGATGTGGGCATCTGGTCCGCTAGAACGTTACCCTGGATGCCCCTATGGCCAGGCACCCAGCATATAACCACATCCTGGTTAGATACATATGCTTTGCATAAGACAGAATAGAGTTCAATTATTATACGATTTTTGTGCTTACAGAACGACATCAAAGACTTCACAACACTAAGGGAGTCCGTATATATTACTGACTTTTTGAGTTTTGATTTCCTTATATGCTTCACGGTCGACAATATTGCGTAGGCCTCAGCCGTGAAGATAATAGTTTCCGGATGCAGTAAATCGGATTCCGAGAAGGATGGACCGACGGCTGCATATGACACCCCCTCGCGTGACTTCGATGCGTCTGTGTAAAACTCCGTGCAGGAGTATTTGTATTGGAGTTCCCGGAAATGCATTTCTATTTCAATCTCTGCAGCGTGTTTTGTAACTTGCATGAAAGATATATCGCATTGTATCATCTGCCCCTCCCAAGGAGGTAGCAGCTTCGCTGGAGGCATTAGGCGGAACTCGAGGAGTGGGACATGCATTTCATCACTAAGCTCCCTCACACGCAGCGAGAAAGGCTGTCTTACGGAGGGCCGATTGCGAGAGAGTGTAGCATATGTCATGTCATTAACGGTTTTAAAACAGGGATGTTCAGGATTTGAGTGGACTTTCAGAAAATATGTTTGGCTGATGTACGTTCTCTGGATATGAAGTGACCATTCATTCGATTCTGCATATAAACTTTGTACGGGACTCGTTCTGAAAGCTCCTGTGGCTAAACGGATACCTAGATGGTGAACAGGGTCTAGCATCCTTAGCGCACTTGGAGCGGCAGAATGATAGATCACGGCACCATAATCTAATCGTGAACGGATCAGGCTCTTGTAGAGATGAATTAAGCACTTCCTGTCACTACCCCACGATGTATGGGATAGAAGTTTCATTAGGTTCATTGTTTTCAGACATTTTTCTTTAATATGTTTAATGTGGGGGACGAAAGTGAGTCTGTAGTCTAATATAACACCTAGAAATTTGTGCTCTTTGTTTACGGGTATTTGTTGTCCACATAGTTCTAAGCAAGGATCTGGGATCATTCCTCTCTTTCTTGTAAAAAGAACGCAAGAGCTTTTGTTAGGATTGATCTTAAATTCATTATTGTCTGCCCACATTGAGGCTTTGTTCAGGCCATGCTGTACCTGCCACTCGCAGACTGCGAGGTTACAAGATTTGAAAGCTATTTGTATATCGTCCACGTAGACAGAATAAAAGATTGCCGGTGGTAATGAAGCGCGAAGCGTGATCATCTTCACGATGAAAAGTGTGCAGCTGAGCACGCCTCCTTGGGGTACACCCGTTTCTTGCATAAAAGGTCGTGAAAGTACATTGCCGACTTTTACCCGGAAGGTACGACTGGACAGACAGCTTTCTATTAGGTTAAGCATATTTCCATGGATACCCATTTCTAACAAGTCTCTTAGGATTCCGTAACGCCACGTCGTATCGTACGCCTTCTCCATATCGAGGAATATGGATAAGAAGAATTGTTTGTGTACAAATGCGTCCCGGATATTTGCTTCTACACGTATAAGATGGTCATTTGTGGAGCGCCCTTCTCGGAAGCCGCACTGATAGGGATCAAGGATTTTGCTCTGTTCAAGGAAATGAATGAGTCGCCGGTTAATCATTTTTTCAAACACTTTACAAATGCAACTTGTGAGGGCTATCGGGCGGTAACTTGCCACTGAGGAAGGGTCCTTGCCTTGTTTCAAAACAGGGACCACAATGGCTTCCTTCCACGCGTTTGGAAGGTACCCTACATCCCAAATGGTGTTGAAAAGTGTGAGTAGTGTAACCTGCGTGTCATTGTGTAAGTTTTTGAGCATTTCGTACGTGATTCTACCAGATCCTGGTGCGGAGCTGTTGCATGCGCTCAAGGCAGCTCTCAATTCAGCAATACAAAAAGGACGGTCGTAAGGCTCATTCTTTCGACCTTTTCTTATTAATGGCTTACGTTCTTCTGTTTGTTTGTATTTGAGAAAGGATTGTGTATAATTTGTTGGACTTGACACGCTCTCAAAATATTCCCCAAGTGAGTCTGCCTGGTCTTGCAGTGTATCGCCCTGTGTGTTTACCAGGGGGACTGAGTATTTTTGCCGCCCTCTAATCCTATTAACTCTGTTCCAGGCTTTGGCCTCATCCCTAAACGAGTTAATACTCGATAGATACTTTTGCCAGCTTTCTCTTCTGGCCCGTCGGCGGGTTCTCCTACCTTGGGATTTTACTTTTTTAAAGTTGACAAGATTTTCTGCAGTGGGCGAAGCGCGCAGCAACCCCCACGCTTTGTTCTGATTCCTACGTGCGATTCTGCATTCATTGTTCCACCACGGGACATGCCGTTTGCATGCCGAGCCGCTTAATTCACGTATGCATTTAGATGCGGCATCTATTACGAAGGCTGTGAAGTACTCCACAGCAGCATCGATTTCTAAAGAAGACATGTCATCCCATCATATACTAGTTAAGTTTCGGAACCTCTCCCAGTCTGCTGTGTCAATCTTCCACCTAGGAGCGTGTGGTGGATATTCGTTTTCTTTAGGTGAGCTTAGCAATATAGGGAAGTGGTCGCTGCCATAAGGGTTGTCGGTAACTTCCCATTCAAGTTCAGGCAGTACAGACGGAGAGACTATACTAAGATCTATTGACGAAAAGGATCGGTTTGCAAGAGAGTAATATGTGGGTTCTTTCTTATTGAGAAGGCACGCTCCAGAAGAAAAAAGGAACTGTTCAACAAGGCGACCTCGCGCATCTATACGAGAGTCGCCCCACAGGGAGCTGTGCGCATTGAAATCGCCAAGAACAACATAAGGTTCTGGCAATTGATCTATAAAGGATTGGAACTCATGCTTCGTTAATTTGTAATGTGGGGGTATGTAAAGAGAGCTAATAGTAATGAGTTTGTTTAGGAGTACAGCTCGAACCGCCACTGCTTCGAGAGGCGTTTGCAGCTGTAAAAGTTGACAGGAAATACTTTTATGAATAAAAATGGCAACACCGCCTGATGATACGACAGCATCATCGCGGTCTTTGCGGAACTTAACATAAGGCCGGAGAAAGTTAGTGTGTTGTGGTTTTAAGTGTGTTTCCTGTAGACACAGCACTTTTGGATTGTGTTTTTGGATAAGCTCTTGCACGTCATCAAGGTTCCTAAGCAGACCTCTAACGTTCCATTGAATAATTTGTGTATCCATATTGAAGGTTAAAAGTGCTGTGTGTATGGAAACAGGTCATGCCTTAGGTTACAGAGCTCTTTCGAGGCCCTGTAACAGGGGTTCTGCCCTTTCTGGAGCGTTCGAGTGAGCCTCGCCGCTCCTTAGGCGCTTGGTGCGCCTTGGGAATAGGTGTAGTGTCCATTGCCTCTTGTGAGGCGCCGGACACGTGCTCTTGCGAGCGGGAAATTACCAGCGAGGGTCCCGCCTTGGAGGGCAAGACCCCTGCGCCCACCAGCCCGGAGGTCGATGGGGCTCCTTGGGGGATTTGGCTGCGCCGGCCGTTGCCAGCGCAGGAAGGGGCCGGGGACGTTGGGGCAGCCTCGGCTGCGCCCACCTTCGGGGTCGGTGGCCCCGTCTGCTGTGTTGACGGAGCAGCGCCAACTGCAACCACCGCGGGGGCAGATGGCGTTGCTGCCGACTCACGGCTTGTGGGGCGGACAGCCGCCGGAGGCCGTTGTGACGCTGCCCCCTGACGCGCCACTTCGGCAAAGCTAGCCTTAGGTAGGTATACAACCCGCCTGCGTGCCTCTTTGAAAGATATGTTTTCTTTAACCTTGATTGTAACTATTTCTTTTTCTTTTTTCCAAGACGGGCACGACCGCGAGTACGCGGCGTGCTCGCCATCACAGTTCACGCAGTGTGGAGCGTTTTCGCATGTTTGAGAGGTGTGTTCTTGGGCACTACATTTAGCACAAGTTTGGCGGCCTCGGCAGCTCTGCGAGCTGTGACCGAAGCGTTGGCATTTGAAACAACGCAGTGGGTTTGGCACGTACGGCCTAACGCGGAGCTTGATGTACCCGGCCTCGATTGACTCGGGCAAGATACTTGATCCAAAAGTAATTATTAGGTGCTTCGTCTGAATCTCTTTACCATCCCGCCTCATCTTAGTTCTTCTGACGTTGATCACATTTTGTTCGCTGAAGCCCTCCAGGAGTTCCGCTTCAGTCAGCTCAAGCAAATCATCATCTGACACAACACCACGGGTGGTGTTCATTGTACGGTGAGGGCTTACTGTTATGGGGGTCTCCCCAAATGACACTAGTTGCGGTAGTTTCTCATATTGTTTTACATCGCGGAGCTCCAAGAGGAGGTCGCCGCTTACCATCCTCGACACCTTGTATCCTGGACCAAAAACATCATTGAGGGACTTTGAAACAAGGAACGGAGAAATGTTTCGCACTGCTTTGTTTGGCTTTTCGGAATGAATAACGTGGAAGCGGGGAAAATTCTGGGTTTGGCGTCCAAAAAACTTGAAGACATCTTCGGTGCGCCCTCGCTTCTGAGGGCGATCAGCAAGGGAAGGGAAAGCAGTTTCCATGGCAAAATGTATACATTCGGCAACAGCGCCGACCGCCCACCACGGAGCCCAACAAGGGGACGCGGCAGAGCTTGCATGCAAGTCTGCACGACGCCAGTCGTATGCCGTCACTATAACCGAATATGGTGTACCCAAGATTGGATAGCCACACAGGGTTAACCCTTGCCGCCAGGAGAAAAGAAGTAATAAGAAGAGAGAAGGAGACAGGAAAGGTCAAAAAGTGGAAGATAAAGACGAAGATTCGAAGAGGGAGAGACAGGAAAAGGCGACTGCCGATGTCCTCCAGGTGGGTCAGTCTGGAGGTGCCGTCTATGTGAAGCCGAGGCCGAAGAGGTGTGTTGCCTCCGCCGGGGGGCCTTAAAGGTCCGAACACCCAGCATCGGCTCAACCCCCAGGATCCCCTTTTCCCCAGACACGGCTAAGCCGCGCACGGCTACACGCGGGAGGGTCCAACCCTCGTGTGCTCGGGTACGTGGTGTCGCAACACACCAAACGCCTGCTGACGCAGACGCCCCTGCGGGGGCTTCTTTAGTTGAAGACACGCAAAAGTACACTGGGTAATAGAATATTTATGATGTACGATGAGCGAGGGTCTTTTATTTTCATGGCTTGATAAGAACAGATGTTAGTATTTACCTCGAAACTAAAGCAGTGCGGATATCGCTGTTGACGTCGGCATCTACGTCAGTACATGGCTAATGCGCCGACAAAAGTCACAGGCAGCTACTAAATCTTAAATGCTGAAGAACTCAGAGCAACTCTGGCATTTTTCTCCTCGTATGCATTTTTTTTTCCTTTCCGGACACAAAGCGGCCCTTCTTTTCATTAGGCTTTTCGAGAAACAATACGTTGCACCTTGCTTGTATTATGGAGGCAGCTCAGCCCGGATTTCTTTTTAATTATTTTTGAAAGATGGCCTACTCAAGGATAAAACCAATAACCCTTTTTAACGTCATCCGTTTTAGTTCGATAGAAATTATATGGACACTCCAGGCGCACTTTTTTTATCGCTGTCGCCGTTGCCGTGATGTTCTGTGTAAATCCCAAGTTCGAGAACATTGTCGCCGTGCGCTGTATGCTGTACGTGCGAGCGAAAGAACGCGAGGGGAGCCGTTAACCTCGTTTCAATCAGGCACACGTGACGGTGGAAGGCGGAGAGCACACGCGCCTTCTTCCGTTGCGCGAAAGGCCGTAGGGTGATGGAAGAGAGAGAGGGAGTGGGGGCGCCTTTGGCTCCGGGAGCAACTGCGCCTTTTGCGACCGGGCGCAAGGGTGGCCGACTACGGAGACTCAACCTCGCGCACGAAACGGAGAGAAGTGGGGAGGCTGCGCGGCAGGGAGAGGAGCGGGGATTCTCCGCCAGCAACTGTTACTTTAAGCGGCGTCGCGCCATCGCACGCGCCCTATCTTGAGAGCGATCTATAGCTTGAGTTGCCAACCTCCGAAGCTATTTTTTCCCTAACTCGGATATAAATATTCCTAAATTTCCCTAGATTTAGCCACAAGGCGGTTATTTAGTATGTTCCCTGTAAAGTAAACGGCGTTTGTGCTATGCAAGCACATTGCAGATTTTAGTTTTCAGACATTATTTTGTATTTATTGGAAAGGATTTATTCGTCACAGCACTTAAGCTAAAATGATGTGAAAGTTGAAGTAGCGATGCTTGCAACAGCATTTATTCGCACACAGCCTCTAACAATATCTAACGTGGGAAAAAAATTTTAGTCAAATGCGCATTCATATGAATAAGATAGCCGCGCTTCTTCGTCAAGCAGTTAAAACACACATACTTACATGAAAGGAAAAATGTGATGAATGGTGAAATTATTAAAGACAGTATTGCACGGCTAGAGTCAAACGACCGTTCCCACCAGGGGGTTGCGTAATATGTTGGAGAAAATGTTTCTGTGGTCTAGAGATCGTTCATCCCAAATTGTACACGTCTTTTTGCATAAGACCGATGTGCCGTTGGTGCACGGGAAAACCGCAACAGTGTGTTCCTCGTAAACTTGCTTGGCTTGAAGCGTCAACCACAGAGTCACGGCTTCCATTTTGTTCCTGGTCTTTGTTTTGATAAAGTTAACTTGAGAGACATCTTTACGATAGTGCCGGAATGAGGAAGGCACAACAGTTTGCTCACGAACTCACCTAGTGTCGGAAACACTGGGGTAACATCACCTTGAGTGGCGTGTCAAGGCACTTGCAAAAAATTTCCAAACTCAACATCCCTAGGTAAACCTGGACTCGTCTTGCGAAGATGCCTCCTTTCATTGTCCAGCTTGTTGATGTTCACTACCGTAACAAATAAAGAGAACGAAGAAGCAAGTGGTGCAATCGAAGCAACACATCTCTCTACCGCAGAGCGGTGATCGATTGCCTGCAGCCGCTTCATCCGTAAAGTGTCTAGAGAAAATATTTTGATTTCCAGTCGCAAGACAGCACCCAGTCCAGACTCTATTACTTATGAGGCTTACAGGAACCTGAGTTGCACTGTGCTATCTCAACACCTCGACACCATTAACAAGGTATGGCTAGATGACGTTGTCCCTCCGGGCTGGAAATCGACTATTGTGATCCCGATTCCGAAATCAGGCAAGCCGCCGACCGACCCTGGCAACTTCCGACCCATTTCCCTAAAATCAACGTTGTGCAAGCTTGCTGAGAAAATGCTAGCCACACGACTGTCTGTGGTGGCTAGAGCACCACGGTTTCTACCACCCTGCTCAATGTGGCTTCCGTCCATCCACAGTTACTGAAGATGGGCTGGCTGTCCAGGCATGTCCAGGCATCCTCAGTTTTATCGTCAACTCGTATCCACACTGTCCGTACTCTCCTCGCTATGGACGTCGAAAAGGCGTTTTACAACATCCGTTATGCAGCCATGTAGGCTTCAAATGACATGCTGCATTTTCCCCCTAGAGTACGGAATTTTGTAAAATCTTTCCTTGCAGACCGACACTTTGCAATTCGCCTCAGTGGTGACGCCGTCGGCTCCTTTGTCCCTCTTCGCGGCTTATCCCAGGGATCGGTATTGTCACCCACATTATTCAATATTGCTTTCATCCCGCTTGCATGACGCTTACACGATGTACCCGACATGAAGTTCTTGTTGTACGCTGACGACATCACGGTTTGGAGCACTTATCGTAGCCTGCAGACTCAAGCCGCTGGCCTTCAACCAGCTTTATATATTACGTCGACTTACGCTTCTTCGGTCGGCCTCAAGCTTTCCGTCAGCAAATCTGCTTACATGTCAGTCGCCTGGAGTCGCTGAATGCTGAAGCCAACAACCATCACCTGCTGGGGATTTGCCCTGCATTGAAACCGACGTGGCTCCGGCACCTCGCAGCAGCGGGACTTTCTCCGCATAATCCTAGCGATTACACTGCGTGGACGCAGGGACCACATTATCGATGCCTCTTGGACTTCATTAGATCGGCAAATCTTTTTTCATTCATTTAATATTCCTTATTCACCCACATCCCATACCCCTGTATGCCCTGAGGCCTTTACCCTCGCCTTAAAAAAATGTTTTGATAATTTGACTTCCTCTGGAATATGAAATTCCAAACATCTCAGGCTGAAGTTGCGCGCAGCTGTAGGGTCTACATCAAGTGGTTTAGATAACTCTGAGCATGCCACCAAAGTAGACTTACTCGAGTGGGGCGACGTTAGTTCGGTCGCTGTAGCGCGATCAATCGAGCGGCGTGTCACGAGGGTATCGAGGTTGCAAATATGCTTCGACAATTGTTTGTTTTAAACGCAGTAGAAATGCGGTCACACAGCATGAGGATTCTTACTCTTTAAGCCTGCATTTCCCTGTCCAGCTTCGCGAGCAGTGGGAGAACATACTGGAGGAAATACAGCTGCAACTTGGTGGTCAGGTCTTACAGCTTGCTGAGGACCTCCCGCAGCTTGCTGAGTATCCACTCGCGGCTGAGAGCTGGTCCGCATGACCATGGCCTTCGAAGAAGGCTACAAGAGCAGGGTAACACTCAATAAGCCTTTCAACTACAGCTGGAAGGGACAACCAGCGCGTTTGTGGAGTATATTGCGGAGGATGCAGTATATTGTGGGGCTGTACATCGAGAAGCTCTTGAACGTGTTTATAAGCTTCGGCTGGCTCGTACGTGAATAAATAGTTTTACACGTCTCGGATCAAGTCCTCGACGTCTCTGGGGAGCGTTTTTACGGCATAAAAGGCGCGCAAGTCGCACGAGTGGCAAAGGCACTTTGCTACAAATAACCCGGGCTTTTCATTCTTCGGAGGAGACGAAAACGAATTTCGATTGCCCATTAGCACATTTATACCGTCAGTCGCGAATCCAATCAAGTTTGTTTTGTTTTTTCGTGGTCAATGTTTGCTGTTGTAAAATAATTATCCATTATTATGGGCCGCCAAACAGCGGTACCATCCTCAACGGCAAGTAATGCCAAAAAGGCATCCATAACCTGCCCGCCTTCCTTTAAAGCTCCGCCTACAAGACGAACGTTTCTTATTCCACCGCTGTCTGTTGACTCATCAGCGATAATTCAGAATGATGGTGTTCCGAGCTGCTCGAGAAAGTTTTCGCTGATCTTGCTTGCCAACACACCCTCGATAACGGCGGTGCACTTGGTCCTGCGTGTTACCTTCTTTGCGACTTAAGAATCACGGCACACTGCTTATATCAGAACTACGGGGCATGTAAGACCATGCGGCAAGTTGTGTTCTACTTCAACAAATGATAACCGTATCTCACTCTCTTTCACCATGTTGTCGGATCGACGATTGCGACTGGCACGCGGCATGTCAAAAAGCGCCCACGTCCTTTACCATGCATGACGCATTGGTATGGTAGTTTTTACAAGCCATGAGTTTTTCGATCTCGTGCATTTGCTCTTTGGAGTCCGAATGGCATGCCTTGAGGTAAAAATGCAGTGCCCCTTCCCTCTGCCTCTTTATCCAAGCTTGGTATTTTGGCACCTTTTCCCATTTTTCCAGGTACCTTTGGTCACAAACCTTGCTTTTTTTTTGCGGCCGGCGGGTGCAGAGTAACTTTCGGTACTTATTTACATGCTTAGTTCTGACAGTAATGTCTCCACGGCACTTGCACAAGGTTATTAATAGCCCATAAGCATACCTTCTTCAATGAGCTCCCGTGGATGCTGCAAACTTAGCCAGTTTCCTTTTTCCAGCAGAAAGACGAGCGTGCCACGCCTTTAGAAGTCGTATGGCGCACGCAAAGAAAAAAATTCGGTGGGATTTTGACATCAGGCAGCTAGCTAGCTCTCGCAAGCCAAGAACCGTTGTCGCTGCATGATCTTCTATTTCCCTCCCGTCAGATGCGAAAGAAAACTATGAGAGGCAGCATGACGTTACAGAGTCAGCCAACTCCAAGGAACCTCCTCTGATTCCAACCTCTCCTGCACGACTTCACTCGCCAAATCGCGCCTTTCATAGGTGCCGCGCGCCTTACAATGCTGGGTCCGTTGTAGATCTGAATGCATTTCCCAAGATTTCCATTCCGCATTCAGTAATCACACAAAGATTATTTGCAGCTTTCTTCAGGGGCAGACGTGGGCTTTCGGGTTTGGGTTTGCTGCATTTGGTGCAAGAATATAGCTAGAAGCAGGCACAGCTTATGAGCAGCCAAAGCAATTTACACACATAATTTATCCAGAAGCTGAGGCTGAGCACAGGTAGCGCGGGGATCATGTTGATCTGACACGGCGGCTTTGCTGTAGCCGAATTCCGAATACTGCATATGTGGTGAGTGTAGCTATGTGGTCTTGCTGATACGTCATCTTGTAATATGTTTTAGGGCAGACAGAATGACACGGACATATATAGATGACACATGAGACAACGCACAGTACTGAATCACAAGCTGCGTAGAGCTGTTTACGTACGCCCTGTCTCTTAGACCACTGTTGCGCACTCCAAATCAAATTTAGACTTCAAAACTTTCCTAAATAATATAACACGCGTAATATTTGCATGGAATAAAAACAAGGCAATTATTTTATAACATACATGTTCTCTTATTGCATTAAAGGAACTATGCGGTGCGTGCCAGAAAACCTGGCAGCAAGCTAACCGGGGCGTAACAGCAGTCGCATTGACGAAATTCCAATCGTGTGAAATAAGCCCTCTACAAATCGCATTGCGGCGCATGCGACTGCACCCATTTTTGTCGCTCCAGTCATGCCATGTGAAGTAGCATTTCCGGCTTCCTAAACCCGATGAAACCTTCCCAATGTTCAACGAAGACATGGGCCCTCTGTGTCGTGGAGGCTACCCAAAAATGACCGACGATAAGAAGTTACTCTACCTTATGCGCAGCTATTGAGTGTTTTGAGCCATGTAATTTTTGCAGGCTTATCAATTCAGCCTGATAAAGCAAGCCTGCGAAAAATGAAAATATCATATGAATAATCGTCCACACGGATCAAAAAGCAGCACCCTCAAACATGCCCCGCTGGAGTTTTCGAGCGCAATCTTTGCACGACACACCAATCACTTTCGTCGTTTCGGACCCTTTCCTTATCAACACCAAGGCGCTGCTAATGCGGTCGGAGCGCACCATGTAAAGCTCCAGCTCTGCCATTACGTGCTTTGGAGCTTGTTTGAGGACGCTGTTTTTTTTTTATTTGGGTTGACGGTTTGTCTCGTTACGTAGTATTATTGTCCTATATGTCTGTGAATGTGTGTCTGTATCTGTGTACGTGCGTGTGTGCGTGTGTGTGTGTGTGTGCGTGTGTGTGTGTTTGACAAGGACATCTACGATAGGGGAGCCTATGCCATGTATTGAATGCAGATAATGTACCTCACACCATACGCAGTTGAGGTCATTTAAGCTTGAACTTGAAACTACCTTCTGACAGCTACAAGATGTCCAAAGGTGCTTGTAGCGAGGCACAACTGTTCACGTTCTACGGTTACAGATGAGGCCCGGAGCTCAAAAGAAAGCTTGGGCCGCTGGAGCTATGCCGGGCCCTGTCGGATTGTAGCATTTCCCTTTGAAGTTGTATTCTGCATAAATAACTATTCTAGGACAGCACCAATGGCGCTTTTTCAATTTCTTTATTCATCATCCTCTCCTTGTTCTCTATTAAGTTGATTGTTGCTCGTAAGTAAAGGTAGTGTTTGGCATTATGAAACATTGTTCCAGCGCACAATTGAACACGATATAAATTGTACCCGACATAATGGTTTCTTCACCTTTTTAAATTTTTAATTTTATTCCTATCTTCTTTTGGTTTGACACTTCTGACGATTGTTGCCTACACCAAGGAAATATTTATGGGTGGTCCTGCGCACTAGCAGCACCCCCTCTCTCCCCCTGTGTTCATAAAGCCCTGTTTTCCATGAATAAAATTCAGTTGAAGTCTGGCGTTCGCGTTGTCTTTCTCTTCTCGTCCGTGTTCAATTGTGCGCTAGAACGACGTTTCATAATGCCATTCACAACGAACTAGCCCAGCTGTCCATACTTAGCGATATACTTTCTAGTACATTGGGCCCTTTCTCCCCTCCTCCTTTATGTGCAAACCCTTCCTCGGCCGTTGTCAACCTTTTAGCAGTGACCACATGGCGTGCAACGGAACTCACGTTTGTTCTGGACCACCGTCTTGCCCTACCTGGTGTTCCCGCCTTGTTTGCGCCGTGCTTCCCATCTGCCCGACGTTCAAGAAGGATAATGAAAATTATGCGCTCCGAGCTGTGGCGACAGATCAGACACCTGCAGAACTGCCTGCGCACCTACTCCGCTTCGTTAGTGCCTGGACAGAATGGCGACCCACTTTTTCGAACGCTGAACCGTGAGGCTACAAGGACTTCCGAATTTTTGTGGAGCATGTGTCTTACAAATCTGCGTGCGTTGAAGAAAGCGCAAGTGCGACAGCAAGTTGCACCAAAGCAAGTTACCCGCATCGATGAGTGTGACTTGAATGAAAGGGTTGAAGCAGTGCTAAGCCGTGACCCTAAGTTTTGTATCGAGCCTAAAGAAGAACCGGTACGAATGCTGTCTATAGTCAGAAATGTGGCCGTGGCAGCCAGTTCAGATGAACACGAGCGATGTATAGCTGAAGGCGTAGAGTCACTGCAACATAGAAATGCGCCTTTTGCTTTAAAATTACCTGTCAGATTAACTGTTAACTGATTGAAGAGCAAGGATCTTAACCTATTAGATGGGGTCAAAGAGGGCGGCTTTGTTGGGATGCTAAAAGTTCTGTTCCTAGAGAAGGCAAATGAGGCTATCGCAAAAACTTTGTTCCAGTGAATGTGTCGTTAGCTAAAGTGAAGAAAAAGGCTATTGCTTTATGTAAAGAGCTCAACCTAGAAAAATTAAGAAAGAGCGTCAATGCTGCTGACATTGTGTTTTGAGTGTTTTCTTTACTGTAAAGACCCACAAGGAATCTGTTCCGTTCAGGGCTATTGTCACTGAGAAGGGCTCCTGGCAGGGCATCTTATCAAGGAATCCGCAGAAGCACCTTAGTACTATTCCGTTAGAAGTCCCTTTCCTGGTAAAAAATTCTACAGAGGTTATCGAATGTTTTTCTGGCTGTGAAACCTCGTGTCACAAGAGGTTTCCGTTTTCTATCGATGTAGAAGATTTGTTCTACTCATTGCCTCATCCTGAGCTTTTCCGCGCAGTTAGAAGGCACATTAAAGACATGGCACCAGTGGCCTTCCAAAACATGACTGGGTTATCAACCGACAATATTTAGAGCTAATATCCTTTTATCTCTCATCCACCATAATCACTTTTAATGACAGCAGTTTTATCCAAAAAGAGGGAGTGTGCATTGGCACTTGCCTAGCACCACTTTTTAGCGATATTTTCTTAGCAAGTATTGACAAGCGCATTCAAGCGTCCCTTTGAAACGCAGGCGTGCAGAAAGTTTTTAGATAAGTCGACGATTATCTCGTGGTAATGAATTCGACTCATTCTCAGGATAGAGGCAATAGTATAAGCAACATTGTCGATAGTTTTGCTAGTAACGCCTTTGGAATGAAGTTCCCTCACGAACTGCCGCAAGATGGTCGCATCCAGCACCACGACCTGTGTCTTATTTTGCATGGAGTGCGCGTGTGCTGGCAGTACAAGCCACGGTCGAAAAAACAAATTCTTAATTATCAATCGGCCCACTCCAAGCTCGTAAAAAGAGCTATAGCAAAAAACTGCATCCGCTCTGCTCTAGAGAAGTCATGCGAACATCAAGTTCGTGACAGCGTCGACGCCCAGCTAATGCGTCTGGAGAAGGCTGGGTTCCACGGAGAAATCGTGGCCTCAGTGGTAGAGAGCCAGATTCGCGAGGTAAAGGTTGGTGGGAGGCGCAGGCTGAAAAAATACGCACGCCCGCTTAAGCGCCCTGTCGTAGTGCCCTATTGGCAACACGTTTCTCGCCGCCTCAAGAAGGTTGGCGACAGGTGCGTCTTGCGTGTTGTATTTTCAGCACCGGAAAAAATTGGGACGTATGTCTCGCCTAGTAAACGAATCGCAGAAGAAGCCAGCCTGCAAAATAAAGCACACCAAAGCCCTCGTTGAATGTGACGTCGGTGTTGTGTATAATATTCGCCTCGCTAGTGGAAAATGCTATATTGGCCAAACCGGTCGCTGTCTGAATGAACGCGTGCTAGGGCATCGCAGGAATGCTACTTCACAAATTGGCACTGGTCATTTAGCCGATCACATTCGCTGTTGCTCGCACAAGCCAGCATGCACGGCGTTTTCGGAACGAGCACGTGTGTTGTGCAAATATAGCAATCAGAAAAACCGGGAAATTTTTGAAGAATTTTGTATCTCCAATGAAAACGATTACTGTGTCAGTGTTTCTTCTGTTGTACTCGGGAAAAAAGAACTTGATAAGCTCATGGCAAACGGGTGTGTCGAGTCAGCTAGGTAGGGCGGGAGATGAGCAAGATTGTACTGAGTGATGTAAAAAAGAGGGGAAGAAAAGAGAGGGAAAGGTTTTTCCACCTGTCTTTTACGTTTTGCTTTTATTCTTTCGTCTTTTGGTTGGACACTTCTGATGACTGCTGCCTAGACCCAGGAAATATTTTTGGGTGGTCCTGCGCACTAGCAGCACCCCCTCCCTCCCCCTGTGTACATAAAGCCATGTTTTCCATGAATAAAATTCAGTTGAAGTCCGGCGTTCGTGTTGTCTTTCTCTTCTCGTCCATGTTAAATTGTGCGCTGGAACGATGTCTCATAATGCTAATCACAACCAACTATCCCAGCTGTCCATACTTAGTAAAGGTAGTGTTTGTATGTGTTTGTGTTTCTGTGTGCAGAAAGAGGTACAATTAGTGGTTGGCGTTATGTTGTCAGAATACTGTTCGAAATGACATGAATCACTTAATGAGAGAAAAGGCGCGTCGGTAGGGAAGTATATCATGTGGCACTATTGATTTCCCTCCAAGCGTGCTCTTTTTTCCGTATAGTACTTCGTGCCTTCTCGTTGACGTTTTATGTGGTAGCCAAATTTTGCATTGACACGGGGCGGAAACCCTTTCGACGCAGTTAGTTCACGATATCTAGATGTCAATGCACCCTAAATGGGCTTGATAGTCATCGTGCACGGGAGACAGGTGATGTAGGGGGCTGTTAACTGCGTATTGTCATGAACTATTAAGGTTCAAAGTCAACACTGTCATTGCCATTAACTTCAAGACGAATACAAAAGAACTGCTCGTTGGCTAAAATATGAGTAAATATCAAAAGGAACACAGGAGTTTCATGACGTCAGCAATAAGTCTCCTGCGCTATCATAACTTTTAAGTTTAGGTTCTAGGTTAGAAAGAACATAGTAACTTTTTTGGACAGAGTATGTCTTATGGTGCTCTATATTCTAAGAATGCTTGTATCTCTGATCGAAGCAAATATGCAGTATCTTTCCACACAAAAGCTAAGGCCTCAAAGATCATATTGTAACGTTGTAGCGACGCTGAAGGAAAAGCCTTTAACACAGATGCGAACCACAAAACCCTTTATTACTTGTACTTGTGCGCGCAAAACAACTCCTACTTAAGAAAAATGAGTGCGGCTGGTGCCAGTTGCGATCGTCGAAATATGATCTGTACCTGCCGTGGTTGCTTATTTTCTATGGTGCTGAACTGCTAAGCATGAGGTCGGGCGATCGAATCCCGGCCACGGTGGCCGCATTTCGATGGGGGCGAAAACACCCGTGAGCTTAGATTTAGGTGCACGTTAAAGAAGCCCAGGTGTTCCAAATTTCCGGAGTCTCCCGCTACGGCCAGCCTCATAATCAGATCGTGGTTTCGGTACGTAAAACCCCATACTTTTTGAGGATGATCTTTGGGTAACACATGTCGGCCTTTATACATGACTCGTCGAACGCTTCAGCATAATTTCTGGTGCTGTTATATCTTCCAGATTGTACAACACTATTCGCGTCGCGCATCAATGTGATTACACATTTATTGGTGAAAACTTAGCCATCTGACAAAATCAACGATAACATTCACCGAAGCTCCAAATGATGCAGGTGCGCCCTATGCTGAGTAATAACTTTAAGCTGTTAGCGGGTGAAATGCAGTCCCCATAAGAAGGACAAATAGCTACGCCTGTGAATACATGCTGTAAAAACACGCATAAGCGATTTTGCGTACAAACATATTTTTTGTTCCTAGTATTGTCCTGCAGCTGCTACATCATGCAATTATTGGGCAGATGATTCTTTCTGGCCTATTTGATGAACTGAGATTGTTTCATTGTATTGTCATGGTACTAATTTTCACGCGACAATAAAACATACTTATCGGCGACATCTCTATTCAAAAAAGTGTTGTTTAAAAATTTGATTTTGTTCTCTTGTACTTTCTGATTATTAATTTGCCATTGCTGGTCGTCATGCGATCATGTTCTTTCAAAGGTAGATTACGCATCCATATTTGTAATCCGCATCAAACCTATCTGATCGATCAACTCGAAGCAATACAAGATACAGCAGCAAGAAATATCACAAAGAAATACTCGCGAAACTACAGTGTTACAGATAATAAGGAATAACTTTCATTGCTCTCTCTTCAAAACCGCCGACTAATAACACTGTTATCACATGTTGGCGCGCTTTATCGTAGTAAATCCCTGTTCCGCGAATCTTACATGAATACCGCTCACAGTATTTTTCAGCGTTTGGTTCACCCATTTGAAGGGCAACCATTTTTGCTCGCACTAATCTGTATCGTTATTCACCATTTCTTTTGGCAATATATAATTGGAATAAACTACCGAGGTACGTTGTATCGGCCATTAACCATGATGTTTTTCTTAACAAGTTGAAAATTTTCCTAAATGTTTGATCAGTCTGTGTTGAGTGCTTACTTGCCACGTGAACTCGTTTATCTTTTATGGGAGAGCGCTTTTACCGTCTAACAAACGTTATCGCTCAGCGCAGGACCCGTCTACATCTATCGGAAATTTCTAGAATGTTATCGATGCTTCTATCCGCTGTCTGTTGTCGCCGAACGTTGTGTAACCTGATTGCATGCATGCGCGACGCGAATGGCGTAGAACTTTGTGGAAGGCACGCGGGTCCCAGCGATTATTCTGGAGCATTCAACGAATGCTCTATAAAAGCCGACGCGCTCGACTCGCTGATCAGATTATGCAAGTTTCGGTGACAACAGACAGCGGATAGAAGCATCGATAACATTCTAGAAACTTCCGATACATGTACACGCGTCCTGCGCTTAGCGATAACATTTTTTAGACGGTAAAAGCGCTCACCTGTAAAAGATAAACGAATTAACGTGTCAATTCCCCCCTCTCAAAAGGCATCGTCCCGATGCTACAAACAAAACGGCAAGTGACACAAACAAGGATACTTGTTAAACAAAGTAACAAAACAACAAAAATAACGAAGTCTAAGGTGACACAGTGCAAGAAAGGTCCAAAGTTCCCCTATGCGATGTCCCCAAATTTCATTAGCGCTGGTGTAAGGGCTTAATTCGCACAACGTGATCTGCCTCAGGTTGTGAGCGGCGCCGCTTTGATAGCGAAATGCCGTCTGGCACGACCTCATAGTCAAGTGCGCCAATGCGTCGGATGATTGTGCATGGTCCGAAATAGCGGCGTAAAGGCTTCTCGCTGAAACCTGGTCGGCGTACAGAGCTCCAACCCCAAACACGGTCGGCGGGCTGGTACTCGACGTGGCGTCGTCGGAGGTTGTAGTGTGGGTTGTCAATCCTCTGCTGGTTCTTGATCCGCAGGCGGGCGAGCTGTCGGGCTTCTTCGGCGCGCTGGAGATAGGTGCGGACGTGAAGATTCTCTTCTTCGCAGACGTGCGGCAGCATGGAGTCGAGAGTAGTCGTCGGATTCCTGGCGTAAACTAGCTTGAATGGCGTGATCTGTGTCGTTTCTTGCACTGCCGTGTTGTAAGGGAAGGTTACGTACGGCAGGACAGCATCCCAGGTCTTCTGTTCGAGGTCGAGGTACATTGCTAGCATGTCGGCGAGGGTCTTGTTCAGGCGCTCCGTGAGACCTTCAATGGTATTGCCGCTTTCACGGAGCGGCACCTGGAGCGAGACCAGGGGCGCCCTCTGGAGAGGCTGCATTGACGATCCGCTGGCTTCAGCAAACGCGCACGTCCAGGTGCAGTTACCCCGCAGGAGTCATGTGAACGAACTTCCTTGGCCACCTGTCACTTCTTGGCGCGCCTGCGCAGGCGTCGTATTTGTCGCACTATGTGGGGCAGCTGGAATTGCTGCTTGCCCTGGCAGTCCGCAGTGAGGTGAGGACTTCCGCAAATGGCCCACTTTGACGTGCACTGATGATAGTCGGCAGCGGAGGCTAGACCGCATCCCCTGCATTTCTTCCTGCTTGGGTTCGGTCACACATCGGCACGATGTCCTAAATCGCCGCAGTTCTAACACGCTTCTTCTTGTCTACTGTACAGCGTGCAGAGCTGTATGTCCGCGTCACGCATGACGCAGTTCGGCACTCTCATACCATTGAAGAACACCCCCACCGTCGTAGTAGTCTTGATGCCTCTCACATCGAGCGCCTTGGTGTTGCGTTGGTCAACAATCGTTGCCAGTAGCTGAACATCGCAGAAGTCGGCGTCGACCCCCCGAACGACTCCCTTGCATGTGTTGTCCGATGCGGCTAAATAAATTACCACGCCGGAGCTAAAGCCCCCGCCGTGGCCAAAGGTTGGGCTAGTCGAATCGTACTGACTGTCTTAACGTCGAGGCCTCCTCTTGGTCAGACGATAATGCGTATATGACGCCGAGGCATTTCGGGCTTCTTGAGGCACTCACAAGCTGCTTCAACGCGCTCTGTGGGGTGGCCGTGCGGCGAGCATCTTTCCCGCCATTGTGCGTCTCCGTGCTGGCCGTCGACTTTGGAGTCTCCGGTGGAGCCATTTTGTTTCTGCCCACTGTCGTGGTCGAGCCGGGGTAATTCGCTTCGCCGGGGTCAATCTCGACCCCTTCCACCATCTGAACTTCAGGCACTTCGCCCCACAACGCCGAGTAGGAA
This sequence comes from Dermacentor variabilis, assembly GCF_050947875.1. NCBI lineage: Eukaryota > Metazoa > Arthropoda > Arachnida > Ixodida > Ixodidae > Dermacentor > Dermacentor variabilis. The sequence continues at coordinate 73,130,255 of NC_134574.1, read as the reverse complement.
GTGGCCTACAACGGACGCCACGCCGACCCTAGGCTGCGCCCGTTAGGGTGGGCCGACGAATAACGTGGTCGGTTGTTCAAAGTCTCTCAAATTGTCGAAAAGCTCATCTATCGACAAAAGTCCGGTATGGGCTGGTTCCTTGCTGCGACCTGCATTGAATGATACATAAATTTGCAGGATTTGGCAAAAAATAATATTAAAGGTGTTTCATACTTAAGCTTAGCAGCTGGTATTCTTGACTGGCCCTGCACAAGGCTATCTGTGATTGGTTATGTAAAGAAAATCTATGAGTGGCGAATTTCTCAGGTTTCCGGCCGAGTTTGCATTTTACACAGATGATTGCGTAATTCCTTAGTTTCACACGGTACTCTGCAGACATGCCGAAACATCGAACGCAAATGGTATGTGAAGTTTATTTTCTATGCTGCCTTAATGGTAGCGGGTGAGCCTCATATGTGGGAGGTACTGGGTTCGAATGTCTGTGGCGCCCGAAGACCACATGTTTTTTTTTTCCTATTAGTGCCACGAGCATCGACTGACACTCTTGTTTCTTGCGCAGTTCTTCTGGGTCACCTGCCGAGAGGACTTGGGACGCAATTCAAAAGAAATCGGAAAAAATAGAAAAAATCTAGGACAGTACAAATATTCATGAGTTTCATTATAGATGTGACATCAGGGTATAAGTTTAGTTACCAGTACAGTTACTGAAGTGTTTGTAATTTTAGAGGTAATTAGAAATCACTGGTTGCCACACACCAAAAAATAGAATCATGGACTTCAGATACCCGCCACGGGAGCATGACATTGTCAATATTTCTGAAAACGCGGAAGTAGAAAGCTGAAGTAATGATGTCACTAGTGACGTCACACAGAAGAAGGTGGCGCGATATTTAAACGGTCTATTAATGGAAAATTCTTGCCTAGCATAGACTTAAAACCTGCCTAGAAGAGCGGATGTGACACTCTCTTGTTTGTGCTCAACCGGCGCTCACCTGCTCGCTGGTTCACTTGCTCGTAACAGCTGCGCACGCGCGCTCGTTACATGTTCTAACGTCAGACCCGGATCGGCTGCGTGAGATGCGCTTTGTCCGGCGCTCGCTAGGTAGCTACGACCCGCCAGCTGACGTGCCCTGCGCTTCCTCCTGGCCCTCGCGCGCTCCTCGCCCGCATATCGGGCCAGGAAAACGACGATTGATACATATCAAAGACGATTGATATGTAATCACGCGAGCTTCCAGCCGCCCTTCGTTTATATGAAAAGTGTCAACAGACTAGTGCACATATTGCGATATGGCAAGCAGCATTTATTGCTGAAAAGGCCGCCCGCAAATTTTGTCCACACTGGAAAAACTACTCACACTGCATTTAATGAAAAAATTTGTTTAGTGGCTTGCACTACATATTTCGATTAACCGTTCTAACAAAGGACAAATGCCAGTTTGAAAGTCACTGAATATGATGTCGGCACAAAAAGCTAATGATTATTGGAATTTTGTTGTTCTCCTGAGCTTAAGTAGTCATCGCTGACGCAAGATCCACTCGATGAATCGCAGTGGTTGGCATTGAGAAAATAGTTGAAGAATATAGATATACCTCTTCCTAAAATAAATCAAAATGTCCAATATTTTTGGAGGGTTTGAAGGGCGTTTGTGGTTATTTGATGGATATTGAAATCACGGAGTTTGTCATCGTGGATAGAGAGCGAAGAACTCCAACGCGCAACGGTGCATTAGTTTCATTGTTTCTTGCTACTGGGTTAGAGTATTGCTGTTTCACAATTTACTGATATGCAACATATCCAGTTACTCGCCTGATGCACTACTCATGACCATATTGAAAGAGCTTCCTGAGATGTCGCCGCATCTGGCTCTATAAATTGGTGACTCTTTAGAGAAACGAGACTACTTGAATAAAGTCAACATTGCTTGATGCTTAGAGGAGCGTTTGTAAAGTCGAGAAATAGAATTTAGTGCCTGGGCATTCATTGGTTCTCATGTGGTGTGATAGCGGTCACGCTACAGAATCGAGTCGCTATATGTGTCCTAGCTTTGAACAGTTGCAAAATGACCAATCTAGGCCGAAAATCTAATGAATCCACATCTAAGATTGTTCAAAGCATCGTAGTGTTCTCATTCTGCGATGCCTGTCAAATTTAAGGGCTGGATTCTAATTATTTCAGAAAAGAAGAATGATGATTATGAAAAATGAATCACCTAAGCAGCAGATGGCATCTATTGCTAACTGTTCAATAACATGCCACCCACAGCTTATATAATGATCAATGTTGCCGGTCATACAAAAACTGTCGGCCTTAAAGGTGCCAACAAAAAAGTGCAACATTTGCCAGAATTAGACGGCAAAAGCGAGTAATTATCCTTCACTAATAAATGCCGAGTCAGCGAAATTTAAAACAAGACGTGTCTCTGCAATTCCTAAAGAATATTCCGTTGTGTGTTGCCTGACTTCCTGAATCTTGCTTTTACAAGAAGGTCAACCAACTTATCGATCCTCAAACAAGCCGTCAAACCGGCTGTGTCGACCAAGGTCTGATTGTCATTTTGAATGAAGCTCGAGCGTTGTTCCTCCTGCAAATCCACTTGACCGGCAGGAGACAGCTGTGCTTAATATGGATAGCCTCGGCCAGGTCAGTGAGGTTAACGAAAGCTAAGCGCAGTTCAGCTCGGTACATTGAATAATTTAATTTTTGAATGTCGTCTGCGAAGGTGCTGCTCTGCTCGCGCGACATGTTTTCCAGGACATTCACAAGCCTCTCTGCGCTCTTGATCTTGTACGGCCGCTTAGGACGACGTCCTTTAGACGACAGCGGAGGGTAGTATATCAAAAAACGTTTGCCGCGGCTAAACAGAGAAAAGGTCAGACTTCCATAATTGTTTGTGGCGCAACAAATTTATATGACATGTCCACTTTCCAGTCATTCTCCTTCGTTGGCAAGCTGCCATCATTCTAGAGCCGTCGGTGCCCTTGCTTGCTTCCACGTTTCCTCCAGTGCATGAATATTAAAAAATTTGCCACCACTGAACGGGGCGCTACCAAGCAACTACATAAAAAAAGCCGAAATGCGGTGTTGGCCAGACATATGCAGAGTGTGCCACGTGACTTGTGCTAAGATTTCAAAATGTGCGAGGGTCATGTAGCTAGACAGAACCAATGGAACGTTGTTTGCAGTCGCATGGAGCAAGTACGACTATTCCTTTTCATTTTGTCCAGTTATATATTGGGTATTATGATAAGTTATCTTCTGAAGTGTTATTTCATTTCACCTATTTCTCAAAAGGCCCACGAACCACTCTACGCATTAGCATTGGGGCACTTGAACTACACAAATACAAATAAGAAAAAAAAACCCTGAACGAACACTGGTGCAAAACGCAACGAGGATTGACATAAATGAGACAGAATCAAGATAGCGAAAATACAAGAGCTGGAAGTATCAAGATGATAATACAAGTTATTTTGTTCTGCTATAAGACGTGTTACAGCGTTAGAGGTACCAGCTGAAAACGTAGAAAATAATGGAATTACACAAGTTTCCGCGAAACACACAACATTGCAGTTGACTGTAACCAGGGACAGGAGACTCTTCTTATAATCAGACTATAATCAGAGGAAACTGTCAATGAAAACATTGTAGCTCATCATGAAATATTTTCGCTTCATGTTTCTGCTTTTTAGTAGTGCTACATAAATGCCTTGGCGAAGCCTGAAAGAAATGCTAAAGAACGGAAAAAAAGGCCTCGCGATTAGTCGCGGGACAATTTTTGTGTGCTTTTTGTGGCTTCTATCTTAATTTAGGCCGAAACTATAATATATATCCTGCACAAATTGCATGAAATAAAATCATAGGAATATCAGGAAGATGTCGGATTAGAGACGATTAGAGAGAACAAGAACAAGAAAATTGTGTGAAGAATCACATACTAGGAAATAATACTCACGGTTAGGAACCTCGAGAAACATCTCTCCATGCTCAGACCAAACAACAGCAGACCATAGTTGAAATTATTTGTAGAAAAGCCGAAAGTACGTATAAACACCTTAATGTGAAAGCCTTATATCTTTCATGCTTTCAAGCCGGGTTGTGAGGTACAGAAAATTGGAGCTCGCGTGCCACCGCTCGCGCGTTCGTCGTCGGCTTCTTCCACATCGCTGCCATATCGATGTCGCTACCCATGTCAAAAAAGACACAGTCAATTAACTGAGAGTTAATTAAGGGCCTGGGACCAACGTCGAACCCAAGTGACCCCAGTTCAGCTCTCGACTTTCAATGTTAATTCGGGCGAAGTTAATTATGGCACTGTTGGTTAATATATAGTTAAATAGAGCACTGGAACCCATGACCTTCGGTGATAGTCGAACCCACGAGAGTTGGTGTTAATTAGGGCGAAGTTCACTAATGTACATTTAATTAAGGTAGCTGTAAATAAGGTACTCAAACGCACGATCTTTATTGAGAGAAACCAACTACTAAGTAACAACCCATTCAAATGAGAATGTCGAATATTATTTGGTGTCTCTTGAGCACGCAGGCTTTCGCCTTCACCCTCTTTGGTGTATGCTAAAATGACTGTCAATTTCTTGCGTGTTTGCCTAAAGGCCGGAAATTTCTCGATATTATGGAAGCTTTATAAAATAATAATGATTCAAACATTATGATCCAGGCCAACCGGCCGGTTTGAGATTCCTAGCTATAAATTACATACTGGTAAAAATATTGGAAAATAGTTTTAAAGGGCAGACTTTACTTTCTTTGTCGGAAAACGGTTGCTCTTTACGAATCAATGTGTATTTAAACATGGAACGTCAATTTCCCATGCATCATGCAATATCAAAATTCTTAGAAAAACCTATTTCAGACAAACAAAGAGGCATTGATTATGTGACTGGAATTAAAAAATGCATGTCATGCCCTCAAGATGCAAGAACTCATAAAACACCTAAGAATGAATGAGTGCCCACCTATCCAATTAATTTACCAAAAGCCAGTATGACCTATCAAAGCATGTATAAAAACATTGATTTAAAATAAAAATAGAACCTTAAGAAAGTTCCCCCACAAGGATTCCAATTAAGCCCATTACATTGGAATGTAATGATATCAGAAATGTTAGAAAACTAGGTACCCAAGAACGTCCATGTCCAAGCATTTCCTGGTGACTGAACTATAGTCATCAAATAAACGTGCAAAAGAGAAAGCCAACAACAAAATCGAATTGAATCGACAAAATCGTAATATATCATTCTAAAAAACGAGGTACTTAAAAAGAAATGGCGAAATTCTGAAGAAATGGCGAAGGCTAGCCGTGGAACGCATTTGGCGAAAATGTCTTCAATTGACCTGCGCAGCCCTGCGACAAAAAAGAAGAAAATAATACATCATAATTCCGTCAATAAGCGTCGTTGTTCGAATGTGCTACGTGTAAAAAAAGAAAAGCAGTGTGCTTGATTTCTTTGACCAGATGAAGGCGGTTATAGATGATTAGCATTGTAAAGCGTTAAAATTAGATGTGCAGCAGAGAATATGAGTTAAGGAGGGACCATTTTTCAACAGAACTCCAGGACCACTACAGTTACTTCATACTACATGCTTGTTATTCGTACGACAATACCGGCCGATATGTCTATCTGATTTATTCCAGCTATAGAGTCTCGTGTCTTTCCAGTGGTACCCTGCACAAGGGGTGAGATCATCTTGAAAACCATGTGGGCCTCCCCAACGCTCAAGTATAATAAATCGTTATACCTGTGTGGACAAGTCCTGAAACTTGAGAAGGAAAGACGTCGTCCACGCGCACTATTTGTCCGCTTAAAAATTATTGCCTAATATGAATTAACAAAACAACTCACGCGTTCTGATGTGCGCAATGGTAGCTCTATCAGGGTATATATGGCTCAGTACTGTGGCGATGGGTGCCGCTTTTATAATTTTACTGATGTAGTGTATCAGTTTTTATTTCATAATCTATTCTGTGCGACGCATCCTGTAAGAAAGCTGCCAGGAAGCTTCCCTCTGAACCATATATTTTGTTGCATGGACGAGCGGGAAGTAATCCTCTATGTCCTATGGGAAGACCACCACGATATATGCATGAAAGGCGAGAAATGTATTCAATGCGCCAGCTCCTGCTAGTTTTTCCAGATTGATTTCTTATAATATAAATATATAGTAGCAACATATATAGATGGTACTTGCATTCAAAAACCTCTCCTTTAGGTGTCCTGCGAAGAGGGGACCCGATTTTTTCTAAACTACATGCGAGCTTTTAATGAATACACAAGAACTCTTACGTTCAGATATTTCGAAATACTGTAGGGTTTCGTCCTGTTTCATAGAAGGCGTCTTCTTTTGCAAATAGCCCTGTTCACTCACAGTGTATCAGGCATATACTGACAAACAACGCACTGCAACGTGACAATATGGTCCACTCGTGTTCCCTGAAAGTCTAGGATCCCCGAACTCGGCCTGTTTCGAACTGATTTCTAGGCCCTTCCTTTCTCGACGAGACAGTTGCGAACGTCAATTTCTGTTTTTGAGCTGTAATTTGTTCTGGCGAATAAAAAAAATGGCTGTGGCTTAGCTAAGGTTAAGCCCAGGATGCGAAGCATACTAGCCTTTATTTTAACGCGACAGCGTTAAGGAGCTCGTGTCGCAGAAAAGCCGGTGTCGTCGGCGTCGGCTCAGGCGTGCGGCGCTTGCTCAGGCGCACATTTCGTTGTCGCGCCGAACGTGTGCGTTGCTCGACGCTCACCGCGTCCGATGCGGGGGGCGACGCTGCGAGCGACGGCGCGAGTTGGAGCCCCGTTTCTCCTCTTTCGTGACGTCACGGTCTCACGTGGTATTGAAGGCGACACCGCCGCGCCTGATGAGCTGGGTTGAGCTCTAGTAATATGCTTCGCATAAAAGGAACCTGGGCCCAATTGGGCGCTTCGAATGTCTGCCAAAAAGAGGCTATGTTCCAGCAGGAAGCGCTTCAAAATCATGACTTACTTACTGCTTGTCAATGCACCAAAAGTGTAGTTCAGCCAGATAACGAATTAAGTACCTGCACACTTCTCGGTGAGTACAAAGGAAACGAAAAATAAGCCCAAGTGGTCAGCAATCACTTCAAACAAAAAGTTCGTAAAGTTAAGACAGCAGCCTTTCCGGTGTACTTGCTCTGGTTTCCTGGAAAGCATTGAGAAATTCTGTCCATTGATTTATATTTGAATGCTTCGTGTAAATTCTCTGATTTCGGCGCTGAATTAACAAGCTTTACATATGCATATTTAGGACTGTATATTTTTTTCGTGCTTCACCAGACAAATTGGCGGGGCGCTTTACTCGTATTCCTCTTATACGTGGATCGAATTCTAGTCCATATGTCCGGTACATCCGCTTTGATCACCGGAGCATTGGATCAGGAATCAATTGCATGAAAACAAGTGTTTGTCTTTATTGTATTAGACTGAAAAGGAGACGTGCGCTGAAATACATTAGGTGTTTTTTGCCTATAAGCTAGTTCATAAAACCACATTGTATGCTTCCTTATACCGTCTAAAACCTATATACACAACGCGATGTTTTCCCGAATATTGCTTCAGATTGTCAGTACTCCTCAAACAATTGATAAATCAACGTTAGGTACATTGCTACGGGAGGTAGTGGCAACAACTACTAAGTCGAAATCGGCAACTCAAGGAGATGATGGACTCCTTAAGAATGTGCGCTATGTACCTAGGGGACCGGTTAATCATAGTATATTTCCCAATAAGCTTCCCTCATGTATATATATATATATATATATATATATATATATATATATATATATATATATATATATATATATATATATATATATATATTGTGACGCAGCAGTTATCCCGACGTTTATTCCGCGTCAAAGACTGGGCGAACCGACCACGCCCACAGCACGGATCACACTCGAGAGCCAGCCCCACAAGCGATGATGAAGAAGAACCCCATATGAACCCCACATGATGATGATCATGTACAGGTGGCAAAGAATAGCTTATAAATTCCCACACTAATGTCCCCTCGCGCGAGAGCGGCCATCCTGGCCGCAATTCAAAGGGGCGGTGAACGACTCGTGAAAGGCTTCATACGGGAAACGTGGACAATCTCAGCGGCGCGGCAGCGGCGGTCATTTGGAACAATAACTGGTTCCACGCGGTAGTTAACCGGAGAAGTCTGCTCCAAGACTTTGTAGGGGCCTATGAACCTAAGCTGAAACTTGTCACACAAGCCAGGAGTACGAACTGGTGTCCGGAGTAGCACTTCCTCGCCAGGGCGGGAGCACACGACGCGATGAGACGCGTCGTGATGCTGCTTGCGGTCCTGTTGCCGTGCTTTGGTGTTGATGCGGGCGAGCTGGCGACAACGCAGAATGCGGGACACATATTCTTCGCAGGAAGAAGGACATTGATGGACAGTTGGCGCGAAGAAAGAGACGTCAAGATAGGAAGAGAGCGAACGGCCATAGACAAAGTAAAATGGCGAGTAATGGGTCGTGCGTTGAACGGCGGTATTATATGCAAAAGTCACGAATGGCAAAATTGCGTCCCAGTTTCTATGATCCGGGTTGATGTACATGGCTAGCATGTCTGACAGCCTGCGATCAAATCGCTCTGTGAGGCCGTTGGTTTGCGGATGTTAACTGGAGGTGGTCTTGTGGGTGGTTCCGGAGGCTCTGAGTACTTCGTCTAGTAGTTGCGAGAGGAATGCTTTTCCACGGTCGCTCAGGAGGACGCGAGGAGCACCGTGACGCAGTATTAAGGATTGAAGTATGAATGCAGCAACTTCAGAGGCTGAGGCAGAACTCAGACAAGTTGTTTCGGCGTAGCGTGCCAAGTGATCAACGGCTGTCACAATCCATCGTTTACCGGTGAGAGTCACAGGAAGAGGACCATACAGGTCAACGCCAACGACCTCAAATGGTTGCGACGGACGAGGAACAGGTTGCAGTTGTCCGCTTGGAGCTGATGTAGGGAGCTTTCGACGCTGACATAGGACGCAGGAAGCGACATAGCTCGCTACACTGGCGGACAATCCAGGCCAGTAGAAGCGACTTTGATGCGGTCATAGGTTTTCTGAAAACAAAGCTGATCAGCAGTCATGTCGTCGTGAGAAGCCTGCAGGGCATGAGCACGCAGAGAGCGTCGCAGGAAGGGAACCCAGCGTTGACCGTCAGGGTGATAGACATGACGGTATAGGACGCGGTTGTCAATCTTACATTGCGTCAGCTGTCGACGAAGGCGGGCGTTAGGCGGGCGCGAAGCTCCTTGAAGGTGGTCTATGATGCCCCGACAGTAAGAGTCAGCCTGTTGATGAGATTTGAAGGATTTCTTGTCGTGCGGAGGCATCTCGTCGACAATGGCCAACAAGAAAGCATGTGAGGAGGGATCGTGCGAAAGCTTGTCACGGATGGTAGTTGGAGGTCCATTGCATGGTGTCGTAGGAAGCGGACAGTGAGAAAGCGCGTCTGCATCTTGGTGTTTTTTTCCGCACTTGTAGGTAATAGTGAAGTCGTATTCTTGCAGACGAAGAATCCACCGACCAAGTCGTCCAGACAAGTTGTTCAGCGTTGAAAGCCAGCATAATGCATGATGGTCTGTAACGATCGTAAAGTGGCGGCCGTGAAGATAAGGTCGAAGCTTCTGCACAGACCAAATGATAGCTAGGCATTCCTGCTCCGTGATGGTGTAATTATTGTCGGCCTTTGCCAGAACGCGACTTGCGTATGCAACGACCCTCTCACCTAGAGTGTCGTCTCGCTGTAGGAGAATGCCACCAATTCCGTGACCACGAGCATGCGTATGCAGGAGGGTAGGAGCAGCTTCATCAAAATGGCGTAGTACTGGTCCAGATGTGAGAGCGCGCTTCAGATGGGCGAACGCAGATTCACATTCGGGAGACCACACAAAGCGAACATTAGAACCCAGTAATTTGTGCAGAGGTGACGCTATTGAGGCGAAGCCTCGTATGAATCGGCGAAAATAGGAAGCGAGGCCTAGGAAACTGCGCAAATCTTTGGTCTTTTCGGGACGAGGGAAGTGCTGAACTGCCGAAACCTTGTCAGGATCAGGACGATTGCCATCTTTGCTCACAATGTGACCTAGTACTTTGATCACCTTGCTCGCAAAATGGCATTTCTTGGTGTTTCACTGAAGTCCGGCGTTCGCAAGGCACGTGAGAACTTTATCCAGACGTTGCAGGTGCTGAGAGAAGGTTGACGAGAAAACAACAATATCGTCCAGGTAGCACAGGCAAGTCTTCCACTTCAGGCCACGAAGAACGGTGTCAATCATGCGCTCGAACGTTGCGGGCGCATTGCAGAGGCCGAATTGCATGACATTAAACTCGTAGAGCCCATCTGGTGTTGAAAACGCTGTTTTCTCCTTATCGTCCTCATGCATAGGTATCGGCCAGTAGCCGTAACGCAGATCGACGCTGGAGAAGTACTCGGCACCCTGCAGGGAATCCAAGGCATCGTCTATTCGCGGCATAGGGTATACATCCTTGCGTGTGATCTTGTTAAGTGCTCGGTAGTCGACACAAAATCGAACAGAGGCGTCTTTTTTCCAAAACAAAACAACGGGGGAAGACCAAGGGCTAGCAGAGGGGCGTATTATGTTTCGTTGGAGCATGTCGGTGACGTTCTCGTCAATGACTTTCCTCTCGGCTAGCGAGACGCGATACGGTCTACGGCGCACGGTGGATGTGCCATCTGTCTCTATCCGATTCGTCGTTATCGAAGTCCTTCCCAACGAAGCTGAATGCGCATCAAAGGAAGCTTCATGTTTTTGGAGCAAAGCAAGCAATTGTTGTGACTGCGAAGGTGTGAGATCGGAACTGATGGCAGCTGCAAGAGCTGAAGAAGATACAACCGGTACAAGGAACTTCAGAGGAAGCTGCTTTAAAGGAAACAACAGATATAGACTCCGATTCAGTGGCGCAAGCCAATGTAGTGCCTTTAGGGATGAGAATGTTTTCGGATGTCGGGTTTGTAGCGTACGGAAGTGCAGAGCCATGATCAAACCTAACGAGCCCTGATGCAAAGGCTATCCCGCTTGCGAGACAGCGTGCAGATGGTAATGCGAGCACGTCGCCGCAGTCAATGACGTCAGACGTGATGGTAATATATATATATATATATATATATATATATATGAACCCCGGGCAAGTACAAGCAGAGGAATCACCATACTGCATATGGACTTTTTTTTATGCAGCGTTCACAATTTGCACGAGGTGTGCCTGACGATGTCAAAGAGATCGCTGGCACGCATCAGCAGCGATGTCAGGGCATATCATGCCGGAAACTGTTTAGAATGTCTGCCAATATCATTGTTCGAACGCAAAACAAAATCAAACTATTCCTCGAATAATGATGGCGATAACTTGCATCGCCTCAAGTACAGGTTCATAGAGACGTCTGCGTGTCTATACATTACGTGTAGGATAACTTTTGGGAAAAATTAGTTGCTTCACGAATTTGTATGACTGATTCTGGCACGCACTAACCGGTCATTGCTAATATTATCCGGTAACCTCCCTGCCTTTCGCATCTCATTTACCTGTCTCCCTTGAGTTCCAGCGCCGGGTTCTTTCTGCCAAAATATATGAGGTATATTTTTTAAATCGTTACAGAGTAACTTTAGAAGTTCGCTGCGACGTGTAACGTAATTCTACTACGTGAACCGGATGACACTAAGAAGCACATAAATTTTACTTAATAAAAGGACATGCATTAGACAAGGTTCCAAAATTTCTCAGTAAATTTTTATCCGATTGCTTTATTTCACATGTTGCAATTTGGAAACCGTAGCCCGCGAGCGCGCAAGAATTTTTTGGTGACATGAATCCTGAGGTTGCCACCAATCTTTTATTACGCGTTCCTAAAATGCGCGACAATATACAGCGGCGGTCAAGTTCTTCTCTGCGTGAATGCACAAACAGGCATGTTGATTAAAGATGTACCTGGTACGACAGTTCATTTTTAGCACAAGTTTGATGACGCCAATTTCAAAATGCAGATTCATTAAAAAATAATTCTAAGTCCATCAGCATTGAAAACACACTGCCTTCAGTTCGCAATTTGCAATATACGACCTACAGTTATTAGTTGAACTACTAATGACGGCAATTTAGTTTTAATTTGGGCGCTTTGATTTCTTGACCTACAATGTCTGCTTCATCGAGTAATCTAGCCGGAGGAGCAGACATGCGCTACAACCGGTAGTATACTTAAAATTTATAAAATATTTAAGTGTAAGCTAGCATATCAGTGACCTCCTTTTCACGAACGTGTTGTGACCATAGTTTGGTCTCCTTCCGCTAGATGTTCTCATCACGGATCAAAACTCGGCACCATTTGAAGCTTTAAAATTGTGAATGCAATACGCCATAATCGTGATGGATCTGCTTTGAAAAGGAGAACGACTTCCGCTCTATACTGAAAGCCCCAAACTAAGTCGGTCAGGAGAAGAAAATACTTAGCCTTACAATTTCAGCCAGTGCCGGGGAAACAAAAAGTGAGAAGGGACACCTCCATTCAACCCTCCACCCAGCAAAAGAATAAAATGCCAAATAAAGATCAAGAGGGGGTGGTTCCATTTTTACCGTTCCGGCTTTCTCAAAACCATTTGAAAGCTTCATTCTCAGAATAATCCTTACATTTTTTTCAACCTTTCTAATTTTCAAAAGCTGCTGTTTCGTTCGTATGCGTGTGTATGTGTGTGCGTGTGTATGCTTGTGCGTTTCAGAAGTAAAAGTTCATTTCTTCGTAAATGTCTGTTAATTTATGTTTGAGCAAAATCTGCGACCGCTTTTTTTTTGGATTGTTCATATATTCGGCCCACATACTCATTGCCTGTGTTCGGTTCAGGGGATATATCGAATGAAAAATCTACTTGCACTGCAGCGACTTTAGCGAAGAGTACACTTCTTGCTAGCTTACTTTACTTCTTTAGCACTGCGAGTGATATCAGGGCTTTGTATGATAACTGTCCTCTAAAGGATTTGCCGTCAATCTCCAGGAGTTAGGCACTTCTTTAGAGCAAGTATTCCCTGTCGAGGAATTTTGTGCCATGAATTAAAATAAACTAAGTCTCGAATCTGTCTCTTTTACGTATTTTATTATTATTGTTTTTTTATGTCTTATCTGTCTTTTATGTATCTTTTTTGGCAGACCCCTTTGAGTTCTAAGATGACACTCCGATATGCTGGCACAGTATGGGGACGCCTTGGTAATAATACAACTCTGGCGTTTGTGCTCAGATTTCTAATCGATAAATCTCGACCCAGTTTTGCCTGTCACATATACTGCAATGTTTATAATGGAATCGCAAAATATGTCTCAGGCCCGTAAGCACGTGCTACACCAAGCAGACACTTAAGCAGTGCTTCTCCTGCAGATGAAAGAAATTGATGAGTTGGTTAAACTGAAGCAGCAGCACCGGCATAAATATTGATATTATGTCTTTGTTTACCTATCCGCATCTCATTGAGCTATGCAGATTCATCTGTCTAGTCGCCTATATTGCAGGATAAAGTTACGTAGGTGAAGATTAAAAAAAATATTTTACATACGGTAGCGCATACACTTGGGTTGAAAGTATGTGCCCTTTAGAGTCCATAATAGCTTCTTAATTATAAATGCAAAAGAAAATTCACCCCGGCAAGTTATGCGTAAATGGGCGTGAAGTAATTTATGAACTTTTTTAACGTTTTTAGATTATCCTGCAGTGTCCTTCCGCTGGATCTTCATTTCGCGCATCAATATATGCCAAACTTTAACCATTTAAACTTGTGTAGGCAGGAAGCAATGATATTGACAGACGAGCATTCAAAAGGAGAATGGTACATCTTGCCCTCGGAGTATTTGCTTAATAAGCGGGAGGATGAAGTGACTATCACAACAGGAAAAGTCTATGAACTAACTTACACAAACAATGATGTAACCTCAGCAGTGGTTTCGGTGAATTACGGGTGGTAAACGTAGAGAACGAGAAAAGGATAAAATAATTAGGTGCAGCTTGTTGCCAGTGTGGTGGCTTGGGTAAAGGGACGGACGAGAAGGCTAGAAAAAAATAATGTCTTTGATGGAACTGTGTGGACGTTAGCCTGGCTGATCGCCCAGCCTGCAACTCCACGGAGGGAATGTGCGGCCATCACCAGCTTCGAGCACGAGTCAAGGGTTTGCCTAGTTCTACGATAGAGTCGAGCCGATGATCATTGTCCTGCGCGAGGTTAACTAGTGCTTTGATTTCTCCGTCAGACAATGTAGGTTGTGCCGAAGAAAACAAGCGATCCTCCGACAGGCGCCTCCAGTGTTCGTCAGATACTATCCTAGTCCATACTCTCCCGGAATGCCCAGTTAACCGCACTTAATTGGCGTCTTCCTTCAGGCGACCTCCATCTCCACACTACCATTACGCAGTGTTTCCTCTTTTGTTCTCGATCAAGGGGCACCGCGTATCTCAGCTTCGAGGACCTGGCGACGTTGCCAGAGGGCCTTATTACCAGCTTGCACATAAACTGGCGTAATTTTTCAACAGCTAATGCGTTAGCTTCATAAATTTTGGCTCCAAGAATATGTATAACAGGTCTTTTTCCCTTGCATGTCATGTACCACATCCATACGAACGTATTAAATGAGGCTCTTTGTTAGTTATGATATGCGTGTTCATTTATTTCAGTCTTTCTTTCGCTGATTACTCACTATGTTCTTCTTTTTTGGCTGTGTACCACTGTGTGTTGTTGTTTTCGCCCTAAAACTCCGTGCTACTATATCTATATGGTTTCCTCGACCCATGAAACTGTGAAAAGTAGCATTTACTTCAGAAACGTGCATCTCAAACAAAAACGTTAGTGGGTGGGACTAGAATAATTCCGCGGATGATGCGCCCAGCCAGGTCAGCTGAGCGTACGATCGCCTCTGCTTTTCGTAAGCCAGCAAAAAGTGAACCTGATGACCATTACTTCTTTTTCATGAAGCACAGAATGTGTGCTTATATAATATCGTGATCAAAACGCAGACAGAAAAAGAAAACACGGTAACACCGCAACCGAACTGCGCATTACTGAAGCAAGGTTTGGGTATGGGCTGGTTCGTATTCCATGGTATCAATCGTCACTTACAGCACATACATAGACTAGGGACAAAAAGGACGACGAAGACAAGCGCTGCACACTACGACGCAATCAATACATTGGGATAAGCTGCGCAAACACAAAGGGCGCGAAATATGAAGGTAATATGTTCAGCTGGGGCTGCAACGCGCTCGAAGAAAAAAATGTAAGGAACATAAGTTTTTCTGCGGTTATAAAATCAACCTTCGTGTATAAAATATAGTCAACCCGCTGTGGTAGTCACGTGGCTATGGCGTTGCGCCGCTGAGGTCGTGGCTGCGGGTTTGATTCAGGCTGCGCCAGCCACTTTCTTATAAGGCTGGTATGCATAAGCGCTAGTGTAGTGGCATTTATGTGCACATTAAAAAACCTCAGACGGTGAAAATTAATACGGAGTCAGCCTTGGGGCGGGCCTTAAAGTCAGATTGGACCTCTGATAGTGCCATAATAAATTTTAAGTAAATCTTTTTCATGACAAAAGTTCACATGCAGATGAGCAAAGCGTGTTGGCGGGTTAGTTGGTTCAAATTAATGATTACTGTATATAGCTCGACTAGGAAAGTGTAGAGAAATAAAAATGGCACCGGTAAATTGCTACTTCTCACTGCAGATTCTTTTTAAATTTTTTGTTTCTACGGGATGCCGGCCATTATACTTGGAGAATGCCGACAAACATAAAGAAAGAGAGAAAGAGAGCAAGAGGGAGACATGGACAAAGTGAAAGCAAGGTAGGTGGAATGGCTATTTAAACAAAATCATAAAAATGACGTCCCCCAAGTTAGCTTGAAGATGCGCAAGGTACAACATATACACAGTAATCACTTTATCTATACACGGCGACATTGATAAAGAAATTCCAGCTTTTTCTTGGTTAGGAACAATGATGGCGCGCTTACACTCTTTTCGGGGCCCAGTTTACAGATGTGATAAGCTTCAGTTAACACTCTTTTCGGCTGAGTCTTAGCCTTCCACACGACTGATACGTTGTCATAGGCACGGGAGGTGACCGTAAGCTACATTGTAAGGAGTGCGGTTGCGGTCGCATCACTCACACCAAGCGTCAGTACCATATTCAGAGCGAACCTGTCGTCTGTTAACAACCGAACCGGGAAAGAGGTAGTTCACTTGGGGTTCGGTTGCTGCTGCTTGGCGCTTGGCTAGCGAACATAGCCACTCGCGCCTGCCCCGCTGTCAGCAGATACAGCTCGAGGCAACAGCGGGGATTACCTCGGAGGCTACGACTTGCCCTCGTCGTCGGCTTTCTGCTTAGCGTTGTTCCTTTGATGTAGACAACTACTGGAGGTACGATATGCGTTTAAGAGATCACGTAAAATAATTTGCACCGTCACTGCGCGCTTTCCAAGCAGACGTTTTGCTGGCAGAACTACGAGCTGGAGGAGACTATAGGGTACCAGGTGGCTATTCCACGGAGAGGAATGACCACTGGTAGTAACCAATCTTGCCTCCGACCTGCAGCTTCTAGACGTCTCTTGAAAGTGGCGCGTTGATCAATGTGGTTCATGTCTGTGCCACATACACTTTTCACAAAGCTGCTCCTGCACTTACTGTCGTTTGCCAGTAGAAGGTCTGTGCCACCTTTCCAGCGACAGCATCTGCCAAAGTCAAGAAGCAATTTGCATGGCGAGGTCGAACTCCGCGAACTATCGCCAGCGTCCATAGCACGTAGGTCTTCGCTCAGCAGCCAGAACTATTCATTCCAGGTTGCTTCAGCGCTTCCTTTGTATGTCCGATAAGACTGCAGAGTCATGGTGAAAGAGAGCAGATATATGCGATTTGGGTGCCATTACTTCTGTAGTTCTGCACTTCCGCAATTTCGTTCTCTATTTCAGAATATGGCGTGCTCCATTACCCGTAGTTTGATTGTACTTCCGGCAGGCAGTGCAAGACCTGCGTTAAATAATGTATATTTCATTTTCCGTTCTTGTTAGTGCACGACCCGCCAAGAGGCAGCTCATAGCCACAAAGGCAGTGCTGAGGCGTGCGAAATCTGACCAAGCCGATGGCGAAGAGCGAAACAAAGTCGCGCTTTAGGCGAGGCCTCGATCTCAATAGGAAATTAGTAGCTAGCTATACGAAGGATAGTAGTTTTATCGGCTGATTAAGCTTCTAAAGATTTGCTTTGTAACAAGAATAACAATATTAGAACTGTAAACACGAGTGAACTAGGATGTAGAAAGAAACAGACATACAGAGACAGAGCTGTGTCTGTGTTTCTTTCTACATCCTCGTTCCATTGCGCTTACACACTCTATCATTGATTCATACCAACCAACTTACAAACGTGTTGTAATTAAATCAACAAGCACGGTTTCACGAGCGCACAGGCAAACATGAACACATCTCGCTCGATCAGCGCGGAAACTCGCTGTCAAAAGGCTGAAGTGAGCAATCGCGGCAGCAGCTGCGAGCGAATTGACTTTAGTGCATCTCTCGCTTCAACGCGAAAGAAACATCGAAAGCACAGAACATACGAAGCTACCTGCACTACGCGCACTCTGCGAACATCGCACATCGCTTGCAAGATACGACGCCCGCACGACCGCGCCGTAAGCAGTAGCCGCCAGAGGACGCCCCCCTCTCTCGCTTGACTCCCATGCCTCGCGCGACACAGGAGAAGGTGCGCTTTCGGTCCGCCGTCCGCGCTCGCGCAAGCGAGATTGAGCCACGTTTGGCGGCTCACCCTAGCACGCTTTCCCTGGCACATAACAGCGTATGGCGCGCGGCGACGATTACGTCGCCCTTAGACTTTGTACGGAACCTCAAGGCGACGGTAACGGCGAGGGCAGATATGCGCCTCGACTGTCAATATAATTGCTATCGTAATAATAGGAATGTTTTCAAGGAACATTAGGAAACGTGGCCACAGGAGCCATATCACGGTTCTCTTCGACTCACTGTTTAGAAGTGGAGGCAGTTCATGCCTAGTGCGTGGATCGTGTAAGTTCCTCGTAGCAAACAACGCCGGCACTGCGCTTCACATTCATAACATCCGCCGACTCCATTACGATAGCGGCACTACCTACCGGCTAAGAGTGAAAAATGAGGACATTATTAAATTACTTCAAGCATAGCGTAAACGCCCGGCGCTTCACGTTTATACATTAAGACTTGACACATAATATTTAATTTAGAATTTACTTATTGAGCGAAATTAAACATTCTGCAGTTTCTCGACAAGCGTGCCCTATCATAACACGCACTTCAGCGGAGGCACCCACTCGTTTATTGGCAGCGTACTCCCCTTCTTCCAACTCCGGCTTGGAGGGGGCCCATTTAGCGACACAAGGGATGAAGAAAAACATTCGCATTCTATACCACAATAAGAATCTGCCACAACTTTACAATCGAAATGAACAGCGGTTGCATGTCGACAAATAGGAGCTCTTAACATCGTGGCAGCAAATTGAGCCTATTACGCCGACCAATGGCAACATACGCGCTGAAACCTAAAGTTACGAAATGATTATATAACTTCGGTAATTGATTAAAGGCATTGTGGCGACTGTTCGTCCCTTCATTGCTAAACGCTAGAAATAGAAGAGCAAGTAGCAGCGAAAAACACAACGCCGGCAGTGGTTCATAGTCACAATCAAAATTTATTATTCTCAATATGTTGTCATTTCAATGTTGCACATCTTAGGAGGTTACAGAGTCAAACGCCGAATGGGAACCTAGTAAACGTACAAAGTAGTAACATGGCTAAGACAGGAGTAACGGAACAACACGCTTTACATGCAGGTAAACAAAATATGCAAATATACAATATGCCGAGTGACGAATATGCCGACTGGCAAATGAGAGGAGAAAGCGATAATTTATTTGTTGTTTGTAGATTTGCTACATTTGTTTTGGAAGCCTTAGGCAGTAATGAGAACGGGAATACAACCCAATACAAACTCAGTGCACTAAAGCAAAGCAAAATCACATGACAAACGAAAAGGAAACATCAAAGGACACGCACGGGCCAGTGCGTACAGCGAAAGTATCAACATTGACTCAAATGCACAAAATCACAACGTGGGCACGCATTTCAACTGTGAAGGCGCCTTCAGAGCTCAATTTCTGACCGCTTGTAGAATGAATCAACATTTGGCTGTTCAACCACATCAGCAGATAAGGTGTGCCAATCTAGTAAAACAGCTTATAGCAGACGCTGTGAATGCGGATTGATCAATTCTTAACATGTCGTGATATACTGAAGAAAAAAGTTTTAACCTGTCATGATAACTCCCCGTTTTAAGTTTCTAGTTCTGCTTTTTGTAGGAGGTTAGATGGGGATACTTGCCAGCTATAACAGTTGAGGATGAACGTAATAGATTTTCTTTGAATGATTTCTAGTTTTAGTTAGTTTCTGTCCAGGGATCCCAGGCCGCTGCAGCGTAGTCCAGTATGGGCCTAATGAACGTCTTGTACGGCAAAAGCTTTATTTCTGTTGTTCACTAAGCCAGCGCGCGCCGAAGTTATCCCAATTTTCCGAACGCTTTTTTTATAACGAACTTCACATGTTCATTCCAGCCCAAATCGGAGGTTATAATCTCTCCCTAATACTTGTAGCTATGCACTATGCCTAAAGGTTGGTTATTGATGTAATAAGTGAATTCAAGCGGTTGCTTTTTACGGGTTATTGTCATTGCGACCGTCTTTCTACTATTTATGGTCATCTGCCATGTGCTACACGAGTTCGCAATTGTGCTTAATGCTTCGTTCGGTAAGACCTGATCATTAGGCCTAGAAATTTCCTGGTATATGACAATCGTCCGTAAACAGCCGGATTTGGACGATTACAACCTGGACTAGATTATTACTAAGCAAAAGCAAAATAACGAAGAGAACAATTCAACGACGATTGCAGTTCTCCCTAACGCGAAATTTGAGCGCCTCTGTATACGTGTTTTCATTTCTCGATATATTGGCTGGCGTGGACAATGTCTCGTGTGGCACGTTGCAAACGAGGCGAAGTGTGCCGTGGCTGCCTCGCAAATCGTGACGCGTGGCGCGATTCACAGCAGCAGCCACAGACAGAGCTCCGCTCATGTAGCGCTTTGTATCCGTAAAGACATGGACAGACAATATATGCAAGATGTGATAACTACAAGAGTTTCATTACAATAACACTAGACGATATAAACGACAACATGACAACAAGAATTCCGAACAGCAAAGGTCAGCACTTGCTCACTTATAACATGCAAACAAAAATATCAAAACCAGTAGTAAGGGCACAGTGCATTACACAAGGTGAGTGAAGATTATGTAGTAAGCACAAGAAGCTTATATCTTTTCCGGGAACTATTGAAGGCTGCCTCAATGGCCAAAAGAGTGTTGTCTCCGACCGTCTGCGCAAAAGTTCAGCAAATATTTCGAAAGAGAGATGGGCAGGCAGAGCAAGGCAAAAAGTGATAGACATTGTCAGTTCATTTGCTCTCACGTGCGTTTCCGGTATTCGCTGGGGCGCAAATATCCAACACGTTTTCGTGCGAACGTGTTGTGCGAACTTAGTAGCCGCACACGCTGCTTGAAAAGTAACATAGGGCTATCGCGACAAGCCTGTATTTGAGATAAAACATGGGTGTGTAAGAGTAACATCAGAATCACCATATGTATGTGAATTTTCGAATAGCGCATTATTGTACACCACAATTATATTTAGCGTGCAAGCGGACTAAATATGCCACCATCACATCGCTGCGCCAACGATTACTACAATCTAATTATTCGCGTGAGAGAATAAAGACTGCTATGCTCTGGTAATAAGTAAGCTCCAAAATTATTATTCTAATCGGTGCATAGCAATAAAAAGAGAAAAACATGCACTTTCAAGCTACTTGAACTGCTACATAATCGCGTTTTTCAGTGACACATCGCTCACGCTAGATTATCAGAGGCCGCTGAATAGACAGAATCTCAAATACTATACGACTCATAAACATGCAGCACAAAAGGCTTCAAAGCTTAGCAGCATACATAGATTCATTTTTAAATGTAATGATGAATCTATGCCTCCGTGTGCAAGTTATCGTAGCTTTTAAACGCCTACACCTTCATCCAACTTCTATCGAATAATATAGTAGCTCCTAGGCCTTTGATATATTTACTTTTGTGATCGCTCAGTGAAATGCTAATTTTGTTTCCAATTAATTTCTAGCAAGCAATGGCACGCACACCGCTGGTATTTCCACAGATAGGCGGATACGTAGCTCCGATTGCTGATAAGAAATGCCAAGAAATAAACAAGAGAATGATTGCAAGGCACAGTATCTCTTTTTTTAACTCAATAAAGATGTGAAAATTGCCGGAAACACGCGTATAGGCTGTTGATTCAAACTAATACTTTAACAGATTTTTGCGCTTTGTGAAAATATATCAGCTCTTTCTAAAGTACTCAATATAGGTAAACTACTTGACATCAAAACAACAGACTGGTGGGCTAATTGGTAATGCATTGCGGAAGGTATAGCCCGTGAGGGGCACGTAAGACGGCAACGATTATCAAGGCGAAGGGCCATGTGTTATTCGCGGTCTTCTTGCGGGCTTTTTGAGAGCTATAGCTCACCCAATACTAAATACCATAGTGCGAAACTCCGGGCGCATTTCTCTAACTTCAGTATCCATAATGAGCAGCGAGACAGCCTACATCTATTATGTGGGTATGCTTGCATTCTGCGCTGCTGGCCTAACGTGTTGCCGCTGCCGGGATTCTCCACCGAGACATTGCGGTCGCTTCCGATGGTCTTAAGTGAGTTGCAGCTTTTACTAAAGAACACCTGCTTCAGCTTGGGTTCCCCTCATCGCATCCCACACGCATTCCGGCTCCCGCCGCTGAAGACAGGCTTAGTGATGGGGGCAACTGCTGTGTAGTGGGCGTTGTCTTACGCCGGTACTTATTCACGCAGAAAAAAAAACGTATGTAAAATCCAGTCTAGTCCTACGGAAGTTAAGAACGCATCTTTCGACCGCTCATACATATTACAATGTGTCTGTCCTACATAGGGCTCGCCTTTTAGTGTAGTGTACAATGGTAATATCAGTGACGTGCAGAACAACGCGCTCACAAGGGTTCCGACACTGGTTTCCTTATTTCTTCTTGCAGCTTGTCCTTTGGGATAATGACGCGTTATGGGCGCCGTGTCACAGAAGACCATACAGCGTCGGTGTCTGGTGTCCCGCCTCCAGCGTCGACTATATATTGGGCAGAAAATGGTTTAGAATCATGCACACCCATCCACCCTTTTATCACCTAAGTTGCTCTTACCTTGTCTTTCATTCTTTACAAACTTATTACTCGGAGTTTCTAAAATGACAGCGCACAAACTTAATGTAAAAGAAGCACCGACAGCACATACGTTTTTATGTTATACATTCTCAAACTAAAATAATAAAAGTGCGAAATACTAACAAGGGATCACCTCAAGCAAGAGGCCGCGTTTCTACCAGAAAGCCCGCCTTCGGGAGTACCGTTCGATGCCAGTGTTTCCCCGTAAACATTACGGGTACATCAGCTGCAGTTACCGGGAAGCGTGAAAACCAGTCAGGGATCTATGAATGCGGTCGCGTTCCACCGGTAGCCGGGGGAGGGGGTGGGTCTTCGCGCCCTGGCTGCCGCGTTCCCCTCTTAAAGGCGAAGTTGAAGCGCCCTCCGAATTTTTGCGTGCACGCCAAAGGTGAGTAGATGTTGCGAATTCATCTCCTGTACATGCTCTCACAAATATTACCTTGAGTATGCTTGACGCCCGCTACTGGACTGACAAGTGCCTCTATGTTACTCATGCTGGCACAGAAAACTTACATAATGCTGAGCTGGCCTACACAACACATTAGAAACTTTAGGCATTTTAACACACAATACACAATTACGACGCAATGAAGGTGCTGAGAACAGGGATCCTATAACGTGAAACTATTTCAATTTTTCCAATCTCCTGACCACAAATTTGCGTGACCACCAACGCAAGCATCGACCGGTGACCCGCAGGGTTGTCTGAGGGGATCAATCAAACGCTCTCCTCGTGTATAGGAGGTCACTTTTGTTTGATTTAAAAACGCATAAGATTGCCTGCACTGGCCGGCTTATCTTACATAATTGGCTGACATGAGGCGAGGAGCACGCTCAAGTGATGAGGGATTCGATTAGGCCAAGGCAGTGCACTAAAAATCAATAAGCGGACCAAGAGGGTTGCGCCGGCATCTGCGATTGGTCCGCTTTTCCTTACTTAGCTTGGCCTTATTGCTTGGCTTTACTATTACTTAGCTTGGCCTATATTTCGGGCCTGGAAAAAGGCCCGAAATATAGTTTTGAGCCAAAGCTTACTGCTACACAGCTCCTAGCCATGGGTAGAAGCATAGGAGACAGGGCTGAGGATCAAGACCGTGAACGAGTTGTCGGTGAAGCCGTGGACTGCGTCCTAAAACACGCACCGTGTGGAAAATCAGGTACGCCTCCCATAGAGAAAATTGTAAAGAAGCTAAAGAATGATGAGCTTGAAATACTACAGGCAGAAAAAGAAGGCGGTTTTGTTGTTCTGCCTAAAAACCTTATGAACCTGAAATCCATGCAAGCTATTATTAAGAATTTCAAAGCTGTTCCCTTCGACCCGAAAAAGCAAAAGAAGGCCGCCCTGAAGCTGCTCAAAGACTTGCACCTAGACTCGTGACGGCAGCTTGTGAACAAAGCGGATACGGAGTTCCCTGATGTTTTCTTCACTTGCAAGACACACAAGCCTGAATACCCTTTCAGGGTTATTGTGTCCGAGAAGACGTCATGGCAATGTTATGTAGGAAAAGTTCTGCAAGGCCATCTGAAGATGTTGCAGATAAATGACCCTTTCCTGGTAAGAAGCTCGGAAGAAGTCATCTCGGCCATAAATGAAGACCAGGGAACTGCACTAACTGCATTTTCAGTAGATGTAGAGGACTTATATTATTCTGTGCCGCGAGATGGTTTGATGTGCGCTGTGCGCGATAGGATAGAAGATTTCGGGGAAGTTAATTTTCAGAATTCTGTATGTGTCAGCAGCGACAAATTTTTAGCGCTTATAGACTTTTATCTTCATTCAACTGCTGTTAATTATGATGGCCAATTCTACATCCAACGCACTGGCATCTGTATATGATCAGCCATCGCCCCCATTTTATGTGACATTTTTTTACCCTCGGTTGACAATGTAATTTCTGCTAAGTTGGTAGACATGCCTGTAACGCGAGTGTTTAGATATGTTGACGACTACTTAATTGTTATGAAGAAAGATTCCTGTATGCATCTTCATGACACGGTTGAAGAAATTTTGAGCCTGTTCATAAACTCATCGGGAGGACTTAAGGTCACGTATGAATTGCCAATTAACAACCGTATTCAGTTTCTACATATTAACCTCTGTTTTTCTTTGGACGAGCACGTATGCTGGGGATATCATCCCAGATCTAAGAAAACCCTGTTGCGTTACGACAGCGCACACTCTAAATTGATTAAGAGAGGCATAGCAACAACGTGCATTAAGGCAGCACTTAGTAAGTCATGTGAGCATGAGTGCGATCATAGTTTTTTAAATCGGATATCGCGACTACAGAACGCAGGCTTTCCCAGTTCTGTAATCACTTCCGTATGCAAAGCCATTTTTCAGAAAGAGAAAAGAAGTTCTGATGCTTCCCAAGAAGGAAACAAAGACAAAAGACAAGCGCACGTGGTGCCATACCTACACAAGTTGTCTCACAATCTGAAGAAAGTTTCCAATAGACATAATATTTTTTTGGTTTTCAGTGCCCCGTGTAAGTTGACCTCGATATGCAATCGCATGAACAAGTGCGAAAGGCACCTATGCACCACTAATCATAAAACTCGTTTCACTGAGTGCAGGCGCAATGTCATCTATCAAATATCGCTCAGCTGTGGGAAATCTTATATAGGTCAAACGGGACAGTGCTTCAATGAAAGAGCTTGTCAGCACAGCACTAACCTAAAGAATGACTATGGGAGTCATTTAGCTGGACACTGTAAGAAGTGTCAATGCACCCCCATATTTGAAAAGACAAAATTCATAGGGAAAGGAAATAGTAAGAAGGAAAGGGAAATAGTAGAAGCCTTTCATATAAGAAAGGCAGGCGATAAATGTGTAAGCACTCCCTCTCTTGCCTTGTCGGGAAAAGAAATCACATTTTGGGAAGAAAGATTAAAATGTTGATTTGCAGATGTTTTTGCGACTGATGTGCGCATGCCTATGCTGAAGAAGGTATAAATGTCTGGTGAATTTCAAATAAACTTCCAGTTGGCAGTCAGCGCTTGTCTGTGGTATTTGTTTCCTTGTGTCCTCGTCTTTTTCGCGCTGTTTCACCTCAGTTCTAAGTATGAACCAACTAGCCCTCATCAAGATCTTACTATTGTGTAATAACTACGTTGCCACAAATTATAACTAATTTGAAGAGCGAGATTGCTTGTTCGTTTTGTATTAAACGAAAAATAATGTGTCTTGAAACTACATTCTAAAATTTAAATTGTTCAACAAAGCAATTTCAGTTGCCGAAATTATGAAGAATGACACCCGTATTAGCATGCATGCACGTAATATGGCTTGCCAAAAGTTTATTTATTGATCTTCTTCTAGAAGCTGTACTGAAAAAAAAAACA